>NC_134708.1:10531200-11198700 GCF_043290135.1 Rhipicephalus microplus | reverse complement strand
CGCATTGTAATATTCAGGCCACGCTTTGTTCAGTCACTCATTGTGCACCGATATAAACCCAATAGTAGCGTGTTTTATTATTTACCCCATTTCTAAGTTTTGAGCACTTCACCGTGTAGATATCGCTACGTATACCAGAGATCGGAATTCTCAATGCATTTTCAATTCGACTGGCCACGTCAACACTCTCATTCTTGAGAAGAGCTACCGCATCAAACCGTAACCGAGATGTACGCATCAAAATATGCAGGTTGAGTGCACATCCTGCTCCTCGTGGTCTGCTGCATCATCAGAGCAATATTCCATTTAATCACTTCAGCATCCATACTCTCAACATAGCGCCCCATAACTTACAAGTTGTTTTCCTCTATCCTCGCCACCCCCCACTCCCCCTGCGAGGAGTTCCTGGCCGCAAAATGCAAAGCTGGTACACAGCAGAGCGGGGGGGGGGGGGGGGGGAAGCGGGGGCAGCAAGCGGCGTCCCTGTCTTTATAGCGCCTACCAGTTTCAACTTGAAATGTGAATCAACTCGCCCAGCTATAGGTTTTTTTGAAAGTGACAATGAATCACTGCAACCGCTTCACTCAAAGTGAGGCTCACAATCCACGTCAGAAGACAACCTATCCCTATTTCCGACATTGGGCGGCAGCAGCCAAACGCCAGTGCAAGGAAGAGACTACAAACATATGAGTAGAAGAAGCAGAGGCGTCTGCTGCTCGAAGCAGAAAGCTGACGTGCCTGACGTGGTGCACGCTTCAGGCATTGTCTTCTGTCTCTCGTTGGCAATCGGCTGAGATTTTGAAGTGAGAAACATTGGCGCTCGCTGCATGCTTCACCGCTCACCAGGTTTCACCATTGGTGGATCTGAACCCCCCTTCGTCACAATTTTATGATGGAGTGTACTGTCTAACTTATACTTTAGTAAATCATCTTTGCGTATACGGGTATATTATGACTTGTGTTTCCTGAAACATTGCATGAACTGTAACGTTCTTCAAGCTCCTCACTTTCAAAGCATTAGTGAGGCTCGTACTCTTCATAGGTTAAAAATGTCCCTTTTTTCCCGATCCTGTCCCCATTTTCGAGATTAAGCAAATGAAAATCTGGTTGAATTGAATTAAATCGCGAACTGAAATTTATCTTCGCACAATTTGTTGTTTGCAGAGAAACCAGTGACTCGAACATATTCAACCTCACTGAAACATTCGGGTAGTTGGCGCTACGCAGCAATAGTTCGCAGCTATAGACAAAACCGTTCCTAACTTTCGAAAGCAGGAATCTCCACCTTCACAGATACCGTGTAGACAATGGCGCATGCAACATTGCTCCGGGCGCCTGCGTGACACTATCACGGCATGCAGCATTCGTAACGGCCGTGTTCGTGTTGTAGCCTTCGAATCAGCCTCGCCCACTTCAGAACGGCGATCTACATAAATCAGTCGCGAGCGTTGCCCGCGTGCGCTCTATACCAGGCACACGATCGTAATGCCGGTGTTCTCGCTTAATGAGCGCGCTTCGAACTGCAGCCAGCTAAAGAATGCTCTCGGCAAGCTTGCGTAGCCGATTAATGTCCTTAACGCCCTCGCCACGTACGCTGTTGCAGCCGTTAAATGAACCATTGTGTCGTTCCGGGTTCAGTTTCAAGCCATGAGCCAAGCCATGAATATTTCTCGTTGCCTGGAACGGCAGAGTCACAATTGCTCGGTAGTAAAGTAGACGTACGTGAGCGGAGCAGGCAGTGCAGCCAGACAGTGCACTCAATGTTTGTAAAGGAAATCACGCTCGAGCTCCACGATTGCGTATATAGCATGCAGGCGTACCTAATCTTGAAGGCCATATGGATAGAACTAAATGCGCACGCCCAATGCTGTGAATTATTATACGCTCTAATAACTAAGGGTCTTGGCATATTTGCCTGGAGCTATTCGCAGATTATATTCACGTAACGAAAGGTGATCTTCAGAGAAGACCTTCTCATTACTCATTGAAGCTTGGATTGACTCAGAGGGGAAATGCTAGTAAAAACACAGCGAATATGTTCTGATCAATCACAATAATTGTTAAGGTTTTACATTCCGAAACAATGGTGTCGACGTCTTAGAGGAGGGGCTCTGAAATTTCGGCCAACTAGTGTTATTTAACATGCTTATAAGTAGATTGATTTGACTGATTTGTGGGATTTCTCGTCCCAGAACCACCATATGATCATGAGAGACGCCGCGGCGTCTCTCATAAATTTCCGGAGCCCTCCACTACGCGTAGTGGAGGGCTCCGGAAATTTTGACCTCCTGGGGTACTTTAACGTGCACCCAAATCTGAGCACAAGGGCCTATAACATTTCCGCCTCCATCGGAAATGCAGCCGCCGCAGTCGGGATCCCAAACCGCGACCAGCGGGTCAGCAGCTGAGAACCTCAGCCACTGAACCACCGCGGCGGGGCAACTTCTAAATCGAAGTGCAAGGACGAATAGAATTTCGCCTTCATTGAATGTGGCCACCCTGTATAGGCTGCAAACCTGTGACCTTCGGGTCAGCCCTAAAGCACTATAGCCACTATAATACATGACAATACTGCGGCACGTTTATGTTTTTATCAAACATCAAACACACAAGGTCCTCTAAAGAACGTACGATAAGAAGCACCACGCTAAAATGGGCCCTGTCCTCGTGTGATGTTTCTCAGTTCGAGTGCAAATTAGCGCTGTCTTTTTTTAAGACGATAGCCTTTCTTGGGAACCTTCCATGCAAAAACTTTTGTATGTCTGTGTATCTGTCTTTCTGTCTGTACATTTGTCTATTTGTCTGCCCTTAACGGTATTCTAAACAGCACCAAATTGACCGAACGATACTCTAAACGGCCGACCCCATCCGCAGCGCCTACCATTATTGCTCAAGATTCAGAGTTCATACTTGTGCGATTGTCAATTAAAGAGCAATTATTGCGCATATATGGGGCACCATAACAACACGTCAACATTCTGTATGTGTGTCTTTTACTTGAAAAAAAACATACATAAGTAATTCTAAGGACCATAGCATTTATCACGGAGCACTGACCATGCAACACTTGCACGAAAAAGCAAGAGTTTCCAACGCTTTGCTAAGACGACACGGCGGCAGCACCTACCTGTCGCCTTGCGTTCTACACCTTATCACCTCCGAGACGGGCGGGCACACCGCGCGCTTCATTTTCCAGAATAACTGCCAGATGGCGCTCATGTCTCACGTGTGACGTGGCTTGATGCGCTCGTTCGCCTCCGCTGCACGCTCGAGGCACTCTAACGCAACACCTCCAGAATACCACTCACCAATTTTCTTGCGCAGAACATCAAATAAATGTTTTGTTCCCTCTCTCCAGACGCAAGACTGTGGTCTTTCGATGAAATTCGCAGTGTATCATGCAGATACGGGGTCATTTACGAGCTCACATTCATCCACCTATATAAGTCAAACGGTCGTTTCTGGAGCAGTTACCAGAAGCCGTATTCCAGGCGCCTCTCTTACTATCGATGTGACACGCTGTCGTTTATACGTACAATGCTTATAATTCATGTAGAAGCATAGCACTAGGAACACCGGGCACCGTAAACAACACACTAAACAGGCGCTATACGCTTCGACATGAATTTATACCATCTCGCCCTCTACTCTACGATACTTCAGTGTGCATACGCCAACCTTCCGGTGTCAATCTGCACTCTCCTTGCAAATTGATTAACGTGACTCGCCTTCGCAGCACATTAGCGACGCGTACAGTGGGGACGAAAACAAATGACAACCTCATGGTATCTACATTCTGTGCTGTTTCAGACTTTCTCTTTAGGATGTGCGAGTGTACCCATTTCAACGTGCCAAGACAAGAACTTCACCAATCTCTAGATAGACTAGAGGATCGGCCTTTGTCGGAACAAAGGACTGTGGGTCATTGCCCTAGTCCATCATCAGCCCAAAAGGCTGTGAAAGCTTTGTTACGTTTTTTTTTTCGAACAACTGGCCTTAGAGACAGACTTTAGTGTCGTATTCTCTTTAATTTGCTTTTCCTCTTTCTCTGTCACTTTTATTTATTTATTTATTTAAAAATACTGCTGTCCCATAACTGGGACATTGCAGGAGCGGGTACAGAAAAATCAACGAAAGCACAGAAACAAACAATAGTGCGCACAAATTTATGTGACCAACACATAAAATTTTTCCCGAACTCTACAGTGTTCATTCTACGCAATGCACCATCAAGCTTGTTCCAAACTTCCACCACACGCGGAAAAAAAGAGAATTTGAAACAATCCAAACGAGACCTGAAGGGTCTCGTTTGGATTTTCTCTCTCTCTTTTCGTAAGATATCTTTTCTATCATCTTTTATTCCCCTTACCTACTTCCCAAGCCCAGGGTTGCCAGCTAATCTAAGAACTGGCTAACCTTCCTGTCCTTCCGCTTATTTCTTTTCTCCTCCTCTTCGAGTGGTCGTACCATGGATGGTAATAAAAATAGCCATTGCATTCATCCATAATACAAACAAGAACCAGTCTAGCATCTTTTTGCTGCCACTAAGAGCGCGATGTAAACAGCGTGTCGCACTGTTCGCCTTAGTTTCAAAATACCCCCGTACATTGATGCCATGCGTTAGAAGTGCCGTGTGACGAGCCACTCGTGGCATTCGTGCGAACCCGGCTCCTGTCTCGCACGAAACGCGGCCCTTCATACGCGGCCATCGCACCCTGCCGCTGCTGCCACGTGCGCTGCACTAACACGGAAGCAGGAAAGGTCGCGATCGAGACGAAAAGGAACGCGCGCACTTTCCAGAGAACGAAGAAAGCTCGCAGCCGGGAAGAGTGATGTGCTTCCTGAGGTGAAAACACAATGAGGACAATTACGGATCTCAACGCAAGCTGTACACCACCTTATCGCATGCGTTCACACGAGAACTGTCCCTCATACAAGTCCTAACACCTTAAGCCGCTAGCGAGAGTAACAGCGCGGATGGGGGGACGCTGGTCCCAGCAACACGCCGCGCAATCCAGTTTACCCGAGCGTGCAAACCGGTGCCGCACGCCACCCATCCGTATCGAGCCGAGCCAATAGACGTTAGCCGAGCCGAGTAGGCGCAACCGCCCTGAGTGCACTCCACGCTTGACGGAGCGGCAACCTGGGAAACAATCAATTACGGCAGTTTCCAGCTAATCTCACGGGAAGTTCAGTGCCTAGTGATGAACTCTCTCGCATACATTTTAGTAGCATGCATCACTGGATCAGCCTGCGTTGAAGGAGCACTCGATGTTGATTTGATTGTTTGATATGTGGGGTTTATCGTCCCAAAACCACCATACGATTATGAGAGACGCCGTAGTGAAGGGCTCCGGAAATTTCGACCTCCTGGGTTTATTTAACGTGCACCCAAATCTGAGCACACGGGCCTATAACGTTTCCGCCTCCATGGGAAATGCAGCCGCCGCAGCCGGGATTTGATCCCGCGACCTGCGGGTCAGCAGCCGAGTACCTTAACCACAAGACCACCGCGGTAGGTGGGAGCACTCCATGTCGCTGAGCCACCTCTGTCAGAGTTGTGTGTTCCAAGGATGTGGCAGTTACAAGGTTCGGTTACTGATGCCACGGGTCGCCAGTCGTCACGCTTCTTTTCTCACTCCTGCAAAATAATGGAAACGTCACCTCCTTTTTGGATGGCTCTGAATGTTGTTAACAAGGCTCATGTGCGTGTTCCTTAGAATACTATCCTATTGAGTGAAAAAAAAAAAACCGTACGCAGTACACGTCCCGGTGTTATTTTCTGTTTGTGTACGGCGAAAGCCGCGAACGGGATCTTCAGCGAATGTCTTGCGCAAACGGGATGCTCAGCTGTGCCACGTGCTTTTGTAGTCGTTTTAAACGTTTCTCCTGATAGCGGTTAGTCACGGCGAACTATATTGCGAAGGTCTAGTAACCGCTTTATAACGGTTCGTGTGAAGGTGCTATGAAATATTCTGAGCGTGGGT
Organism: Rhipicephalus microplus; assembly: GCF_043290135.1. NCBI lineage: Eukaryota > Metazoa > Arthropoda > Arachnida > Ixodida > Ixodidae > Rhipicephalus > Rhipicephalus microplus. Next base: position 11,192,713 of record NC_134708.1, on the reverse strand, counting down.
AACGCACAAGGGTACGAAGTCATGCAAAAAAGTCACCGTTCAAGCACTTCGTACAAATGGTTAACCAGCCAAAGCTGAAGCGTTCAGCCCCGGTGTTCAGCAGTGGCTTCAACCCGACGCTGCACTGAAGCCTATTACAATTATTTGTTACACGTTCATGCTTCTTAGTGAGGCTATAGACACACGTTTGACTTGGGTTTAGCACAGTGTTTATTTCTGATGCCGCACATATGCCTCGGATGATCACGGTAATGGAAGAGTGCAATGAGCCGTTAGGTGCCTTTCGCAATGCGTTAATCACATCGGTCGTTCTCGAACCACAGGCGGTCACAGACGTCGCAGCCTATCAGCCAAATCGCCACTGGAGAAAGTCCCGCAGAAATGGAACATTCGCCCCAGCGAACGCGCTCCCACAATCATCTCATTCACGCCACAACGCTGCGTTGTTCCAAGCGTTTGACATCGCGAGCTAACTCGCAACGCAGCCAATAGCCGCATACTTGAGTATGACGCTGCTAATGACGCAACTGATAACACAGCCAATGGAGGCCGCTTATGACACCGTTGATGGACTGTTTTTCATTTCTCATAGCCATATACAGCTTTCGCTATAAAAGTCGAGTGAGCACCCTCGCTCCTCATGGCGGATCCTCGTTTATTTCGTCCTTACGGCATTCTGGTTCCGAAAAATATAAAAGTGGCGTTCACGTGACATAAAGCACCCAGTAAAATAGCAACAGCGAATGCCGTTCTCCTTCCAGTGGTCTTGACCCTCATATAAGGGGCCGTGCTAAGTTTTATTATTGAAGCGAAGCCTCAGATGATATATCAAACTTGAAAACTGGCCGTCAGGGTCCACAATAGTGGTACAAACAGTCATAATCACGGGGAGACCCCACAAGTACTGATGACGTCACTGATCACCATAATGCATGGCGTCACATGATGACGTCATCACATGACATCATAGCTTGACCAAAATTGGGCCGATAACGGAGGCAATGCAAAACCTAGTGAGATGCAGAAAGCTTTCGGGGGAGGGGGTAGAAGGACCAATTCAATGATAGAGATAAAAAAAGAGATTTGCGAAATAAATCAGCTCGAAAGACACCATACTACAGGAAGAGTGCTAATCGACACCAGTGTTATGCTCTTGTTCATTTCGTCTTTCGTGCTGCCTTTTTTTTTCGAAATCACGCTCTAACTTATCCAGACAAAAGCACTGCTAAAAAAAAGTTGGCTTTTGCCATGGAGACGTCTTGGGCGAACGCCTTAAAGGCATGTGTGTTTTCATTTTTTTGTAACGCCCTCTGATCACAAGCTGCGCGTCATAAAGTCTGCAATTGTTGGCGTGGACATCGTTGTGTAGAGGGGCAGGCATGCGGGAAAGGACAGTGTTTATAGGAGAAAACGTTTTTTTCTAAACGGAGCGTTTCATCTTCTTACGTTACGCATCCATGAGAGGTCATCGCTATCAGAAGGGGCCTCTCCGGAAAAAAAAAACAATTATTTATACGCTGTCTACAGCTATCCTTACGTGTGATGAGGACGTGCAGAGCACGGCCTCGTATTCATTTTATTGGTGTTAGTACGAGCTGTAAACAAGGAGACGGATGCCCCGCCGCGGTGGTCTAGTGGCTAAGGTACTCGGCTGCTGACCCGCAGGTCGTGGGTTCGATTCCCGGATGCGGCGGCTGCATTTCCGATGGAGGCGGAAATGTTGTAGGCCCGTGTGCTCAGATTCGGGCGCACGTTAAAGAACCCCAGGTGGTCGAAATTTCCGGAGCCCTCCACTACGGCGTCTCTCATAATCATATGGTGGTTTTGGGACGTTAAACCCCACAAATCAAACAAGGAGACGGATGGATGGGTTTCGAAAATGAAGGGGGTGGAGAGAGAGTAAACGGTCCTTTAACACACAGTGTATGTTTGTGACAACGGCGCTGCTCATCCAAGCGACATTGCTGCATGAACCTTATTTGGGAGTATAGTTGGACAAGTGCGAAGCGGTGGCCAGCTCCATCTCAGGAACACGTCGAGCGTTGCGAAGGCCAGCACCAGCGAAGAAGCAATAGCACTGAACTTACTCACTCGCGCCCGAGAAAACACAACAGGTGCGTTGACCCCGAAGTCGGTGTCTTCCTTGTAGATGGTGCCCTTAAGTACGTTAATCTTGAAAAACGCAGTGCGCGCGTGTTGAGCTCTCTCTCTCTCTGTCCGTCCGTCCGTCCGCGTGCGTGCGTGTGTGCGTGTGTGCCTGCGTGTGTGTGTGTGTGTGTGTGTGTGTGTGTGTGTGTGTGTGTGTGTGTGTGTGTGTGTGTGTGTGTGTGTGTGTGTGTGTGTGTGTGTGTGTGTGTGTGTGTGTGTGTGTGTGTGTGTGTGTGTGTGTGCGTGTTTGCGCGCGCGCGCACAGGGAGAACTGTTGCTGCTCCGCAGAGTTGGTAATCTTTAAACGTAGCGCGTGTTGGAAGTACTCTTTGCTGGGCCAGTCGGCTCATGTTCCTGTACAGGCCACAAATATATGGCTGTTTTTACGTGACAAATAAACGAGGTACAAGGTGAAAGGAAACGCAAACTTTCGAGTGTTCATTAATGATATCCTGCATTTGCTGCTTGCGCTGTTACCCGGTGTCGCCGCCATAGTAGCACGGCGCTCAGAAACCAGGTTTCTGAGTCCGACTGCAAAGCTCCAGTAGCTTGCGAGTAGTGACGACAGGGTTAAATATACTGTGGAATTCGCCGTCGCGTCGCTGTTGGTAGTGATGTCCATGGCCAGCCAGAATGAATGAGGCTGGAGGTCTTTACTGTGGTCCCCGAAAAAACGGTGCTGGCCGTACGGCTCGATGCGTCGGTGAGGGAATGAGGAGGAGGCTCATTGCCGTTCGATGTACGGGTCACCACTTGTGGGGAGACGTGAGGCGTTTGCTTTCCCACACATTCCATTGATGCTTGCTGTTCTTTGTTCAGCCATAGACGCTGTCATTCTTATCGGCATGGTCTTCTCTCAAGCTCTTCTCGAACGCAGGGAGGAGCTAAGGCCCAACTTCGTCGTCTTCTTCTAGACGTTGGTGGCTCGACATAATGACATTAAATCAATTAAATATGTATAAATAAATATGTAATACAGATCAATACGTTCAAGAAATAAGCAAAGCCTAATATTTTTTGTTGGGAGGATAAATATTCAGAGGTGTGAGTGATAGCGCATTTGCCAGGAAAGGTGTTGTTACCGGAAGGTGATTGATTGATATGTGGCGTTTAACGTCTCAAAACCACCATATGATTATGAGAGACGCCGTAGTGGAGGGCTCCGGAAATTTCAACCTCCTGGGGTTCTTTATCAACGTGCACCCAAATCTGACCACACAGAGCCTATAACATTTTCGCCTCCATCGGAAATGCAGCCGCCACAGCCGGGTCGATCCCGCGACCTACGGGTCAGCCGTTGAGTACCTTAGCCCTTAGACCACCGCGGCGGAGCTTGTTACCGGAAGAGGAGTGTACTTGTAGAATTGTCGAAATGGCAGTGGATGACAGCATAAAATCATAGCGCCATTCCTTCCTCCTACTACTTCCTTTATTCCCTCTTTTTTATCCTCACATCGCTCTTAAACAACCTCAGTTCCTTTTCCCGCGTCCTTGCTACACATGCATAAGCTAAAGACGGATATGCCAAACGTGGACTTGCCTGCGTTACACTAGGCAACGTGGGATGAAGGTGATAGCATAGGATAAATGCGTACGACCACCCGAGCCGCTATAAGGCGCTTTACCGTAAACCGCTTTGCATCTAAAAGATGTTGGCAGCTTGCCTCAGGGGTGTAGGCTAGACTAAAAGTGTAGCTTGTGGCTAACCGAGATGCTTACCAAGTTCCTAACTTGCGTGATCTTAATTAGCACGGGCTTAATGTGCACGGTGCCAATTAGGATGTGTGTCAATAATAAATACGAAAGTAGTGATTAATTTCTAATTAGCATGATATTTTCAGGAAGGGCATAATTGGCTCGTACCTAATAGGTACATTGCTAATCACCATGATTACCACTGTTCTAATTAGAAAGTGCTGATGGGGTTCCCATTGGTATAGTTCATTTATCAAGATTATAATGAGGTCATTCCTATTTTGCATAATGATAACTACTATGACAGTCACAATCTTAATGAAAAGAAAATATTTGTGTTCTGATTAGCATGGTATTTCAGCAATGTTATAATTAAAAACTATTAATTAATGCGATCCCGTTCAGCTGGATCTTAATTGGCAAAGTCACATCAGTTCCTGTCTGTTTCTCTTTCAACCACTGTACATTATCTGTTTCCCTCCTTCCTCTTTCATTTGTCTGTTCTGTGATTTTTCTTTATTTAAATCAGAGGGCCTACACTTAGAAACATGCCAGGTCTGCGCGGAAAACACAGCACAGTCACAGCGAAAGCTAGTAGAGCGGCCTTTCGGAGGCTTTTCGAAACACTCACTGGGTAACTACTGCAAGCAGATTTGCTTGATACCCACTAGGCCACTAAAAATAAACTTATTTAGGTATTAGACCGGCATTCAGTATGCTATTTTTCGTCATTCTTCTGAGAAGCGTGGTGTCCGCTAAACATTTCAAGGAATTTTGTGCCAATTGTTCGTACAGTGGCTGACGACGATGAGGTATTACGGCTGAAGTGGGCATGGGCCACAGTTGATAGGGTAACAATAACAAGCTTTTGTGATGGGTTGGACGATTGGACGACCCACTCCTTACGCTATTCGCATTGTGCGATGACCGGTTGTTCTTTCCCTGTTTTAAAACGCTTTATAAGTCGTATTAACACGATTACTTTTCCGACATCAAGCCTGCCTAAGGCAAGTTTGACAACATGTCGCAAGCACCGGTCCGTACACTATGCTCCCCATCCCACTGTACACAGCTATATACAGCACGCAAAGGTCAGAATGTACTTAAACGAGTTTAAAAAATGTCGGCAGCTCCAAGTGCAAAAACGTGTTTTTTTTTTTAATTATACACCGGAACACTTTCTGTAAGAACCTACCTAGAGTAGCATAGGTTTTATATGCCATGGGGATCTAACTGTCTAATCTGTAAGAAACGCAAACTATTGACCACGTTTTCCTGGCACTGTTGGGAACGAGTATACTTTGAGTACGTATTACGAAGGACAATTAAAAAAGTTTCCCTTAGACCCTAATAGAATCAGGTATTTGGCAATAGAGAATGATGACAGATTACCTTTCGATTTTATCATGGTGACTGCCTAGCACAGTATATGGCGCTCTAGAATGGCTGGATATCACTATGACCCATACAGGAGACCAGCCAAAGAGTATTTTAAAGAAAGTATCTCGAGGTTTCTCGAGCTAGAGAAAATAGATGAATGTGTACAATTATGGTTAGTAAGGGTAGAAGCCCTACTGACCATGAAGGAATTTAGGACGTGATGTGTGATAGTAAGGTTTGACGGCCACAGTTACTTTTCTTATGTTTGTTGTGTACTGTAATATTTTATCTTAGCACCCCATGTGTGAAGTTTAACCAGAAATAAAGAAAACAACGGTGCAGCTCAGTGGTAGAGTAGTGGACTGGCACCCAGCGGACCCAGGTTCGAGCCCCACTGTGTGATTGGTTCTAGGTCAAGCCTGCCTAAGGCAAGTTCGACAAGTTACAAGCACCAGCGTAACTCAGTGGTAAAATACTGGGCTGGCACCCAGCGTACCCGGGTTCAAGCCTGACTGTGCCATTGGCGTAAGGTTTTTTTTTCCTCATTTCGCGCGATGTGGTTACTGACACCGGCGGCGGCGGCGGCGGCGGCGGACGATTGCGCGTGACCCGAGTTGTGATGTGATAACAGCTTTCGATGTAAAAAGAGCCAACATTGCACATTCACCGAGTCAACCTTACTGGGTGCGCAGGCCACAGGCCTTATTATCAGCGAAATTCTCAAGCTATATAAAAAAACACTGTCACTATTCTACTTTCTTTATTGTCACCAGACGTAATTACCCTCCCTCCCTGTTCATTACACCTCCTTAACACCACTGCCATTTCTTACAGCCACGATCAATTCTTAACACAAAACCTTACACCCTTACACTTGTTGTCTTGAGCAATTTATGTTGTTGCATTAGATCCTGTTAAGCAACCAACTAACCAAGTAAATAGGATAAATATTCCACTTTTCTCTCTGTGTTCAGTAAAATGTAGCCTCTCTTACTATATAGTTGTCATGTTGATTTTTTCTTGTTACTCTATTTCTCTCTCGAAGTTTCTGGGATAAGCGTGCACAAAGACATTTTTTTTTTTGCTGTGTAGAAAAGCCTGGACACATGGCAGCAACAGCCGCTTTATGTTTCGAAGCGTTAAGTCGACGTGCGTCGTTCTTAATAGCGCGAACTGTCGGAAACAAGCGCACTGTTAAGAGAAGAAAAATTCCGCCTTGTCCAAGACAAGGGAAATAACAAAAGGATCAATTGTTTGCTTGCTTCTCTCTGCTGCCCTCCTGAACGCTCTTATTCGCTCGTTTTATGCTTTCCATTGGTTGCCCCAACCGCAAGCCTGCGCCGTGGCACGAAACGCTGCTTCCGGCCGCAAAGGGTGCGGCTAGTCGCAAAATACGGCAGCCTGACACACGCACAAGCTTCATGCAGTTAATAAACTTGCATAAACCTTTACTAAGCTTTAGTTGAACACGCGCATAAGGCAAAAAAAAAATTTTTAAACATTCGCACGGGGTTCACACATTCCCCTAGCAACTCAAAAGTGGCTTTTTTGTTCACCTACGTGGGAGCGGCCCGCGATCCTCCCCCTATTTAAACCGGTTTTGGATGCTTTCAGGACGTCAATGAAGCTGTTTATCTATCTATCTATCTATCTATCTATCTATCTATCTATCTATCTATCCATCTATCCATCTATCCATCTATCCATCTATCCATCTATCTATCCATCTATCCATCTATCCATCTATCCATCTATCCATCTATCTATCTATCTATCTATCTATCTATCTATCTATCTATCTATCTATCTATCTACCTATCTATCTATCTATCTATCTATCTATCTATCTATCTATCTATCTATCTATCTAACCTCAGTTGATTGTGCCGACGCTCGCCCGAATGTTTTCTACACCTTACGTGATTTAGGGCATCCATGTTGAGCCTACATCTGGCCACACAACTATGTCGTACGATGATGTCTGCGTATGACGTCATGATGACCTCATTGGGTAAAGTTAGCACATGACAGATCATCACACGACAGTGTAGAACACTCACTGTAATGGCTACTGGCGGCGCTTATCGGCGCTCACACGTTTAAATATGCACGTATGCGCACTATAGTGTGCACGGAGGGATGGCCGCCGCTGTAGTTCAGCTGGTAGAGCGTTAAGGGTTTGCAGAAAGAGTACTAACGTCGGAAGATCACACCGGGACCCTCTTTACATGATTATTAGATAGAAACTACGAAATAAAGCAAAGTGGGGAATTTAGCAGCACATTCTGCACCCATTATAGTGTTCGCTTTCTATCTGCGCGATCCTTCCTTTTTTTTCTTTTTTTTTCTATTATTCTCGGCCACTCGCCACACGCGCTCCCTCTAGCGACACATGAGACTCGTCGAACGCACTAAAGAAAGGAGACGCTGTGGAACAACACTGACGGCATGTCGACCGCACAAGACGTGCCGAGAATCCTCAAACACGAGAAAACATTCTGTACTCAGACACAGAAAGTCGAAGTCCGCAGAAAAACAAACGAGGAGCGACATGCAAGTGGACAAGGCTGCGTATTGGAGTACGAACACTAGAGGGCGCCTCGATCAGATTGCCCGCGGCTACTGCTGTCGTACGCCTGTATATGCAAGAGGTGTCAATGGGTAGTGTAGATGGCAAAACAACGGGGCGACAGAAAAAAGCTTCCGAATGGATGAGGTAACAATATACAGATGGAAAGTCTGCAAATAAATAAGTGATAATCTCTACTGCTTCTGATACCCATGTGGCAATTAACTATCAACATTTCAGCTGCCAGATATTCTGGTGATGAGGAAAGTAGCGTGAAGAGAACATGCCGATCGCGAAAGAAAGAAAGAAAGAAAGAAAGAAAGAAAGAAAAAAGAGAGAAAAAAGAAAGGAAGAAAGACAGAAAGAAAGAAAGAAAGAAAAAACTCAACAAAGCAAAGGCATATGAACGACAGCTGAATCTTTGAAGAGAGCTAATATTTTTTATTGTTTTAGTTTTCTCTTACATCCCTTTCTGCTTTTGCGTGATCTGAAAAGCACAGAAATCCAGAAAAATACCTAAAAATAAAAATCTCCTGAAAGAAGGAAGTCCCATTGCCGAGAGCTCTGGAAAAGTAAGCATAGACCCTCGTTTCGCACCACGCAGAAACGTGCTCGGGAAGATAAAACTGCGTGAAAAAGAGCCGTTCGGGGAGGGGAGAGCACTGAAAACAGCAGCAAAAAAAAATTCAAGGGCCCTATAAAGTTTTATTGTACTGCAATAGAGAGAAATATGGCACTAGTGCCTATAGAAGCTGCAAGGGATGACTCTTCAACCTGCATGAGAATAATGGTTAACCCATTGACTTGCCCAACTTTCGTTCTGTGGGTTAGGAGCGGCTCTGTGTCATCTGCTGCTGGCTTGTCTCAAGACGATGTTCCGCAATAATTTCAATCATGCCACTTCACCAACTTGACCCTGTTAAGCTCTACAATTCAAATTTGCATGCGAAGTTCACAACGAGATACCTTTTAATCATAAGGAAAAGCCCAAACACAACACTCAACAAACCCACAAGTTGTTCAATGCCCTAAGCACGAAGACTGGGCAAATGCGTGTACCACATGTCATTCTCATGCCGGTTGAATGATTGCAACGCCACAACTACCTCCATCCTGTGCTAGGAAGCTCTATGAACATCTCTCTTGAATGACCAAGGCAAAGCTGCACTTGGCCGAAGCCTCGCTCGGCCGCTGGGGCATGCGTGATGGCGTGACCCGTCCTCGCTTGGCGAGTGCGCGTAAAACCCATGCGGTGCTGGAGGATCGAAGATCGAAGCGAACCGGCTTTGAGCCGGTATATGCACTCGTTGTGGGACCCCTGTGCGCTCTTTATCGCGCCAGTATGAACATCGCGCGACTTCTTTTGCGCAGGTGACCAAGGGCGTCGAAGAACTGAGCGCACGAAGTCGGCAGTGCTGGATCGCACATCATGCACGGACGTTCGTTTCGCTCACGCAATTCGCAAAAGGTGCAATGCGATTGCAGCGTGTGATAACAAGTGCAAATGTAAACGTGTTACCTTGGCAAGGAAAGCTATCCAAGGAATGGCGATCAACCGGTAGCTCATAACAGCTGTATATATTTGCATCGAATCAAGCCAAAAGTACGCTAAGTTATTTCAAACCATGTTCTGTTGATGTAGCTCATTCTGAAAACGTTTAACCAATCTTACGGTAATAGGCGTTTACCAGATAGCAATGTAAAATTCCAGTTGAAGTCGTCATCAAAAGTTTAGAGGCCACTCGGTCAAAAATCTTTCAATATCTCAGAAATTTTCTAATGTATTCGGTTGAACTTTTCAGTGGGTTGTTATAGCGCGTTTTAGAAAAGAAGGGAGACTTAAATTCAAGGCAGCGCCACGAAGCAGCTAGCTGCAATATTGAGACTTTTCTTTTTTTTTCCTTTTGTGGTTCTTTAACTATTGACACCGATTGATACGAGTGCTGTATTGCTTTTTTTTTTCTTCTTAAATCTGCTACTTAAAAAGTCTGTAGAGTCCAAGATCATTTTGTGTCGCTATAAATATTTCCCGTCGAAGTTTTTAAACGTCACATTACAGATGCCACAAATTTCAAAGCTTTTCTCGTTTTAATTAGACCTTGGAGCGTGCAGAAATGCTTGAAATCTAGATAAAAATGCTCAGTGATCAGCCTACTGAAGATACAATGTAGCACTATATTTACCAACCACAAATAATTGTATTTGAATAGGTACCGTCCAAGTCTATGGCTAATATTCTATCTGTGATATTCCACATAAAAAGCACCATACGTTCATCAGAGGCGCCGTAGTTAAGGGCTCTAAAATTTCGACCATGTGGTGTTTCTAATGAGCACTGCCAAAGCACAGTACTCGGGCCTGAAACATTTCACCTCCGTCGAAGTGCGACCGCCGTAGCCAACGAAGAATCCTCCACTTTTGGGTTAGCAGCCGAACACCGCAACCACTACACCACCGAGGCGTACATCCAAGTCCATTATATTGTCGAGAACTGCGACATCGTGGTCCTTGTTGCAAATGAACTCAATTTTCTTATTTACCCATCACCCTCTTTCGGCCCTCTTAAGGAAGGAAGGAAGGAAAGGAAGCAACAAAAAGGAGACGGCAGGGAGGTTAACCAGAAAGACATCCGGTTGGCTACCCTACACTGGGAGATTAGGGAAGGGGACAAGAAAGATGAGAAAGAAAGAAGAGAGGGAAAAGAAAATAAAAGGGTTAAGGAGAGACTGACAGTAATTTCACTGCAGCGTGTAGAAGTCTACCGCATGTCAGAGGCGTTCACACAAGCCTGTCTTTCTCAGGAAACACAGCAGGGCTTTCACTGCCTTGTGGGCTGCCGAGGCATGTGGACGTTGCTGTAATAGCACCTGCACAGAAAGAGGCCGATCATCCAGTCTCCGCATTGCATTGGCAAGTACTTGTCTATCTGAGGCAAATCGAGGACAATGGCACAGCAGGAGTTCGATATTTTCGTTGGTGCCGCAAACATTGCACGCCGCACTGTCAGTAATTCCGATTAACGTGGTATAAGCTTTCGTGAAAGCAACTCCTTGGCAAAGGCAATAGAGAAGAGAAGCTGCACGTCGATGTAGGCCGGGTGGAGGCCGGAGTTGTAGTGAAGGGTCGAGCTCGTGCAGTCTTGTACGTCGTATGCTTGGTGTGTTCCACTCAGTCAGTGTGAGACTGCGGGCCAGTTGACGAATGTGCCTCGCCGCATCCGCTCTTGAAAGCGGAATCGGAACGCTATTCGCTTCTTTATGTGACGTGCGAGGAGCATGATCTGCAGAATCATTGCCGCCTATACCACAATGCCCAGGTAACCACTGAAAGACGATGTCGTGGCCTTTTTGTATTAAAAGGTGGTGAGGTTTCACTTTTTGGTAGGTCAACTGGTCGAGGCATCCGCGTCGGAGAACTGATATCAGACACTGTAACGCTGGTTTTGAGTCAGAAAATACAGCCCATTTACCTGGTCTTTCATCCGAATCGATGTGTTCCAGTCCATTGCGCGAGCCTCGAGTTCTGCCATACGGCCCTGTTAATAGTATGGCACTAGCATTGTCATCAAACTTTAGAAGAAATAATGCTCGGGCGTATTGGCGGGATGTCGTCAAAAAGTTAACTAACTGACACAGCTCAAATCTTGTTTCATCATTGGTGTACTGTGTACTCCTGCCGAATACCATCGAATAGGGCAGTTGAATGCATCGATAACTAGAAGAGCTCCATATGTTCGAAGTATTTTGTTGTACATACAGGTCACTCCGTTGTAAAGGTCGCTCACATTGATCACAATTGATCAATGCTCACAATTTCATCAAGATGTGAAAATTCATTCGCTACACAAGATTATGTTTCTTTGTTCATTCAGGAGGTGAGAGTATAAGAAGCCTTCGTCTGCATTTGGTGGGAACTGATTAGAAAACATCTAGCCTTATGATACAGTATGATGAGACAGGTGTTGAGCGATCAGATATTTGTGAGAAAGAGAGAGAGAGTTCCGTTCCGAAACATTAACGTAGCCAGGGTGTTGACGTAGCCAGGAAGAGGGAGAGGGGCCAGGTGTTATTTTTAACTTTGCGTGTGTATATAGACTCTCGCACGAATATATATTGAGTGTGATAGAGCCTGCACCACACATTAAAAATGATGTCTGGCTAAGTCCCAGACCCAGAATAATAGGCCCACTACAATCTAAATCAGTAACAAGGAAATGAATATGCCTCAACGCTTTCTTTTTTGTTTACTTTTTATTGAAGATATTGAAATTCGAGGGAAACATTGAGTTATCAACATCAAAACAAGTTTACCGTGCTTGTCTATCTCACACACTAGTGGGCTGTGTTCAAATAATAAATTTTTCTTTACCCGAACGCAAGACTATATATGTTTTTTATTATATATCATTTTGGCCATAAGGCGAGAAAAGGATTACGATTGCCAACAAATTGCGTGCCAACTCCATTTATTTTTTGCAGCAATAAAAAGAAGACTAACTAGCGCAAAAGGAGTACGCGTAGCTACGATATTACGTCTCAAAAACCAAGTTTTCTGAAGGTTTATAGACAGAAAAGACGTTGCCAAGAGAAACTTTCTAATCTAGGGTTTTTGTTACGTCCTCGAGGACGGCCCGCTCCAATCCCTATAATCCCGACGCACATCAAAGGCCCCGTTGCTAAGAACGCCTTCCGCTTGCTCTTTCTAAAAAAAATGCGAGCACAAAGGCGCTCCTAACTAGGTTTCTGTTCGTTTCATTGGCAGAAATATGGGACGCACAAAAGCCCTTTTAATTAAACTTTCGAAAGAGGCCCGCCGTTCTCAAAGGTAGCGAAAAGACGAAGATACAATTATCTTTGTTTAAAAGTTATTCTGAAACAACGTTAGATTGTCTATGCTGTATTAAGCAAAAAAAATTTTCAACTTACTTTTGTCACAATCAATAGTACGTAATTGTACGATTACTTCGTTCAATTATTCCACGATTCGCTGTCAATTACTCAACGATCACATTTTTTAGCTTATACACGCTCATACTTTTTTTTGAAGGTGCCTCGTATGTCAATTAGTAAATCTAGCTGTTATTGGTTCCAGCAGTAATGACATCAAGCGCGGCATAGATTGAATTATGCCTTATTGACTCTCCCGCTTTTGTATTGACGTTGTCCTAGGTTGTCATTTGAGAGAATTACACTCGGCCTTCATCCTTCATAATTGCATTACTTGTCGACGCAGGAACAATCACAGGTGCGCTTAAAAGGTGCAGTTACATTGAATTCTTCGGCCTTCAATAAAACAATGCCGCACAAAGCGTCTCTATTTATCGGCTGTCAAAGCCATTTTCAGGGGAGATGCGGGTCAAAAAACGAGTTTTTTTCACCACTTTTGATAAGATTAGTACCTCCACTGTTCTGAAAAAAAATTATGTGGAGACTCAACTGGAAATGCTTTGACATTGCGTCTAAGGAGCACAAAGTATACCTGTTAAAATGTCGAAAGTGTGCAGTCTTCGAGCACCCTGCTGCTGATAATGCGCCGCCGCTCGCCATTGTCGATCGCATGAGACGAACAACCGAACAAGGGTGTCCGAACAAAGCCCAACCTCGCTCTTCAAATAACGATGGTTTTCCGCGCTGCTGCAGCAAAAGAAATAACAAAAACAAGCACGCTTTTGCAGCCTTTTTTTTTTTTTTTCGAGCCCCGTGACTGGCTTTTGAATCACGCGGTACGAATCGGGGACCGTCATCGACCACTGCGCATGTATGTGCTGTGAAGCCCACTTGCAGGATCCGTGTCTCGCCAACAACGCTTTTATCGTCTCTTTATCTCCATTATAGATGAAGAAATTGTAGCTCGCGCGATAGCTACGCTGTGAACATGAAAGATGTTGTGGCGAAGCGCTCTGTAGGGATGGGCTGCCAGCTGCTGGTCCGATTTGCGGTGATTCTTGGCTTGCAAAAGCCAGTGCATCAAACTCATTCACAGCCTTCAGCCAGAAAGTCCGCGATGCGGCAATGGATGCCATCTGTGCCAATCATGTGAGGTCGAGGGAGCTCACAGTGAAGGGAGTTAGTGGGGACAACATTGCCGTTACGTGTGACGGTACGTGCAACAAACGCGGCCACAAGCCACAATGGCAGCGACAACGCTGTGCCCCTCGACCCTGGACTTCGTTTAGATTTCGAAGTCCTGTTAAACTTCTCCCTAGCTTCCAGTCGGCACAAGGTTTTGCCAAAAGGAGCGGAAGAAGTGTGGGAAACGTTTCATAGCCCTGTCTGTGAGCGAAATGTCTGTCAGGAGCCAGCTCGAAAGAGCCGTCTGGAACAGACATGGTGCTGGCGCATTTTGGTGGCAGTGGCCACTACAAGAAGGATTGTTGTTTTTGGTGTGCAAATATCATCGCATTTAGTGACATATTTCATAAATAAAAATTCATTTTTTACTTGAAAACGAATTTCTTTGAAAATACAGATTTAGCCATTTTTCTCAATGTGCCCTTCCTTTATCGTGTACTTCTGATGCTCAGATCAGCATAAAATTATACCGAAAATTTTCCCGAAGTATAATAAATTCAATTATGTAGTTAAATTTTAATATTTTTATTATATAATAAAAACTATATGCAAACCTTTACTATGGTAGGAAAAATATAAATTTTTTCACACATATTGCATATTTTGTGTGCCCTTCGTAATTAGTTATTTACATTCTACACTTTATTTGAACCATTATAAACTATGAACGATAAAAAATTATGGAAGTTTCGTGATAAAAACTGGGGGCAAAATGTTTAAGGTTTTCACTTTGTCATGTTGCAGTGATCTAAGTATGCAACTTGAAAAAAAAGCTGATCATATATTGTAATAAGCATAAAACGTTCTATAAACAGCTCAAGTTTTATTGTTCTTTGGTGAATATTAAAAAAAGTGTGTTTGTGTAGCAAATCCCCTTCACTAACTGTGGAAACGGCACAAGTTGAAGTACTTTGACTATTTATAAAATATAGGGCGTGGTTCTTGCGTTTATGTCCCATTGCAACTGATTCACTTTCGATTGCGCTCTACAACGCAACTAATTACACGCGCTTGTATCTAAATCAAATGTTATAATGGTATTATAGTAGTACATTTCCTAATTAAGCGTGATGTAAAGACACTGATTGCATGAAGCGATAAAATCATATATCATTGGCTTAATTTTGTTCAAGTTAACCTTTTCAGATACCACCTGTAGAGAACTGTTTGTAAATGCGTCAAATCAATACAATGTTCTTTCAAGCGCTCGGCATTCCTATGTAGCAAAAATATTACTAATATAATAAAATATGCGTACTAACGTGATTATTAATTATCTATTCACCCTGAAGACAGTGATGCTCTGTTTTGCCATAAATAGAATGAAATCTAAAGCTAGAAATACAGTGCAGTTCTATTTTGGTTATTTTCATTTTGAGCAAAAAAATTACATTTTCCCCACGGTTTGCAGGAAGTGGCACGTGGAACGACTCGTTGAGTGGGGTAGTGTCTTCAACGAAGTGATCATATGCAACAATACACGGCAAAATGAAGTTATGTGAAGACAAATAAATGCATTATGCAGGAGTTTCGGCTCATCCAAAGCTTGATATAACTCGCTCTTTCTTATCCCATAGTTCATACAGATTGCAAACAAGAGGTGTAGACAAAAGTGCACGTAGCGTGTCAAAGGGTTTTTGTTTCTTAAATGCAGAGCAGTTCAAGGGAACGCCCTGAAGTCGCCTCATGTCTCTAGTTGGTGTCAGGTCCGAGCGGGCTGTGCGTTTGGAATGCCATCTTTAATTACCAAAGAGCTAGTTCATCTTTCCGAGCCAGCGAAGCGCTAGCATCTACGGAAGAAATAATCAGGGGCCAAACATAGTCCAGTACACCACTCTCACCGAGCAAACAGTAAAGCGAAACAGTAGAAAGGAGGTCATTGAACCGAAAGTATATAGTCGCGAAAACAAAAATCAGGAAATCGCAAAAGGAAGAGCACAGAAAAACGTAAAATGTCACGCAATCACATGAAACGAACACAATGAAGCAAATAAACACAAGACAAAAACAACTGATACACAGGCGAATCGATGCTCCGCTTTTCGTAAAACTTTTTTTTCATTTTTTTATTAAATAATACTGTCAACCCTCGCTTGAGGGTCATAACAGGGAGGGAGTACAATATGAGTACAAACAGAACACCTAAAAAAACCACTAAGCAATAAACACAGGAAAACAGAATGGGCAGTACTTCAACTATTACAAAAATAAGCATCAATTTCTCTGTCAAAAGTTTGCTCATCGGTACTATTAATACCATGTTGAGGTAAAGAATTCTATTGTTCTATAGCATCCGGGAAAAGTGACCACCGAAAGATGTCAGTGCGAGCGCTGAAAGGTTTAATGGGGGCATCATGATTCAATCTAGTGCTATGTTTTCCGGGAAGGCGTATGTACTCGTCTTTAGGTATTTTGAAT
This sequence comes from Rhipicephalus microplus, assembly GCF_043290135.1. Taxonomy (NCBI): domain Eukaryota; kingdom Metazoa; phylum Arthropoda; class Arachnida; order Ixodida; family Ixodidae; genus Rhipicephalus; species Rhipicephalus microplus. The sequence goes on along the minus strand of NC_134708.1, from coordinate 11,176,432 downwards.
ATCCCTTGGATTATACGAAATAATGATTAAGGTTTTGTTTCCGTCTTCGAATTTCCAGTGATTCTAAATTGCATGAATTTAGCGTATCAGTTACTGAATCCCGCCTTTTATATCTAGAGCACACAAACCGAGCTTGAGGTGGAACTAGCTTGGATGTTTTGTTTGTTTGTTTGTTTTTGTTACACGAGTGAGACCCTCCACACGTACGCACGGCTTCCTCTTCGGTGCCATTTTCGCAAACGGCCGCGCAATACGTCAGCGGTGATCGGGCAACGTACAAGTGCATTGGCACGTCGTCAGAACGCTCCACAACGCGAGTCAAGCAGGGTCCCATACAGGCACCTCGCGATCAAGAGGGGGCGTGCATGTCGTAAGACCCCGCACAAGCCATGCGAGCGCCCAAAAGGCTCGAGGCTGTTCCGAGACCGTAGCCGAGTCAACGGAACAAAAGTGGAGAGCGAGAAAGCCAGGGCTAACAAGGTTGCCCGTGCTTCGCGTCTGGTCATTTATGGGCCGGAGCCCCGCTGACAGGTCCTTGAGAGAGGGAGAGAGAGAGAAGGCGAGAGCTATGTCTTCTCCCTCCCTCACAAGTCTCGATGAGCGGCGATTCCTTTGCTCGTATTTTTGCATACTGTGTCAATAGCCGGCCGCATTCCGGAGACCAACCACACTCGCAGCGTGTATTTCTTGTGCAAATCGCTCCGTAGGACGCTCGTTCCGCCGAGCGTATGCGCTAGCCAAACTCTGAGCCGTGTTCTACGCTGGCTGTGATGTGCCCGTATACCTTCGTGCACGCTTTGAGGAGTCGACAGGGCAAACAGAGCGCTTTCGTAGAGCTGCTCCGCGCGTCTCGATGCATCCTCGTTAGGTGATGTTGTGTTCGCTGTGCCGTGTTCTCCAACAAAGCGGTCCACGTGTTCAGCTCTCTTCCTCTTTTTCTTTCGCTCGTGCATGCAACTTTCATGAGGGAGCTCTGATATTTCCTTTCCGGAACTTCGCCCCGGAGCGCCCAACATGACCGTTTCTGCGCCTCAAGAGTTCTGCGAGAATGCGAGTTGTACATTCGGAACGCGCGTTCCCATACACTCTTAAAAAAAGGCAGTGCTAATTACTAACTTTGAGCTAGTAAATAGTTGTTACAACATTCACTACATAAGTAGTAACTGTAGGTAGTAGACCACAAACATTTGCTACCTCTGGTTGCTTCTAAGGTAGTAAATGTAGTATACTTTCTGCAGTTACTACTTAGGTAGTGAATGCTGTGACAAGAATTTACTACCTCAAAGTTAGTAAGTAGCGCTGCCTTTTTTTTTAAAGAGTGTAGTCGGCATTTTCGATGGAGGCGGAAATGTTGTAGGCCCGTGTGCTCAGATTTGGATGTACGTTAAATAACCCCAGGTGGTCGAAATTTACGGAGCCTTCCACTACGGCGTCTCTCATAATCATATGGTGGTTTTGGGACGTTAAACCCCACATATCAATCAAATCAAGAGTGTAGTCGAACGTGGAACCAGACTGTAGCTCACTGTTCATAATCGGGATCGCGATCATTAAGCTGCAGGGCGCGCGTTCTTGCTCTTCGTCTCGGTATTGGCATACTCCCGCTATGCGAGTGAGATAAATTGCAGTTTTGTGTTGGCGCGTTTAGGCTCGACGTGTGAATGCGTGTACGCTCGGACTGTGTGCATGTGCGCGCGCGCACACACACGAGTACTGACACACGGTACGGATTCGCAACGTACGGTAAATTCGCGACCCCGCATCGCCTGAAAAACTAACTTACAAACAGTGAACAACCAATCACCCGACACACGCAAGACATTGAAATTACGGTGGGAATTCGGACTGTCGACAAAAATTCCTTACGGAAGAGATGGGGCACCGGAAAAATGTGCTGTTGGAACAGATGTTCGTTATTGGAAATAAAAGGGTCGCATTTTTTTGCTTTCATTTTCCTTTTGTCTGTTGTCGACATGTGTCCTGCCTCCTCTCGATCATTAACGGACCTGTCGTCTGCCTCAATTACTATCGGGAGGAGAAGAACAAATCTAAGAACATACGCAATGCCCAGCGTACTAATGGAATTTCCAATCTCAATATCAATTACATTACTGGTCACTTCATTCCATACAGACTGCTTTTACCAAATATACTATTCGTTTCATGTATTTTACTATATGTCATTTAGAAGATGTTGGTACTTTTATAAGCACCACCTACTCATTTTCGCAAATAACAAGACTGACGATAATCTCGGCAATGATTGTCCCAACGGACACTCCACATAATTCGCCGAAGACATTAAAAATTCCCCATTATGTCACTGCCAGCGCTTGTAAAAGAGCGATAGTCCTTCATTTATAATTACGTTATTTACGATGTTAAATGCATACGGCATTTAATTGGTGCACGTAGAATATTTTTTATTCTACGCCATAATGGCGATCACGTGAACGCGTTGTAACTTCAATAAGTTACAGAGTGAGATGCAGACAGCTGGCTATGATGATATAAGATCGGCCCCGAATAGAATACTCTCATGTACCACAGGAGAACCTTTGCGTCGCACTTGTAATAAGTAATTTGTGACAGGCATATTTACAAGGAGCAATAAAATTTAGCAGATGGCCAATGGTGGTAAAACGAGGCTCTAGTGAATACATAAATAATAAAGACCCCTCTATTAACTCTTTTTTAGTATCTTTAAAACTGCTTATATATAAACACAACATTCTTCGTGTTTCTTGAGGTATTAGCCCGTTAGTTAAATACGTCATTTTCGGAAGTAACTGTCTTGATGAAGAGCCCGTTTCGGATCAGAAAACAATGATAAACTTTGCAACATAAATTGAACACTGCAGAGTTTTTTTCTAATTAAAATTGTGCCGTAAATGACTTTGGGAATCCTTCTAGTTCATCGACAAAAAGCATTAAAGAAATTGAAAAAATGTGCCTACCTCTCTTGAAATTCTGCTGGCTAGTATAATAAATTTGTTCCCTCTCTTAAAATATTGGCTACTTAAATTATAGACGTGCATTTCTTATTACTATTCTTGACGTGATATCCATCCACAAAAACCGGAACACTCATACTTCCTAAAATTGAGAACAAAATGACGCGCTTCCAGTATAAATAAATATTGATTCAGTTTGAACCTTCACATTCTGTTAAAGAAAGCGACGTTCTATGCATTTACGTCTTGAGATAAACCAGACACTGCTCCCATTTGCACTAACTTTACTAACTGCATGACCAAGGAGACATACGTCTTTAACTGCCTGTGGCTTTTATAAATCTATCAGACTGCACACCGAATGAGTACATCATCACTTAACGTTAAATTTCTGGTTGTACTCAGAGGGCAGTTGCGTGCTTTGTTTATTTAGTGTTAGTTCGTCAGCTGACGTTACGTGTTTAAACTGAAGCTGAACGAGCTAAGCAAATGTTGCTCTAACGGCTTGTTAGGTTCAGGCATTCCTACGTCTACCTGTAACGTGTTTCACAAAGTTGAGAAGTCTGTAGTATCATCTTCTATATAGGCCACTCAATGAACGGAGTTCAACTGGGACGCTATCATGAACACTTATTAAGAAACGGGCAGTGCCGCGCAGAGAGAACTTCAATTTGGAAGATAATACCGCAGCCTTCTTCGTACGCACGGCCTTAATAAGCCAGATTGATTATTCGGTCTTAAAAAGGTGTTGCGCACATAACAAAATAATGAGGACGTAGTTTGCATAGTGTTAAAGATGCCTTAGTTGTCATGTGTAATATCATTATGGAAAAAAAATCGAAACAAAATATCGCCATCAGAGATAGACATTGCACACACACACACAAAAAGCTTGATGTTCTGAAACCTGGCCAATATAAAACTCTTCCGGCTTTGGCAGAAATAGGTGATAAATTGTTTGCTAGTTTTACAGCTAATCGTATCTCCTTATTGTGCCACCTCCTGACGAAAAGCCGGACAAACATCTACAGCTCCTCATCAAAATATTTATATCTATCTCTCCCGACGCTGATTGCCGGTCTTATTTCTGTGGTTAATTCGTAACCTACTTGACATTACACTTTGTTTTTCACTTATGACGGAGTTCGTAAAGGTGAATGATTCTGAAAACCATTTCGCATGTATTCGTCATTTCTTCTTCGGCACTCAGTGCTATGTCGTCATATGATATTAAATCCTCCCTAAAGCAATGTTGGAACTAAACACACGAGCAAATTTTTACTTGAAAAACTAGGAACGAATCATAAACATCGTTTCTAATCTTAGCCACGATAAAGATTCTTATCTGCGACAAACCTAAATTAGAAAACGTACCATCGATAATTATTCTTAGTTGATGGGTTGGCTGCGTATGGTAATAAAATAATTGACATGAAAACTGTAGTAGACGCTTTCGTTAATCTGCAAGTGCACTTCCCTAGAGAGCCGCTAGTGACGGCACCTGTCGGGCTTCAAATGGAGATAATATCACCGTTGCACGTGGTGGGACTTGTCAATAATGTGCATTCATATTAAGAGAGCCGAGTCTACATTTTTTCCGTCATAGCGCAAGCAAATATCGCTTGAACACGCTGTTTCTAGATGGTGGTAGCTGCCATCGGTGGAGCAAACTGCACAGGAGTTCAGCTAGTTTTACATGTATGAAAAGGGTCCACAACATTTCGTGTTTGGAGCGCCTTGTAATTACTGTGAATGATTTACGTATGGAGTGTTACGGCAAAAAAAGATATGAAAACAAAAACGCTTGGTCACTGATAATGATCAAGCAGTAATACCGAATAAAGAAACGCGGCGCCGTTAAACTATCTTCGGCCGTCATGATCTTAAACTGTGTGACGTTCTTCAAAAACAACGTCCATATTCCCACATAATTTCATTGATAAGGACGCTATGTTAGTGGTCGTGCCGCCCTCAGTGATATTTACGACGTGACCATTCGGTAGTTTGATTCTACGAACAGCACAGTCGTTGAATCTGGGGCGCTATAACGCAACACAGAGAACTCGCTGAATTCGATTGTGTTATCGTCATCCACCATTAACGGCTGACGCAACCCATCGGTGGCGTTATAGTTTTCTAAACGCCTCCTTTATTAATGATAATATGGGGAGCTTTACGTCACAAAACCACGATATGATTATGAGCGCCCCCGCAGTGGACGCCATAGTGGAGTGCGCGAATAGAGATAAAAAAAAAGTCAGCAAAAACGATAAAGAAGGGAAAAAAAGGAGAAGAGGCAAGAAAAAAAAAACCTAAGAGAAACTAGAAAGGCTGCTGCCCAGCTATGCACTCACTTTGGGCTTGGAATCCGTAGTGCTAAATTACCTTCATTTTTTTTTTTATTTCCCCAAATGTGCAGTTGAGGTGACCGCTCGGGTGTCAGATATAGGTTGATGATGATATGTGTGGTTTAACGTCCCAAAACCACCATATGATTATGAGAGACGCCGTAGTGGAGGGCTCCGGAAATTTCGACCACCTGGGGTTCTTTAACGTGCACCCGTCAGATATTGGTTGTATGCAATAATAGTGTCATTATTACAATTATTGATACAAATGTTTTATTTTAATGCAAGGTTACGGCTATATTAGCTAGACTGGGACGAACAACGCAAGCAGGAACCACTACTTGACGCCACTTCCGGTCTGGTCATTTCTCCACATAGATGTCTTTGTCGCCTTCATAACAACGACTCAACTCGCCTATCAACAAGTAGCTCACTACTAGCTAAGCTTACGCTGAGAGGCACGTCAACGTGTCTATTAAAATGTCATGTTAGATATATGAGCCGGTAATTGCCATCCTTATGACGTCACACTGCGCAGTATTGATTCACGTACAAGCGACCCAATTCCCACATTGCAACGCTGCCCCTCCCAGGTGTACAGGCGTACGGAAGTGTTAAATCGCCGGAAGGCTGCGAATCGACTCCGTCGTTAATTTTCACGTTCCATCGCCTTGCACACTCGCCGCAGAGTGCGACACAGATACGTGCGTGAGATAAGAGAATTCGAGCGCGAGCAGAGGACCTCGCACAGCATCTCGAGCGTGAGGTCCCCGAACGAAGCCCTCGAACGCGCCCATAAGTCGTCGCCTGAGCGCACGACTACGGCGAAAGGACCGGCGGGTCATTTTTCTTCCGTGTCACCGGAAAGGCATAATTGTTATAGACCGGCGGGCGAGACCTAATGGCGGGCGTGGAGTATCAATAAAGCAGCGCCCGTACTCTCGAATGCGAGCGTCGCTTGCGACATAGCTGGCGTAGATGCCGGACGCTGTACGCGCAGGAGTTTACATACACAAACCTGCTTTTAGTCATTATGGTAACTGCTCTATTCGGGCCCCCGGTCCGAAAGAGTTGCAGTGCTATAATCTGAACATTGCGCGGTGATGTTTTGTTGAGTGGTGCTAAAAAAAAACTTTGAAAGTTTAGACTAAGAGTCAAAAGTTTAGAGACCACTAGGTTGGGGAAAAACTTCGACTTCCCAGCAATTTGTGACTTTACTCGGTCGAGCTGCACAGTACATGTTGTTAGCCTATTTAAGAACAGGACGTAAACCCAAGTTCAAGGCTGCCTGTCAAAGCTGCAAAAATGTTGTTGCGGGACAATATTGCGTAACACGCAACAATATTGAGTTTCTCTTTTTTGTGCGTCTCGTGACTTTTAGCTCTGTCTGTACGTACGCTTGGCCTGAACGTTGTTTGAACGATGTGTCGATGGAATGCTTTCCCTCTCTCTAGGTGTCGTTAACGAGGTCACCGTTTTCATTGCGTTCATCAACAACCAGTATTAAAAAGGGTCATTATGACTAGGTCCCATAGATCATTCTGGGGTGCCATTTTTTTACCCAACCTAATTAACAAAGCGTGTGAATTAGGAACCAAGGCCGAATTTAACAGCGGTCTGTAACCGTGTCACGTCTTCCTGCAACACACCGACTAGAGGTGTGGCCTGTTTGTATTTGCACAGCCCTCTGCATTGCGCAGCACTCTGCAGCGTCGACAATATTTTTCTGGTGCCTTTATGAAAGAGCATTGTGTCCATAAAAGATCCACTATACCCAGATTTGTGAGCAAAGATGTGAAGCTATTTCCGATAAAAGTAAGCCAGCATATCTGAATTCTCATTCCACTCGAAGCCCTTGTACCATGTATTGTACAACTGCTGCAACTGGTATTACCATATTACATTTGCCGTTATGACCCTGAGGCAAGTGCCACTGGCTCCATGTACTGCTTCCTCGCGCATAAACCAAACTGCGAATATCAAACTACTTATGTTATAGCGAATTTCCGTGTTTCATCTGTCTGCAAAGTTCTCGCTTATTTTATATCGCATAATGCTTTGAGCAGCATATCTGTGAGTATAGCCGGCTCTTACGTTCGAGCCAAAAATGTTGTCAGCAGTTTATTTACTGAAAGGTTAGAAAAGTTTTATTTCCGAACTTTAATCTCCTGCTCGTAAAGCCTAATTTTGCGCTGGGCATAGCTGATTTGAACATTATCCAAGCAGTCATTTATCAACCTACAGTCTACCTGGCATCTTTTTTCACAAATTCCTGTAGCAGCCCGAGCCACAGCCTATTTATTTGGGCCGACTCTTATATAATACCGTACTCGTTTCAAAATACCCGCCAACTCACCGACGCTTGTACCCCCAAGGCGAACGACAGAGGTGGAGCAGAAAATTCCAACAACCTTGCAATCACCGAACCGAGTGACATCATGATGATGATGATGATGATGATGATGATGATGATGATGATGATGACGACGACGACGACGACGACGACGACGACGACGACGACGACGACGACAACGACGACGATGGTGGTGGTGGTGGTGGTGGTGATTTTATTTTGGTCCGGAGAAGACGCAGGGGAGACCCTGTGCCACCTCACCTGGCAAATCCCACGTACGGACATCCCACAACTTTTTCGGAGCTCGCGCCTCAACGCACCCTGAGTCGATATCCCGGAGCAAAGCGCGGAGAATCGATCACCCATACCAAGGGAAAGCGCCCTTCGCATCACTCGAACACTGCTCCTTTTTTTTTTCTTTTTTTGTTGCCTCATCATCCCCGCTACTGTCTCCTTTACGCCAAAGCTTCTTTAATACTTCGCCCATGCGTTGTCTCCTCCCATCACTTCACTTATTTCTTTGTCACCTCTTTATCCCACTCTTTCCCTCCTCCCTTTCTCTACAGCTCTTTGTGTGCGCTTAGACGCTGTCATCCGTCCTCTTCGGTGGACAGCGCAAGCCGAATCCATATTCACACTTCGCCGAGCAGCGAGTCTCCGGCTCGGTCTACAGCGACGGAATTCCGCTTGGCTACCCTAGCAGGGAGACTCCAAACGAAAAAGACAGAACAAACGAAAGAAGGAAAGCACTCGCGGTGTCTCTTATGCAATCGCCGTAGACAACTCGCAGAAGAATGCTACCCAGCGTGGTTATATTGCCGCACGCCTTAAATCGACCAGCAAAAATCACCAAATAATGTCCACAAATGGTCCTTTCACTATGCGACTTTCATATATCACAGCAGTGATCACTGAATTCGCTTTGATTATTATTACAAGTTTAACTGTAACTGATCAACTCTCGCTAATTGATTTTTCGTAAATTAGCAGTTAATACTCAGCGCAGTAGTCAATCAATTAGCTTTACTCACCGAGTTGGTTTATTGTTTATACATGGCGGTCGACTGCTGACCCTAAGGTCACGGGATTGAATCCCGGAAGCGGCCGTTGGGGAGAGCTTCCTCCAGAGCCCTCTTCTACGGCGTCTCTCATATTATTATTCTGGTTTCGAGAAGTTAAAACTCCGCAGACATTCATTATTCTCATTCAATTAGCTTTTATTATTACCTCAATATCGATTTTCACCAATAAACTGTCACTGATCGCACTTTCACTAAGCGATATGTACTATTCACAGATCACCACTCGCTTAATAAATTAAACTGCTCAATATATATAATAAATTAAACTGCTCAAGTAATTTGTTTTGAGTACACGCACCGGCCACAGTTACGTGATATGTGGGGTTTTAACGTACCAAAACCACCATATGGTTATGAGAGACGCCTTAGTGGAGGGCTCCGGCGATTTCGACCACCTGGGGTTCTTTAAAACCATGCACCCAAATCTGAGCACACGGGCCTACAACATTTCCGTCTCCATCGGAAATGCAGCCGCCGCAGCCGGTATTTGAACCGGCGACCTGCGGGTCAGTAGCCCAGTACCTTAGCCACTAGACCATCGTGGTGGGGCCACAGTTACGTGAGGGAGGGTCGTTACTACAAGGGGGCCTATAGGGGCCTATAGACGCGGCTAAATGTCCGAACATTACTTTAATGCCCCGTGTGGCATTAAATTATCTCTCTTGCACCATGACTGCGAAAACGTATGACGATTAAATCGCTCGCTTCATGAATAAACGAAATTTTAAGAGGGCGTGTATTCTGCATAATATAAAGTGGCAGCAGCAAGCACAGAACCGAACTGACTGGTGGAACATGGGAGAGGCCTTTGTCCTCAGTGGGCGTAGTCAGGCTGACGATGATGATGATGATATTCTACATAAAATAAAGATAAGAATAATACAATATTATGCAGCACAGTGAACAGATGAAAAAAAAATATGTACATACACAATTTTGATAGCGAATAATATTAACAGAGAACTATTCTTGTCTCACGAAGAAATTTTCATTAAGCAGACAAGGCGTTCTTCTTGCTGAATCCCAGAAAATCGTTTAGATGGCGACCCTTATTTTCTTCATCCTTTTCTGCAGCTTCTTTTCATCTCCCTTCTTCTTTGAAACAAAGGCTCACTTAATGCGGCCTTCGCTACCGACGTCCTTCACCGACCTTTGTGAAAGACAGCGTTTCGCTTTCAGCCTTCGCTCTGTGAAACCAAGATCCACCATTCCCTCTTACATCTCTTTTTCTTTTCTTATTGCTTTATGTGAATTCCAAGGCCTGGGACTTCTTCGCGCCCTCTGCATGGGGCTGTTTTGTTCTCCTCGTGGAACCATTAGGCAACTTCCTTTCTCTTCTTCACTCGAGAGGTCAAGCGTCGGTAATTTCCGGCCCCAACAAGGCGGGAAAGACGGTTGCGTTTGCCGGAAAAGAGTATTTCCGTTTCGCGCCTGTACGGGCTTCTTGTCGCAAATCAGATAAGAAACTATGGAAGCAACTGCTGCGAATTGGGCCTCGCATGACAAAAAGACAATGGAGTAGAAAATAGTCGTGTTACAAGGCATCTTCCCGAGTTTCTGCCTATGATGTACTTAGTACGAGCCGTTTACACCACTCCGCTATTTACACAGATAAAGCAGTTAAAAAACGAGGCTTTACGAAATGCAGAGCACTGGTTCGCCTTTGTCACTATTGTGTTTATTTCATTTTCATCTGTTCTTCATTGTTCTATTTGATTCATTTGGTCGGATTGTGGTTTTTCATATCCTTTTCTCTCAATTTCGTGAGATTATATTTTTAGGATGACTGCCAGTTGGGCGTGTTGGTAAAGGTTCATGATGAAACAAGCGCAAAAATACACACACTCAGAGAGGACACAGACAAGCGCTTACTAGAAACTGAAAATTTTATTTCGAAGCGAACACTAATAAATACATCATTTTATTAGTTCTTGACACGTGTTTGTTTCCGGTTGTGGGCGCATGCATATTTTGTTAAATCACGGTGTTGATGATGACAGGGGAAGTCGGGAATGACGTACATGCGTGTGATGGATTTTGTCAGTGTTCGCGTCAAAATAAAACTTTCAGTTGCTAGTAAGCGCTTGTTTGTGTCCTCTCTGAGTGTGTGTATTTTTGCGCTTGTTTCATCATGAAGATTATATTTCTTTTTGTTTTGTGATTATCTATTTACTGTTGTATCGTCTTCGCTGCACTGTTATTCAGTTGATTGCAGCTTCGAGCATGGTGAGTCCTACTCCGAACGCCGGCGTTTCGCTGTCACTTAGGTGTTATTGAAATACCTGAATGGTGAAATTTGCACTGCATCGCAGAGAAGATCACCAGCGTATTCACTAAACCTACTTAACCTCAGTGACAGGCGAGTCTTTGCGCAGGCATTTTTCACTTCCCAACCCTTGTGCCAGTGTGACTCGCCTTTTACCTCTCCGAACATAGTAACCATATCGTTTAATATAACCTTTCCTCTCCCTTCTGCATCATGTGCGAAACAACGAACATCGTATCGCAACAAACACGCACCGTTCAAAGTTTTCTTAGCGCCGCTGCATGACTCATTGACACTTCGCCAAGTTCTTCCAAGTTCTAACGCAGCTATGTAGACCTGCTTCATTGAAATGCGTGTCCAGCTAGTCAGAACTTCCCGACAAGTCTCAGTTCATCTTTGGACGTCTGCGTCAGTTTTTTTTTTCTTCCAGCGTAGGTTCGTGTACGTGCACAGCACCCAAAAAAAATGTGCACAACAGTTAGCGATCACTGGATGACGCATGAAGCGTTCGAGGCATTTGACTCCCAAGTTATTCGAAGCCGACACCAGCGTCACTCACACTGCACATATTTAGCGAAGAGAAGCAGAAACGCCCTTAACGAACCCGCAGGCGCATGCCGAGTTTCGACTTACGTACTGTGTGCTTACAAAGAAATTTTAATGCCGAGGATGATCTGTGCGACCCTGGTGCGTCGTCTTCTCACTCTATTCTTTCAATACGACTTTTTTTCTTCCTTCACCGAGCTTATTAAGGTCCGCTCGTTTCACGCGAACTTTATAAGCTAGGGAAAAATCAAAGTCGTATCCACCCCAAGTAAAAGATGTACGAAATCCGCAACGCTGATTCGCCTGTCTTTACCTTGAGTTTATGTTTTGTTTAGGTACTCTTCTTTGTTCTTTCCTGGTATTTTATTGTGTTTATCTGCTCTTTTGTACCCTTCATACCCACTCTGGGCGATTGGCCAAGAGAACATGTAGTGTCATATGGACGATAACTGCACTATTACTTACAACAAAAAAAAGGGAAAAAAGCTGTAGAATGAGAACAGTATATTAAAAAAAAACAGAGATTCAAAGAGTGAGAAAAAAACAAGAAAATAAAAACTAATATAATAACTATACCTTGATTTTGAGAGCCGACAAGACAGCTGAGTTTGCCAAACCCGATTAATTTGGTATGTCTCAGATTTATCCACATTTCGGAAATTACTTCTCGACCCGGTTTTTTTTTTTAGTTTTTTGTTAAAGTGGGCCTTATGTTTAAAAACGCTTAGAGTCTTGAATGAAATTACGCACCGCATCGAATGCATCTCTCCTTCATGATCGTCTTTCTCTTCGTCTGCTTGATTGCGATGCCACTGGCATGTATATGACATTTTCTATGTTTTCCTGCTCTTCACTTGCGATTATCGGATTTATTTCACCATTATTAATTTTTGTAGTTTATGATCTCTTTTCTGCTGTAATTTCTACAGTTTTCTGCTCCGATCCCTGAGCACATAACCTTCTGCGCTGGCATTTCACCTTCGATTCTCTGTTCCGTAGGTGCATAACAACAGCAATATTATCTCGATTTTTACATCCCGAAACCACCACTATGCGAGATGCCTTAGTGGAGGGCTCCTGGAATTTCGACCACCTGGTGTTCTTTAACCTGCACTGACTTCGCACAGAACACGGGTCTCTACCATTTCGCCTTCATCAGAATGCGACCGCCACGGCCGGTGTCGAACCCGCGACCTTCAGGTCCGCAGCCAAACACCCTGTTCACTGTTCCACCGAGGCGGACGGAATATATTTTCACTGCCAAGGCATATAACCACAAGCGCATGTTATATAACCTTCTGTATTCCATTTTTCAACCGCGTGCCTCATTCTCCTTATCATTCTCGAAAACCTCGAAGTACGTCACATTTCGCTCGTGGTCTTCCGAATTACGTCTTACAGTTTGGGGACTGCGGTTACAGGTACACCATAGAAAGAATGTCAACCAACGCGCCTCCGCACACAACTTCTCGTCCCTTACTCTTTCAGATCATGCATTACGTACAGCGTTGCGAAGGCTCCTCTAAAAAACTCGGTTATGCAGACGCCCACTTCCACACATTTCGTGGTCAGCAGTCACTACGAGCATTGAGCAAGCCGTCGCGGTGGACAGCAAACATGCCCCTTGCCCTCCCTTTCTTAGAATATACAGCAACAAAAAAGAAGTGAACTGTTGTAGATTTAAAGCCTTGCATCAGGCGAACGCCGTTAATGGGGTCATGAATAAAACATTCCGGTTTCAGGCGTTGAGAAGCGCAGGGTATCAAACGTCACGTGTCGAGCATAACCGCACCTACTAGGTTGGTTGGTAACAACTTTATTGGTAGTCCGGCAAAGCTTTCGCCGACCGGGCCTTAGGCCTCCTGCGTGGGGACGTCAAGACCTTGCCTGACCGCCACCTCACAGGCCTGCTGGACGGCCCAGAGTTGGTCACCGAGGCTGGAGCTGTACAGCGCAGCGGCCCACCGCGGTGGGAGGGTTCCGGATTTAGCCCCTCGCGGATTTGTGGCACAATCCCAGAGCATATGATTTAATGTGGCAACCTCAATATGGCATATCTCGCAAAAATTCGTCGGATATATATTGGGGTACAGTCTGTTAAACAGTGATGGGTTGGGATGTCGTATAGGGCCGCCGCCTGCACCCTGTTTAGCTCCTCGCTGGGTGGAGGAAAGGTTCGGCGGGCCAGGTATAAAAAGCCTTGGTAATTTCGTTATAGGTCGTCGAACGGTCTTTGGTGTTTCCCTATAGAGGACGGTCGCCGGCACGGCTCACGAGTTCACGCGCCTTCACGTTTGCCGTCTCGTTTAGGTTGTGGTGTGCCGCCGATACCTGTCCCATGCATAAACGTGCATTATTTTACTAAACGAATGTCAATTGATTAGAAGTGACAGCATAGGTTGTGTCAGATGTGAATTAAGGTGATGTAGTGAGTATGACGTGGGAAAAGCTAATTGAAAGTTTATGAAAATCATATCAGCTACAGATCAAACGTTAGAGTGAGTAAAGGTTCACTAAAGGTAAACAAAAAACATTGTGCATCACTCGATAATCAAATTAGAGAACGCTGGTTTTTTTATTATGTTCTCCTTAATCTTAGCTGAAAGGACAGCCAACTTTTCACTAAGACTACATCATGAACAATTTGACGTAGTAACTCGTATTAGCACCGAACTGTTTCTTCGTGCTAACACAGTTACTGCGACTAATCACGCTGGCTTCCAGGGTGTCGCACGCCGTATGACACTCTAGCATCATCTCCTTCCTAACTTCGCAGCTGCAAGGGACCCATTTACGAGAAAATAACCCCGGGGGTAAATGTTGTCACTGGTGCCTCTTCTAGGAGGTAGGTAGGTAGTAAACTTTATTCACTCAGTTTGACAGGAGAGAGTTGGGGACGGCTTTGCAAGCGTCTCCGCTTCTATGCGAGTGTCAAGGGCCGTTATGGTGCGAGCCTATGTGGCCCTGTTTGAGCTTCGTGCGCGAAATTCATCAGGTAACAAGGTTAATCCCTCTGGTGAGCCACTCTTCTATGAAAAGACGGAAGACTCGAGGTATGAGACGAGGGGCATTATCTTGCTCGCTACGGGAGTTTGCAGACAGCGTGGCTGCTTTTTGCAAGAGTGCCTGGATAAAAGCTACACTAATTAATTCGCTTTAACGTCACCTTTACAGTCATTCGCACGCTTCCTGTTTGTGTTCTGAAAGTTTGATGCCGTGCTAGCACCAACTATTGCCTAAGCTGAAGGTGTATACAGAAAGGATTTGTTTTTGTTTTATATATACAAGTGTGCTGATTCCCACGTTTCAAGTGTCGTAATAAAAAAGGCTCAATTTTAATCATTGTATTTTTTTTTTTTGCTAGTTCAGAAAAACGGCGGTGACGACTTACTTTTCCTAAGTATAACTGCCTCGCGTTATATACTCGTTCTTACCCAGGCCAGCTCATCGCGAGTGTTACACTGTAAATAAAATTAGCTGCCTGCTCTGTAGAAGCGTTTTTTTTTTCTTGTTTTCACAACGATTGTCATCTCGCTTGCTTTCGTGGGTAAACACGGTGGGAAGTGGGGGGGGGGGGGGGGGGGGAGTGGTTTTGTAAGAGACGAAAAGAGAAAAATGAGCCCCACCACTGTCTGCAGCTAAGTGCGACACGTCAGCAGTAGCTCACGAGGAAATGGGGTTAACTGGAATTAAAAAGGATAGAGTAAGAAGTACAAATTAAGGAAAGAAAAAAGATAGGGACGCGGTCGAAAGAGTCCGAGGACGGGGCGCCAATCGGCTAGAGCTATACGATCGGCGAGAGGTATGCTCTGGCGTCGGAAATAGCAGTGGACGACACAACCGTTCAACACGGAATCCACCAAATGAGTCGGCACTCGCCGCCTTTCTACTCAGAAGGCCATGTATAGCTGAAAGCGCACACGTCATTCGTGACATTACTGTACATGGCATGTGGAAATAAACGAAGCGAAGACTTTTCCGGTAGATTGTTGTTGAGCTGCAGAAAGACGCTCCGGGGGTTGTGACTGTTTCTAAGAGCGTACGTGCACTAGATGTGTCCAGCTAACATTATGTTTGAGTCCTTCTGAATCAACTCCCCCCCCCCCCAAAAAAAAAAATAATAACAAACGACTCATCTATGAAGTGAATTATGATGAACGGGCGAAGCAGTGGGGATCATTCGGTGTTTCCGTAAATCACCTGTGACATTGACCACTCACGCTTGCACTAGAGTGTCAAGCAGTGGAATGTTCATTGGTCATAACTATTATGCTGTGTCGAGTAGTGAATTTCGTTTTGCCTTCATTATTACTGCTTCGTGGTACCGGATCTCGCTTCAAGTTTGTAAAGGCGAGGTCTGTGCGCGTTTTCTTGGGGCTTGTGGATTGTTTCCATTCGTACCTTGAAAACCGTCGTAGGGCATACCGAGACGTCATCTACTGCACCAGCTAGTAATGATTAATTATCATTATTCTCATTATCTACATCCTCATCGTCATGGCGTATATAGTGAGTAGATTACATGCGCTGTGCCGTGATGGCAGAAAAATAATGTGTGGTCTGGAACGCGCTTGTTCTTCATCATCTTCAGCATCATCTTCAGCATCATTATCACCCTTGTTGCCATCGTCAGTGGCGGCTACGGCTCACAACGACAACGGACAAGGAGCTTCACCTCTCAAATCTGGCCGCTCATCGGACGTCCTCCTCGTCTTGTTGGTCGCAGTCGTTTTCAAAAACGTTGGCTTTACGGTAACAGTAACTGGTGAACTTTTTCGTCTCTTGAATATTTCAAGAAAGACATTTCCGGAACTAAGACGCTTCCCTGACACATAGTTGAACGCAGCTTACAACCCTCGCGCAACGAAAACCCTTTTAAGCTTTCCAGGAGGCACCGGTTTTATCGAGGTACTCTGTGTGGCGACGGCTTTTGTGTCATCATCATCATCAGCCTGACTACGTCCACTGCAGGACAAAGGCCTCTCCCATGTTCCGCCAGTTAACCCGGTCCTGTGCTTGCTGCTGCCAATTTATACCCGCAAACTTTTTAATCTCATCTGCCCACCTAACCTTCTGTCTCCCCCTAACCCGCTTCCCTTCTCTGGGAATCCAGTCAGTTACCCTTATTGACCAGCGGTTATCCTGTCTACGCGCTACATGCCCTGCCCATGTCCATTTCTTCTTCTTGATTTCAGCTATGATATCCTTAACCCCCGTTTGTTCCCTAATCCACTCTGCTCTCTTCTTGTCTCTTAAGGTTACACCTACCATTTTTCTTTCCATTGCTCGCTGCGTCGTCCTCAATTTAAGCTGAACCCTCTTTGTAAGTCTCCAGGTTTCTGCCCCGTAGCTAAGTACCGGCAAGATACAGCTGTTATATACCTTCCTCTTGAGGGATAGTGGCAATCTACCTGTCATAATTTGAGAGTGCTTGCCGAATGTGCTCCACCCCATTCTTATTCTTCTAGTTACTTCAATCTCGTGGTTCGGCTCTGCGGTTATTACCTGCCCTAAGTAGACATAGTCTTTTACAACTTCAAGTGCACTATTACCTATCTCGAAGCGCTGCTCCTTGCCGAGGTTGTTGTACATTACTTTCGTTTTCCGCAGATTAATTTTAAGACCCACCTTTCTGCTCTCCTTGTCTAACTCCGTAATCATGAGTTGCAATTCGTCCCCCGAGTTACTCAGCAATGCAATGTCATCGGCGAAGCGCAGGTTACTAAGGTATTCTCCATTGACTCTTATCCCTAACTGTTCCCATTCTAGGCTTCTGAAAACCTCCTGTAAGCACGCGGTAAATAGCATTGGGGAAATTGTGTCCCCCTGCCTTACACCCTTCTTGATTGGTATTCTTTTGTGTAGCTTGTGTTATATACATGTCGTGCACTGCACATATCGTTGCACTCTTTACGCTGGACATACACAGTAACATGTCAGGCGTACCACCACGGAAATTTCTACGATATCTACCTATCTACATATGGTCCAGAAACCAATTTTCCGAATCCAGCCTTCTTTTTTTTTTTTCAGTTGACTATACCGTCTCACTTAACCATCACTTTTTGTCTGAGCACGATGGTTCAACAAAACCACTTACTGACTTATTGCACAAGCTTCAATAGGAGTGCGTCACTACCTCTGTGAAGATGGCCCGTGACTGGACGCTCTAGAAAAAGGACTTGCACAAAGCTTTTCCCATGAGTTCCTTAATTATGAGCGCGCGTGTTTGCTCACGCTCTTCCTCGCATTTTCTGTTTGTCTTTACAGCGCGTATTTACCTTGGACCAACATACAAGGCGCTGTCCACACAACTTCGACTGCTCTGATAATTTCGTGCAGCAAAAATGAAAAAGATACATATACCAAATTGACTGCTAAAGCAGTTGCCGCTAACTATTATATATCTCACGCCATTCTAAGCCTAAGGGGTCAAAAACTTTCTAATTATGAAGGAGAATACAGGCTTCCGTGATGCGAACAATGAATGTCACCACCTTATTTTAAACGGGTAAATAATTCTATGCAGTACAGTGCTGAACCTTGGAGCTGTGTGTGACGTTGGTAAACTGAAGTTTTCATCAGCGATCGTTCTATTTTGTGCTCACTTTTTCTTTAATTGCTCGCACCTCGCTTTAACTGAACCGGAGATCTCAAGCTCATCTAATCTAACGGGTCGCAATTGCAAAATTTCCTCCGACAAGTTCACCGTACATTGAAATCAGCGGGAACGGGAGGAATGGGAGAGATGGGTAGGTAGAAAGTTTGAACGTAATGTCACCTAACATTTACATTTGAAAAAAAAAAACAAAACTACTTTTCTCTACTTCATGTATGGATTATATCTGGAGAGTATTTCACGTCAGGTTTCGAAGAAACACATTGATATCCATGTCCACCGTGACTCAAGTCTGAACTGCTATACTGTGTGCCGAGTTTTCGTTCGACGGTGATTTTCAACGCAGAGTGACCATGTGGGGTACCCCCAAAACAGATAAAAGAAAACAAAAATGCTTAAGACTAGTCACACGTCTCTGTAGCTTAAAGGAACGAAGCGTTATCAATTGCAATAGGTGACAAAGTGTTGCGACGACTATATAGCCAAGTCCCAAAACATTATACTCTCTGTGAAGCCGCCGGCCACAAGCGAAATGTCCACTGGCCGCATGTTTGAAACAGTATACACTAACAGCGCCAGGGGTGCTTTAGCAATCTTCGATAGGCGCCTCGAATCCCCGAATATGCATTTCTGGTCGAAGGTATATTAACAAAAATTGGGCGATCGAGACTAGTCAAAACTTGGCATTAGAACGTGTTGCAACACGCTCATAGACTATGCTTGCACGTGTACATTACAAAGAAAAAAATCTAATCTAATTCCTTTTTTATTTGCCAAATAGTTCAAACAATTTTGCTTAATATATAATGGTAGCTTGCAATTGTGAACAGCTTGATCACAGTGGGATACTGTCAAGAAGGGACGTGATCCACCAGTAAAACGAACATGGTGTGGTAATGTGGCGACTTGTTGCTCAACATAATCTTTTTCAGTAACTCTGTCTCAACTACAACTTCTCAATACGAAATCACCTAGGTAAAATACAAGCTCTCCGCCATATCTTCTGAATTGAAGAAGACGTCGTGCACGTTTTGTATGTTCAGTGTTGCATGTTCGGTTCATTTGTTCCTATCCTGCTGGCGCTTTATCCGGAAATGGTGCATTACAAACGATTTTGTCGCATCCATGCATTGCTTAGTGGCATCAGAATTAAAAATGCGACGAAATCACTAATTTTAACATTTCTTCAGGGTTTATCTCATGGCATTTGCTATACGCCAACCTTGGAACGTCTTTCGATGGAGTAGGATAGCAGGGTTTCTTGAAGCGTGTAAATGATTTTGTTGACAGGCGGTTAATTATTCATTAACCGATGCAACAAAACAGATTGCATGATTTCACCGATATGATCCACTGCTCGGAAACACCACAGATGAGGAACGAACGTGCGATATGGACGCTGTCTTGTGTTCTTGCATTATTATTATTATTATTATTATTATTATTATTATTATTATTATTATTATTATTATTATTATTATTATTATTATTATTATTATTATTATTATTATTATTATTATTATTATTATTATTATTATGTGGGCTGTTATACGTCCCCAATCTAAAATATAATTATGAGAGGCGCCGTAGCTGAGTGTGGCTACGGAGATTTTGACCACGTGGTGTTCTTTCATGTTCACTGACAACGCGCATAACACGAACCTCTACCATTTCACCTCAACCGAAACGCGACCACCACAGCCGGGATCGAACCTGCGACCTTCGGGTCAGCGACTGGACACTTTAGCCACTGATCCACCGCGATAGACTGTTCGTTCACACGAGACTGCACCCGTGGATGCGCCCGTTCCGGATGCTTTCCTCGTCCGAGGTATTTTTGGGCAACTGATCATCACAGTGGATTGCCAACTTAAGCACTGTTCTTCTGAGTGATTCCTAAGTTGAAAATATGCAAAAATTCAAAGTGTTTGTATTTGTGTATCAATTGAGGAGGCGAACAAAATGCTGAAGTGGAAGAGAGAGAGAGATAAATAGAGAAGAAAGGCAGGAAGGTTAAAAAAGCTTGGCTCGGTTGTCTACCCTACACTTGGGGTGGGGGAAAGGGAGAATAATAAAAATGAATGAGATATAAAAGAAGAGAAGTAAGAAAGAGAAGGGTAAATAGTCGGCTCGAGACTACACAGCGCGGTCTCACACTGTCCTTTCGAAAGTGGTCGTGAAGTCTGGTGGTCCTTAAGAAGTACAAGAGGGCTTTCGTGGCTTTGCGCGTATGAGAAACCGTCGGCCAAGGTCCCAGCATCTTCTCTTCTGTAAGCGGCCGTGAATATGAAGTGGAAGCTCTCACGTCACCTTACCGGTTGAAGTGAAAGCAACCTTTATCTTCGAAACATGCCCTTTCCGGGTGGTACCCTGTTTTAGCGATGAAGTTGTTTCACTCCTAATGTAAACGCTAGATTAACTCTAACATAACGTTGTTCCCCTGAAAAAGTACCTTACCGTATTGGTGACTTGATCTACAATAAAATTAGCCATTACTTTGGGGTTTCTTGAAATGTAGTAACGCAAAGACCCACCGAGAGCAGTATCTGAGCGGACAACATTTGCCCTGTATATTAAATTTCTTGGCAGCGGGGCGAATGCACTTCTTCCTCTATAGGTGCTAACGTTCTATCCTGCCCTTACTAACATGAAAGTCGCGGCCTCCTACTTAGGGTGGGCAAGCTTCGATTAAAGCCTAATCTTCACTCCTTCAACTTTTTTTTTGAAACCTCCTTGGCATCCATCTTTGAAACAGTGCTACTACACGAAGATGAATATGGCAGAAAAAACGGGACAGGCGGTGACTCACCACTACGATTTTCGCTGGAGTGGAATCTGCACCATTGTTCCAGTAAAGACTGTAGGATGGGCAGGGTGCTTCTGGTGCATGTGGTGTCAAGCACAACGAGAGGTGGGTTCGAGCTGGTTGGTAATCTATCATAACCTACTTCTATTTTATACAACGAACGAAATTTATTACACAACAGGAGAAACATAGACGAGCGCTGCAGTCTGTGTTTCGCCTGCTGTCTAAAAACATTTGCGCTAGAAGTAGGTTGTCAAGTCCAACGCCACCATTCATGCCTGTAAAATAGTGGTCATTTATGCTCTGCCACTGTCAAGTGGAAAGAGGTATATAGGGCAGACGAGTTTCTGTGTACCTAAAGGAGCATGAAAGAGCCAGCAAGGGCTGATAAATTGTTCCACATCAGAGCACACAGCGGTGCATGTTGTTGTGAACCCTGCTTTAAGGGCTTCACCGTCATTCAACGCAATAAATTCGTAAGCGAAGTCATCGGAGCCTATCGCATTTCTAAAGAAAAATACCTGTGCATGAGCCACCATTCAGTTTCATTGTAACAGAGCGAGTAACTTATCTTCAGACAGCGTTTGGTGATAAGGTATTTTCGGGCACATGGCTATGACACCATAGAGCGTACATGTTTTGTACCACCCTCAAATACGGTTTACGACGTGGTTTTGCATGGGATATTTTGTATAAAGCTGTATTCTTTCGAATAAGCATCTCAGTTGCTAGTCAGCGAATGTCCCGTTGTTTAGGTCTTCTTCGTCCTCTTGTAGTTGCGCTGTTTTTAAGATGATTACAAACTTGTCAAAATCTCCGTCCTGCTACTTGGCATCAATCTACGAAGCGTGTTGAACTCCATCGATAGTACTCAGAATATACTGTCACTCGCGTGCGCCCGATTTTCGCGAGTTCGGCCGATAAAAAGATTTACGAATCTAAGCCATTCTGCACACAGGCGGTATTCTCGGCCGTGGATAATCCATACAAACTTGCAATTACTGAACGCGCCATTTCATAGACACAGCGGTCTCTTCAAACCTAGCAGAGTTATTTACAGATAGGCTTGCCATATCCTGCTCGTACACACGGTAGAATAAAGCTCTTTTGCTGTACTGTTTATTTTTTTCTTTCTTTGCCATCACACCAACCCTTTCAACCACTCAGAGCAGCAAACAGGATTAGATCAAAGCAAATATCGCACCGCATTAAGGCGAAGATTACCGTCTCGTCTGTACGTGGCGCCGCTTTATTTACTTGCTGTAATTTACTAGAGTAAGTTTTCGCTCAACTTCGCTACTTTTTTATTCATTATAAGAATAAATTAACGAATAAGTTGTCGCTAATTTTTGCTGACGGCTGCCTCTTTTCGTTCGTTTGTTAGAATTAAAAATAAAGAAATAAACAATTAAAAACGACGAGAATGCAAATACATGTATAAAGTCGTCAATTTGAAATGTTCAAATGCTCTCAAGTTAGCATAGCCCATATTTATCGCCATTCACATCTTCAATGTAGTTCGCTCAATATTCGTCACCAGTATGAGGGTCTAACAAAAAAAAAGAAAACGTGTTTATGCATTTTTATTGCTTCGTGATGACCATGTGTTTAGAATTTTCGCCAGGGAGTAGGTTCGCTCTGAGTATACAGCGAGTGGAAGAGCTGCTGTTTAACCCCCGCCGTGGTGGTCTAGTGGCTAAGGTACTCGGCTGCTGACCCGCAGGTCACGGCATCGAATCCCGGCTGCGGCGGCTGCATTTCCGATGGAGGCACAGTGGTAGAGGCCCGTGGACTGTTGGATATCAGTGCACGTGAAAGGACACGAGAGGGTCGAAATGTCCGGAGTTTGCCATTACAGCTTGCCTCGTCATTCTATCGTGGTTTTGGCACTTTAAAGCACAAAAATTATTATTATTATTATTATTATTATTATTATTATTATTATTATTATTATTATTATTATTATTATTATTATTATTATTATTATTATCTTAGCAATAATATCTTAATAATATCTTAGCAACACAGCTGCAGTAATCAGAATTACACTTCTTTTGTAACGCAGTTGGCTTACATAGTTACATAGAGCCAGCCTCCAAAGACAGTGACATGTGATCAGCCACTGCACTAAGCTCCACTTAAGTAAGCTTGCGTTGTTGTTACGCACTGGTAATGTAGCTGCTCAGTGTTTCATGATCCGTGTTGGACCAGATGACGCCATAGAGCCCGGTTTCAGTTTAGAATATGGGCTAGCGAATGAGCAGCACTGAGACAGACGCACGTATACGCGCGTCTAAGAGTGCACGGTGACACAACAGTGTCACAACTTTTTTTTCTCTCAAGAGTGTTGTTGCCGGCGCGAAGAAAGTCGCCCCCCCACTAAACCCATTTTCAAAAATAACTTCGTCCTCTTCTCTCGCATTAAACACCTGCGAGAATTTACAGTTTCTCGACTTCACGCCAAACGGGACTCGTGGGGAATGATGGGAAGACAGATAACGAATAGAGCTCTCTGTCAAATTCGTTCCTGTTCAAGCAGATGGCCATTATATTAAGCTTCAAAAACAGGTCGAAGCTGCGTCCATTTTCTACAAAAGCACGATGACCTCTTTTTTCATTATCCCCGAAAACTGTTTCGGCGCTCAGTGGGAGTGAGCTCATACAGAGACACGCGCAGAGCTGCGCATTACCACTTAAAAGCGCAGAGGACGTGAAATGAACTTTGGCGCCGCTGCTAGCATACGCTATCAGCCAATCAGAGTGCCCCGCGTGAATAGAGCGGCGGTGTGAACTCTCGTTCTGCGGCCTATATCAATACACGCATATAAGACCATACTGCCGTCGACGTAAGTCAAGTATGCGGGATACGTTGATTGAAGCGATTGACGAGACACCGGCTGCACACGCTCTACTGCCGCGGTTTTTCAAAAGAAAACAAAAAAATAGAAATCTTTCGTTCAGCATGCGAGTCGGTACGGTAGTTTTCGGAGGAAACTCGGTTCCCATTTCTTCCTCAGACTCGATGGCGTCGTGTGTTACCGGCCATAATGGCGTAGAGAAGTTTGCCTTTTCGCGAGCTATTCCCACAACCGCGATAGAGCCTTTCGCTTAGGGGCCAATCGTTCGTGCCCGGCGTTACTGACCGTTGGAGGTGAAACGAAATGACACCGTACCTGTGTCTCGCGTGGGAGAAGCCCATTTTGGACGTCGATGATTGAAACGCCTCGTAATGGCTTTTGCCACGCCATCTTCGTTCTTTATCTTCCGAGTTCTAACGCAGAAATGCCATTATATCCCTGCTGGCCCCGCAATTACGATCTTTATGGCACGCATGTGCTCGTCCTTGCGCGTAGGCCTCTGCACACCAGAATTTTTATGGCTTGTAGAAGGTATAGTCATCTCTGACCGGGGGCTACAGGTCAGATGGAAAGAACGGCCACGATAACGTGCTGCCAATAATAGAAAATAAAAAAAAACATATTGGAACCCAAAGTTAATTTGCAGGGAAGACCAAAATAATTAAAAATAATAAGCAAAATACGGAGGGTGTTAGTAAACAGCTGTGCCAAAAAATAAGAAAAACAGCCCTATTCCAATTTTCAAAGAAACCCTTGAAGTTATAAATAGTGAATGCACTTTCAATCAGTAGAATTTAAGCAATATATCCTTAGCTTTGCTGGCCACTTCATGCTATGGCATTGGCACAGATCGGTCGTAGATTATAGTCTAAATGAATGGCTTCGCAAGTAAGAAAGTGACACAGGTGAACTAGTTCGCGCATAGCGGTGTCATAGGAAAGGAGCTCCCCCTTGCTCTCTCTCTCTCTCTATTATTTTGCAATTGAATTCGGTTTTGATCATAAGGAAGAGGTCGATAAGATTGAGGAAAAGGGAGTGGGCGCTGTGGTAAAATATTCATTCACCTTCCTCCTCTTCCTTTTATTACAGAGCCCTGCCAACATGCTTGCTACCAGTGTTCGTGCACCACCGGCTGTGACGTAACCAATTACGGAGAATAGTCGCTATAAACAAAGTAATAATGCTGTGAAAAGGGGCGTAAAAAAGCATTTAAGTCCTGCTGTCGCTTTGCACGCCCGGATTTTCGAGTGCTATGATGTCATTTATAGCAAAGCCCCTACTAACCCGAACAGCTGCAATCCTTGATTGCCGGCGTGACGCCGGCTTACGAATCACTACGACGTCAGTTATAGCAAAGTATATGCCAACTAACCCGAACATATGTACTCCTTGGTTGTCAACGTGACAACGGTTTACCAGTGTAGCGTACTTTCACCTTGACTTGGTCAGCGACCCCGACTTCTTAATCATCATGGTTAGCTGATCAGGAGAAGTTTCGTCAAACATTTTTGCTGAAGAAAATAGTATGATAAACGACATGTATACAACGGACGATATCATTCACTGCCATCTACGAAATGTTTTTAATTTTTTTTTATGAAAACTGAACCAGGAACGCAAGCGGAGTGAAGCTTTCACCGGACAAGCTTAACAGTTACTTCACTGAGAAAGTGTGCGAACACGATAGGTAGTTAGCCCGAATACGCGACAAATGGAGCGAGTTCACGAAGGCCATCTTTTATCTCCAGGTATGATCCGTGTGGTGACTTAATGTGCACTGCTCGCCCGACGCGATGCAGCCAGCGAGGCAGTAGACGTCGCTCTAATGTGCAATTTTTTTCTCACGCCTTTGTAGTCAGAAACGCTTGCAATGGCGTAGCCAGGTGGTGAGACGGGGCCAGTCCTCCTCTTGCCTCTCCCCGCAAGACATTTCTGGCTACGTCGTTGAATTCTCGGGCATACGTTCAATTTTTCTTACACTCCTTACGTGGTATAGATAGATTAATGCTGCCGCACATAAATCCACCAGTGAAGCGCTCACCCTCACAAAAGAACATGTCTGTGCGTACAGCTGCAACGAGAATAAAGCCCACACAAAGCTTCAAGAGAAAGAAAGCCTGGCTCAAATACCATGCTGCCAAAAAGGAGGGAAAATGAAGCCGCTCCTTGCGCAAGAGCCTTACGCAGCCCATCAACACAATCGCCCTCCCCCTCGTTCCCTTTTTCTTTATAACATTGTAGTCCATCTTACGACCACGTTGGTACGGCGTTCTCCGCAGAAACGCGTCCCTAACCCAAGTGTTCTTAAGATCGTGACCGATAGCAGGGTACGTGTTGTAATAAGCGTGCCATACATCTCGCTACGCGGGCGGTGTCTACAACGCTACACGATCGTAACGACCACGCTTTCAGACGTTTGTTGCGGGCTGATTTCTCCCCCAACTGTAGCGTCTTTCTCTGCCTTCACAAAAGAGAAACATTCGCAGTTTCTACTGTCCCTCCGGGAATACGCCCCGGCGGTCGTTTTCGTTCTAGTACCAGACTGCGCTGGGAAGGCGGAGGCCGCTACACTTAACGCACGGCGTGCCTGCGAACTCACGCTAAGCAGGGCAAACGGCTAGAGTGGCCTGCTTTGAAACCGAGTGCGCAGCACAGAAGCGACAAGGGCTCGTCACCTCTTCGACAGAACGTGCGGAGGATAAGCGCTGTAAGGTGCCTCGTATACGAGCGGGAAAAAGAAACAAGAGCTATAAACATAGTTTAAGATGATCTCTGCTTCTTGTGCCTCGAATCTCTTTGTTTCACTTCTTTTAATCTCCTTTTGTTCTTCGTTACGATGCGATTCTGGCACGTTTCAAGCAGAGAGAATGAACATAGCTCCCTCTTGAATTGGAATGAAACAAATCTCTACCGACGGTGATGCCGTACTCTTACGATGAAGTTTCATAACCTTCCTTCTTCTCCTCCAGAGGACCGGAGAACACCCGCCACGGTGATCTAGTGGTTACAGTATAGTATGTTGACACGATGGTAGTGCGATCGAATGCCGGCCGCGGCGGCCATATTTCTATGGGAACTAAATGCAAGAGGTCCATGTACTTTTAAATGCGCGTTAAAGGACACCAGATGGTGCAAATTTTCGGAGCCTTCCAATACGTTTAGAAGCGTAGCACTAGTGGACAGGCACTGAAGCGATGTGCACGGACACACAGATGGAAGCTCTCATAAGACTATGAAGGTCGGATTGTAAAGAAACAACTTCACTTGCCCAATAAACAGCATTTCAAAACGGCGTCCTTCATAATCATATCATGATTGCGGTATGTAAAACACCATCAATTGTTAGTATTATTACTCGTTGTAGTCTAAGACGGGCACAATTCAAGCAAAGTGAACGCGCATAGCTAACTCTGGACAAGTAATACAGCGAACCTCCAAAGGACAAGAGAACGCTACGATGCTTCTGATACATTCACACACATATGCGAAACAAATTTTGACCCTTATTAGGCCTGGCCCAGAAAACCTGCAACTCATTCAGACACGCACAACGAGATGCCGACCAGTATGGCTCCTCGTCCGTATTGGCTGAGCCATTCCACCGAACCTAGTCAAGCCAAACGCAGCTAATTAAAACAAAGGTTCATGAATATGCTTATCAATATACATGTTTCGGAACGCGTGGAGCAGCACCTTATCGTCCGTGGTTAGCTTAGGCAAACCAGTTGATAGGCCAATCGCATGACCAGCCAACAGACGGTGACTTATGTTGTAGAAGTGCGAATATGTCATGGCAATATGCGGTCTACCCTGCACCTCTTATCATTTTACTCGTTGTGTTTTGTTATATTTTTATTTCTTTTTTTTCTTTCTCAACGCTTCCATGATAAAAGATGACAAAAGAAGGATTCTGCCGGCCTCCCCAGAAAAGAACCAACACACATCTTGGGAGGGCATGCAGCCGCTTCAAAGCCAACCTGCTTCTATGTTCACAAGTCCTAATGCTTGATGCGTCCATTTCTCCGCCATTTGTTCGTTGTGTTTTGTTTGTTTTTTTATCACTGTATTCACCTGTTCAGCAACACTGGCGCCGACGGTGGTCCTTTTTATAAACGAGCTTACCATTCTTACTGCTATGTAGTCCCACAATCGGCACTAGTCCACTTTTTTTACAGCCACAACATGACTTCCAAAAAGTCCGCACGTGGAGCAACGCTCCAGTCGACGTGTTTTGAATCTGCTTGCCACGTAGCTTTCCGCTTCGAAAACCCCATAGGCACCATGACCATGTTCCGCTATTCTTTGCTTTTTCGTTCGTTTCCCCGAGATAGGCTGTGCGTATATTACGGTTACAGATTGCACACGAGTGTCCGTCCGTTCGGCACCCAACCTCTCAACCCCAGAGCCCCACTTTGAGTGAATCCCACTTTGCGAGGAGACCCGTTTTCTTCTTGCTGACCTTCATTCGTGCCTCTTCTGCCAGCAAGCGCGGTGCTGAAAGTCAAGGCTTTCACGGGCAGCGGTATAGCGTACGTGACTTGAGAGTGCAAAGAGCCCCGACTGACCCGAGGACGCCACCGCGGTGGCGTCAAGAAAGAAGCGGCGAGGCTTCGCGCGGCGCGCCATTACGTCTCCCTTCAAAGCCGTCTCGTTTTCTCCTCCGCCGTACAACTGCATCGTCCAGTCTCGGCCATTGTATCGCAATCACGTGATAGGAACCCCACGTGAGTTCATTACAAGTATCGCTCCGTTTTCAATAAGCCGGCTCTAGATCGGAGACCACAAGGATCATTAGGAACTGGGCTCGAGGGGACACTTTGACGCGGAAGAAAGACGCTAGAAGACGGAAAGCAGGGATGGCAACCAACGAGCCCTCAAATAATTCACCAGATTACCCGCACTACGCTGAGGAATAGACAAGGAGGCGTTGAAGGATGAGATGGAAGAGCGAGTTCGATGAGGGGGCGTGGCAATCGGAAAACATTTATGAGGGTGCCATACTAACAATTTCGAAACGTCGAAGAGGCCCAAACCCATAATAAATGTTGCTTAAAAAATACGACGTTCATTTTTCAGAGCACATTTGCGTCAATGAAGTAGCACAATGTTTTCAAGGCGAAAGTATTATATGCCCCATCAAATGCGAAAAACAACCGCCAGCGGCGTCAGCGTTAATCCGAGTGACGTGTAATGTCATCACGACGGTATTAATTGTCCTGTCCCGTAATCATGACATCGCATAACACCAAAACTACTGGCGGCATCATGAAATCACTATGGCGAGAACTGACGCGATGACGTCAAGTCAGAACATCACCCTTGGAGTTCATCTCGGAAGTACTACAAAACCACACGAGGTGTAGGAATCTTGCAATAACTCCGATCTTCAGGGCAGCGCAGAACCGCGTTCAGGGCAGAATAGTTACGGTGAGTTGGCTATGTTGAAGGTGAGGAAAATAGAAAAAAACAACCAACTGAGAAGTCAGAGGACAATATGGTTTTGGCCTTTTGGCCGTCTAAAGCAAAAGTGCAAGAAAATGAAGGACTTTCATTTTTTTTTAGACACAAATGTGTTGCATGCCGGGTTCACCAAGACTTACATGGCGTATTTCCGTCCCGCCAAATCACACAATCACATGCCAAAAAAAAAAAAAGTTTCGTCAACGGGAGTCGAACCCAAAACTTGAGATGCCGGGTACGCTATCTACTGCACCACGGTCTTTTTTTTTTCTTTATTGCCTATTTACACTTTTACGGCATTACAAACAAATAGATACCAAACAAAGGGAAAACAGGAACAAGAAATAAATGGTAAACAAGTGTCAGTGTTTACACGTTTATTTTTAAATTCCTTCATATGTAGAAGGCTTTCTGCCTGATGAAGTCATTAATGAACGTCCGTAAGAAAATACTTCTTTCAATCTGCTTGTTCACTTGTTGAAGCACAAGAGGCTTCACTGCACCACGGTCGCACATTTTGGAAGCCTTCGTTTCTCCTTTAGAGATATTGTTCAAAGACAATACAGACATTGAATCAATAAAGTAAATACAATACAGTGAACCATCTCTATCTATTTCTGATCATGGTAAACCTTAAGCCCCCAATGCATTCTATTAATGTCGTGGTATGATACTCTGAAACCATATATTCCCGCCAACTTTCAAGTACAATAGCAAACGTCTGCACTTCCACAAAGGCACGCAAGAACCTACAGAAAGAATGCTGATAAGCAAGAGTAGAGTAACTAAGAGAGTCACCATAAAAAAAAGAGAGCTACGACTCAGATAAATGTTTAGTGCCTGCAACAACGAGCGCCCGATAAATTACACTTATAGCATCACTTCTTCCTACTTTCTTTTCGTTCAAGCACTGAGCATTCAATTCACTTATGTGACGAAAGGCCAAACGCGTCCACTCTTCTCATGCAAGTGCGCGTTGCCTACTGCTTCACAATCGAATTCGTCCAGCTAAGTTTCACATTTTTCTCACATGCGTATCTTCCTAGATCAGTGAAGCTTATAGCAGGTGCTTACGCTTGCGTCACTGCTGCCACGGCAATTTATTTGAGTGGTTACCACACGGCTCGTTATGTGCTCGCGCGTCTTCGTGGACCGGGAGGACTGCTATACTGTCAGAATAGGTGGTTGTTCCAACGGTTATTTTATTTTTCGAGAGGTGTGCATACTCCACAGAGCACCCGCGCGCTCACTAAGATGTGCAATATGTTCTGGTCATGTGCCTTGTTCTGAAGAATTTTTTTTCCTGTTTCTCTTTGTGATTTTTTTTCTTTTGTGCAAGAGGATGTGTGCTTTAAGATAGAACTCTCACGATTGCCATTTATTTCTTTTGCGTCACTTAAATTTGAAATGGTTACGCAATGATTAAGACCGGGTTGTTTAAAAACGAAAACAAAACGTTACAGTTTTGCCGAAATATTATTATTATTATTATTATTATTATTATTATTATTATTATTATTATTATTATTATTATTATTATTATTAAGTGGTGTTTAACGTCCCAAACCACCATATGATTATGAGAGATGCCGTAGTGGAGGGCTCCAGAAATTCCGACCACTGGGGATTCTTTCACGTACACCCAAACCTGAGCAAGCGGGCCTACAGCATTTTCGCCTCCACCGAAAATGCAGCCGCCGCAGCCTGGATTAAATCCTGTGACCTGCGCATTATTTTTGCCGCAAGAATGACGTAATGAATGCGGTAGCAAGAATTCGGAATGTCACACGAAGTTACGACAAGGACCTCGAAACATGCAGGGCGCCGCTGAAGCGGAAAGGACGCTCGAAAAAAAAAACACATAGGTCAAGCGCGAAATAGCTTCCACAATTGTTACGTCTTTGTGTTCAAGCAGTGCAGTGAAAGTGTCGACTGTGCTGAACCCTACGCTCTTAGGTATTTATCTTTCTTTACAGATATTTTTATCGAACGCAGCGCATTGCGGAGTGAAGTATAGCTGGTTCGAATCCCAGGTTGGGTGCCTCGGGCTTTTTTTTTTCTTCTTATTCGATTTTCTTTTTTTTTCTTCTTTTACAAGTGTACAATCATAATTTCAAGTTTGCAGAATTTTAGGTTTGCAGACACGGACACAAGGGAAATAAAGTGGCTAATAATAAAAAAAGACAGCGTTGATACCTCAGACTTATAGGAAAACAAATGCCTTAGAGTATCAAGTTGTTCGGGTTTCAAATACCTTTTTTTTCTTTATTTTATTTCTAACAACAGGCCCAACTTCATTTTGTTCCATGCGGAAAACGAATAAGGACGATTGCATAAAGATAACGTAAATTAAGCGGCAACAAATTTGTTAGCGTTACATCGTTACCGCGTCTTAAGCTATCAAGTTATAAATCCTGAAAGACTGGTTAGCTGTCTGTTTACCGACGATAACATTCTTACATTCAGTCGCTCTGCTAATAGGGCTTAATGAAGTTCCTCAAAAGTTAATACGGAGAATACGATCGAAGCGTATGTTCATACCAGATAACTGCGCACCTCAATGGCTTGATTTCAGCAGAGGGATGTCCTTGTTACTTACCTGCAAAAAGAAAAGCAAGAAAAACGCTGCATCAGGATATACTGTACACATGCAGTTATTTCAAACACTAATCTGATATCGGAGAAAAGTACAATAAACGAGTCTGCAAAACATTTTCGAGTTCCGTCTTTTATCTCCGTAGCAACACCAAAACGACATGTTTATTTGTGAAATAAACACCGCAAAAGACTACAGATTCGATCCAATAATCGTTCATATTATGCTAGACTTGGTCTGTACAAAATATATCACATAGATCTTTTTCTTTGTCCGGATTTACAAATACCTATCCAGACGGAGTGTAAGAAAATAATTTCTCATTAGAGACAAATATTGGGTCATGTATAATAGCACTTCTTTTATTCCAAAAGTATATAAAGTACCAACACGCGTTTAACGATTATAAATGCTAATTTGGTGAAGGAAGCACCGAGTGTCTACAGGTTACATCCTAAATTGCATTGGACCATAGTTGTCAGTTGTATAGCTTCGTACCGTCGCCTTCTTTCTCTGTGTTCGCTGTTCCTTGCTAGTTTTTCGCCCCCAATCGCATTCCAACTCGCCCAACTGTCGACACTGCTGCATAAATATACGTCGGACACAATTGTGTGGTACGTATAAAAAGGTATTGCAGCACGCACGGATGCGATCGATGATGACGAACACCGCGTCGCGTGCATTCCGGGCCTGTTACATTCCTTCTAGATGGGTGCTAGCGTGGAAAGCTCCATGGCGTGCGAGGTATACTTGTAAACATATCATACGCACGCAATTGTTCAAGGAGAAACACTGGTGTTCATTAGCATGTGCGGCCGAATGACAATGCGATCCCGATAGTGATGAATGCGGGCGTGCGTGCGTGTGCGTGCGTGCGCGTGTGCGTGTGCGTGTGCGTGCGTGTGCGTGTGCGTGTGCGTGCGTGTGCGTGCGTGTGCGTGCGTGTGCGTGCGTGTGCGTGTGCGTGCGTGTGCGTGCGTGTGCGTGTGCGTGTGCGTGCGTGTGCGTGCGTGCGTGCGTGTGCGTGTGCGTGCGTGTGCGTGTGCGCGCGTGCGTGTGCGTGTGCGTGTGCGTGTGCGTGCGTGCGTGTGCGCGCGTGTGCGTGCGTGTGCGTGTGCGTGCGTGCGTGTGCGTGTGCGTGCGCGTGCGTGTGCGTGTGCGTGTGCGTGCGTGTACGTGCGTGTGCGTGTGCGTGCGTGTGCGCGCGTGTCCACGTGCGTGTGTCTTTGCGTGGGCGTCCGTTCGTATATACGTGTGCGCACACACACGTACGAACAGACGCCTACGCAAACACACACACTCGGCCACACGCCCGCATTCACTCACTGTCCGTGAGCGAAGGTAGCTGTGCGTGTGCTTCCTTCAGATATGATCCGTCACTAAAGGGGTACTGTCACGAAATTTCGAGGCCGCGACAGTCGGCGGGATCGATCCCCGTCAACATGCGTATATCATCTGCAAGATATGAACAGTGAATATAGCTTGGAAGGTATATTAAATTATTTGGAAGTTTGCGTAAGTGATCAACTACCCCGCGTTATTGGCACCCTCAAAGGTGACCCTGTCGCCTCCCCCCCTACTTCCCTCACGTGACTACGCTATGACCAGTGACGATGACATTAAAGCCTTCATTTTTTTTTTTTGCCGCGTTTCCACAAGCAGAATATATTATTCGGCAGCTGCTCACGATTCCGAGGCCGAAGCGCGCACGGCGTTGAAAAGTGTTTGGCCACATTGCTGTCCCGTCTTCCATTCGAAAAATCTTTTTGATGCAGATCGCGTAAGAGTGCGTCACAGTTTCGTGAGACAAGCCTCTGTGTGCAACTATGGATGTGTTTCAATACTCACCGTACACGGCTAAATAGACAGCTAAATGGACGGCGGCCATCTCAAGTCCCATTCCAATTCTCACGTAGCCGGCAACATAGACAGCTCTGAGACGACCGCATCGTAGACAAATACGATGCAGGCTACTTTGCTGTCTACACAAGATGGCGGCTCAGCAAATCACTCAGATAAATCGAATCTCACCGGAATGGTCGTCTGCAAACAAGCAGACGCTTCTCCGGACGCTTAATGTGAGTAACGTTTAATTTTTCTTTACATTTCAACAGGAAGTAAGCCAGAAAATACAACTGTTACGTTTGTTTATTTCGGCTTTCTCTTCTCCACGCGAGGTGGCGAATCGTCGCGTAAAAGTCGTCCGGACGTGTTCCAATTTTCGGACAGCATGGGCTCTGTGCTGTCTTCTAAGCAGTCTGCGTAGACTCTCTACGTGCTGTCTGAGAATCAGAACACAGCCTATTGCACACAGGGGTTTGTCATTTTTAAAACGGAAACCAACACTGATCGGTAATTAATTGTCTTTCACTCGCTGCAGCAAACGACGAGTCGCGTTATGGCTGATAGGCCACAAGTAACACAATGCATAAGAAAAACCCAAGGCTTCAATAAAGGCTAAGCTTTTTGTGTGAGTACCCCTTTAATGTCTTGAATGCCTCATCAAACGCGAAAATTCACTGGCGGCTACCATCGGCAGTGTCGACACGAGTGGTGTCAAAGGATCGGCATTACACGAATACGCCACCACAAGACGTCATCACATGACGTCGTGGCTTGGTCTGAGGTGGGCCGATCACGCAGGCTGTGCAAAACTAGGTGAAATGTCTCCGGTTTTGGAGGCCCTATAGAAAACCACGTTAGGTTCCAAAAGCTTTCGGAGGGTCTAGAGGCTCGATCAATATGCGTCTCTCATGTGTCCTGCCTTGCGTCGTTCTTTTCTCAATATTGCTTTCCTTTGCACTGCTTTCACTATTAAGATAAACAACCTAACTAATATTTGCGCGCTATTTTTTACATATAAGAACGGTATTTATCATTGTCTTATGTTTCTTATATTTTGCTATCCTATAGCGTAGCCTGCCCTGTTTTTCATACTATTGGTTTTTTATGGGGTGAAGCTCCTTAAGGCGTGGGTCTGTCCATTCCTTGTATGCATGTAGTAGTACGTAGCCAGTGGTGGCACATACCCGCTCTAGAGCGGGTATGTGCCACAGGGGATGCGAGATGGGAGACGACGGTACTTGGAGTGTTCACTAGATCGACGCACGGATGGACGGATGGACGGATGGACGGAAGAGCAGACGGACAGACGGACGGATAGACGCGGGGACGTACGGACAGATGGACGCACGAAGGGACAGACAGATGGGTGGACGGACTCGTGGATGGACGCATGGACAGACAGATGGACGCATGGATGGACGCACGGATGGTCGCGCGGACGGACGGAAGCACGGACGGGTTGACGAACAACTTCAAGTTGATGATACTTGTAGTTCATAAACTTGAAACTAGATGGCGGTACTTGTAGTTCATGGTGAAAGATGCGAGATGTTATAATATGAATTATGTCACATATGGCGAATGTCATTGATTGAAGGCAATATTTAGGCGATGTACGCTAGGGGGAGCGTTGTAATGAAATTCGCTAGCTGTTGGCGCACGCTCGGAGTCGTCGGATGGTGGTTGTAGTAGAGGTTAGAAGAGGAAGAAGGCGCCTAATTTCTGCAGCCCGGTAGGGAGCACAGACTAAATACGGTAGATTCACGGTTTACCGATGATTCCCTCCAGAGCCTCGCCCACTCGTCATCACCCACCCCGTGGATATGCTGCGATATTTTTTTTTTTAGTATGATCGTTCAACAAAACCGCTTACTGACTTATTGCACAAGGTTCAGTGGGGGTGCGTCCCTACCTCTGTGAAGAGGCCCCGTGACTGGACGCTCTAGAAAAAGGACTTGCACAAAGCGTTTCCCATGAGTTCCTTAATTATGAGCGCGCGTGTTTGCTCACGCTCTTCCTCGCATTTTCTGTTTGTCTTTACAGCGCGTATTTACCTTGGACCAACAGGCAAGGCGCTGTCCACACAACTTCGACTGCCCTGATAATTTTGTGCAGCAAAAATAATGAAACATACATATACCAAATTGACTGCCGAAGCAATTACACCTAACTTCTATATACCTCACGTCGTTCTAAGTATAAGGGGTCAAAACTTTCTAATTATGAAGAAGAATACAGGCTTCCGTGATGTGAACAAAGAATGTCATCACCGTATTTCACACGGGCCGATAAATCTATACAGTACTGTGCTGAATTTAGGATCTGAAGTGACATTGGTAAACTAGAAGTTTTCATCAGATATCGTACTATTCCGTGCTCACTTTTTCTTTAATTGCTCGCACCTCGCTTCCACTAAGCCGGGGATATAAAGCTCATCTAATCAAACGGGCCACAGTAGCAAAATTTCCTCTGACGAGTTCCCGTACATTGAAATTAACGGGAACAGGAGGAATGGGAAATGGGGGTAGGTAGAAAGTTTGAACCCAATGTCACCTAACATTTCCATGTGAAAGAACGCCTTTCCTATACCTGATATAAGGGTTATATATGAAGGGTATTGTATGTATGTAGTAGTACGTAGCCTTGTATGTATGTAGTAGTACATAACCACCGGTGGCACATACCCGCTCTAGAGCGGGTATGTGCCACAGGGGATGCGAGATGGGAGATGACGGTACTTGGAGTGTTTACTCGAAGGATGCACGGATGGACGGACAGACAGACTAGCAGACAGACAGACGGATGGATAGACACGTGGACGTACGGACGGATGGACGCACGAACAGACAGAAAGAGGGATGAACGGACTCACGGACAGACGTGCGGACCGACGGACGGACGCATGAATGGATGGATGCATGGATGGTCGCGCGGACGGACGGAAGGTAGAATGAGCGAACGGACGGAAGCACAGACCAGCTGATGGACGCTTCGCCCCACTCATCATCATTCACTCCGAGGATATGCTGTGATTTTCTTTTTACATTCCCCCACTTTGTCCGTTATTTTCGGTTTAAGTTGTCATCTTTTTACGCTTCGTTAGTGGTAATTTCTTTTGTGTGTACTGGCACGAAAACCATATGATTTTTCCTGGGCACGTTAAATAATCGAGTACTATTATTAATGAGTGTTTTGGGTTTGTGTGCCCAACCTCGGTATGAAAACGAGAGACGTCATAGTGGAGGGGTCCAGGAATTTCGAACACAAAGGGTTTTCAACGCGCATCGATATCTAAATGCACAGACTCCTGGCGTTTCACCTCCATCAAAAGGCAGCCGCAGTACCAGACAATTTATCCCGCGACCTTCGAACCAGCAGTCGACCAACATAACCATTAGACTACCCAGGCAGGCGTACATGCAAGTCAAGGTACTATGAAGTCTTGGTTTGGACTTCATAGTACCTTGATTTGGTCAAGGTAATATGACATAGTCTTGGTTTGGACTTCAACTTTTATCACATTTCTAACACATCTTTGAGCACTTTGTGTGTCCATTGCAGTTATTCACAATGATGCTGGAACCGAACTGTAAGTGAGCCAACCACAAAGAAAACATAGTTATTCAAAGAACCGCGATTCTTGTACTTTCTAAATCTGCCTCGAACACATTTCTGTCGAACATTCAGAATTATGAGTAGTGTCCAGCAAAGGAACTAATTAGGAACGGCTTTAACAGAACTTAAAGTTCAGAGGAAGTTACTATGGTGCCATCATTAGGAATTGTTATTAGTTCGAGTACATCGGTCCCACTTCCATAGTAAGGGCTTCCCTAGAGTGCCCTTTGCAATACTTGAGTACCCGCGTTCACAGCGACAAATTTTACTTGTATGGCATAATAATTAGTATACCTTTAACCAAATGAACCATACGGCTGCTTCAAAACAATAAGTAATGAAAGACCTGAAGCCGCTACAAGGACAGCGTACCGACGCGGAGAACAATCTCGAGCTGTACCTGTTCAAACTTGTTTTCAGTAAAGTAAATTACTTACATTCAAACCTCTATCGCGAGTGACATCAAAGAGTCTTTCAAGTGACACACATTCTAATTTTTTTTTTATCAGCAGTGCCTCCGTTTTTGTTTTCATTTTGAATGAGTACACGTAGCCTGAAAGGGAACGCCTTTCGATGCATTCATTAGAGAACGGTACAGTGTGGACAACTTTATTGAAAGCATTCCGAGATATGGAAAAAACTAAAATAAAACGCTGGGACAGAGGCTCTAGAGACGATACAGTTGCTAACTTTCAAGTGACGTTCATTTTCAGAGAGACGATGCATGAACATACTTTTTCTGGTCATGCACAGTGACTCCGTTCTACAGCAAAGATAATCTACCATCCACTTTCCCCACTCGTAATGCCGAAACGAGGAAACAAATTCCTCATTCGAAAGTTACAAAAACAAGTGGCTTATGTACTTATTTTCCCCGCTTGCGGTGAAAAACAGCCATAGAGGTAGCCGAAAATATTTAATCGCAAATTATTATTATTATTATTATTATTATTATTATTATTATTATTATTATTATTATTATTATTATTATTATTATTATTATTATTATTATTATTATTATTATTATTATTATTATTATTATTATTATTATTATTATTATTATTATTATTATAGGTTTTACGCGCCAAAACCACAATATGAAAGACGCCGTAGTGGCGGGCTCCGGAAATTTCGATCATCTGGTGTCGTTAACGTGTACTGGCACTGAAGAGTAGCCGTCTACAATTTCACCTCCATCAATATGCGACCGCCCCAGCTGGCATCGAACCCGCGACCTTCGGATTACCAGCCGAGCCGCTGATCTACTACCATAGCAAACTCATAGCAAGATGGAGAAATAAGTGTTCGAGCTAACCACCATTTTCCCTGTTCGATAAGGAGTTATGTTTGCTGGTTTGAGGAGTGGGAGTAGAAAAAATGAACTGTTGATCGTTTTTTTTGGGGGGGGCGGGGGGGGGGGGCTATTGGAATCATTTGAAGTCATTGAGCATAGGCATACGTATGTTTGTATGTTGTTTTTCAGAAAATGAACGTCAGTAGAAAGGTAGTGCTGTATCGCCTCGTTATCCTATAGAGTTTTCCACCATATTTTCAAGAAGGAACTGTAGCGCTGTGGTCCTTCATCTACAATGCGAATAATTGGTAGTACATGGATATGCCTAGTCTACGTGTCTGATGCTTGGGACGTACCTGTGACTTTGTTTATCCTTGCGTCTTGGCTTTTGCTTCAGACAAAGGAATAGCTCGTCGCGAATCTCGAGAGTCACTTGAATCGTCAGTTTATGTCACCTGAACTACTGCATCACGTCATGGGGTACCACTTTCCAACACACATAGCATTGCTACAACATCTACGAAATCAGGCCATGTATACGCTAAAGTTCAGCTTATTCAGCTGCTGGGCATCCGGCATGATTCATAATAACATGAACCTTTCACTACACAGCCTTGTTAAATACAATTATGCATAGTGTTATTTAATTTAATAAAGAACCTTTCTCCACCACCTCCTCCTCCAGTAAACTTACTACGGGAGTTCTTGCCAACACCGATTAAACTAGATTCGAAGCTAACAACAATTTATTGCTGCCACTAGTTCTTACTAATTCTGGAAAACACTCCGGTTCTTTCACTTTGTTATCGACCTGGAACGGTTTTGCTCTTAACGTTAAGCAGTATTCAACCTTAGCTCAATTTAAAAACACGTTATTCACATTTCTTTAGGATACCTTAGAATTCGACGATGCATAATATTATCCACACTTGTTTATATTCAAGTACTCTTAATTGTGCCACAGCTATATACTCGTCTTTTTTCTTGTTTTCATCATACCTTTGTTCATTTAGTCAATACTTTCGGGGTTTTTCTCTATTTTTAAACGTTCTGAGCAGTGCTTTAGTTGTACTTATAATTGTTAAAATTTAACTATCTTAAGTATGCATTACATTAATTTGTATAACTTAATCCACGTCGTTGACACAGTTGCGTTTTACTAGCACATATTTTGCACGATTTCTGACAGTAGGTCCCCCTTTAGCCAATGACTCTGGGACCTCTTTCTGTATACTTATGTGAGCATGTATGTTTTATATGAAAGGAAA
Organism: Rhipicephalus microplus; assembly: GCF_043290135.1. Classification (NCBI taxonomy): domain Eukaryota; kingdom Metazoa; phylum Arthropoda; class Arachnida; order Ixodida; family Ixodidae; genus Rhipicephalus; species Rhipicephalus microplus. The sequence continues at coordinate 11,136,522 of NC_134708.1, read as the reverse complement.
TAAAGTGAAACGGAAACAAACTGAGAGGGCCAAGGTGGTGAATGTGCGCCGTTGTGGAGCAGCGGTTACAGCGCTCGGCTGCCAACCCGAAAGTTGCAAGTTCAATTCCGGCCGCGGTGGTGACGTTTCAATGGAGGCATTATAACTAGATAGAGTGCGCAGTAAAGAACCCTAGATGATGGAACACTTAAGAGCCCTCCACTATGGAGTCTCTCATAATCATATGGTTGTTTGGGGACGTAAGACTTCAGACAATCGATTTATTTGAGGTGCTGAAGTGGGGATGTTGTACTTTTGCTGGACTTTGAATTGCGACAAAGCGCCTTCAGGCCACACAGAGCCGAAGGAACGAAGCCTGGACAGCTCCATATAACCAGCATTTCCATGCTGTCTGAAGCGCCATGCGTTGAAGCTCTCATAGAAATTATCCCTCTAGTGTACTAGTATGAAGCTACATGACTCATTCTATGTTTCTGTGTTTTCTGCGATGTTCCAGAATGCATTCATACGACCTATAGCTCGGCTTCTCTTGCTACTGCACATGCATCCATGACGAACATTTGGGCACTACGCTGCAACTGCGTGTCTTTGAGAACGGAGCGATGGATCGGCGTAAAAGAACACGTCAGACACCGCGCCGAGAACAACGGAGAAGCAAATGAGCTAGGCATATCTGGATCAGCCATTCAAAAGGCACAGAGACGTGCTATTCATTCAGAGTACGGTGACCGGCAGTGCCTAGCTCGCACGCCACCATGGCACCTTCTTCGTTGTGTTCTAAAATTAACCTCGCCACTCTCGAAAGAAACCAATGCGGAGCACGTAGCACACTGAGTTTTCCTGAAGTGTGAAACAATGGCCTGGCAATGTATGTCGGGATCGCAGCGAGTGAAAAGCAGTGCGGCGTTGAGTAGGCGCGCGAGTGTTTCGATTGTCTTTGTCGTGCTACACACAAAGGCAGTGGAGTGTGTTGTCAGTTGAATGCGTATGACAGAGCACCCCTCTCCGCCTCCTTTCCAATCCAACCACCGGTGTTCCTCAAACAGCCTAACATCTTTTGTGAATCGTCTGATCCTAAAACAGGGCTCACATTGCACTACGTGATGTGTTCAGGAGTCGCTGAACAAAGCCTGCCACTGAAGCCAGCACTTTGACCAAGAACCATCTTCTTGATTACGAAGCTCGAAACACGGGTACGAAGCAGAGATACACACAGGACAGGCACTTCCTAACAACCGTAAAGCCATTCATAAGCACGAATTGATTCAATGCAGCTTCAGACAGCTATGTGACTTGTCTTTTTTTTTTTTAAAAAAAACAACTGCTTTCTTTCAAAGCATAGCTTTTGCGTGCGCCTTTCCCACCCTGCCACATTAAAAGGGCCTCTAAACAGCATCTGCATGTACTAAGAGCGAGCGATTCCCGTATTTTAGGCGTGATTCATGACGCTAGTGTAAGTTCACGTAGGGTCACAAGAGAAATGAGCTCTTGATTTGGCCGTATACAAGAGATGTCAGTCGTGAACAGTCGTGAATTGTCTCGTATCCTGCTTTGCCGTGCAGTCTCACGCCCATTCTGCCTTGTCCTGCATGGCTATCATTCGCAATCAACTGATTTCCCTCTGAAAGCGAACATGACTGCTTACAGCGGGAAACCACCAAATGCCGGACTATATATTTCTTTCCCTCTTATACAAGCGAAGTGAAGTGCACAATCAAGGGATTACAGTCTAGTAACTATAAGCCTTCGTGAAGGCGGCGTTAACGAATCAAATCCAACGAATTCTTTTGTGACAGCCACTTAACTGCCGAGTCGCAAGGCCTACGTAGGACCAAACGTGCGCTTCTCAACCACGCGTAATGAAATCTTTACAGCAGATTGCGGGGCGTTGGCTTGCGGGGTACGCTCATTACCCGAATTCTAACATAAACTGCTTCAAAGAGGCTTTCCAACACTTTTCAATCTAATCATCCGATGGATGCATTACAACACCTTAGGCCTCGTCAATGGACTGCCGCAAAAATTTCGCGGAGTCCGTCAAGCGTGAGTATACGGTTACAGGGATTCATTGCGCGCTTGAAGCCTACTTTCTCTCGTTAACGACTAGGCTAAAATGACAAGGAATGTCAACTGTGCTAATCGCACGCTATATTTCTCGTTCCCGTGTCTTCGCCAGCATCTCAGCAGCTCTCTAAAGCTGCAAATGTCTGAAGACGGGAATTTCAAACTGGCATTATCGGTGCCTAAATTTGATACATTGTGTATAACATATTCCATTGCATAACGATGTTTTAAAACCACAAGGCCGGTGCTGAGACCTCCTATAATATCACGCAAGAGAATTTTATGAACTGCACTGGGGTGAAGCACGGAAAAATAAGGGTACATTATGTTCAGGGAAGCGGCAAACAAAATACGTGGGCAGAAATCCAAAAGCAGTTATTATGAATATTGTAAAGTATAAATGTGTTTAGCGTGCGTAAACGCAAAGCTGTTTTAATTATTTTGAAAGATTCTTTCATAACACCCACGGCCAACGTATCATTTCAGGATTGTTATCATTCCAGAAATGATGCCAATCTCACCAGTAGACTTGCAAGTAAACAAGAGTGAAATAAAAAAAGAGGCTGCCACGCTTTCTTTAAATAATTTATTGTCACCTCCCTCAGAAACGCTGACCTCCAAACGAGGTCTACCGCCAGGGAACAATAGTGAAACTTTTAACAAAAGAGAAATTATCTACACACAAAGGAGGCGAGGAATTAACAGCGTCCCTGTATGCGTGACCCCGGACAAGCGAATGTGCTGCTATCTCGAGGAAATAACGCGTACATAAGGTGCTCAGTGAGCAAGACAGATCGTGGTCACACCCTTATTTTCTAAAGCGGCCCTGTGTACGGTAACTGGCCTTGGGCGGCGTGTGGACTACCACAAAAAAGAACCAAAAAGAATAAAAAGAAGCAAAAACTTGGACCATCTCCCCGTAGGGAACCCTGATGGAATCCGTGGCCGCAGCATTGCGCACGGATTGAACTGTGCTGACGCGGGTGCTGCGGTGAGCACTGGAAGATTCGTGGTGAGCACTAGAAGAAAGAAAGAAAGAAAGAAAGAAAGAAAGAAAGAAAGAAAGAAAGAAAGAAAGAAAGAAAGAAAGAAAGAAAGAAAGAGAACAAACGAACGAAAGAAAGAAACAAAGAAAGAAAAAATGAATAAAGAAAAAGAAAGAGAGAAAAAGAAAGAAAGAAAGAAAAAGAAAGAAAGAAAAAGAAAGAAAAAGAAAGAAAGAAAAAGAAAGAAAAGAAAGAAGAAGAAAGAAAGAAAAGGAAAGAAAGGAAAAGAAAGATAACAAACGAACGAAAGAAAGAAAGAAAGATAACAAACGAACGAAAGAAAGAAAGAAAGAAAGAAAGAAAGAAAGAAAGAAAGAAAGAAAGAAAGAAAGAAAGAAAGAAAGAAAGAAAGACTACGTCTGGCTCACCTATGCCACGCTTTGTGTGCTCACCCCCCCCCCCCCCTCCCTATTCCGGATGGGGGAAGGGCCACTGATTTTTTTTTCTTCGTTTAATCTCACTTAACTGCTCTCTAGAGCGACGTATATTGAAATATAGAAGTTGTAACATTACCATTTTTCTTTTCTCCTTAATCTCCAAACATTTGTTCTTTGCTGCTTCTCGTATTACGAGAGGGGTCCTGCCTGTCTTGAATTGCAAAGCAGCTCCGCAAGGGATTAGTGCTGTCACAGACACGGAAAGATTGCATCACGTGGCGAGTCGAATCTCATTGACAGCGTAAATAATAACAAAATAAATAAAGCAGCAGTTTCGTTGCAGTGTTTACTACGTTTTCCGCTTGAGTTATTGGTCCTTTATTTTCTCTATCAATCCTACGATTGCGTTTGCCCCAAGGAGGTACATAGTATAGAACCTCCTTGGTTTGCCCGCAGTTTGCTGCTAGCCCAGAAAACCGGGCCTTGCTGAGGACACCCTCGAATAAATTTAATCCCACTACGCCATGAAACGAATAGGAAAGATAATCTATATACTCCATTTTGTTTAATCACAGCAGCCATATGAAGCCAACTGATCACGAAGCAAGAAGAAAACGTGGGAAAAGTTATCTTGAAGTTCGTAATTGATAAGCTAGGCATACTGAATTCCAAAGCAGCGCTGAAAGTGATCACCGCTGTCAAAGGCTGACAATGGTTGCGTCAACTGACAGGTCGAATATCTTTCCAGTGCGAAAAAAGACTTCAAAAGCACTTCTCTATTTTTTTTTATGTCCAAGTCTCTCCCTACAGTTTTGCGCTACCGTCGATTCTTATCATTTGATCCAAAAAGGTTAGTTTTTTTTTTCTTGATACTGTTGATATCTTTCAGCTGATTTAAGGATATTAAGCACGATAAGTACGTAATTATATAACTTTAATCACTCCAGGCTGTAGGAAATTAACAATAAGATACACAGAATCATATTTCTAATAGTCTGAACCGTCTGAAAGCAATCATTCGCGAACATATTGATTTGTTTTGAAACATAAACAGAAATCGAACCCGACCCTGCGTGCCACAGCGTTGTATTAAAGCTGCTTGCTGTGTATTCTTACGCTTTTTACTAGGTTAAACATGAATAACATAACATCATAGAACGCCACGTCAAGTGCAATAAACATTTCAGGATGCATTTCTGTGACCTAAATAGAAATTACTCTTTGAGTCATGCCACAACTAGACACAGTTTTTGGCGCACCCAGCATAGGGATTTTAATGAATACCCTCAACATCCTGCACCTCTTTCACTTCTGCTTAAATTTAGACGCATGGACGTTGTCGCGTTGCTGTCCCATCAAAATATGACCCCCAGAGGCCAGGGAATCGAACCAACGACATCGTGCTTATTGGCGCAGCGCCACAGCTACTAAACCACGACGGCTGCTGCCCGCGAAACACGCTGAAGCTGAAACAATTTACCGCGCCAAACTCGCACGACACGCAGTACGAGCATAGAGAAACATACTATGTAAAGAGTACCCACTCGAGCCTTTTCGTGGCCCAGCAAGATAGGCTCTGACCAACCGCTAGATCGCGCGGCCATGCTCGCTTCCACTCTTCACGGCATAGAATAGCCGCCTCAGGAGGTCAATGAAAACATAAGTTTGGCATCAAATTTTCGCAAAGAAGAAACTTTATTGATTGTGCAATTTTCCACATCCGCTTTACAACGTGTCCCACTGAAGACGTTTAATGCTTTACTACAAAAATTAGCAATGTTTGACTGAAACGTGTTGCTTTTCTGCATTTATTTTGCACAAGGGGTACAAATTCACGTGGTTTAAATGTGCTGTAGATGTTACTGTTTCGTGCACGAATGGGTGTGGTGAAGACACTCGTTTTCGGAGCATGGGGGCACGGGTTCAAATCACAGCATCGGAAAGGAAAAATTTTGTTATTTTATTTATGCAAAAGACATTATCTGGTCTGACCAGCCACTCGTGGCGCTGAAAGCAGCGCAGTAGCTGGGCCGCAGCGATCTACGGGAGTGTCCGCTCTTTACGTAAGTATATTTCTCTATGGTACGTGCGCATCTGACCCCGACAGCCACATTGAAGGCTAATAGTCACCGGACAGTGTTGAGTCGGGCACGGCATATGACGACGGGACTTGAAAGTCTCACTGAAAACGACAGGCGTGCATCGCGTGCCCCCATAACACAACGTGTGTGTATACACGCGTCCATTACCGAGAACACCGCGCGCTTAACGCGCTCAACACCGCTTGAAATCGCACCGCATTGCGGGCCGTCTCGCACGCGTCACATGTACGTAGCCGCGATAGATGGAGCTAACGGGCTCACGGACGGTAGCCACATCTCAAAAGACTCGCGCACCGTGCGCGCATTAACACCATTTCACGAGACTCAATGCGTGAGCGTTCCAGCGCGTAGAGGCCAACCTCGAGCGAGCAAGGACCATACACCCGCGGTCATGATTTCTGCCTCCAGCCGCGTACTACATGTATTTGTCTATTTCTTTTCACCCTAATCGCCTCGCTTAGCACGGATGCACGCACTCGCAGTGCATACAAGCGGTAGCAGCGGCTTTTCTGATGGCTGGGCTGTCCTCACCTCGTGACTCCGAGCGCGCGCGAAAATAAAGCGGGACAAATTTCGTGGGTCGGCGAACACACTCGCCATACTTTTTTTTTTTTTTTGCTCTGACAACAGAACTGCGGGGCGTATCTCCACCCTCAAAGGACGGCTCGTTCTCGATCCAGGGTGTGAAAGAAAAAAAAAAGAAAGAGAGGAAGACAACCGCGATACTATGACATAAGCTCAGTCTCGCTTTTTTTTTCCGTTTTGGTCTTCTTTTATCTTATTTATACTTATTTATTTTCTGTGTGTGCGTGTGAAACATTCAAAAGAAGGACACTTCGCCTCTTGACAGCCGTTATGCCTTTCACCGCCTACTTATTGCGTAACAATAGATGCCGCCTTTTTTTTATTTTTCTTCGTATGCTCAGATCTTGATTTCTAGCGTATTTTCGCCCAGAACACACTTCCAGCGTCAACCGGGAACCCCTTTGACAATCGTTATTACAGCCACACCCAGCGTCAATTGAAAGGCCTGTCGACGCGTCACTCTTTGGCTGTGTTCCGCTCCGCTTCTGCTCGGTAAGGCTATATTTATTGAGGGTTGATTATATGCGATATAGCAATGCATATAGTCATTATTGTGTGGATATGGGTTGAGTTTAAAGACCACGGAACATCGTGCATTCATATTGCGGCGCTTTGTGAGCAGGTACGTTGTGAACGTCGCATAAACATGTATATAGTATGCATGCGTATATTATATAGAGAGAGAGATTAGTATTCAGCACAGGGATGGTTGGTACGCCATGGTGATTGCTACGTACTTCTTAGTTCGTGCTAAAGGAATCATTATAGAGTTAAAAAGTGTCATTTCCTCTTCATCTTTTAGCATTTGAACCCAACGTATAAGAGCAATACATTAATAAGAAGAATGCTAGTCGTTGTTTGAAGTGCGCGGGGGGGGGGGGGGGGTGCAGGCTTTGTGAGGTTCATAAGCCTCCAGTCCTCTCGCATATACCTGCGGACGTGTAAAGAAAATAATGGCATTTAAATGTACTAGATACGACTCGTCATAAAAAAAAAGTGTGTGAGGTGGAAGCAAAGGAAAGGTAAGGAAGGCTACCAAGATGAACGACTGGTGAGCTACCCTGCACTTGAAAACAACACCGAGAGAGAGAATAAGGAGGAAAAGGAGGAGGGGGAAAACAAGAACGGAAGGACCGGGGGGGTTAGGCAGTTGACATACCGGCTGACTACGAGAGAGAATAAGATGTAAAAAAGGCAGGGAAGTAACCAGGTTCGGCTACCCAGCACGAAGGAAAGGGGGAGCGGGAGGAAAAGGGAGTAGAGAGAGGGATAGAGAGAAAGAAGGGTAGCAATTGACTGTGCCTCCTATTGAAGGCACAACTACGGTGGTCACGTGACAATGTTTCCTTCCGGTGCTGAAGGTACAGAGCACTGAGGAAGAAAGGCTTTGTAAGTGAGTGAGTCAATCAAACAAGAAAGCAAAAGCGACGTGGTCATGCAACGGGCCCACTTTTGATTTTTTTCGCAAAAAATTGAAGCGTCGCGTTTACGCTGGAGATAAAGTACCATCTTCCGGGAAAGTACCATGTTCAGTTACGCTGAGTCTGTCGGGCTTCCCACGCATCAACATCACTATTCTAGTAGTGCGCCTATAATTAATGCGTACCGGTAAAATCTCGCTGCCACTTCAGGGAGCCCGTAACTGTTCACGCAGCTTACTGTGGAAACAAAAGTAAAGCTACAAAAAGACCTGCGCACTTCCATTACATCTCTAATTATAGTAATTCGATGTCCCGAATCGCTGTGGGCTCATCAGAACAGAAAGTGATTTTCAGGAGCTTCACGAGCAATGGCCCTCATTTACATCGAAGAGAAAAACGGACATGGGATGTTTTCACCGTTAGAGAAGGGGCATATTTCTAGTTATTTTGCTGTTATAAAAAGAAGTTACAGCTCAGGCGAACGCAAATGTGAATTTGAAACTTTTAGTCAGAGCTATTTTACCTGCTACGTCCGCCTTTGCCTTCGCACACTTTCTTCCGCGTCTTTGGTGGATTTCTTCCCACTACCTGTCTCGTCCCGCTGCGTTTTTTTTTTGTCTTTTTTGCATTATAGCTATATTATTTATATATGAAGGCATACATATTCATGCACATGAACAAACCCCTGAATAATAATAATAATAATAATAATAATAATAATAATAATAATAATAATAATAATAATAATAATAATAATAATAATAATAATAATAATAATAATAATAATAATAATAATAATAATAATAATAATAATAATAATAATAATAATAATAATAATAATAATAATAATAATAATAATAATAATAATAATAATAATAATAATCAACTTTCCATATCCAAGATTTCATTAAGAAGGACGGCGCAGTGGAGGGCTTCCAAAATTTCGAACACCTTGGGCTTTTAACGCACATCTAGGTGAAGGCACACTGGTCTCTGACATTTCGCCTCCGTCGAAATGCCCCCGTCATGGCTGAGATTCGATCCCGCAACCTTGGGGTCGGCAGTTGAGCAGCGTATAAGAACAAGACCACCACGACGTGTGCGCGCATAATAGAAGGCAACTAAGGAAAGGACGGAAGGGGGCGAGGCAAACCTATGACCTTAGAAGGGCTTACGAGCTTCTAACGTTTTGATGCCCCTCTTGTCGCTCTCTATGAACGGCCAAGAGCAAAATAAGTTGGTGCCCACGCCGACACGGCAGCAGGACCTTGAAGGGCCATCCGTTAGCGACGGAGTCAAGGGCGCGCCTTCCAATTAGCCACGATCTACAACGTAGTATTTGCCGTGGCACGCCACACCCTTGCCTTGCGAGTCCTCGCGACTCGCCCACAGCAAGCCCTGAATTATTTGCGCCAGTGCCGACCGCCAAGGAGTTCTCCGCGGTGATCCCTTTCGACCTTGGCGGAAGAGATTGGATTAAGGACTCGCGCTCAAAGGATTAACCCAATTCAGCAAGAGTGATCGGAGCACGAGGTGGGGAAAGGGAAGGGGGTCAAATCCCCCGAAACATTCCCATTTTGCGTGCGTGGGAGGCAGGCATTCCGTGGCGGTAATGTATGTCAGGCTAGCATGAAAGAGGTCCGTGGTTCGAATCCCGCTGCCGCGCGATTCCCGATTAAAAAAAAAGTCCACACGATGCTGGAATTAGGTGAAGAGGCCTCGGGTAGGACCTCACAGGGAACTACTGCCAGTAATGCTCTCTGTCATCGGAGAAAGACTGACCATCCTGGTGCAGTATTTGGCTACTGCCTCCGCCATGACTGTACTGATGTGTACATATACACGCACACATGCAAGCTCGCGCACAAATATACGTTAAGTATGTTACCCCCCCCCCCGCACCCTCCTGAAAATCTCTGACTACGTCACTTCCTTTCTCCCGATAGTATGCCGGAAAGGAAGAGGCATAAGTCAACGGCGACGTTAGGCGGAGTCACATCCAGTTTCCTAGCCTGCTCTGGTTGAAGAGGAATGAGAGATGGAAAGAAAAAGTGCAGAGCAGCAACAGACACGAACAGGCGCGATTAAACAGAGAAGTAGGGTGGAGATTAAGAGCTTCAGAAAGACGAGGTGATCGAAATATTAGTGAAAAGAGGCTGCATAACACTTGGATTCCGTGCCATTCCAATGCACGTCCCTGACAGAAAAACCGCGTGGCTAGCGAGAGTCAGTCCAAATTATGTAAAAAACATAAATGTAAAATGATTGAAACAGTGAACCCAACAGTACTTGGCAAATCCCGTGAAGATTGCGTTATACCCCTTCCTCCCCCAGTACCCTCAGATATGTCACTTTTTCATGCCTATACATACACACGCACGCATGCAATTACGCGGACGAATATGCATAAAATGTGGTAGCCCCCCCCCCCCCCCCCGATCCCACGAAAAAAAATTCTGGCTACACCACTGCTAACATTTCACAATCAGCCGAACTTTGTGTTGTAATACAGCTAACAAACCTTGTTTAAGGAGCCGGCCTTTATTAGCACCTAGGCATATATCGCACGAGTGAACAAGGAGATCGGAGAATCCAGAAATTAATGCAAGACATAGCGCCGTGGAAGATTGCTTTTTGGGAACATCCAATCGAGACCCCCTCGACGGGAAGACGGCAATCTCGGGAAATGCCATTGATATCGATGAGGCAGAGCATTCTACTCATCTCGCACTAATTGCTCTGCCACCATCAATCTACTCTTTACTCAATCGGTCTCTTTTTCTTCGAAGACAAAAGTTTCGTCGAGTTCGAAGTCGGGCCGTAGAATTGCTGTCGTAATAGCTGCTTTTTGCGTGGTCACGAAAATTGCTCCCTGCCCATTCCTTCTTTGTTCGTGCATTCATGCACATTTATTTCTTCCAAGCCTTTACTTCGTTTTTTTTTTCTTTTAAGGTGCGAAGCGCCTTTAAACCGAACGGTGTCCCTTCATCTCTAAAGCGCAGCCCGGTGTTCACAGCAGATGTGAAAACCGATACATCTGTGGACAACAAAACAAGTCATCAAAAGGCTGTTAACCAGAACAAACAAAATAAAAGACCACTGCACCGAACTCAAAACATACACCCATCACTGAAAACATATGACAGAACGAAAGGTTAACAAACAGAATAGAAGGTCGTCATTCATGATCCGATGCACACTGCTTCTTTCAATCATCAGCATTCACTTTGTGGATATGCGTGGATTTTTCTAATTTCGTATTCATCTAGCTTTTGCGAAACTGTCGATCATACGTGTCCTATGTGCCGTTTTGTTTATATTGACTGCATCGCACCATGTCTCGCGCTGTTGCCACGCAGCGTCTCATCTGTCGAGTTGTTGCCACTCAGGCCCCGCGATTGATACAAGCCTAAGCCGAGCGGGCTCAACGTTTGGAACGCCAGCGATTGCTTGCTCGCGAACGCTATCACATCGCCGAAGAGCTTTTGCCTGTCCGAGCTAGCGAAGCGCCGTTCAAACGCCAGTGTCGTGGAGTTAAACGCACATCGCTCAAAGCAGCACAGAGTTGCAAAAATGGTAAAATGAAGACCACAGTAGCGCAAATCGGTTATCGTAAAACAAATAAGACAATCACAAGAACAGAAGAGAATAGGAACAGAAATATATGATAATCGGACGAAGAGAACAGATGAGGGCAGAAAAGAACAGCCAAACACAAAAAACAAAAAAGACAGAAAATATTTCATAAACAAAACGTTAACCTAAGAGAGAGACAGGCAAATCGACGTTGCGTATAGCTCGTACACCTTTAACAATAAAAGTCTCTTCACTCACTCACTTACTCAATCACTGACCTTTCACTTCGGGTGAAACTGCCTTTAATATTTTCATTTTTTGTTCGAAGGGGTCTAATCACCGAGTGTTATGACGTCAGACACAAATGACGTCAGATACAATGTCAACCCATTCGATCTTTCTGCTGATGACACTCGCTAATTGACACCGAGAAACTCGTCGTACGAGTTCCACATCGCGCACAGACATCCGAAGTTTGATGGATTGTCAGGCGCCACCACTGCCGTTCGTCATTAGCGGAATTCCGTTACGTCGTCCATCCAAGCGCAACCGCTGCGGTGACTTTTGTGCAGTGCCTTTCGGGACGACGCAAAAGCCGGGGGGCCCCGCCGCGGTGGTCTAGTGGCTAAGGTGCTCGGCTGCTGATCCGCAGGGCGCGGGTTCGAATCCCGGCTGCGGCGGCTGCATTTCCGATGGAGGCGGAAATGTTGTAGGCCCGTGTGCTCAGATTTGGGTGCACGTTAAAGGACCCCAGGTGGTCGAAATTTCCGGAGCCCTCCACTACGGCGTCTCTCATAATCATAGAGTGGTTTTGGGACGTTAAACCCCACATATCAATCAATCAATCAAAAGCCGGGGCGACGCGATCGGACGCGATAGCGAGCGAGAGTTTTGATGAAGTGACGAAACGTGGCCATTATAGCCGCGGGTGATTTGGCCTCTGGTGAAGAATCGATGCCTTAGCCGCAGTAGAGAAGTCCTTCTCGGAGGCACAGAAAGTAAAGGGAAAAATGCGGAAGAAAATCAGGACCCGAACCAATAGTAGTTTTCCTTTAGAGTTATTCTATTTCTCGCATGGTCAGCAATGCGAATGACGCTGAACTCACGTTATTAAAGACACCAATCGTTCATTAGGGCGGAACAGCAATGATATATTACACCAACCACCGTTAAAGAAAGCGAACAACATCAACTTCGCAAGGAAACGAGGGCGACAGAATAGGACATTTTTGTGTAGCTTTTTTTTTGGGGGGGGGGGGGGTTCTTCAATCATGAATATACAACTCCCCAAAATGTTTCCGATACTTCAATACATAGATTGAAAGAAACTCGCACGTTATTGATCCAACTGATATTTGAACTGGTTTCAGTGTGCTATTATGTTTTTTTTTTCTTTTCCGTATTGTTAATTTTTGGGTACCATTCTGTATTATTCTTTTTTTTTTCGCTGCAGAACTTTGTGATATGGAGTAGCTGAGACAATATGCACCTCAACCTCTCCACAGCAAAACAGTTAAAAGAGAACAGAACAGAACTGCAATTAATGAGCAATAATTAACGTCTTTCGTTTCCTCGAGGCTAGCTCTCTTATATGAAGCGCAATATCACCAAATATCGGTCAAGTTTCAATTGAAGCCTTTCCTGGTGCATTGCGAGGTTCGTCAGTGCACTTTTTCGCTTTTGTCTGCCATTGTCATTTTTCCGATAAATGTGACTCTACAACCAAGAAGTAACTACAACAACGTCTACGCGTTCCCGTCCATTCACTAACGTTCATTCGCTGTTCTTGGCGATCATCGACTCAGATTATGTTCGGAGGGACCGCTGCTATCGCTCCAGGGCCAGCCACCTGGTGGGGTTCACGATAAGATCAAACGGTAGTTTAGAGGGGCCTTTCTTTTCAGCGTTTTTCTTGTATACTTATCTTGGCTCATATCTTACGTGTCTTCCCGTCAACTTCTGAGTCCCTCCTTCAAAGGCCTTTATTCGCTAGGTTGTTTTTTATCCGTCCAAACTGCGCCACGTAGAAAACGAACGATTGGGTAAGGCGGATACTAAATCAGACCCAAGATGGACCACCCTACGGAGCGTGCAACGAAAACAAAAACGCGCCAACCACCGCAAAACAGCGTACGCGATAGCTTGCTCTCGTGTACTTAACTCCAGCCGTATGGGACTCTATTATCATCCAACAACATGGAGTGGTATGTAGCCAACAACGATTTTTACCGTATATGTTGCAAAATAAAGAAGATAACTTATACAACGACATCAAAGGCGACATCACATCCCAAGTGTACCGGCCAAGCCTTTCTGTAGATCAAATAGTTTTTTTAGGCGCATGGTATTGCAACATAACACCAGGTATGCGTAAATTATCGGTTCTGGTCCCACCTGGGCGCATCAAAATTTCATGAAGCTTTTCGCGTAAAATGAGATACGCCTTGACAAAGCACTGCAAGGTGTGAGTGCAGTTTGAACATTGAAAAGTGGTAGCTGTTGCTCGTAAAACATTTTAAAAAGAATGTAATACAAAGCTAATGTCCTTCCGAAGCCTGTAAAACGGCAGCGGGTGCTCGCGAGCGCCGTACAAGTGCCACGTCTATCGACGTTCTTACCGAAAAGCTATATAGTCGTAAGATTACAACCCCGAATGTGAGTTTGACGTCGCTGTCTGATCAGAACCTCAATTTTGTACAAAGTATCTATACTCTGAAGTAAAAAGTTTGAAGGCTTCTTGCTGTCCAGGTGGGCAATAACGAGGAACCGAAGAAAAAAAAAAACTTCTTTCACCTTTAGAAAACTCTGTCGCCTTAACGGTTCGGTTCACCCGGAAGTGTTATAAACGACGTCGATAACCACTACCCAAGCAAGGTTAATATACCGTAGCCTTCTTGTTTTCCTTGTACTTTATTGAGCCAACTCAGGGGAATCGAGAAAATATGTTTCGCTACATTTTGCTATGGTGAAGAAGTTTGTAGCAAGGCTTGCAAATGCAGAAGACTTTATTTGGGCGAACCTGTCCTTACTGCTTTAAGCCATGCACTTGACCATGCTGTGGTAGATAATGACCCTACAGTGACACCATGTGCGTGTGCATGTGTATGTGGCCTTGCATGTGTGCGTCTTTCATTAACCGCACTTGCAGCGTGCAAGGGGTTCCATGATAGCAGCCATAAAGTGCACTGCCCTCTCATTTTCCCATATCTCGAAGAAGAAAAATATCCCGAACCAAATTCTCCGGCACGGCGCGAGGACAAATCGCGAATCGCAAGCGTCAAAACAACTTGCCGACTTCCTCATGACCCAACAACTACAGCAGTCGTTAGAGCATTGCTTTTACCGAGCGACAATGCCACCCCGAACAGTGGGCCAAGTGATGCCCCGGGGACCAAATAGCATGGACAGATACGCACATTCATGCAAGCCGAAGTGTAGCAGCGAACTTACGAAAAGTGAAGCAAGAACAATCACACTTCCGCGCGAGATTTGGACGCTTCAGGAGACGGTGACAATTACAAGCGGCCTCTGAAGTTCGTCTACAACGTCGCTGAACGCTTCGATTCTATCTCGCTTAATGGATACGCGCAGCCCGAAAGTGGCCCGTATGCACGCTTATACATAGAACAGTAATTTCCTAATCGCAGTGTTTTAGCGCAGCGGCGGACGATGCAATGTCGGGGCAAAAGCTGACTTCTTTAGTATTGGCTAAGTTTTTTTTTCTGTTTTCTCCTTTTTTTATTGTTTTATACCACGTTTGAAATGAAACGTTATGTGATAAACGGGAGAGAAGAGAGATCTGTCCTTGTTCTGGATGAAACACCAATGTACTAGTTAGTGTTATTTAAGCCGCACAGAACCATCAGACAAAAGAAGGAAAATAAAACACTTCCCCTAGCATACCGGTGAAGCCACTGACTTGTTTTAGAGGTGGGGGGGGGGGGGGGCGTTCATTGTGAATTGTTTAAGGAACAGCAGTAAATTGTGAAGACAAGTTAAGAACGGCAAGCACTTCGAAACTTGCAGCGCACACCTCAAGCAAAAAGCACTCTCGAAATAGGCATACACAAGACGAGCGCGAACTGACAACTGTCACAGCGCGACACTTAATGGGCGCTGTTCCAACAGAAACACCCGCGAAACGAGTGTACAAGTATACACAGGACAAGCACGTAACAACTGTCACAATTCTTCATGCGTCGTGTGTCAGCAGCGCGCTCCTTTCGTAAACAGGAGTTGGGTTCGCGTTAAGATTGGTCCATCATGGACCAATCTCGTTTCAAGCACGCCATTGTAGTGCCCCCATAATTAATGTACCCATTCTGTTGCTGTCGCTACCATATTGTAACCCTCCTTTCTAGTATTGTGCCGCACCCCTTATGTAGAAGTGCCGCCATAACTTCTGTACATAGTCTGTTGCCGTTACCATGTTGTTACCCTTCTTTCAAGTGCCATGTCATGCCCACCCCTCATGTAATGTCCCTATGGGACCTTTGAGGAATAAATAAATAAATAAATAAATAAATAAACATCCCCAGGTGCTAAAACTTTCAATCAAGAGCCCACGATCCAAGACGAATAATGACACGTTACAGTTGAAAGACTAGCGATTAAACGAAGGCATTTCTATCACACAGCCACATGCACGAAATGTTAGAGTCGCCTGCGCGGGATCTTCTAACGGCATTGCGTTTTGGAGGCCATCCGGGCTGCGCTTTTAAATCTTTGCTTTCATACTTCTGAGGCGTGCATGAATTCGTGCACGTGTGTATGCTCCCATGCGCACAACGCAGTCGCCAAGCACAGCCGGCGTATGCGCATTCGAGTACGGCACGTAGGCGTCGGCTTTTCTCGTCCCAAGGCTATCGGGCGGCCAGCTAGAGCACGACCGCTTCCGGCCCGCCGGCAGCCAACGCCCGCGGTCACGCCATTCCATCACACTTTGTGTTCACACGGCCGGTCGCGTGAATCGGGGAGCGCCCAGCGCCGAACGTCTTGCACGAACCAGTCTTGAAGAGCAAGCCGTGGCGCCACGGTCTGCAAGGCTTCTCGTCAACGGCTACGCGACACTTTGGCGCCCGATAGTTTCTAGGCGAAGGCCTTCGATGCCTGATTAAACGCGTAAATTGGCAGTCGGCGTCAACGCAAGCGATGCAAATAACCATCACAACGCATTGACGTAACCATATTGGGTCAACATGACGTCACAACATGGCGTCCCATGACATCGTCACTCGGCTCAAGGTGAACAAATAACGGAGGCGCATGGTCATTGGAAGAGAGAGAGAGAGAGACAACTTTATTTAGAGAAACAACTTTGTTTATGGTCGTCGGAAGAATCCCGTTCAGCGAGATGCAAATCCCGCGTTGCAACGAGGTGAGGGGAGAGGGGGAAGTGTTAGTGTGGTTTGGGTAGCGGGCAAGTTCTGGTGTGGTTTAGGGGAAGAGGGGGGGGGGGGGGCACTGTACCAGTATCACTCCTCCACCCACCTTGACTGGGCAGTGCAAAGCCAGGTGGAGTGCGGAAAGCTATTGGGAAAAGAGTGGGGGAGGAAAGGAGGGGGATCAGTACATAAATTAGGGTTTTAAAAATGGCTTTCACCTTCGAATCGTCTAAGGCAAGCGCATAAAAGACAGTCAGTTTTCTCTACCAATAGGGAACTTGTAAGACACAGAGGCCGCGACGTTTTCACGGCTCCCTAAATTGGAACCGGTCCATGCAGTACACAAAAGGCATAACCTCTAAGTCTTGCGACAAGGGCTCAGCGGTATCCGTCGCCTAGGGCGCTAGTTGGGGAACAAATCAACGCCGGTAGCTGTACGGAAGCTTGGTATACGGATTTGAAGTGGCGTTGATCAGGTTGTCGACCAAGTTGCTCGCAGTTATCTTGGACGACTGCAGCGTACATTTTCGCAGCATTAGACCGCCAGCGGCAGATCAATCTGCTGTGAACAGAAGTTTGCAAGTTTCGAAAATCCAGAAAAACATCGAATCGGCTGGGGAAAAAAGTAAGAGCTGGCGACGGCGGCAGTGTGGTATGTAGGTCATTTCACGCTGTGTCGATTTAGAAACATGAACGCCAATTCGGCCAACCCTCACTTCACCCGTAGCGATTTCGTTTTCCTTCTTTCTTTTTTATTCATTTAATTTTATTTTCACTTATTTACTTTTTTGCAGCTTTGACGGAAAAGCTTTCTGCCTTTGGCCTTGCTCACTTCAGCTTCACATAGCGTAAAATAGTTTCGGAGTCCCCGGGTAAAGGGGCGAGCTGGAAGGCCAGCTTCCTTTTTTTTTTTTTATTCTTTTTTCATACTCGTCTTCTGCGTGTTTCTGTTATTTCCAACAGCAAAAAGAATGTCAAGCTCTTTTAGAAGCAAAATAAAAATTCACTACACATCTTAAAAACTACTGCCTCAAGATTCCATCAAGATTCGGGTATCGCAGAATAATTCTTCGGTGATCGGAGCCCACCATGTATATTTTCCGCATAGCCAACACATCACTGTCAGCAAAAAATAACATGCCATAGCATGACCATCAGCTTCAACTAAACACTCGTAGACGTTAACGTTAGCCTGAACTCTCAATTTGTCGGCTACTAAATAATCATACGTAAACTAATTCTACGCTCTAGCGATTAGACGGGTATTGTTCATCATTTTTTATGTAGCACAACAATGCAGACAGTAGCCCAAGCCGGAGAAAATGTACATAAACAGACACACACAAAACAATGAAAAGAAAAGAACTTCTTGCGCATCAAGGGCGAAGACGATATTGATGAAATCCACTCTGTGAATGTTCGGGGGAAGAATGAATGTTTATGCAAAGTAGTTCTTGCGAATACAGGATTGATGCAATGGCTGTGACGTGAGACTCGACCGATGTGTCTCTGTGATTTTTGTGTGGGTGTGTGGTGGCCCATTACGTGCAGTGTTACATTCAACATATTCTATGTCCTTGTTATATAGTGATATTTGACCGTGTGTGTCGTGCGCGTGTGTGTGCGTGCGTGCGCACGGATATGTTTCGTTTTTTTTTGTGTGTGTGTGTTCCTATGTGACTGGTCTTTTTCTTATGCAATTTTTTATGGCTTGACTTGCGTTATCAGCGCCTAGGTGCCCGCGTATCTACTTGTTTTCATTCCTGTGATGGTTACAAATTCCATTACCTGCGAAAAACAAGTAGCCGGTACCATGTAAAATCTCTAATCTCTAACATCTTCTAAACATAATATAGTTTTTAAAATGATGCGTTTGGGTGAGCCTCCGCAAGCATACACTGACGTGTCCCTCGACCTCGATTACCTTTGTTTATACACCCTTCGTAGACCTATACGAAAATGTCCACTCCGCGACTATCTCCCACTCACAATGGTCTGTGACGAGATATACATCCCCATTATAACTGTTCGCTGTGATTCGGCCATGTGGGAGGACCGGGCTCTGTCTCTGCCTTCATCGAACGCTCCAGTCATTGCTCCCAAAGCAGCCTCGTGCAGCGATACGCGGCGAGGCTTTCAAACCCCAATGTCGGTATTAGACACGTTAGACGGGAAGCTAGGACACTACGCGATGTTATTGTTGTTTCTTATTGAGTGACGAAACAGTGTTATTTAGCGGTCAATAATAGAGTCCACTCTCATGCGCAGTACCCCTTAACGGGGCCGAGCAATGACATCAGCGGGTTCACAAAAGCAGTGCCACCATAGAATGTCTTATAGAGGCAAGGTGGAAATGCGACTCCATACGTGTGGTTCGTGCGGGTTCGTACAAAGAGATGTGAGAGGGAGGGGGGGAGAGAGATTGTAGTTTGTGGGCGAGTCGACGCTCAGGTTATCCAGTGAACCGCGTTGACGCACTGGCAGTCCACTTATAACGAGCGGCGGACGGACGTTGTCGACGCCGTCCCCCTAACTCCCGCGTGATCTCGCGACGCATGAGAGATCACGCGGTGACCGACATGCCTGCCTGAGCAGCAAACACAAACCGAGTCACCGGCCACCTGCTGGCCGAAAAGGGTGTATGCACCGCGAGTGGCTGCGGTCGTCGGTGCATACGACGCAGGCGTGGTGGGCCAGAAAGACCATCCACGCATGGGTCTTCTAAGAAGGAAACCTGCACGGATCGTCAGCGCGGTATGCGACGCGATGACAAAGCATCAAAGAAAAGGGAGCCCGCATAATCATAATTATTCGCTTGAATGCGCAGTGCCAGCGCTGGTTGTGTG
Source organism: Rhipicephalus microplus (assembly GCF_043290135.1). NCBI lineage: Eukaryota > Metazoa > Arthropoda > Arachnida > Ixodida > Ixodidae > Rhipicephalus > Rhipicephalus microplus. Next base: position 11,117,121 of record NC_134708.1, on the reverse strand, counting down.
GAGAACAACGGGGGGTCTATACAGGGCTCCGGAGACGAATCTCTTTCTCATCACGATCAGCGCACAAAAAAACTTTGTTCCAGCTGACAATGAGACCGATATATATATATATTACAGCGTGCAAAGCAGGAGGTGCATACCATTGCTAAGAACCCTGGGCAGTTCGTGTGGAAGAGCTCTAGTTTTTCTAAGCGTGGCGTAGGGAAAACAGCAGTCATGCCTATCTAAATAGTGATGTACAGCAACACTTTAAATATTCGAAGTCGAAGCATGCCTTATAAGTTGAGGCATGCCTCCTTTTTTTGGGTATGATCGTTGGGGTCAAGGACTTTGTCTCCCGTGGGATGTTTGTGTAATAATTAAAAATCTTAAGATGTGAAGCAGCACTTTGATTTGCGTGCGTAAGGCCATACGTATACCCTTCGGTAGCCTTACTAGCGAAAGAAATTTCGCTCATGTCTGTTATTCAATGAACATCTTATCATTATTTGTGGTATGTGCGCAGTGCATTTGTTTTTGTTTTTTGTGACCAGAGAGCGCAGATCCGAGGGGTGTAAAGTGAACGTTTCTCGAAAAATAATCCAGTTGTTAGATTGCGCCCATTTGTGTTCTCTTCAGTGTCTCTGTGTGCTTGCGCGAAAATTTTCAAGATGGATATGTTCCAAATCGCAATTTTGCCGTACGGACGTGCGTCCGTACGAACACGCCGCAACGCATTCCCCTCACCGCAGGTATTGTAGCGGTGCCACGTAGGTTACGCCGCAGCTGCGCCTTGATGTCGCGCTCCTCTCGCACGCTACCCTCGCAGGTGTGCGCCTACGTCACTCTCTCTTTCTCACCAGTAGCACGCTCGCCGCTGCGCCCGCAGCTGCCTACTCCTTCCCCCACTCGCAACACACTTCTCTACGCTTCACCCTCTCCACGAACCGTGATGCTGGACCGACCTTCGATTGGAAACCCTTTTTCAGCTCGTTTATCTGCGATGAAACTTACCCAAGACCCAACCAGCCTTCTGTGCCTTTGCATTTAAAACAAACGCTTACTCGAGTAAACGCTACACCGAGTTTCACTTCAAACCGCTCTTCTAGCCCTCACGTCGACGCCCATTTCAACCGGGTCAACGCCGTGCGCACCGCTGCTGTTCCGCATCCCACCAGGGTTTTCTTCGGGGAGATGGTCCATAACTTTTCTTGCTACGTTATAGCAACTACGAAGAATGCAGTTATCATTGTTATAGTCACTACATGCATGCAGTTCTGAAAGAAGTAGTGGAACACATAAACAAGCTCATCGTATCATAAATGAAGCTTAGAATGACAGAAAATGGTCTAATTAGTACCGATGCAAGACAAAGAAAATGAACGCAGACACTCACACAAGAGTGGATATCTAGACAACAGAAACGCTTAAGGCTGACAAGCCTTAAGCGTTCTCAAAGTTGATGCCAAGGATTTAAGTGAACCAGCGAGTTTGGATAACGGCGTTCCCGCAAACATGAAGCTCGGGGAAGTATACAGCGTTGCTGAATGATGCAAACATCCCGGGGCCATCATTATTCTATCATCATCATGAGCATGACTGCAGGGCAAAAGCCTCTCCCATGTTCCGAAGATCAGCCCGGTCCTGTGATTGCTGCGGCCAGGTTATACCGGCAAACCTCTCAATCTCATCGGTCCATCTATCTGTCAACCCCTCGCGCGTTTGCCTTCTCTTGGAATACAGCTGGTTACTTTCACTGCAGTGGCCTGACATGATGTCAATAAGTTTCCATAGCTTGACTTCCAAAACTGGCAGTGCGCTGCCACCTGGTCATATTAGATGCGGAGCATCTTATACTCGCGCCTTGTAGTGCGCCGTCCGCGCCGTCCGCGCCGTCCGCACCGCTTCTCGAACATTCGACAGCTGACGCGCGCGCATGCGCCGTCGCGCCGTCGCCCACTCTTCCACCATCTGTGCATCCCTTCCTCCTCTACACACCGCGCGCGCTTCACTCCTCCACCATCTGTGCACCCTTCCTCCTCTACACACCGCGTTCGACATCTACAATTCTCCTGATTCTCCAGTGGACGCGCATGTGGCGTCGCGCTTCGAGAACATTCAACAGCTGACAGTGCATGCGCCGTCGTGCTGTATATATACTCAAGGTCGGCGCTCGCTCGCTCAGTTGCCGCTCGTCGGTTGGTTTGTACGGCGCGTCGACGTCCAAGGTCGCGGTGAAATGAATTCCAACGAATCCACAAACACAATGATCGACGTCCCTTCGACCAGCGCCGCCCTTTCGCATACGTGTGTACGTGTTCACTCATTTAACACCCCCTCCTACAACCACGTTAACCAATTTAGCCATCGACCCAAGTAAGTCGCAATTTAACACCCCATTTCACAACCACGTTAACCAATTTAGCCATCGACCCAAGTAAGTCGCACTTTAACACCCCGTTAACCAATTATATGGTCCGCATCCTCCTCAGTGTTCCCCCGAGGGAAGCTGCGGGCAATTTTTTGCATCTGCATTTACTTCTTGTCTTCGTTAAGCTCATAATACGCAATGAGTTCTGATGAAAAACTGCTGTAAACACGGAGTGTGCTGGAATTCAAGGCTGCAATTCAAGACGGCAGTTGTAGCATCGAATCGTACCAAAGACGGGGCGTGTCACATGCTTGAGGCAATCGCAAGGTAGACCTGAGCCGATACTAGCTTGTGAAAAGTAGGTGCGCTTACAGGACTCAGTCATCAGTTTATCACACTCGCTAATAGCAATTCTCACCTGCAGTGCCCAAAGTAAGCAGCCTGAAGGGATGATAGGCAATTCTCGAGCGTGTCCTTATAAATACCAGTCTAAAGACAGTCTGCTTCAGTAGATGATGCAGGTATAACTTCCGAATAGCAACTCTTAACCAACAAGGCTTGCGTCAATATTCCCCGCTTTACCGAAAGGAAGGTAATAACCATGTGACCTGCAAATCATTCCTCATAAAAAATTCAAAGCGTTAGATACAAACTATCATTAAAATTCTTTTTTTTTCGAACAGCTCTAAAACCTCTGTAGTTTAGTGACACTCCGTCTCTGTTTTCATATAAAACTTTGAGCGTAAGTAGACAACGCAGGGCTAAGAAGAAACACACCTCGAGCACTTGGGGCCACGCGCTTCTCTTATTTGTCCTGCGTCGTGTATTGGCATTCGAAGTTTCACGTGTAAATGCAAGACCACCTAGACCACCTAGCTATCCTGTTACAACGCTGTCTCTAACTAACCGTAAGTGAAAGTTCCTTTTTCTCAGCTATAATTATATGGCGACCTTCTATGAACTCGCTACAGTCGGCCTATAGTTAGCACTTGTGCTGTGACCTACATTTGGCGGCCGTGGCGAGATTTTAATCATATCACTGTCATTCTTCCTCTGTCAAGGTCTCCCTGCAGCGGATCGTTTTATCAGCAGAGTTCGTCACACTCAAGGCTGTCTGGAAGCTACACGTCCTGGAGAAGGCAACACTTCCCAAGGAGACTTAATATTTGGAGATATGCCGCGTTAATCACGCATTCATTGGAAACCAAGTTAAATAAAGGTTCGTAAGAAGTCGTACGGTCGAATAAGTTTACAATTACAGTTAGCATAGTTATAGCTGAGAAATACGTAAACTATTATTAATTCCCACGTGATGAACGGTATATAGTTTACCACTATCCTTCGAGAGGGAGGTACATAACAGCTGTATCTTAAACGTACTTACCTACGGAACAGAAAGATGGACACTTACAAAGAGGGTTCAACTTTAATAGAGGATCATCGAGTGACGAATAGAAAAGAAAATGATAGGTATAACCTCAACGGACAGGATGAGAGCAGAGTGGGTCAGAGAACAAGCAATTTCGTCGAAATCAAGAAGAAGAAATGGACATGTAGCGCAAACGGGAGACAACCGCTGGTCAATATTTCAGGACAAGCAAAACGAACAAGGGGTAGGCTGAAGGCTCCGTGGGCATATGATATTAGGAAGTCTATTGTCATAACGCGGTACCAGCAAGCACAATACAGATCTGATTAGTGGAATATGGGAAAGGTCTCCACCCTGCAGTGGTCGAAGCTGTGCTGATGATGTTGAAGCTTGCAGTGGTCGAACAAAGAGATTTCTGGCCGGAGTCAATGTCACAACGAAAAGACTTGCCTTCATCCCAAGTGTAATCAAGTTATTATTTTATAAAACCGTGTTTCTGAAGAACCTCTCATTCAACAGCCATTGTTCACCAGCTATTCATACACAAATAGTTTTTAGAGAGTAGAGACCTGTTCATATTGTCATTACATGCTAGTAATGAGATCAACGCAGGAGACAGGCAAAAACATTGCTGTGTGTGTGTGTCCATCTTATAAATCGCTTCTCACTCCATTGTCGTTTATAATTAAATATCCGATGCGTTCATATACATATTTATTTTTCTAGCCATCTCAGTCAATCTGCCCGGCTGTTCATATATCTGTTTCCGATATGAAAACATATCCATTACCTATCGGTCTATATATTCTATCGGTCTATATATACGATATTACCTATCGGTCTATATATACGTGAGATGATCTATCATCTCACGTATCAATTACTACATATCATTTTATAACCCCATTACGAAATACAGCACGTATTAATTACATATATCTGGCCCTGTGTCTATAGCTCATCCATCCACGAATCACTGCAGGTCTTCCCATCTATCCACTATCTATCTGACCGTCCATGAATTATCAATTCATGCGTATATTAACTAGCTATACCTCCGTCTGTCCATCTGTCTGGTCAGTTTGTCAGCCCATCTGTCCGTCTAACCTATTTCTAATTCCAGGAACACTTCAGCTGCAAAATTGATATGTTGTTCGATATGCCATGAGTACAACGTCGCTGATAACCCGGAACTGCATTCGGGAACGGTCAACGATTAGCAAACAGTAAGTAGGCGGCGTCGAACCGACCGCCCGGTCTTTGGATCAGAGCCGACGGACGCTCGGACGCGGTCCACCGGACGCGAGGCAGCGGCGTGAGAGGGCGCCTACTTCACGTGTCACCGACGCCGCGCTGCGGCCGTCGACGTCGTCACCGAGTTCGGTTTGGCTTCCGCTTCACCGACTGGGCCAACGCGCACTGACCGCCTACGCCCCGTCGCAACAAGATATAGTTTGACACAGAGCGCCGTGGCGACTCGCGGATCCTATGTATAGCTCAGTAAAGGCGGCAGCTCCCATGTTTGCACCGATTGCTGCGACCCACCGCTGTTCAACAAGCCTGTCACGAGAAACGAGCGTAGGGTGCCAAATATCAAGTCTGAAAGGCATCGTGCCGTGTAATAAGAGCGGCCCGGAATGACGTAAATGTGCTATACTCCGGTATTTTAGTCGTCCGGTAAATTTCATCGACCAAGCCGTTATGTAGATGTCTGCGGGCAACGCCACTGGTTGACAGCTCCAATTAGCACACCCTCATGAAATCCACCCAACACGGAAGTGATGGCGAAATGCGGGAACTATCTCACGTATGTTTATTAAAATACAAATATTCCGGCAGGGAAGTTATCGCGCAGTGAATGGTCACTATTAGCTAATGGAATTGTAAAAAAACGCCATGAAAAAATTTAGCGAGAATAATTGAATTGGCCCTCGACATTATCCATATACACATCTCCATAACGGATTAATTAATTGTTCAGTCGATGTTGAAGGTCGTACTGAAACATTGATGATGGAGCCTTCAATGTCCGCATCTCGAAAAATGATGGAAATAAGCGCTGAAAGGCCCTCTAAACATTGCTCAAGCTATGCAGAATTTAAGTATGAAAAGTATTTTTGCAAGCGTGGTGATGAAACGAGTTTGAACATCAAAAGTCTACTGAAATGTTACTAAAGCTGTGTTGAAGACCGCAGTTAAAATATTGTTAAAATAATGATAAAATATGTCCCTGTATACTTGATATCATTGAGCAGTCTTCGAAATTACATTTGAAGACTGTTTACCAACGTTGTCCGTAGCAGATATATCGAGTCAAACGTCCTAAAAGATGAAATGAACGCAGAACATTCCACTACAACATACCTCCTATCTGATTGTGTAGTTTATATTAGCTTAAATGGCCCCTAAACAACTCGAAGTTCAAGGACGGCACAGTTCCTTCTTTCTCGCCTTCCCTACCCCCTTCTGCCTGCCAACTGTCCTCCTCGCACCTTATTTCTTCATAAAGCACGATAAAATTGTCAGTATTAAGCGTAGAGCCTATCGTGATTTCACACCTTTTTTGGGTACATGCTATTATATCCACCTTCTCACTGATTAAAGCACAAAACGAAGTTAAATAAAATTATGACTACAGATAACCATACAGAAAAGATAGAACGGGCATGCGACCACATGAACGAACAGGTTATCAGATAATTCACTACTTATACACTTTGCATATGGACCATTCAAGAGCTTACTTACTTGTGACGTCACGTTAGACTTCTGGCATCGCGAATCGTGCCGAACAAAGAGAAAACACCAGGACAAAGTAAAGCCATCATTCTGTACATCTTCTGGCATTGTTTAGGAACCCTTTAAGAACCGACAGTACAAGTTGATATATGCCGACTGCGTGGTGGTGTCGCAAAATAATCACTGCCTTCAGACATGTGTAACTTTGGTTTGGCGCACTTCTTAGTATCAAATTGTGCTACGCATTGATTGATTGATTGATTGATTGATTGATTGATTGATTGATTGTGATTGATTGATTTGCGGGGTTTAACGCCCCAAAACCACCATATGATAATGAGAGACGCCGTATAGTAGAGGACTTCGGAAATTTTGACCACTTGGTAAATTGTGCTTCGCAAGTCATCACTTTACAAAAAAAAAAAAAGCCTGTACTCTGGATAGCGACCAATGACCACTGATATTCGCTGATAAACAAGCGAGTGCTGTGTTCATGCGTGCATATCAGGACGAAAACTCCCGGAATCAGTCTCATTGAAACTGTAAGCTTACTTTGTTGGTTAACAGTTAAGCTTGCGAGGAACCCCAGCTTATAAACTTACATCCAAGCATTGAAGAGCACGAACTCTGTAATATTAATCAATGCAAAGGACAGCAAAGCGGTAACAAAAAGGACACTGACTTTATCCCTTTCTTTCTTCCTTTTTTTCCTGTTTTTTCTATCTGTCTCATTATAATAAAGTATGGTTTGTCACGCTAACCTGATAATGACCATCTACATTCGCAACAAGAACTCACTCTAATACCCCCAGAATATGGGCGGCACTGGTAATTTGAGCCTTTGTTATAACTCCAGTCACGTAAAGCTTTTTCGCAAACACACAGCCGCAAAAGCCCAAGCGAGAATGATGGATGCCGTTGGTTCTTTCGTTTGGGCGCGTATCCCTTACGCAAAGCAACGAGTCCCTCGTTAGGTCCTGCTAACCCGACAAACAGCGACGCCGAGAGGGGAGTGATGGCGACATTCCTGGAATACAGGGCGCACGTGGCGGAGAAAGAAGTGTCCTCTACAAGTGTCCTTCCAGCCTTGCTCTCTGAATCCACCTACCTTTTCTTTCTTTGATTTCGTTGGTGGTTAGTGTCCGCTTTCTCTTCCGCTGTTTCGTGACAGCTGCCTTTTGTTGTCCCCTACCCTACCCTTTCTACATCGCCCTTTCCCGGCACGAGCGACACCGATGCTCCCGCGGCGTGCCGCACGTCTTTATTTTCTCGGACGATATCGCGACGACGGAAACCACACTGCGATCCGGCCCCGGGCACAAAAGAACGAGACGTGTGTGCAGATGTCCCGCGGACACGACACGACGATGGCCGATGGTGTGCGTCGTGGTCATTATACTTACACCGCCAGCGCCACCGCACACCGGCTGTAATTACAACAGTCCCCACGAGCGGCTAGGTATACACATTACAATCAGCGAATGCCGAGGGCAAGGCAACAAGGAGCGAGGCATTTCGTCCGCAAACATCCTTGAGTGTAGCGGTGGATGGTGGAGCTCATTTACGGAAAGCCATCCTACGACACGCACGTCTGCTGGAGGGTCAGTGCTTTGTTTTGTGGGGGCGCACGCTAAATTGAGGCGTTCAGTTTGCTCAAAAGAAGACGTCTCTTAGTTTGAGTTTTTGTGTTGTTTTTTATAATAATTCGTCGTTTGATGAACAGGTACGTAGAGGCGGTACACACAGCCAGCGCTTCGCAGCAGAACCAGGTATGCTAACGAGGAGTCATATAAGGACGAGCAGACAATACGGTCCTTCGTATCCTTGCCTTCATGTATGGTTTCCCTGTGCCACGATACAAAGAAGCTTCTGCAGTGAAATTAAACGTGGGAGTGGTATCGTTAGCTATTAAAAAAATGCATCTCTCTCGGGAAGAGTTAAGACAGACGAGACGCTGAGACGAAAACCAGACGATCAATGTCGTGTCCTTCGCTTCCTTTTTTTTTTTTTTTAACGACCAGACTGTTTTACGGCATAGATTTAGTTCTGTGATGCGCTTACAAGGCTTTTCTTAGCGGCATAGCTAGCGCAGCAGTAATTTCTTCAAGGAGCACTCGAATGTAGGCGTGTATGAAGCCCACATTAGGATGATTTTGTACAAGGCACCAAACATGCCCACCTAACACGGCTGTACCCCCAATCGCGCCTTATTAACTTACCTACCCAAGAGACCTGGGAGGCTGCCCTGCTCGGCTGCTTGCCTTGACTGGTCAAAGAGCCCTCGTGGCCAGGGCGCGCGCAGCCGCAGAAGTCACATGGGTCCCGGACTAGAAACTCCTCCTAGAGTTTTCACAGGGTCAACCTTCAACGCCGCCCCTATCTCTCACTTGTAAACCGTCGAAATAAATGTTTGTTGTTGTTAGTGCTTCATGAGGAAAAGGAAGAAGGCACCTAATTTCTGTCTGCCTACAGGCGACACGGCGCAGTGCCTAATAAATGTTTTTCACCATTACCACCTAGCTTTCCGCAGGAGGAACAGGAGGGAAAAGAAAGGCAGGGATGTTAACCAGTCTGGAGCGACCGGAATGCTACCCAACACTGGAAATGGGCATGAGGAAGTTTGAAAGATGAAAAAAAAAAAAAGGAGAGAGAAGAGAGCTCGCACACGCGTTGGGTTCACAAATGCTGATGACTAGGAACATGTTGACGCGAACTGACGAAAGTCCGAAAAGACGCGGTTTTAGTCTAGTGGGGTTGCACTGAATGATGGATGTTTTCTTAACTTCTTGAAAATTATGGCGATCGTTAGGCATACTTCTACTCGAGCGATTCAAGTACTGGGCTTAAAGCGTCCTGTACTTTGAGAGCGCTTCGAGCAGACGTTGTCCTAATGTCTAGCTTTCCGCAGTGTTCAGTGCAGCAATATATAGGCTGCCTTGACAACAGTGTATTTTAATTTCAATTCAAAACCTTTAAATAACCACTTGAAATAGTTCTCTTCGGTCAATGGCGCACAGTCTACCTATTCTGTTGAGCTGCAGTTGAATTGCAGGTGAGTTGTGAAAATCTGAAATTCAGGCACTTCAGCCATGGGCGTACGCAGTATTCGTACACCAATACAAAGAAAAGGGGGCGGGGGAGGAACCATAGCCTAAAGACGCCCCTCTATTTTGTCCTAGTTCATTGGCAGCCGTCATGCACAAAACAGCTTGCTCATTTAGTCATTCTAAAAGACAGGTCGTTCACACACGAACACAAGAACTAATTTAAGACACGTCACAAAAGCGTCTAGTGGCTGAGGTACTAGGCTACTGACCCGCAAGTCACGGGATCAAATCCCGGCTGCGGCAGCTGCATTTCCGATGAAGGTGGAAACGTTGTAGGCACGCATGTGCTCAGATTTGGGTGCACGTTAAAGAACCCCAGGTGGTCGAAATTTCCGGAGCCCTTCACTACGGCGTCTCTCATAATCATATGGTGGTTTTGGGACGTTAAACCCCACAAATCAATCAAAGTCACAAAAGCCGACTAATAACTGAAAATACGCACAGTGGCGGGGAAAAAAGGCATAAATGCTTATCTACACATTCCCAATATATGGGAGAACCTATCAATTCGGTACCCATGGAGGTTCATATGACATATATCTGTTAGAAAATTTCTCGCATCTTTATGCAAGTCAATTGACGGTTCACATAAGCGTCTTCCTAAGAACACTTATTCCTGAAACAACGTATTCCTAAAACAGTTAATTTTATCTCACTCGTTTTCTTTTTTTTTTTTTGAAATTGGGACGTCGCACCGAAGTCACTGAAATGTCACAACTGCATGAAGCTCGGTCACGTAGCAGCGTATGCGATGGCAAGCGAATATGTTCTCGCTGCTCTAAAGCCCATTCCGAGGGCACTTGTCAAGGCAATGTTATCAAGTGTTAAAATTCTAATGGACCGCACGAAGCTTCCTCAAAAGATTGTCCAAAAGAAAAAAAAAGTGATATCTGTATTGAGACAAATGGCGAAACCACACATGGCTCGCTAGGCCGCCGCAACAGTCAGAAGTCAGCGCCGTCGGCGCCGAAGTTCATCAGAAAAAGCCAATGCCTCTGGATCCGCAGCGCCCATTCGACGCCCTGCTTCACCGTCTCCTTTTCCACCCGGATTGCACTAGGCTTGAACGAAGGAGAATGCAACAAAATGCATGGTTTCTGCAGAAGCCGCTTGGCCTACAATGCTAAAGCTGCAGCCACATAGATCAGAGACAGTCGGTTCTGATAGCACCGCCATGCACATAACTGACGCAGTTTGGCCTCCGTTGCCGGAGTCCCAGCAACATGCGGATTCACAGCGCACCTCGGCAAACGTAAACCGTGAGCCTCCTCCGACTGGCAAGCTGCATGAAGAAGACAAATTAATCGTGATTGTTGATCAATCACTGGCTATAAACACTCCGAGTGTTCATCGGCAGGCTCAAGTCACCGCACACTGAGGCCGTACAACAGGTACTGGATGTTCCACGTCCAGTGCTTGCAAGCCTTCAGTACAGGCACTACGAACCGCATCCTAAAGCGGAATGTGATACGCCTGCAGTTCTGCGTCCACTACTATAGAACTCAGCAGTCTAGTATAGGAGTGTGGCAGCTTGGGCTAGTTGGTATGGCATGACGATAGTTATAGCGCGAGAACAAAACGACGACACAGAGACAAGAAGGACGCGAAAGACACGAGCGCTATTGTCTGTCGTGTCCTTGTCTCTGTGTCGTCGTTTTGTTCTCGCGCTACAACTATCGTCTAGTTTAGGCTCATGACCGTAGCTCTGGCATTGCACGTACGAGTGTCCACTTCAGCTACAGGAGGTGCGGGGTTCGATCCCCAGTACTGGCCGGTTACCAACCAGTTTATAAGCAGAGTACAGGCGGGCTTCAAGGGGCTGTGACGCGTCGCCCCAGTGGTGAAGCTTACTCTGCCTGGAGAATTCCCAAGTAGTTGCGCGGGACCCGGTAGTTTAGGCTCATACGTTGTTTTTCTTAAGTTCTCTCCTTTCTATCTCTCTCCTTTCATCTCTCAATTTCCTTCCCCCGGTACAGGATAGAAAACCGGACACTTGTCTGGTTAACCTTCCTGACTTCCCTCCCTTTACCTCCTCCTCCTCCGTGACGTTGCGCACAGAAGGCAGAGTCAATCAATCGTTTTACTAATACGGTACCTAATGCGATACTACGTAATTATCCTTTCCAAGTCTTTCTGCAACTTCAACTGGCATATACTAGTTTCCATGTGCTGTATTTCTGCTAACAAAATACAATTTTCCACACGAAATCCTCTCTATCCCTTCTTACCCTCCTGCTTACTGTTTTCCGTGCGCACCCATTGCCCTGACTTAGAGACAACCGAAGTCCCGACGCCGCCGTCGTTACTTGACGCGTCTGACCGGTCAAGGACCTGACGCTTGACGTTCCTGAGGCGGCCCGCCGCCACGAGTGCCCTAAAATGCTGTACCGCACGCCTCCCAGCTGCATTCTTAAGTGCGCAGTTTTCACGGGCGAACGTGCTGTATTCGTGGATGCATTTCCCCATTCCTGTTTGAGCGTCTGCTACAGCGTGTTTAGTACTGCACACCTTCAGTGAAGGCCGTTCTTCAACCCGTTGGCATAACCGGAAATGGGGGTTCGGAGAGTTGAGCCCCTCTTCCTCTTTTTACACGTTTACATTGTATGAGTATATATACACGAATGCATACAAATACACTTCCGAAAATTCAAAAAAAAGGAGGGGTCAGACACATACATGAAAAAAGATTTCTTGCAGCCACCGCTCTTTCCTCAACTACTCCGTCGACGGACGAAATACCTTTCTGGCGTTTTCAGCAAAACTGTTAGCAGCGCACAAAAAGAGAAAGGAGGAAAAGTTCTGGCGAAGGGGAATGCATATAAGGAAGGGTGTTAAAGCTCCAATAACAGGAAATCTCGGGAGGGATGGATTACGGAGTGTTCGCTGGTGTTTCCCACACCAAAAATCTTTACTCTTTAATGCTTTGCTCGCCACCGGCCCACAAACACACCGTACCTTTGCAGACACGTACCATGAAGTAATATTTCAATTAGATGACTTTACCGTAGAGATGCCCGTTTGTGTTCTCGGTTTTACGTAAGCAACTTGGTCGCTTTGGTAAATTTTATCCTGGATTGCGACATCGTAGCTAATCCAAACACAAGGTCAAGCAGTAATGACAAACCTATAACTCCCAATATGCGTGACGAACGGTGCGGAGTAGAAGAAGGATTCACCCAATCGTTTATGAAGAACCGTGGCAAAGACGTGGCACGTTGACAAGACGGGACTCCAAGGCACTTCATTCCTAAAATGTAGGCACATATGGGCACACAGGGTGTCAAGAAATACGTGATCACTCCGCGGGGATGTGCTATTGACAATCTCACACAGCATTGAAAACTATTTCTGGCGTCCGTGCGCAAAGGCCACACTACCGTTCTGTTATGGACGACCCAAAGCACTCACACACCACTCACACAATCTACAAAGCATAGCTCCTAATCTGGCACGCGGGTATTGGAATATCAAAGGACCCGGCAGAATCGGCGATTAAGAACAAGCCGCACGGTGACTCGGTGAAACTCCTCGGAAACGTTTGCTTTGTCTTTCCTGAATGTTATCGTCAAGCTCCTGCCATCCAGTAGCTATCGTACCATACGAGGCGACCGCTATGCGTCGGTCATCCGCAACTCGATGCTTCCTGGTGCCGTCGTCCACGTGGATGACGACAACAGCAGCCGTGGAAGCGGACAGCTGCTTCTCGAGCGCGCATGTTTTCGCCCGGCCGTGCAGGAACAAGTTTCCATTCCTTCCATCCCGCCGCGTGGCCGCACGCGCCATCCGTCACGGGCCACGTCTTCCTCCTACCAGTGACAAGCCGGGAGGGTAACCACCGTTACTCTTCAGCCCCTACCCTCCTGGTGTCACTCTTGTCTCTCGCGACTCCTTCGTCCCATCCCTCCCCCCTTAACCGTCTCCCACGAGACCTTTCCGGCATCATTACTCGGGCTTCTCCAGCCACTAGTTTGTCATGCACTCGCAACTCTCTCTTCGCAGAATTCTCGCCACCCGAAAACCGCTGGTGCGGAAGGGGGCTGCGGCGTGGCAGACAGCTCTCTCATTTTGCATCTTTTTAAGCCGTCGGCGTGCTCCGTGCAAGCTCGGAAAGCCCGACCTGAATTGCGGTGTCAGGCGTGAGCTAGCGGCCGTGGATCAGCTTCGCCTTTCTGGCGCGTAGTTGCGTGCACTGTATGTAGCTGCGATGAGGCGGCCACCGCGGTAGGGGAACCGGCGTGAGGAGCTTGAGCGCGCGCGCGTATGGAGTCGCTCACTCAGTCACTCACTTCTGCCCTTTCACCTCCCCATCGAGCGTGGCGATTGCCCACAATAATCGGTGCGTGTGTGTGTAATCAAGGTGGTAGGTGGGCTGTGCTCCAGAAGGCGAGGAGGAACGCTCAGCCACTATTCATTTGCCCTTACCTTAGGAGGAAAAAAAGCGCTATGCGTACCTGGCTTTATTGTTACCATAGCTGGTACATGAACATTTTCAAATAGTTAGTGCCGTCAGCGTCACTGCGCATATTGTGAATAATTATAATCTTTTTTTTTAATTTCTTTGTTTATTTTGAGCAAGTTGCCAAGCCTATTCTACCACATGGTCTGGGAACATAAAAACAATCCACAAACAATGCTTATGCAAGAACGAACAGAGTAATTGTGGGAGGGACAGCTGACAAGCCCGAATCTCTCGGGTGAGCACCAGATACAGCTGGTGAACAGCAGTGGGATGTGAGCACAAGCTCAGGTCTGCTTGAACTGAGGTGGCTGTCCACCCGCGGGCGTAAACAGCTTGGTCAAGAACATAAATGTTCAGTTTCAGATACCTCTCTCTAAAGCACGCCAAGGCATCTTGAAAACGCGATAGAAGTCGTTTCTCCGTAGTTTGCCGGCTAATAACATTTTCAACACCGTGACTGGCTGGCATCTGCTATGCAGAACTACAAGGCAAAAATGTTTCTGTGTATAAAACCAGCGATGTTCAAGCATGTCCAAGTGCAACTGCAAGGAACCAAAGGAGCTTCACCGATTCAATAAAACTGAAACGTCACAGATGAACAAGTAGGTGGAAGAGGCGGCCAGCGAGGCAACAAGCTTTCTTACTTCGTTCGGCCCTCCAGCAGTGTGCGAGGTAAAGGATGACGGAGTGAAAGTTAAAAAGAATGAGCAGAGCGAAACGATGCTTCAAGCGCGCAAGCACAAAACTATAACTAGGTAACTAGCCACGCCATCTGCAAAGAAGCTCACCCGCCTCAGTGATTTTCATCGTCAACGAGTCGTGTGACTCCAGTTTTAGTATGCGTGTAGACGTAACGGGTTACTGACAAACGTGGGGAAAAAAAGAAAGTTTCGAGGTCACTAAACACTCCTTGTTTACAAGGAGCGAGTGCGTAGTGAAACCGAAACGTCTTTTTCTATTGACTTTGATATTGATTGATATGTGAGGTTTAACGTCCCAAAACCACCATATGATTATGAGAGACGCCGTAGTGGAGGGCTCCGGAAATTTCGACCGCCTGGTGTTTTTTAACGTGCGCCCCAAAATTCTCTTGGCTTTAGCCAATTCGTCTCTTTTGTAGCATGAATACGACAGACGACGTGGTGTTTAGTCTAGCCGTTTAATTTGTTTTGGGGTTTATTTAGCATGACAAGCGCGTACTCCACTTGCGCCAGAAGATCCCAAGTGCAGTATGCGTAGAGAAGATCCAGTAAGGCCGCAGTACGAAACACGCTGCCAGCAGACCTTTTGCTAGCTGCTTGGCATGGTCGAGGCGATGAGCCGGGCGTCCTCGAAAAACCTTCCACGCCGTTGCTTATCATCCGCATCCACCGACAGAGACAGTCCGGGCGGCCCAACGAGCCGAGCACGAGCGACGAAAAGCCTGTACTTACACCGAGCTTGCCTCAGCCCATTGCGCACGTTAGTTATGGCCCAGGCGTTTTGACATCTGAACTTGCCTGGTCTGTGACAGGCTGTGCTTCGACTCTACTTTGTCTACGCCAAAGAAAGACCCGGACGCTCTCAGTCAAATCGTGTTTAGAGTTCGGGATATAGCCAGGAAGTGGTCATTTTTTGCCCGGTTTCCTGGATATTACCAGTATTTAACCAGGACCTTATTAGGAGCGTAGCATATCAGCCATGAAGGCCACTGACATCAACCAGCATTTCGGCTTCTTAGGTTGAACATGGCGAGTGCAAACTCCTCCCCCCCCCCCTTTTTTTTTTGTTAACAAGTTTGTTCATGAGCTACGCGTTTTCTGGGGAGCCACTACCGATCGGCCGCGTTTTCTAACAATGTTCAAAAAGTGTTGCAGGTCCCCTTAAACAAGTCTGTTCATAGGCTACTCTGGCGTGATTTGTCTCAAGTATATTCCTCCTGTGAAACCCCACGTGTTCACAGTGTGAAAAAAAAAAACGGGAAAAAAACATCACATTTCAGAATTCGCATCCACTTCTCAGTCATTCTAGATGCCCCTGGCGACACATTTGTGGAAACATGACACCAAATACTGTTCCGGAACGACCCATAAATGAGACATGGAAAGAACCTCTGAGATGACAACGTTAGCCGGCATGTTGTTAAACACCACCTCCCTCCCCCCTTTCCCCCAATCATTTTTTCAACAATCTTCACTATACGAACTCTTGCTGGAAACTCAGTTTCGAGACTGCGGCAGACTAGCGGAGAGGAGGATGAGACTCCTTCTGTGAGGAATAAGCATTCTAGCTCTGTGAAGGGTACGTGTACAGCGAACCAAAGAATCGCGACAGGCAGAACGTAGAACACACAACAACGTCCCGTGCGGTGAGTCGGTATACCTAATAGGGCTGTCATAAACGTCTGCCGTTTCCTCATGCACAAACATCCAGCCGATAGGAAGCGGCATCGCAAGTGTGCGAAGCGAATAGAAAGAGCTAACGCTACGTCCCTATCACAATATTTAAATTGAACGAAAAAAAAAGGAACTGCGGGACACTTTCCTTCGGACACGACGACATGACAGTTTTCACAACCGCAATTCGCGGAGATGTACTTATAGGAGGGCTGCACCAGGCATGTCGCTATTTAAGGACACGGCACAGTCTGCGCAGGCAGGCGCACGTAGATCGGATCGGGAGTTAAGCGTGCGAATCTCGCCGCGATTGGAAGACGGTGGCCTACGTTGTTCCATCCAGTCCGAGGAAAATCCTTGCAGCTCCGTTCGGCGACGCGTACACAAGAAAAGAACTGGAGCCGCGCGTGTCCTACTCGATAATTCGGAAAGGAAAAGTCGACAAAGCCCGCCACGGTTTCGAAACCACGACAGTTGAATTTCAGGTACGGGTTCATCGTGACAACCTGCTGGAACTTTTTCCCAAAGCTTTCGAGCGGCAGTAGGCAATCATAGAGAAAGTTTGGGCAACAAAAGTTAAGGTCTACGTAAATGCACGAACATTGTTAAATTTATTGAATAAAAATAACACAACCACTCTAACAATGGATAGTTTGCATTAGGCCATACTTGCCGATAATAGCCAACGCACGGCAACAGTTGCTATTGGGGCACGAGTTTTAATCCACGCCATAGACGGCATGGTGGCCAGCTATGCGGACAGTGGGCATCCTAAATATTATTCTAGTTCACACGTAGTGGGTGTAATAGCTTCGCGGAGACAGTAATAGAGACAGATATGACGTAGGCTACTTCGCTGTCAAGACAAGATGGCGGCTGACCGGAACATTTGAATAACCTATTAACTGTGGCGCTGCCAACTTCAGGCATGTTTCTTCATCGTCGTCATCCACTGCATAAAAATAGTACAAAATTTATAACATGTGTGCCGCGGATACCACGCTTCTCTAATAAAATGACGTAGGATAGCACAGTGAATGCTGGCCTACTACACAATAATTATAAATATTTATGGCGTAGTTGGTATCAGGCAAGTGTGCTTGCATGAGTTACCCAATGAGTGTTTAGCAAAGGCTCTGAAAGGCCGTTCTCCTATAGCTTTCGCTGTGACTGTGCTGCGCCATACGCCACAGGCCTGGCGTATTTTTTTTTTTTTTTACAACATGTTTGCTGTCTTCTTCAAATGTTCTCGCCCGTCTCGCAGTGAAGCCATGTGAGTAATGTATGAAACGAAAACAAAAAATCGTTTCTACAGTAACATCAGAACCTTTATCTAACTTTTGGGTTTGTGGCAAGTCAATTCGACGATGGTTGCGATCTAGTGAACAAAAGCAGTAATTTAACCACGTGACAAGTGACTTCAAACTTAGTACCGTACGCAGTCTGCCGCCTCACCGATACTGCACTTTCTTTAGAATTTACCCTTTACTCCCCATAATTAACTTTTTGCTTCAGGAATATCAAAGTAGTGGCCTTTACGAAAGAACGTTTTCGCTATTTAAAATTCATGCACACCCTTGTATTTACTTCACCAATGTATTTAACCACTTTCTTTTAGAGGTTGTGTAACGTTTCTGATGTTGTTTTAGCCTCACCGATTCGATGTGCCAAGTGTGTTTTTGTTTAGATGATTCTAACCATGCGGGAAGTTTTTCTGCATTTACAGGTATTGTTTTGTCACCAACTCAATTACAAAAATAAGATTATTGTATATCAGCCTCGAATGTCAGACTGAGAATGATTTGTCATATATTGATTCTGCAGTAGCAACGTCATCACTCTCCTTTTTGCTACTCGCAAAGTACTCGTTTCTTTTGTAAACATAGTAAAATATTTTTTCGAACATCTCCGAGTCTCGCTTATTACAAGTAACCGTTTTCATGTGTTACCTAATTGAGTCTGTCCAATATAAAGAAGTAAGCACTATGTTTATATGAGAGACAATGTAATCTTCTATCTTGTGTACACTGACGCAACAGAATACCAATCCATACAATGAAACATTGAGCTTATATAGCCGGAAAAAAAATAAGGAATTTTAACGGCTCACAATGCGGCATTCAAGGGCCGTGCGAGGCCTGCAGGTGCAATTTTCGCGTTCACACTCGGTTGAACACCTCAAAAGGAAAAGTAAACTACATAGCTTTCCTTCCGCTGGGCCCGTGTTGAATATCGACTAATTATTATGTTAAATAGTGAACTGCAAGCTTCAACACTTATACAAACAACTGTTTCGTTTGTCTTTATTTCTTCAAGTAAGTTGGTGATGCAAACATAACGTTTGGATGTATTGCTCTTACGCAAGACTTGATCATGACATACGCAAAAATAATGGCAAAAGAAGACACCTCTTCAACTTTCACGTGAGCACTCTGTGGAGTTATAGTTAATTTTTGGTACTGTAAATTTTGCTTCTTCAATTAATCCAAAACTATAGGCTGAAATATAGTAACTTCCGTACATAAAATTAATGTTTCACCGATGAGTGGGACGCTTAGGTCTTGCACTTTAGTTCATTGCACAAATATGTGACTTGCTGGACCTGACAGGTCAAGATGAGTGACACAGGTTCCCACGATCAAATGGATTAAGGACTTTAAGACCGAAAAAACGACAAAGCATTACCGCGATTTCACAAGAATTGGTAAATCACACTGTAGTACGTACAGCGCAAATTCAACAAGAGGACACTAAAGAAGAGGTTCTGTGCCTCTTCTTTAGCGTCCCCATGTTGAATTCGCGCTGTAAGTACTCCATTGTGCAAAACCAACTAGCTCAAAGTTTCACTCTACTATGGTAAATTGCGTGTTTGGTTCCGCAGTGAAGACAATAAGAAGAAAAAAGCAGCATAGCGAAAGACACGAAGCATGGGGAGGAAGGGGAAGGCTGTTGCTTGTGTAGTCGTAGTGAAGACATCCGCTAGAGTGAACGAAGAGCAAAAGAATGAGTAAGGTGATTGCGTCGGTAGTACTCGGGCAATGTGATTTATTGCAAGGCTCTTCCACTGTTACCAGGTTTAGACAGCTCTTCCGACTGTGCCCTGCTGATAAGACGTCAGGGGACCTCATTATTACCTTCATTATCGTTTGTACAGGCGGTACACACTAATGAGTAATACTAAAGGTAGGAAATGTAGATAGTAAAGAGTTCGACGGAAGTTAATCGCATCAGGCATTAAATAAGATAAAACACGTTCATTGGCCAAGTCAGACAATAATCAGACGTGTCGGAACCGCCTGCGAATTCTTTGTTCACTTTAATAGACTTCAGAGTCGCACTAAAAACGTCAGATTATCATCAGATTTAGTCAGCGGCCATGTTTAATCTCAAACTATGTAGATGACTGCATGCGTGTGTGCACTCTGAAGACTCTGCGCGAAGGAGCGGCAAAACGACTACTGTAACAAGACAAGAGCTATATATAGCACAAGTTGGGGACGAGATTAACCATTTGAGGGATCACGGGACGTCCCACTTTTGCTCCTTCAGTAAAAGTTTTCTCCGCCGCTTCGTGTTGCCATTCGCTCAAAGCTTTTCCGCTACACTCTATAACTTGAAAATATTAAAGAAACTGAAAAAATTATATTTGGCACATTTGCTATGTATGACATCGGTCGTACGTCAAGTTTAATTTCATTTTGTGCTACTGAAATTTAAAAAAAAAAAAGTTGTGCCACAACGTGTGCGAAATAATTCAAGTTCTAGATTTATCGCATGTCTCGACTTTTCGGAATCCCCAGAGAAGCAATTTTAGCATGCAACTATGGATTTTCTTTAGGAATCGGAGCAGAATATCGGCCAAAAATTACGTTGGAAATGCACGTGACAAAAGATGAAGCAATTCCTTACTTATCCTAACTACATGGTATGAACACGTGGTTATTTTTTTTTTCAAGTTAGAAGGGCATTGTGGCCTTACAAAACAGCACCTGTAACGGAGGCGGCCCTCAAATTATTTTCTGTCCTTTTATTCATTGTTTACCACTACGACAGCAGTGGAAATCGGACCCAATGATATGGCTGAAATTCTGTTTTCGAAATTGAAGGCTAAAGAAAAAGAACGGCAATATTGATGCTTTAGACAGCCGGGAGTCGAAAGAGATGACAAGTGCGCAAGATCTACGAAAAAACATAATATCTAAAGACTGAATCGAGTTGTATAATCTGACGCAGCAGTTGGAAATGCATTTAGATGATTCAGTGCATTCAATGACACCACGTTGATGTGGCTTGGTGGGATTCACGGCCAAAATTTTATATATGGGCAAACATTCAGGCACAACTTTAGCTGTTCGTCCTTATCTGCACCAACCGAAGAGACAGAGAGAATCTAAAACGGTGCATAATATGTACCACATCTGGAAATAGAATACCCCACAAATTTTTCTTCGCCCATCTTTTGAGGCCGTCCCTCTGTACCACTTGCATTGGGCCTTTTTGTTCTAAAAATTTGGCAAAAGATTTATAGCTTGATGCCATCGTCAGACAATGAGACAGGTGTATCCCACTTTTGCGAAGACACTTCATGGGTCAATGGGACACATACATCCCCCTTTTTTTGTCGTAAACTAATGGTGTTATTTCTGTGCAACTTGCTTCATACTATTTCTAAGCACGCTCTTTAGGAATTCCTTAGGCATGATTTCGCTTATGGGAAAATATGAAATAACCCACAAAGTTAATGTGGCCCACTGCTAGGGCCACGAACTAACCTTGCCCGAGCCACCCAGGATAGGTTAGTCAACCAACCCAAAATTTGAAGCTTTACCTCTTGTATTGTATTGCGCTGAAAATAGCGGTATTTTAACGGGACGGCTCAGTGGTCTCCCATAGTTGAGTACGAAGTACTCGAAATCGTTGAACATTTATTCTAAACACAAACTGCTGCAATTTAGAAGCGTTTTCATAGCTCGTAAGGTAGCAATAATAAAGGCAAACACGTCTAAATCTGGTATGTAACACTAGATGAGTGAAACTGATGTCCATGCGCGAAATGAGAAAGCTTTCACTTTTTCTATTGCTGAACACAGCCCTATATAGAAAAGTGTGTTTGCTGAAATAAAAGTGAAGTATTGTCCAGTAGCCTGAAGTGACATTAGGTTGCTCTGAAATGTTTCTATAAAAGTTCTTGAATATTACCAGCCCGTGTGGTGTAGGGCCTGTGGTGCTTCACTGATGACCGAAAGGTCGAAGGATCGAATCCTGGTCACGGCTGCTGCATTTCGGTTAATGCTAAACGCTAGAGGCGCATGTACTTTTTACGTGTACGTGCGTCATAGTGGTACAGTAATTGCGATGCTTGTCTGCAGATCCTAAGGTCGTGGGATCCAAGTCCGATCGTGGCTGCTGCATTCCGGTAGGCGAGAATACTTAAGGCCCGTGTGCTTAGATTTAGGTGCACGTTAAAGAACCCCTGGTGGTCGAAACATTTGGAACCCTCCACTACGGCGTCTCTCATAAGCATATCACGGTTTTGGGACGCAAAACCTCAACAATTACTCTACTATTCAGTTTAATGAAAATAAAGTAGTGAAAGAACTTTGTAGCTACTTTAAGTTATTTACAGTTAATAAATGATTTTTAACATCTCAAAGCCACGATATGATTATGAGACCCATCGAAGTAAATTCTCCCCCGGGGGGTTCTTTACCATGCACTTATACTTTAAAGGGACCCTGAAATGGTTTCCGCGAATTTTCACTAACACATTGGGCCGGTAGACCAATGAAGTCCCAAGAGGGTAATTTAGAGACCGATTTGAGCTCTTTGCGTAAACTGTGTAATTTATTACACCGACCTCTAGCGTTCTCACCTTAACCAAAAATACGGCCGCCGTGGCCTGGATTCGATCCTGCGACCTGCGGGTCAGCCATCGAATGCTAAAACGACTGGCCCATCGTGCCTCAATGTTCTTCATTGGTCCA
This sequence comes from Rhipicephalus microplus, assembly GCF_043290135.1. Classification (NCBI taxonomy): domain Eukaryota; kingdom Metazoa; phylum Arthropoda; class Arachnida; order Ixodida; family Ixodidae; genus Rhipicephalus; species Rhipicephalus microplus. The sequence goes on along the minus strand of NC_134708.1, from coordinate 11,094,738 downwards.
TGTTCCTTCAGTGTTTAATGTTGCTCTTCAATGTTCCTTGAGAATGTCTCGAGTCTATCTTTGCACTTGTAACGTTCTAGTGAAAAACGGCAGTCGCGTCTCCGGGCGCGAGCACAACTCCCACAGAGCAAACAGCACAGGCAACGACGGGTGCTGCAGTGGGGTGATGCCAAGCCACTGCAACACACTCCTTCCTTCGTTTGCTCGCGGAGCGCAGAAGCGTGTCCGCCGTTTCTTTGCTGGCGAGTCCACGACTAGTGTTAGGCAACGCCTATACGAAACCCGCACCCTCCTGCTGTGTCCACTCTCGCCCGACCGGCCAGCGCCCCGTCGAGAACAATCGACAATAACAATCTCGGCCACCACTGGGAGGTCATTATACACTCCTCCCCTCAACATACTTGCACGCAGTGCACACCCTGCTAGTAGTGTGTACTCGCACCGCCATAGTGAGCGTGATATGGAGGACGACGACGGGTAACGCCGCCCGACCAACATTCGCTTCGCCTTGCTGCAAATGGCGTTAAGGAAACAACGCTTAAGGAACAGCGGAAGGCCCCAGGACGATCTCGCGCTGCTACCGGTCGCTTGTCCCAGTTACACTGTTCCTTTTAAACGTGCATTAGCACTTCTTTAGCTAGAACGATGGACCACGGATGGATGGATTTCCAGCGGGACATGATGTCACCCGTAGACAAACACACGTGAACGAGTTACGTAAGTAACGATATAATCGAAATTAATCAAGGGTTCGTATTTGTGCTGCAGACACAACCCATTAAAAAATACACGGATGATAAAGCTAAGGAAGATATAGCGGGAAGTGATTTGTACACTTTTACCTGTAGTGTTGTAACATTCATGTGCAGCTATAACTCGATTTAGGAGAATACACTGCCTTCAATAAGATGATTAAAAGAGCCTGGCCCCACAATTTCAAAACGATACTTTTTGAGTTCAAACTTCTCGATTTGACACCATACTGAGTCCTACTCTGTTATTTGGAAGCCTTAGATTGCTCAACAAACAGCACAAGTGACCACCAGCGTCAGCGCCAACACGTGTTGCAAAAAATGATGACGTCCCTATATGACGCATATTACGTGTCATTGCATGATCATACCACATGACATTGTCACTAGGTGAACGGATCTCGTAGGCACTACAAAAACCACGTGAGGTGGACAAAGGTTACATATAGAAGCAAGGGGGTCAATTAATAAACTTTAGAGAGAATTCGACCGAGAAGGAAACTTTGTGATGGCCTTCGCCTTCCGGTCACCTTTTGTGAATGCATAAAGCATCATGTGACTTTTTTATTTATCTCAACTTCAAATCAGTGAAAGGCTAGCTACATTTGAACAACACGTGTTGCGAAAAATGATGACGTCCCTATATGACGCATATTACGTGTCATTGCATGATCATACCACATGACATTGTCACTAGGTGAACGGATTTCGTAGGCACTACAAAACCACGTGAGGTGGACAAAGGTTACATATAGAAGCAAGGGGGGTCAATCAATAAACTTTGGTGAGAATTCGACCGAGAAGGAAACTTTGTGATGGCCTTCGCCTTCCGGTCACCTTTTGTGAATGCATAAAGCATCATGTGACTTTTTTATTTATCTCAACTTCAAATCAGTGAAAGGCTAGCTACATTTGAACCACCTATGCAAAGACCAGAAAATTTTGTGCTAGGCTAACAAACAGCCACGAAAATCAAGAAATACATACTGATGACCACGTACTAAGAACGTACTTGACGGCAAAGTCCGACGCATATAAGACTGTCACCCAAGCGCCGCGTGCGGTTACAGAACGAGTATTTATGACCCACTTAAACACAAGCTCACTACGATACGCACATATTCTCATCGTGTGTAGACGGCCAATAACTTATGCTCTAGCAATGCTGCTGCTATTGGCTAGTTTCAAGTTGGTTTACTCGATGCAACCCCGTGTCATGACGGAACAGTGGCCATTACGGTATCCTCCCGGCTAGCATTCGTTGGCGGCTTGAATAATCGACCCCAGACTCCGCATTCCGAATAGGACGCATGAAAGACAGATTTCGGTGCAGAATTGACGGTAGAGGGCAAGGGCAGAGAGTTTGGGAGAGTAATGATGTGGTCCTACACGGAAAGCCAGAGGTGTGCGCTGAGTGCTACTCCCAATTTCGTTCGTTCTTTTTTTTTTTTTTTGCGGACGATGGCCTAACGGACTGACGACAACAGACATTAGTGTGTTCCTCATTGTGCTGTGCCTATTTGTTAACAGGGCTTTCTTATGATCATTTTTCTCATGAAGCTAAGGAAAGGTACTTTTATATGGACCCAACCTGTGGTATTGTCAGTGACCACTCTGTTTATATATATTTTTTTACACGGCCCCCAAAGATTCTCCTCGTACGCTGGTGATCCTGTACATGACTTTTGATTTTTGTTGTTGTTGTTAAACTTCGCGAACGTGCAAAACATTGCTGGTGGTGTTTGCGGATGCTTGCTTATTCAAACAACATAACGCAGTCAAAGTTCCGCGCAAAGAAACGAGAAATACAGTAAAAACTAATGCTAAACTAGATGGTTGAGCGTAATGGTACTTGTTAGAAAACAAACAATAAGAAAAACAAAGCATAATGTCCTATTTTTGGGGTGGTGGGCTGGCGAAGGGGGGCTCTTTTTTCGAGCTGTTTCAATCGCTTTAAAATGAACTAGCGCTTAGTTAAACAAACGATCTCATATGCCTATATAACATCACAACAAACACGTTTCCCTAAGCAAACAATTTGCGCCATTTCAACAGCAGTTCGAGAACATTCTTAATACTTGCTACTAGACCGGCGACCCGCCATCTGCTTCAGACATGCCCTGGAGCAAAGCGAGTCTACTGCAGTTTCAACTTCATAAATTACGAACCAATTATAATGGGGCATATGTTCGGCACTCTAAAAATTGCTTTTGCTGTATCTGCTTGAGACAGGGTTACAGGGTTATGTACAGTACAATGCTTGACACGTCGCCATCTCTGAGTGAAGCAAAAGTAATTAGGGGATCCGTTCGCTTCTCAAAATACATTTACCAAGTTGACATGCGCGAGCAAATGAAGTTTATACCATGACGTGGCAAGAACCAATTTCATCCACGGTGCTTGTCCGTACTACTAGCGCAGCCGTAATAAACGCGAACTACGCGCCTAAAGACCGCTGTAGTTTAAAACAAAAACAAAAAGGATTACAGCACATCCACGGAGTGCATGATGATGAGTGTGGCGAAGAGTCCGTCAGGCTGTCCGTGCGACTGTCCATGCGTCCATCCGTCCGTCCGACCATCCGCTCATGCGTCCGTTCACTCGTCTGTGCGTCCGTTCGTTTGTGCGTCCGACCATTCATCTGTGCGCCCGTCCGTACATCTGTCTGTGCGTCCGTTCGTTTGTGCGTCCGTCCATTCATCTGTGCGTCCGTTCGTTTGTGCGTCCGTCCATTCATCTGTGCGCCCGTCCGTGCATCTGTCTGTCTGTCTGTCTGTCTGTCTGTCTGTCTGTCTGTCTGTCTGTCTGTGCGTCCGTTCGTTTGTGCGCCCGTCCGTACATCTGTCTGTCTGTGCGTCTGTTCGTTTGTGCGCCCGTCCGTACATCTGTCTGTCTGTCCGTCTGTCCAACGGACAGTCCGTCCGTCCGTCCGTCTGTCCGACGGACAGTCCGTCCGTCTGTCTGTCTGTCTGTCTGTCTGTCTGTCTGTCTGTCTGTCTGTCTGTCTGTCTGTCTGTCTGTCTATCCATCCATCCGTCCATCCGTACGTGCGTTCGTCCATCTAGTGAACACTCCAAGTACCGCCATCTCGCATCTTTTGATCACATATCCATCATATAGAAGCACCACCATTCAGCGGACATTCCAAGGACTGAACGAGAGGTGGCACTGCCGGACTAGAGGAATGGCACGAGTGCACCATCTTACGGCCTGCGCTTCGTGTCTTGTTACCACCTCTCAACGCAGCTACTTCATGGCACTGCGGCCCAATTCTCGCTAACGTGACAACTTTTTCTGGTCGGATAGAGCAAAAAACGCGTACTTCCGTTAAAAGTTGTTTAAATGCGAAGCATTTCTTAGCGAATTTCGGCGACTTTGAGCGTATCTATTTATCTATCTATCTAGCCGCCTACGACTTTTAGCTTTCCTGGCCGTTTCAATAATGGTATCGGTACCAAACTTGGAATGGCATAAGATGGCTGTATGAAGAACCTATTCGATTAGTCATAACATTAAAATCATGACATGTATGTCATAAATGTCATGATTTAAATTTCATGGTCCTGCAGCTCTTGCTATAGTTCCGTTCACATAGCATGTTGCAAAACTGGTATGGTATGACAAGATCGCATGATGAACACGAGTGACAGTCCCTGACAAGAAAATCATGACATGCGTGCCATGTAACAACATGACTACATGCCACACTCATCATGCACTGGCGGCCGTTTCGCTAGCTTCACTTATTTCAACTTTGGTATTACGGGACGTGAATGGATGACGAAGGTATGATACGGGTGCAAACATGATAAACATGAGATGCGTGTCATGTAACAACATGACCACATGCTACACTCATGATGCGCTCGCGGCCGTTTCGCTAGCTTCACTTGTACCAAACTCGGTATTACGCGACGCGAACGGACGACAGAGGTAAATGACGCATACAAACATGATAATCACGACATGCGTGTCATGTAACAACATGACTACTGCCACACTGATGAGATCAAACACTCGCGGCCGTTTAGCTCGCTTCACATATGCCAAATTTGGTATTGAGTGACGCCAATGGATGACGAAGGTATGTGACCGATGAAATGCATGATAATCCTGACACGCGTGTCATGTAAGAACATGACAACATACCCCGCTTATAGCGTGCTCGCGGCCGTTTCACTAGCTCCACATATACTAAATGTTGTATCACGTGACGGGAATAGATGACGAAGGTAAACGACACATCTAAACATGATAATCACTACAGGGAAGTCATGTACGGCAATATTTACCTCCACCTCGTAACGTATACTGTTGATTTTTAAAGTGACATATCAACATTTCTCATTCGTGCTTCGCATATCATCGATTCCCATTGTACGTGGGATCTGCCATTTTTTTAGTAAGCATCATATTCAAAGCAAATTTTATTGGAGATTTACACACCAATACTCGTCTCTGTAAGTTATTCAATCAGAAACTACTATCTTTTTATCTATGGTTAACGTGCGCGGGTTTCCTCCTCAATTGAGTCCGGCCGTAGAGGTGGCTACCTGCTACTACTACGACTACTACTACTACTACTACTACTACTACTACATACATACATCGCGGACGCACGACTCGCAGCTTAGGGAGCTTCGCCCCCAAATACTTGGGCTTCAAAAAGCAAGTCTCAAACGCTTTGGAAGAACGACCCACAAGTTAGCCCTTATACAAGCAAACCTATACAAAAATGGTGTATTCGTGGTGCCAGTAGCTTAGTGATGTATATATATATATCACAGCATATCCACAGAGTGAGTGATGATGAGTGGGGCGAAGCATCGGTCCATCTTTTTTTCTGTCCGTGCATGCGTCCATGCGTCCGATCGCCTTCGAGAATGCAGATGGCACGCGGGTAACACCGACGAGACACGAGCCAAGGAAGCCCAGTGCAAGCGTTTTCAACGCGCCCGCCGCTCTCCTTCGTCCACGTTTGACCAACGATTCGCCACGTACGGCGACTATCAAGGAGACTGAGAGAGGCACTCGTTCATCGCGTGACCAGGCACAGCCCGTGCAGCAGCCAATCAGAGAGTAGTGGTACAGCGTCATCTAGAATATCCTCACTCAACTGCAGTTAGTAAATATTTTTATGAGACAGCGCCGTCTATTATACTGTTCAGGAGATACTGCCTTCTTTTCCTTCTCGTCTCTTCTCTGGGTTACGCGTGACGCATGACAAGGTGAGACTAAGAGGAGCTTTATTATTGGGCAGCACAGTTATCTCAGCAAAGATTGAAAATTTTATAAGCGCTACAAGTCTGTATTAAAAAAATGTTTCTCTAGGCACTATTTAAAAAATTTATTAAGCATTTTTTGTAAATTTCCAAGCCTGGCTGGTCGAAAAAAAGTAGTCTGGCGTATTCTATATGTCTGAAAACAAGATGCTAATTGTAGATGCATAGCGCTTATGATTATTTTTTATTACTTGGTGCTTTTTAGCTGAAACACCCTGTATATACCATCGCTTAAGCGACATATAGTATAAATAAAGAAATTTCGTGCTTTTTCCGGGCGATGATGTTTAGCGAATGCTCTATGCATACATTTGTTCACTCAACCGGATTATTCCTCATCCATTACCTGCTCTCATATAACTTCCTCTGGTGTTCGCAGCCGCTGGCGAGGTTGCCTTGCAATCTCGGCGTTACTTTACGGCCCTGTTGTTTCCTGGCGCATGCAGCTTTCTCGCTCGTAATGCGGGCAATTTCGTCGAGTTGATGCCTTTCATAAATCGTCTCGCTTCCTCCTTTGTTGCTCCAATCACTTCGGACAATCTTTGCCTCGGGTCCTCGTAAACAAGCGGGCTGATTAACGTTATGCTTTGTACGTCTTTTTAAGCGGGACGCCTTTTTACCGTCGTTTCCAGAAACATCCGCACACATCTATGCGTGTGCAAGCAAAGCAAGCAAGTGCATGCACTTCTTTTTACGGGTGGGTGTATGTTTACGTCGAAGAAACTTTGCAGCGTTCAGTGAACAATGTTATGTGAACACTCACTCTGTTATAGAGCGTAATTCTTAAGAGTGTTCCCTCGCGTCTATTAAAAATCCCAGCAAAATGAATTTTCGTCGATTCCTTAGTTTGACCGCACGCTTTTGTGCTTACTTCAATCAGTTCTCTTTGTGTGTGTGTGTGTGTGTGTGTGTGTGTGTGTGTGTGTGTGTGTGTGTGTGTGTGTGTGTGTGTGTGTGTGTGTGTGTGTGTGTGTGTGTGTGTGTGTGTGTGTGTGTGTGTGTGTGTGTGTGTGTGTGTGTGTGTGTGTGTGTGTGTGTGTGTGTGTGTGTGTGTGTGTGTGTGTGTGTGTGTGTGTGTGTGTGTGTGTGTGTGTGTGTGTGTGTGTGTGTGTGTGTGTGTGTGTGTGTGTGTGTGTGTGTGTGTGTGTGTGTGTGTGTGTGTGTGTGTGTGTGTGTGTGTGTGTGTGTGTGTGTGTGTGTGTGTGTGTGTGTGTGTGTGTGTGTGTGTGTGTGTGTGTGTGTGTGTGTGTGTGTGTGTGTGTGTGTGTGTGTGTGTGTGTGTGTGTGTGTGTGTGTGTGTGTGTGTGTGTGTGTGTGTGTGTGTGTGTGTGTGTGTGTGTGTGTGTGTGTGTGGGTGCTCCCTAAACATTCTCCTGTAGAAGCATCGAGTTGCTGATTAGTCGGCATGCGTTCATCTTCACCGCGCAGAAATATACACATTGTATCTTCATATACTTTCCTGTAACATGCTACTGTGTTCTCAGATACGCTGCCAGATCGAACCAGCCAGCTTCCTGAACCTACCACAGCGTGTCTCTTTTTCCTGCGGGTAATTTGAATCAAGTTTTCCGGACCATTTCCGATATATTATTATTTTTTTATTATTATTATTGTACGGAGAGAGCCGTAAGGCCTGACCACACGTATACGTGTTGCAGCGTGTCAGCGCGTGGCGTGTAGACTTGGCGAAGTGTTCCCTCCTTGTGGCGGGACAGAGCGAGCGACTACACGAAGCTGAGCGCAGAAAGGATAAATGTTTGTCTGATAACCAGATAGAGCCGCCTTTGACGAATCATTCATATTTATCTTCATTTCTCTGATGATTTGCTCGCTCTCTGTCGGCTAAATGCATGCGCAAAGAAGGAGCGCATCCACAAAAAATACAATGGCGTACCAGATGATGATGACAATTATGTAAGTTTCCTCCCTCTCTGGTTCCATAAAAATTTATGAAAGGGTAAACACGATTCGTGATTCACAATGATATGCAAAAGATGCGAACAGCGATCATGTTACGCGACTGTGTACGGGCTACGTTTTGTGTATATAGTGTGGTGTGTGTGCACGAGTGTACAGGTGGAATTATACGAGCAGCCGACTCCTGTTCTCCGATTTTAGGGTTAACACACCTCCCGCTATGTCTTACGTGTGATTTCCCACTCTTAAGTATAGAGCCTGGTACACGACGCCAGTTCACCGGAATATGTAGCGTTGTTTGCGTCGTTTTTATATATCATCGATGGACACTCGTGCGTCCCTGAGGGTTCCGCTTTCCTTGGGATTCTTTTGGAAATTTCGAAGTTTTCTAAAACCTGGTGATCAGTGATCTTTTTTAACCCGACACCACGCATGCTCCATTTGCGTACGTTTCTCGACGAGATTTGAGTGAGCGACCATGCCAACTGACGCGGCACCACGCATCAGAACAACGAGTACCAAAGTGTCGAAAGCAAAGCCATAAATCCAGAACACGTCGTCTTATTTACACTGTAAGTAAAAATAAGCAGAGATGGGAATATAACGCCTTGTGCTCTAGCACATGCCCCGATTAAGGGTTTTCTAGTATACTCCATGCATAGGAAGTAAAAAACTTACTACCCTAAAGGACAGCTTTTTTGGGTGGATTAAGGGGAGTATTTATTTGTATCAATCGGGGAACTTATTAAGTTTCACCGAGCCCACCAGCGAACCGAAAGCGCGTTAACCTATAGGAGTATCAGATGCATTACGATAACAGCTAGTGGCCTCGGGTATGTGGGATTCGATATGATTCGATATAAACAAGCATTCGAACGACTAAAGCTCGCCACGTATATAACCTACCCAAATGTAACCTTTCGTAACGTAATCTACCGTCACTGGCTTTCGGGCGAAATTACCTTCCAGGTGTGCTGGTCCACCCACGCGTACGGTCATTCCATGCGAAATGGTTATCGTCCGCCAAACCCAAATGCGACGGGATCTGAGGTGGCTGCGCCACACGTGGGCGACGAAACTAAGTGACCTGTTCCCTCTGCGTAACGACCTCAGCCACTAAGCCGACAAACGGCGGCGTGAAAACTTAACATACTCCGCGCTTAATGTAGCAAGGAGGACACACTTCTTTGTGTGTGCGCTCATAAACAATCAGCTTCGAGAGAGAGCCCGAGAGAGAGAATAAAATGAGGGAAAGGTAGGGAGGTTAACCAGAAAATTGAGCATCCGGTTTGCTACCCTGCACTAGGGAAAGGGGGAATGGGGAAGAAAGATTGGAAAGAAAGCGAAGAGGAAAATCGACGCGCGCGAAAAAAAAAAGGGGGGGGGGGGGGAGTGGGGTGCTACAGTCTATAGAGAAGTTGTATAGTGAATAGAATAATGAACGGGCATCTCTTGCAAGCTGGTCGTTGTTTGGACATAATCTCAAGGTCCACTTCGGCCAATCAGGTTCCCGCGAACAGAGGCCGTCACTTGTGGTACAGTTCCTTATCGATGCGTCGCCACATCGTATGCGGCGCTTGGCTTGATTAGCTGATATACGATCATGTCACTGCACAGCCACGAGTGCCAGGGAAGGGAACCTACAGAACGCAAGCTGAACATGTGCCTGAGCAGCGCCTCCTTTATTTCAATGTCAGTGCTTCTGCGGCGCACGTATTCTTGTGCATTTGCCTTGATTTCTCGGTAAGTAGGGCACTGCCGTTGATAATATTGTCATTTTATATTACTTCAGACTGAGCTTCCACTCAGGCGTAAATTGTTATTTTAATTTATTGTCGCTTTAGTAAGAAAACAAAAAAACGTTGCGAACGGGCTGGGCCCCTACATAACTGCTGGAGCCCCCGCGATAGAGTGCCTCTCGCCAGGCGAGTGTATTTTATTGTCATAAAAAGAACAAGAAGAAGGTGAAGAGCTAGACGAACAAGGAAAACTGCTCGTCCTCATTTTCAAGAGGTGTGAATAGGAAGTGGTCATTTGCAAGCACGCACACTCGAGTCGTTTGTTAAAGGTGCACGTAGAGATTAAAGGAGTCTGATGATGTCATCTTTCGCCCACGTATACGCCCTTGTTGCCAGAGTGAACCTCGGCATTGTGTTGATGCGCGACACCAAATCCGCGAGATTTAAAAACCTTGAGACGACCGTTACGGAGACGCGGTATAAGCGCATGGTGCGCATTAATTAAAGGGTCCTTGAAACGGTTTTTTTTTTTTCGTTTCTCATTAGACCACTACTGGAGCAAATTAGTGCCACCACAGTTCAGTCGAAAGACATCTTATTAATGGAGCTACGAGTAATAAACAGGTACCCTCCTTCTCAACTCCCCCTTTCAGTCTCAATTATCTCAACTCTTCCTTTGAGCGCTTGGGGCTAAGCTTTACCTTCACGGGGCCTGTGCCACACTTGCCACAGCCAACCACATCAGCAGCCACGGTGACGTCAATAGGGCAGAGCATGCCGCTTTGTGAATGGGCAGTTGAAAGTGCGTTTGGCCGAGTCGCGGAGAACTGTAGTGGTCAGCAGCGATACGCAGCATAAAAGCGTTCTAAAAACTACACAGTTTAAACAGAGAACTCAAACTTGTTAGTAAATCACCCTTTGACTCTATGTGTTTGTACAAAATCGTCAAAACTGTTTAAGGGTCCCTTCAAGGAGTAAGCCTCTCCACATGCTTTGTCAAACGTGACGACAGCCACAAGAGACTGTATACATGTCTTAGAAAACCTTAGATGCCTCATAAAACGCAAAACCCAAGCGGCGTCCAGCGTCGGTGGCGTCAACACGAGTGGGGCAATAGACCATCTTAACATGATGCCGGCGCCATAAGACGTCATCGTGGCACCTCCGATCGCAAAATGTTGTGACGTCACCATGACGTCACTATGGCGTCACGTAACTTGACGTTCTACCGAGACGTCGTTCTATCACATAATCGCTTGGTAACAGGTGGCCCAATTCTAGAGGCAGTGTAATACAGGTTGATGTGCAGAAAGCTTACAATCCTTGCAGAAAGCTAAAATGCAAAAAGAAAAGCGCTTGCCTGTATTTATGTATTTTATTTAGCCATTTAGCGCACCACTGTATTACCGAGGTGTGCTTAGTAAGTTATTTACTTGGTGGTTAAATCAATTACTCAGTATTTTATTCAGTTATTAGACAATTTGTTTGTTTTCTCAGTTCTGCCAAGGTTGTTGGCGCCCTATCATCAAAAAGCAGAACGCAGATATTCATTATTTGCGCTAAAAAGGTATCCACCACATTCCGCACACAGCACTCCGACCTCATACCATCCAGCTGCCTAATATTTAGTTCCTTTCATGAATTATGCGCATTCGAAACAAACCCGCATTACCTCGACCACGCCGTCAGAGGGCGCAGTCACAGTCGAGTAGGTCCCAACCTGCGTATCTAATCTGCGAACGCGGATACGCTTTGAATAAATGGACGTGCTATTCGAATTCAGCACCAACGCACCTATCAAGATACGTCTCTATCACGCGTAGAAACGAAATGTCTCTTTAAAATTCATGCAGTTGCCAAATACATCACGCTTCTACAGCCCGCAAAGAACAATGGACTGAATTCACGTGTTTACCATTGCTAAGGCCAGCAATATCGTTCCGTCAAATATACGGGACGCGCTCCGTAATTTTTTCTGCACAATCGGAGGTTACGATATTTTTGCAGCCAAAGTATACAGACATTCGGAGTCCTAATCAAAATAAATGACGTTATTGAAATCGATCGCTCAAAACACCTACGCGTCGACGAACCGAGGTCGTTTAAACTGGGCAGTTTTATTGCTATGCTATTCTTGCGATATGATCTATCTACTCGGCCCTAATAATCGTCGTCCGGGTTTTCATGCATACGTATTAGATGTCTCGGAGCGCGTGATGCATAGCTTATGGTCAGTGGATTGGGGAATATATATATATATATATATATATATATATATATATATATATATATATATATATATATTCGTGTACTGTGCAATGCGAGTATCAGTACACGAGTAAAACCACCTAACAGTTGAATTTCTGGAGCCTCCGCAACGCTGTCCCTCATAATCGCATTGTGCTTTTTGGGACGTTAAACCCCTACCGTTCATTATCATAAGGCGTGCACCTTTAACAAAAGCATCGTGCTTCGGTGCAACGTATTGGAGACCCTGAATTGAAATCCAGTCGAAGGAAACACTTGTAAACTTTTGTAAACAAAAGTTTAATGAGGACTTTCATATTCTTGCGTTCATCTAGCGCTCCTGTATGTCGCCATAATTTATGTTTATTGTTCATCGATTTTCAAAGCTGCTCCGCCGCAGTGGCTAATGTAGTCGGCTGCTGAACCGCAGGTCGCGGGATCGAATACCAGCTGAGGTGGCTGCATTTTCGATGGAGGGGAAAATGATGTAGTCCCGTGAGCTCAGATTTGTGTGCACGTTGAAGAACCCCAGGTGATCGATACTTTCGGCACCCTTCACTACGGCGTCTCTCATAATCATATGGTGGTTTTGGGACGTTAAACCCCACATATCAATCAATCAATCCACACTTCCGTCGTTGGCCACCCTCGTCGTCCAGCCACCAATAGCAGCCGTGCGAAATAAACCTCCTTGAACAGCGTGCATGAAGCCTGCATAAACTCAGACGACAATTTTCCCGAGCGGCTAACGCTGTAAAAGCCTGTCTACCTTTATTATGTTCCGTAAGCTACCTAGCTTCAGCACAAGAGATGCAAACACGTTACGCTCCTCAGGGAGTCTCACAACAACAAAAAAAGAACAAGCATGGCCCAATTGACTCGTATTTAACACCAAGCACGTGACCCTACCCAAGGATCAGTATGCAATGGAGCACCAAAAACAACCAGTCAATTTCGCACGTGTGATTCGTGTGCTAAGCACATCATAGTCGAAGTCGTAGGCAGAAATGAGTTCAAACAGGTTATGCATTGCGAAGAATAACTGTAGGTTATTAAGAGTACAAAAAACTGGATTCCAAGAGAAAGTAAACTAGCCAGGGGCAGCTAGGAAGTCAAGCGATAAGATGAGAATAAAGAAGTGTGCCGGGATTCAGTACAGGCGCAGCCAGCACATCACCAGGTGAAGGGAGTGGGGGACACTCAGCGTTAGACGAGGGAGAGGGGCCATGTACCCCCCTCATGCCCTCCTCGTCAAGTCAAAACGAAACAAGCTACACTTTGAACGCAAAAATGAATATGAAGCGATGACGTGTCCGTCATGACTGTCTACCATTCTTCCATGGCTGTCGAAGGTAAAAGTGGGAAGTAAGCGGTTCCTTGAATGCGACGTCACGGGACCACAGGGGGCATAATTAAAAAAATAACAATAAAAAATTACAGCATTTCTGCAGACTGAATGATTATGAGTCGTGTGAAGCATTTGTCCGTCCGTTCGTGCATCCATCCGTCCGTCCAACCATGGGTCAATCTGTCCGTCCGTGCGTCTGTCTGTTTGTATGTCCATCCGTCTAGTGAACGCTCCAAGTACCACAATGTCGCATCTTTTCAACATATATTGATTATATAAAAGTACCACCATCTAGCGAAGATTCCAAGAACTAAACTCTCCTGTGACACATATTCGAGGGATGTGGTTACTATAGAGGACGATAGGGTGACGCCCCAAGGAGCTGCTTGTGATCATATATTGATTACAAACAAGTACTGTCATCTGGCGTACATTTTAGGAAGCATCTTTTCATTATATATTGGATGGATGTATCCGGCTGTGCCCTTTAGATCGGGCGGTGGCTCACGCCACCTAGCCATAAAGTTAAGTACTGTCACTGTGTGTTCAAGAATTGAATTTCACTCGCGCCTTGATTGTAGCCACCAATCAGTTAGCCTCCTCCTGCTTATTTCTACCCGTTTAAAGTCTATTTTGCCATCACCGCCACTAAACCACAATGCTTTGAAAAGTTCCGCGCCTTTACAGAACATTATCAAATGTCCAGTGATTTTCTCCTCCCCTCCACAGGCCCTACATACCGTGTCTGTGCCTTCGTATTTGGCTCGGCCTCTCTCGGTCCGCAATACTCCCGTTTTGGCCTTGAACAGAACTACCCCGAGAATCATCGCAGATCTTTTTTCTTTTTGCAATTTTCTGCTTGAAAGTTTGGTAGATCTCCAGTGATGATTTCGTAAGCATTCTAATCTTCCACATGTCCCTCTCTGTTTCCTTCACCTTCTTTTTAACCGATATTTAACCTTCCTGCCTTTCCTCTCTATTTATCTCTCTCTCTTCCTTTTGGCGCGGTATTCTGCTGTTGTCTAAATACTTGCTTAACAATTTTCGATTCCAAGAACTAAACTCCCCTGTGGTACACACTCGAAAGAGGTGGTTACTACAGAGGACAATTGGAGGACGCTTTCAGGAACTTCGCCCCTAAAAATATCCGTAGTCACAGCCCTACAATAAATGAGATCTGGGCAAGTGTGCCAGATTGAATGAATACTTGAGCAGGTATAGTGCCAAAAACAACATACACAAGCACTTAACAGAGCCAAGATGGCCCTCGTTTCGTGTCTCTGTTGCTTGAGTGTTTTCCTGGCACTATCTGTTCATTTCATCCCCCTGCGCACTACAAAACGGCTTGACAAGTCCCCGAGTACAAATACGGAGCGGAGCTGGTGTCCCCTTTCATGTGATCAGGCACGCGGGGGGGGGGGGGGGGGCTTGCGTAACATCGTGCGCAGATCTATGAATGTCGTTGTTGCTGCCCGTGTCGTTGCTGTTTTCATCATCTGTAAGCGTTGGTTTCACTGCCATCAGCAACGGCAGACGAAAACTTGCTCAATGGAGAGTAATTATACCGTTCAAAGTACCGAACTTGAAGTTGCGCATGGCTTCCTCGGGAAATAGAATATCCCCTCCGGCACGGCGATCAAAGGACGAAATTTGCGGCAACGTCAGATAAGTCGTACTTTCAACAAAACCAAAACATTTGCGCTTAGCAAATGGCAGCGCGAAAAGGAATCAATCGGAAGCCTGAAGCATCTTATGAGAAATTGATTCCCCGAAAGTAAGCGCAGCGAAGGAACTCTTACAAGAGTTTCTAAGGGAACCCATCTTTCTCGGAAAGCGAAGAATCTCCTTTCGAGCTGTGCCTCAGTGGATTTCGCTTGTAGCCCGAGGCGCACGCAGGGCTCTTCAAAATGGCCAAGGAGGAGGGAAGAGAATGTTGTATCGAAGTGCCCTGCACCCCAGCCCTTCATCAGCGCCCCCCCCCCCACCACCTCTTAAATGAGTTCTAAAGAAGTCACGATTTGCACTTAATTCCCGGCTTTCGAAGTTCCAGGCGACCATTGCCGTCAAAAGGGGACCGTTGCCGTCAAAAACATGCACCACCCTGCGTCTTAAACAATGATAGGATAGATCTGAAAGAATAAATATACAGACCAGACCTAACGTCTCTTTTAATTATTAAACCCCCCACTCCTAATCGTCCTCCCCCCGCCTAAAAAATAATACCCTGAAATAAGGGCCTGAAGTCTCACTCTTCCAGTCTAAGAAAAAAAAAACCCGTTGTCGTCTTTGTAAGTCCTAACTTGCCGCTTACGTAACTCTCTTTAAAAAGACACATGAACTCTCCGAGATCCTTTTAGCCGAAGAGTCGTGAAACCATAAAGATAGTTGATGTGACCCGTTAATTAGAATTACATACATGACAACTCAGGACTCACCAAAAAGAGTCCTACTAACTTTTTTTTCTTAGACTGTCCCGACTTTTTTCATAGGGTCCGCATTCAGAGTGCTGACAATGCATTGCCCCAATCACTGTTGAATGGCTAGCGAACTGGTACTAGCAATGTTAAGGTCCCTTGCTAACGTATAACGTGAGCGCAATGTGCTGAAAGCGAAATGCATTAACCTAATTATGCATGAAGGGCAAAAGTTTCCGCAGTGCGAGGACGAATGGGCAACATAAGCCTGAGGCTAACTTCGACGGCTCGGGCAAACATGCTGACGAGGACTCAGAAAGGTCAAAGGGAAACAAGCGTTAGCGCCTAACGTGCTACCCAACCGTCTTTAGTAAGCCGTGGCCCTCAAGTTACGAATAATCGCCTTATAGCCCGATTCTTTAGCTTGATACGGTCAACGTCGGGCTAACAAAGTTTTTTTTTATTTATGATAAAAGAAATCATCATGCTTTACATCCTGAGACGTCCTAATGCAGAAACAGAGGATTGATGCGAGAGAGGGACGAGAACTAAAAGGGAAGCCTGGGTAAATAATGCGGTCACACCAGGGCACAGAAAATGTTACGTTTATTTCATTCTTTGCCCTTACGTCCTGCTTTTAGAGGCTCCCACTTTGTTGTCTTTTTTTATACCCCTTATTCCGGTGAGGTGATTCTTGAGCCCTCTTCTAACCTTCCTTCAAATCAGGCAAGTACCATACTCAGCTCATTTATAGTTTTGTCTTTCCAGATTACGATTATAATCAGCGGCTCGTGACACCCCAGGACACGACGTGAAGACTAACCTTCTTAAAA
Source organism: Rhipicephalus microplus (assembly GCF_043290135.1). Taxonomy (NCBI): domain Eukaryota; kingdom Metazoa; phylum Arthropoda; class Arachnida; order Ixodida; family Ixodidae; genus Rhipicephalus; species Rhipicephalus microplus. Next base: position 11,078,206 of record NC_134708.1, on the reverse strand, counting down.
TGAACACGCTAAGGATGGCAAAGTACCTATAAAAAATATAGGTCCTCCTATCAAAACATCGGTCATCTCAGGCGTCTGAAGCATTCTCTCCTGCTCCTTCAATCTACCCGCACCTTGTGTTTCCTCGCTGTCCTCTTTATAGCCCTTACTTCACCACTCCTACGCAGGGTAGTATACCGGTTACTTTTAACAGGTTAACCTCCCGGCGTTTTCCATTCCATCTATTGCTATCTCTCTCTTCCCCCTTCTCGTGTTTTAATCTATCGGCTACCATCTCGATTTTGAGTGTTCATTGTCCTTACTGTCATTCAACATCATTTGACGTCAACCGAACAAAAGTAATGTCAAATGTCGAAATGGAATACGCTACACCGCATGCGCTCGCCAGAGTTGATTTGTGTGCGACATGCATACTCTCGACGCCATATATAGCTTGTGAAAGGCAATGTAATCAAAGCATTGACTGAAGCAATATAAGTATACACGCAATATAATTGACTGGAGCCATACAAGTGAACCGATTCGTCAAAGCATCCAATTCAGTCGTAAAAGCCAGCCTTAGCAACAACGACGCATGCTGGCCTTCACGACGGCATAGTCCAGTTGCAGTGATCAATGCATAATGAAGCGTGCGGTGGGTAAATATGTGTCAGTTTCAGTCAGTTCAGATTATTGAATAACTTTTGAGGTTTCATGTCCTGAAACCGCAATAAGATATTGAGAGACGCCGTAGCGGAGAGCTCCGCAAATTTCGACAACCTCCACGGTGTTCATTGACGCGCATCCAAATCTAAGCACCAATGCCTCTAGCATTTCACCCCTGTGGAAATGCACCGGCCGCTATCAGGATTCGACCAGGCGACCTTCGAGAGCGGAGATCACTTAGCATGCACCGAAGGCAACGCATTCGTATACACGGCATTCCCATAAGCCCATGGAAATGCCGCTTCTCCAATTCGGAACCAAACCCGCCAAATTTCGCTCAGCATTGAGACGCCCGTTAGAGCTTAGCAACCGCAACGTCACCACCTGCAACGCTTGCTTGAAAGAACAAAAGATAACGCTACTCCTAAAAGCGACCATCCGAGGAAAGTGGCCACCGGCTGTTCCGTTACGTGCGTAACCGCGGAGCGAGCGAATAAATCACAAGAGCAAGAAAACGGGAGAAACTCGTTACTGCGGCGTCGGCGAAAGGCAAGCCGCCGCCGCTGCTGACGCTGGACGGATGCGGGCAAGTTTCGCCGAGCGGTCGTCCTTGCGTTTACGCACGCCATGCGCCTCCGCCACAGCTGCCGCGCCTCCTCTCTAGCGGCAACTTCCTTCGCACGCACTCAGAGGCCTCCACAGCCGACGTCGCCTCGACGCCGTGAGCCTCGCTACTCCCTGCGTGTCAACCACCTCCTCGCCCGACTCCTCGCCATCCCGCTGACCGTTTACTTGAGGCTGCCGGCCGGTGATGACGTCGATGGCTGTGGTGCAGACAACGCCCCGCTCGGAACACCAGGCTCTTTGAAGACCGAAGACGGCTTTGTAAGAGATGAGCGGTTCACCGGTCGACTCACTCTGCCGACATGCGAGCGAGGCTTAAATGTGGGCCTCGATTTAGCCCGATCCTTTTGTACGCCGGACCAAGGATAACGACAGGCTATTCACATCGAAATGCGACTCACGAACCGGAGTGTCTCGACTGTGCTATTCTAGGCGATCGCCGCTTGAAGGCCAGTATGCCACCTAGCTTAATTTGACTGGTTCGATCATAAGTTGGCCACCTTCTATCATTACGCCAAAGCCAAGAATGCTGCGCGATATTTCCAGCTAATGAGCCTACAAGCGTAGTGATGTGGTCTTTTTTGGTGCATTTTGAAGAGGCAGTATGTTAACACTGGTGAAGATGAGCACAGCAAGAGAGAAACACGGAAGACATATTGTTACCCTCATTTTGCTCTCACCTTCACCAATGCAAAGATACTTACATTTTTTTTCTTTTATTGAGCAGCCAAGAACCCTTACGAGATTCGATACAGGAAATCGCGAAGTAATGAAGTGAAGGAAAGGGGGGGGGGGGCTATGCATGAGATAAGCAATAAAATTATCTGGCAGCTGTCTTCAGCGGCTGTGTGATGATTTTTGTTCGGAGAATCTTCAAGCATAGTGTATGTAAACGTCCGTCAAATTCTGTTTTTTTTATGCTACTGTGTTAAGAACACGCCATAGGAAATCTATTACTGTGAGAGGAGTGACCAGGTCTCACATATAGGCACCAAACTCTCCTTAGGTAAGGTTACCAAAAGAATGCTTTATTCAGAGCAATTGCAATGTTGAAGATCATACATAATAATGAAACAGCGTAATATTGAAAGATTATCTGCCAGTACCTCTAACGAACATCTACATCGCGAGATTTATCTTGTAGACGTGGCACCACAAATAAGACCCTTGAAATTTCAGCTGGATGGCAGTAGCACCTTCCCTCATAATGCCTTTTTTTTTATTCACTATGCGATGAAAACTTCGCTGATGTACTTTCTGCGTACTCTGCTCCGCCGCTGTGGTCTAGTGGCTAAGGCACTCGGCTGCTGACCCGCAGGTCGCGAGTTCGAATCCCGGCTGCGGCGGCTGCATTTCCGACGCAGGCGGAAATGTTGTAGGCTCGTGTGCTCATATTTGGGTGCACGTAAAAGAACCCCAGGTGGTCGACATTTCCGGAGCCCTCCACTACGGCGTCTCTCATAATTATATATGGTCGTTTTGGGACGCTAAACCCCACATATCAATCAATCAATCTCTGCGTACTCTACGCGAGCAAGCAGATAATGTCACGCGTACGCCTGCGTAATCATCGCAATATTCTTGAAAGATTAGAAAGTTTTTTTGCGCGACACTCTCACGATTTCTTTCATCGCCATCTTCATCCTCATCATCAGCTATTTCTCTCTCCTGTATTCCCCCCCCCCCTTCCATTTTTCTAAAGTAGGGTAGCAGGTCATAAATTTGACTCAGGTCAACCTATTAGCTGTTCTGCTGCAATAAATATATACCTCTCATAACAATTATAGAATATTATCCGGGGTTTTACGTCTCAAAGCAAAGACACGGTTATGAGTGAGGCTGCGGGCTCCGGAAGGTGTTCTTTAGCGTGCACTGAGCTCGCACAGTATACGGACAGCAACGATTTCACCTCTCCCGAAATGCGACTGCTACGGCCGAGATCCGACCCGCCCCCTTCGGGTCAGCACTGTAACCATGATTACGGCTCTTTCTCTTCTGCATCATCAGGTTTCAGGTTTCACATTATCGTTATGTTAAAGCATCTCACTGGGCTAGTTGGAGAACATTGGTGCCTTTTCAGCGCTTTGAAGAGAAGAGAGAGATATATCAATGTTTATTTAGAAACAGTCTTCCGAGTGAGGCCAGGTGTCACCCTAAGTTGAGAGGGTTCCCTAGTCAAGGAACCCTCTGGCTTCAACTGCCTTCCTGGCCCTGGCTACGAGTTATTACTGGTCTTCCAGGTCCTCGAGGACGAGCTTTGAAAAAGTCGGGAAAAAATGATTCAAGCACGGAGAAGAAGAAAAAAAAAGGGGGGGGGGGACAGCAAGAATGCTGGAAGCGTTCTTGTGGTCGCTTTTCCTTCTCGTGTTTGATGTTTTTCTTGGCTACACGGCCTAAGCGCTTGAAATGCAACTTTTTCTCCTGTCCACGCCTATATGGTTAAGGGGAAGCTATTGACGGGGCAACCATCTACGAACTGCGTAGAAAATGAGGCTGCATGCGCCTAGCATACGCGTGCATACGGTTAGGAAATCGGAATGCATGAATGCGCCAGCGCGACCTCGGAAGAACAGCAACAACACGATTCGGAAGTGTGTGTTGCTGCTGCCACACCTTCGATCCTTGTTTATATATTATGCGCACCCACGAGCATGTATACCCATCGAAACAGCCATTCTCTTCTATTTGTAAACGTATCACGCACCATCGCAGCTAAAAGTCAATGCGACTCATCGAACTGCCTACCGTTTTATTTATTCTTTACTTTTTTCTGTTGTAGAGCCCCTCCCGAATTTCGGCAATGAGCGGTTCTGTACCGACTCCGCGGATGTGACGGGAATACGAAATAAATACGAAATAAACTTGGTGTTTACAGAGAACCCATAGGTACACCATATACCTATGAGGTCTATTGCTTGTCGAACCAAGTGCTCACAGCAAAATAATCAATGAATTCTGCAGCATTGTTGGCCATTTGCGTGTTTTCGGTATATGTCAAGTCATACAGAAGGCATTGCAGTAAACATGATCTATTGTACAACAAAACTCCTGTATTGTACAACAAAACTCCTGTATTGTACAGTAAAACTCCTGTATTGTACAACAAAACTCCTGTATTGTACAGTAAAACTCCTGTATTGTACAGTAAAACTCCTGTATTGTACAGTAAAACTCCTGTATTGTACAGTAAAACTCCTGTATTGTACAGTAAAACTCCTGTATTGTACAGTAAAACTACTGTATTGTCACTTGTGTGTGTGTGTGTGTGTGTGTGTGTGTGTGTGTGTGTGTGTGTGTGTGTGTGTGTGTGTGTGTGTGTGTGTGTGTGTGTGTGTGTGTGTGTGTGTGTGTGTGTGTGTGTGTGTGTGTGTGTGTGTGTGTGTGTGTGTGTGTGTGTGTGTGTGTGTGTGTGTGTGTGTGTGTGTGTGTGTGTGTGTGTGTGTGTGTGTGTGTGTGTGTGTGTGTGTGTGTGTGTGTGTGTGTGTGTGTGTGTGTGTGTGTGTGTGTGTGTGTGTGTGTGTGTGTGTGTGTGTGTGTGTGTGTGTGTGTGTGTGTGTGTGTGTGTGTGTGTGTGTGTGTGTGTGTGTGTGTGTGTGTGTGAAGTCATACAGAACGTATTGCGCTGAACCCGATATTATACGCCAATCCGAGGTTCATATAACACATCTGATTTTGTGCGTGCACATGCGTACATAATGGAGGCGAAAATGCTGTTGGCCCGCGTGCTCAGACTTGGGTGCACGTTAAATAAACCCAGGAGGTCGAAATTCCCGGAGCCCTCCACTACGGCGTCTCTCATAATCATACGGTGGTTTTGGAACGTTAAACCCCACATATCAATCACACGCGTTCATATAACAACTACTCATGGTCAGGTACACGTGTGTACAGTGTCAATTTTTATGAACGGGAACACGTGAACACGCGGCTTGTGTACTCCGACGGCTGCTATAGTAGCGCGTTCTAGCGAGAGCGATAGCAACCACAGCTTACATTCCCGTCATCTAGTGGCGAGCAAAACAACCGGTCGCTAGCGATATGAAGCCGGTGGAATGATCACGCTCGGCCACTAACGTAATCGCATTGAAAAGTAGGCGGTTACTACATTGCCGCCGGTTTAATATCACCAATGAATAGAGGTTGTGGTTGCTATCGCTCCCGCTTGAACGCGCTACAAGCAGCCGCCGGAGCACACGGGCCACGCGCTCGGGTGTTCCCTTTCATGAAAATTGACACTGTACATGTACAGTAAATGTTGGGACGAACCTGATCACTAAAGATAATTTTGGCTCTTGACTATGCGTTGTAACTCATATTATGCCGGGTTATAACCCAAACTGACGATAGTTGTTCGTTACTTAGCCTTGAATTGTCCTTTTTCAATCCGTCACTACTGTACTATTAGCGTCAAATGAAACCCGACTAGCGGCAAGCCTTTGCGATGGTATAGTACGTGCCGTCCAGCTATCACCGCGGACAGGCACGCGTGCCTGCACTGTACTGGATTTTACGCTTATAGTACACTCTTAAAAAAAGGTGGTAGTACTTGCTAACTTTGGGGTAGTAATGGTTTGTCACATATGTTACAACCCTGGTAGTAAGCGCAGTTAGTAACGGCGAGGGTGGTAACAGTTACTACCTCTGCTGTTACTACCAACAGTTAGTAACTGTTACTATCCTAGTCGTTACCACCCATTGGTAATAACTATTAAAGGTTTAAAGAAAAAAAGTAGTAACCGATACTACGCAGGTCATGCATTTTGGCATATTATTTCTCCACTGTTAATGTTGGCTAATCAATGTCTTACAACTAGACGAATTCGCTTAAGAAGCGGGGTGTGCCATGAATGCTAAGAATGCATAGACCAAAGAAGTTCACTATTTATTACGCTCACTCGCTCTCCAGCGAGCCTATGCTGACGATTTGAACACTTGCTCAACTTAGGCGCAAACGAGCTCAACTTTTAATTTTCGCTTGCAGACTCCGCATTTGTCATTACTGCTTGGTTATTTCGCACGCCAGCAAGCGATCACGCCGAAACGTGATGACAGTACAAACAACCATGGATGTTGTGCCAAACGAGGTTCTGCTGCCCATCTTGGCATTAGTGGATGGCGCTAGTCTCATCAGGTGCAAGCGGTGGCTGGCTTTGGTGGAAACAATACTGCAACACGGCCATGCAAATTAGAGAATGATATGCAAGTCAGAAATCCACCATGACGTTCTGTATAAACTTCTCGATGATTTTTGTCCAAAAGATTAACTCGACCCGTGCAAGTTGAATGGTATAAGTTTTGGTACAGCAGAAGGGGTTGTATCAAAGTTTTCCTATCACATTCGCAATTTGAGACCTTTCAAAGAACAAGTGACGTGCCACAAGAGATCATGGGATATAATTGTGAGTGGCCACACGTCAGGAGTCATATCTGTTTGGAATGCTCGGAACGGCTGGCCGATAAACTTCATTGAAACACGTGCAGATTCAATACGGGATCTCACATTGTTCAATCTTCGTGGCCCTGCTGCACTGTGCCCAGCATCGGCGCGCCGGAGAGCGAGCAAAGTTCGCTATTTTTTACGTATACATGTAGTAAGAAGTAAGCGTGGGGTATATATAGCCCCTACTTTGAAGGGGCATGCCTGGCACAGGGCAGCACTTGCGTTTTAGGATGCATTTTTACAAATATAAACCTATAGCACTATATTATACTACCTGATTACGTGTGTTTGGTGACGTAGCACAAGACTTTTAATTAGACATGCTTATAAAAAATTACATATCCTATTTATTTATTATAAAATGGCAACGAAAAGGCATTAAGTACAGTGGCCAGAGCAATGTACCGAACTCATTCTCAGTGCATTTGAATGCTTCACACGACTAATATAACTGCGTTTAAAAGGTATTAATCGTTTTAAGGGTTCGGCGCGCCAAAACAATGATAATATTTGGAGACACGCCGCAGTGGATTAACTGTGACTGTCCTCGAGGCTAATTGTGGCCGTCTGGTTATTTTGATCTGCCGGTCTTGTTAATATGTGCTGTAATTTACTAAGTTTGTTGTGATTGTCTATTACGACACGTGTAGCACTTGCTTATGGTTCGTTAACTTGTACTTCTTCGTTGCGACAATATCAGAATGACGTTTACATGTCTCGGTTGCGTAATTTAAAACAAAATGTATTTTCTTGATCTATGGATACCTTCTGCGTCATTTTTCTGTGTAATGATTATACGTCGAGACGATTCCTCTCAAATGATCAGAATCGCATTCACACACTATATTGGAATAGATAGTCGAAAACCGGGTAGCAAAAAGGTAGTAACGGGGCAAGAAAGGTAGTAACGGCTGCAGTTACTACCTCTTTCATTTCAGTTACTAACTGTTTACTAACGTAGGTAGAAAAGAGGTCGCAAAAAGTTAGTAACCCTTGCAGGTAGTAACTGTTTACTAACGTAGGTAGTAAACAGGTAGCAAAAGGGTGTTAACGTTTGTAGAAAGGTAGTAACCACTGCAGTTACTACCTATTGGCCTGCAGTTGCTACCTATTACTTACATCCTTTAAGAGTGTACATGTGCAAACGTTCAACTACACTTGCGTATTTATTCCGGTGCCCATGTTACACGTGTGCCCAAGATCCTACAGCACCAGTGACTGTCTCTTCTCTTCTCTGCCGTCTCTTTTGGTTTGCGCCAAAGTTTTCATGTTTAATGGTACTCCAATATTTGCGACTCATGTGCCCTTTGATTATCATGTGGTTTCATATGTGTTCCAGTGTATGACCTATTTCGCAAGCTTATTTTGTTTTATTTCATTAGCATCGTATATTTTATTTGCTAAGTGAAGAGGTGTAGACGATACCATCATAAGGGCGCCAACCTATGGCGTTTATCATTTCACTTTTTTTTTAGGCATTATCTTTACAAGTGGAGGCTACATAGAACATCAGAAAGTGAGTGTGTTCTGCAAGATCGCGTTACTGAAAGTCCTTCTATCCACATTCTTATGAACAATCATCAATTATATAGTTTTCGAGTACTTTTTCACTTAGAAATAAGACTAGGAAAAACTCCACGGCAAGCTAGAAGGTTATGCATGATCAGCTTTCTTTGCGCCAAGTTAAAACAACTACCGGTCACACAGGAGATGCGCACAGTTTCAAAGTGAAACTGTCATGTCCAGAAAAATTATTTCTGTCCAGGACTCGCTAGCAGACACCTGCAACGTCATCCCACATGCCTTCTGCTCAACGTGTCCAGTACGTCTTTTTATCAAAGCAAACATCAATAAGCAAATTATCAAAGCAAACATCAATAAATGCCAGGTTGGTTCGTTTTCTGAAGTCCAGCTTCAACAGAACGAAACAAACGTTTCACGACTCACTAACGAGGGCGCGGGTTCATTTTTTATTCGTTAGTATTTATTCCACCCTGCGTTCAATGCCACTCTATGCCTCATCATGCTACAGCGTATCTTAACTGAACAATTGCTGCCAAGCGCCGATCCCCATTCTTCGTTTTCTATACTTGATGCATGGACACGGTGCACAACTATCTATACATCTCGTCTCAGCCTACCGTTGAGCACAAACGAGGCAGGAACCGTTTATAGTTGCGTATTTACATCTACTTATCATGCGTCATGTGTGAGACATTGTCCACTGTTCGACAGGAATATCGACAGCTTCGTTCGGGTGATTATGGTGCTCGCGAGTAAGTATATCTACACACTTCGCCGGCGGGCCCCGACGTGCGACCTCTCGGTGACGCGGCGAACCGTCATTGAAGGCCGGCGACTGTGAAGGACTGCGTTGCCCCGTAGCGCCCCGTAGCTCTCTGTATTACCAATGTCCAAAAGAGGAAAAATCTATAGATCCGAACAGCTATATTTATGTGGTTGCTACGCAAGTCAACTTCTTTCTGAAAAACTGCGCCGAACTTCTCAGTTTCAATGGGAGAATTATTATTTATACTGCAATCGCTTATTCGGGACATTTACTCAATACGTACGGGTGCAGGGACTGCCGAAGCCTCATAAGACATGTATTCCGCGTAGCAGGGATAGTTTTTGACATTGTCATGTCCACAACCATTATCCTTCACCATGATTTGACAGAATAGTTTCAAGCGAAAACTGCTATTGTAGACTGCAGCGTTATCGAGTTATCCCGACATATCAAAGGAAACTTTTCATACTAGAAGAGCAAAGAAGCCTTAGAAAGTAATAATGAGTGCAAGTGAGCTTATCTTCATATTGACTATTCGTGCCTGCTATGTTTTTTTCTCGTTTTTTTTTACTTTACTTTGTCCCATCTATACGATACTGATATCTAGTGCAGCCGGATCAAGCATATGCAAGACGGTAAAAGCCCTAAGCAGTTTGTATTACGGAGTGCGCAAATTATGCGGAACCTAAACGTAGCTGAAATTTGTGAAGCTGCACAGAACCATATCGAAATTACACGAGTCTAGTCCTAGAAAGAAATCTTGCTCATGTTCGGTCTTTGTCCTATCCCAACGCTCGGTACCAGCTAAAATGTTTTGCAACTGCTGGCTTCTGGTCAGTCTTAGGTGTTTAAACTTACGTTGAGAAGCAAAAAAAATAAAAATGTACAGGAAATTGTGGCAGAACATGGCCAAAGACGGGAAGTGAACACGGGACGCAGCGCTGTGTGTTCACTGGGCTGTCTATTGCACTGTTCTTCCCCAATGTTCAAGAACAAATAGCCCACTTAAAAACTATTAGGCAAACACCGAAAGTGTACGAAATCCTCCCCCTCCCCTAAGCAGCTTTCAGTGCTCCGTATATAAGATGACTTCAGCATCGCATAGCCACTGCTAATGCGAGCACTTTCACCGCTTTTATGGTTCACTTTCACTGAACGGCGCTGTTGTCATACGCCTACAAAAAAAAAACATGGTCCTGGATGCAGACGCGTTAGTGCAACCTCGCTTGAATGAAAGAAGTGGTGCTTACGAAAAGAGTACACATCAATGGTGACCCAAGCGCGCAATAGCTGAGGTACCATAACGCTTATTCGTGGTGCAACCACACGTATTCTACAGCGTTATCGTGCGCATGAAAAGTATCGTCTAAATGTGTTCTACGCGTATGTGGTGCGTGTTGCGAATTGTGTTTCGTGTGATTCCGAAGGAGGTGTGTTTGTTGCCGGAGGCAGCGTTCGACCGTTGCTCTCGGCGCTGCGCATGGCTTCCTGTCGTGGGAAGCGAGGAATGTTTGTCTGTCGAAAGCGGCATCGCGTGGCGGAGGTGGGCACCCGACGCATAAACCGCCTTTGCGTGGACGATGGAGCCATGCGGGCGCCGAATGCTTTTGTTTTCTCTGCGGACAGAAACCCCGCGTTTTATAAAAGCGGCCGAGCGAGTGTGTGTTTCTTTTTTGTTTTTTTTTTTCTTGGCCCGGACGCGGTCGCTCTCGCTCTATCGTTCGTGCGGAAAAGCTCGAAGGCTTTGACCCTGTTTTCAGGCCGCCTCCTGCGGTCGCCGCTTTTCCTGCTCCCGCCAAACCGCGTCTCAGAACTGACGCGAGAGCCACGATTAAAAAGCTGTTCCGGGCATTACGTATGCCCGCCGGACGTAACTGGGCCACAATACTGGACTGGACGACTGCTGGAAGCGAGGCTGGTCGCCACGTCATATGGCTGCAAAAAACAAAGAGCCGACCCACTGCGTTTCCTAAACGAAAACTCCTGACAACAGTTCCTTCGACAGCTTCAGAAGACAGCATACGGGTGTTATCCGAGATCTATGTAAAAGACAATGTGGCAACCCTCATGCAATGAAGACCTTGTCAGCTTTATTTGAAGGCACAAGTTCCATTATCTGAAGACGTTGGAAGCCAGCGGAGAATTCCTGTTTCAAATGTCCCACGTAGTTCACAATACTAGCGCCGTCGAAGTATTAAGGAATCCCTGCAAATTAATGCCTTGACGTTCCCCGTGTAGAATAGAACGTCATCGAAAGTTGCTTTGAGTACCAGTTTTATCTCTCTTTATTTTTTGCAAGCTAAAAGCTACAACATTGACGGCCGGAGTTGTAAATTGGTTTCTCCGCAAACGCCGTTGCGTGCCACTGTCTTCAATTATTTCGTTTTTGTGGACACTGATATTCCCTATGTCAGAGTGAGTCTCAAGAAAACCTATTTATATTCTTTCCTGCCTTAGGTGGATTCAAAGTCTCGCTAATGCCGAAACGGGAGAGTACTGCATGGGATCCCCAACCATCTCTGCGAATTGGTGTCTTTCTGGCAGGGTCAATTGAAATATTCAATACTAATGCCACAACTTCTCATGGAAGCAAAATACTCTGAAGGGCGCTCAGAAAAACGTGCCGCGCAGGTGACGTGGTATGCCTTTAGCGGCCTGCCAGCTCACGGAGACCTAAGGCCGAGTACGTCCCGATAAGTTCCACACATCAAGCGATCGGTTGCAAGCTTGTGTTTTCTTAGTCCTCTTCGAATGGCACATATTCATAAAGGACTGGTGGAGAATTGTAAGAAATTCGAAGAATGCTTCTAGAGCCAATCTAAGAAACTTAATAACTTCGTGTAAAACTCAACGAATGAAGAGTGACAAGGTATAAGAAATAAAAGTGTAAAATTGCCCAGAAGCAGTCATCAGTTTTTCAATGTTTGAGTGAGAATACTTGCAGCAGCATCCTAGAAGGGAGGGTGGTTAACAAATAAAGCGCTCTCCACAATAATGAAGCCTCATACCTTAAGCAGGGCATTAAGGTTTGCAGTCGAAGATTTGACGGAAGCCCGTCTAGTCGGGAAGAAACATGGTAGAATTAAAAGAACACCGACCATGACAACGAATACAATAAAAGGACGTTTCAGCAGATTGGGAACAAGGCTTCCACCAGGGGAGCCGAAACGCCTTTCTTTTGTTCTTTTTCTTAATCGGTGTCCTTTTTTTAAAATTTTGTCCCAGTTAGGTTTTATAGGCTCACATTACAGGGGCCCTACAGTTAAATCATTTTATTTCCGAATGATCACTAATGAGGTATACAATGCCGACAAAATTTAGCAATTCATTCTTTTATAACTCAACTACACAAACTTATTAGCGAATCCAATGTTCCTGCGTTTGTATCCGAGAGTAGAAATACCAAACGAAAGAACAACCGGTTCTATTAATGCCAGGCCTGCGTTTCGTGGAATTGCAAAACTCGCTTTGCACTTTGTGTCCTTTCCTAACTTCCTTCACTTGCTCTTTGGAGTCAGACTCGCTTAAATATGAGAACTGACGTGACTACTGCTCTAGAAGCCTACTCGTCCGTAAACTACCTTCTCTTTATGGCGAGGCCTTAGTGGCAGTTCCATAACGCTGCTCACCTGACACGTTAAGACAAGTTTTGTTGCGCTTATAATGAATTGGCAACGTTTTCTAACATCGTACTCATAAGCAAACACATTCTTACAGAAATGGAACTTTGTACTGTAAGTATTGTTATAGTGGACTGATTTACTAACGACAAGAACCGCTCATGATTGTGTTCCTTAACACGGAAGAACTTGAGGAAGGCACGTCTTTACTGAGACTTGTTTTCAAGGGTTCTTCTCGAACTTTAAGATAATACGCTGATCCACCCTTCTCCTTTGCTTCAACTTTGCATTGTAGATGCGGTATATTTCTTTCGCAGGGTAGTGAAGTGTACACAGACATGTCACGCATGTTATCTGTGGATAAACTATACATGTTGGTGGTGAAAAACACGAAGTCAGCACTATCAATGAGCGATATTTTAGTAAGACACTGCATGGATATGCGTGCCGTCTTTGTACTTATGCCTGCGTCGTCATCAGTAATATAATAAAATGGATTCCACAAAAGACTTCCCGGAAGGACCAGCATGAAAGTTGAACTCACCCGAAATGGTCAACGGAAGTCCAGCCAGCCAAAGCAGGTATCCCACAGGGCACACAAGACACAGACGCCGGAGTTTATCACTCTCCATTGTCAGTTTCATCGTAGCCTCCCACGAAACCGGAAGGAGTGATCACACACTCACACACGCGCACATAGAACCACGCAGAAGCGAAAAAAAAATTCGAAAAATAAAAAAAAATGAACTACGAACACCACCAGTATCCTTGGCTCAGAGCCCCAAGATGGACACCGCGCTCTAGGAGTCACGTGCTTTCTCGCTGACGTCACACCCAGCCGCGGGTCGGGCCCGGTGAAAGCCGCGTTGTGCCGCTGCCGGTCGACATCGGAACACCTCGAGCGCGAGCGACGCAACCCAGTTCCCGCGGTAAGCGACAGCACGGCAAACCACCACGCGAGCGACTGAGCTGGCGCCGAACGTTTCGGCGCGAACCGGGCCGCCGACGTCCGTTGGTCTCGAAACAAAAAAAAAATAATGACAAAGAAACAGGTTGAGTGGCTCGCTGGCTGCAATCACGTGACTCACCCCTTCTTTCCCTTTCTACATCCCAACCTAGGCCTCTCCCTCCTCTGTACTCTTCCTCTTCTTTTTCGTTATGCCTGCGAGCGTGGCGCTACATGGAGGACGCACGACGTTTCGGCTCGTCCCTTACTGCTCTCCGTCTTTCTCCTCCCACACCTCGAGAGATCGGCGTCATGCCATTACAGCGACGACCCGTTAGTTCTTGGTTTTTATTGAGACACGCGGAATCCATCTCGTTCTTTGCCGAGCTACTTTCCTGATGGGACCTCACCAGGTGTGCTTTACCTTGCTTCGCAGCTGGCGCGGGGCCAGGGAGGTCAGCCTCCCCCCCTCTCTGCTAGTCTTGAAAGGAGTTCATTTCGAAAAAGGAAGGCCGACTCGACGTTCGTATCTTCCGCCAGCCTCCCCTCACCTCTGTCTGGAGGGAGCCCAGAGTGGCAACGCCGAGAACCGTTAACCTTTTCTCGCTTCTTTCTTCGGCGCCTTTCGTGAGAGGGTGCGAAAACGGCTTATTAAATATTTCCCCGATCGGCTCGCGCGACCATCGCCCCACCGGCGTTCCCCCACTCTCTGCGCCCTGGCTCAACGCAACGCCGCCCAGCTCTCTGGCCCCACCGGCTAAGGACAGACCTGCCGGACGCCCTGGACGAGGCCGTGGGGTCGCCCCCAAGCACTCTTCTTCCGGACACCATCGACGACCTGGACTAACCACCCTTGGTGCCGTTCACTTCAACATTGTGCGTGGGACGCTCGCCAGGACAGTTCCGGCGTCTCGCCGGTTGCATCTGGCAGCGGCAACGCTCCCGTGTTCTTCATGTGAACCAGTAACGATGGCTGCAGCGGAGCTTAAGACGCAGCCATCACAACCATCATCCGCTCCGAAACGCAGTGCGAAACGCGTGGCTGACTCACAAATGGGAATAGATGATTTGTCTGCTTCAGCCACACCGGCAAGCAAGCGGGAGTGCCCCTCTCCGGCAGCTGTCGCCTCGCCTGGCACCGAGTCTAAGTACAAAGTCGTCGTAAAACCTCGTGAGTGCTTCGATGTATCAAAATTGTCAAATCGCCTCCTTCAGTCAGCCTTCGACACCTGCCTCAAAACCACCGCGTTTCAAGGTTTCTCCATTCACCATCCCACCAACAGCGTATCCGTATGGGTGCGTTCGCTAGCAGACGTTGACCGCCTCACCCACCTGCAAACTCTGCCAGTCACAGCTGATTGTACTGTACAGGTGCAAGCGTACTTGAGTTCCGGCTCGGACTTGCGTCGGTATGTGGTCTCTGGGGTTGACCCAGGGGAATCGCCGGAGGGCCTTATCACTGCTTTGACCTGCTCCACACACAAGATTGTAACAGCTCGTTATATGGGCCGTGGACGCACGTGCCTTGTCACTCTCCAAGGGCCTCGAACGCCACCAAGCCGCATTACGTACTATGGATGCATCCTGAACTTTCATGTGTACAAGCCCGGTGTGGTACACTGCTATCGGTGTTTTCGTACCGGTCACATGCGAGATTCTTGTCCCCAACCCGCAGACACCTCCATGGAGTCCGTCGAGACGCGCACGTACAAATGTGGGCTCTGCCAAACGGACGATCATGAAATAACGTCCAAAGATTGTCCAGTTAAACAGAAGGCTCTCAAAGCCCGTCGCCAACGCAAGCGCCGCCAGCGTTCGGTGACACAAGAAGAAAGGGACGCCGACATTCCGACTAGCAACCGGTTTGAACTGTTGTCCCCCTCCGAAGAGGACACACCAGCGTTGGTAGAACCTGAAAATGCTTGCTATGAAGTCCCCACGTACAGCGACGCCGTCAAGCGGGGCAAAAAACGTGTTCAGCAGCCTGCGAATACGCCTAAATTGAGCGTTACGGGTACAGACGATCTGGCGAAGCTTGACCAACAGATACAGCAGCTCCAAATGGAAGTCAAGCGCCTCGCTCAACGCAGAACCCATCTCGCTCGACCCGCTGGACCAACTGCGATGCGCGGTACAGACGTGCCGTACGCTGCTTCTGTGCCTGAATTATCCTGCGCAAGCGCGTCAGCACCAGTCAAGATGACTCCGGCAGAGCTCCTCCACTTTGTTGCCCGGCAACTGCAAGAGCTTTCAAAGGTGGTGCTCGCCAACCTTCCACCGCAATGACCACTCCTTTGAAAGCAACGCGCCACCACTGTGTCCTGCAGTGGAACTGCCGGGGACTTGCAAATAAAGTTGGTGAGCTTCGCTATCGCCTTGCGCTGGGGAAGCTCCCCGCTTGGTGCCTGCTTCTACAAGAAACGAATTCGCTTCCACGCATCCCTGGATTCACTGCGTATGATTCCCCAACCATCCCTGATCGACGCTGCACCAATGCGTTGGGACCTCCAGGCAAGGCTGCAGTGTATGTTGTGACTACATATCCTCAAACGCAGGTTCCCCTGCTGCAGTGGTGTAACCAGTGGCAAGAAGTGGTGGCAGTGCTCGTTAGACTTCCGCGTACTGACGTGATTGTGGTTTCAGTTTACGTGCGCCCGTATAGTGGCAGCGCTCCCCGACTGCGTTTGGGGTGGCTGGCTCACCTGCGTCAAACCTATCCTGGGTGCCCAGTACTAGTTGGGGGAGACTTCAATGCACCTCATCAGTCGTGGGGCTACCCTTCTTCCAGTGCTAGAGGCAACATCGTGCTAGACACATTTACAGACGCGCACTTTGTCCTTCTGAATGCCCCGGCTACTTCTACACGTCGGTGGGATCATCCCTGTGCTCCACCTTATGCGCCCGATCTCTCGTGGTGGTTGGGCATGTGTGACGTTTCGTGGGACCTAGAACCAGACTGCTGGGGGAGTGATCACCATCCGTTGAAAATTGGTTTGGCCGCGTATAACCAGCGCCGCCTCCGACGTCGATGCTACACAACCAACTGGGACTTATTCCGCAATGAACTGAACGACTCGATTGCTGATACATCGTCTGATCCATTGCAGGTGTTAACCAGAGCTGTACAAGCCGCCACGCAGTCAAGCTGGGTAGAGGAGAACCGACCACATCCAAATTTACATCTTCTGCGTCTGTGGGCAGCACGCCGTCGTGCAGAGCTGGCCTTAAACCGAGATCCGGCAGCCGCTGAGCTTCGTGATAACCTCAACAGACTCACCGCTGCGGCGCGTCGCTGCGAGAAGCGTCTCGCCCGCGAACGGTGGATGGACTGGTGTGCGTCACTCGGTCCATCGTCTTCAACCGCCTCAATATGGCGAACGTTCCGGAGTATGGAACTAGGCGCCCGTACGCCGGACCCAGCGGCCAGTGCGTGTCTGTCTTCTGGATGCACGCCAAGCCAGTTCGCTCCAGAAATAGTTAAGGCTTTCTTCCCGGCCTACAACCTGGCCCCACCACAATTCGACTGTCCGTGTAACCTGCCTCCGGAGGTTGGCGTGACTCCCAGTCCGTCGGACATCGAAGGCATGCAAGCGCCATACACGATGGCGGAGCTCCAGGCAGCAATTGACCAGGCAAAAGTACGCAAGGCACCAGGACCAGATGGGATCTCCTATGAAGTGTTCAAGAACATGGATGGCCCTGCACTGCAGTGGCTGCTGGACACGCTTAACGCAGTCTGGACGACCGGAGGGCTGCCTGAATCGTGGAAGCATGCCGAAGTTGTGCCGATACCTAAGCCGGGAAAGCACCCGAACAGCCTCTCTAATCTTCGGCCGATTGCTCTAACGTGTACGTTGTGCAAGCTTCTTGAACGCATGTTGGCGTCGCGCATCTCCTGGTGGCTGGAAAAGCACGCCTGGTACCATCCGGCCCAGATTGGCTTTCGACCGCACCTGGGCACGGAAGATGGCCTAGATCATTTGACGTCCATGGTGCTTGTGGGAAGAAGATCAAGCAGCATTCGAACCCTTCTCGCCATGGACGTTCATAAGGCCTACGACAACGTCAGCCACTCTGCGATCAATCACATAATGCAATGGCTTCAACTTCCGCCTCGCGTCTGCGACTTTGTGGAGTGTTTTCTGGCACACCGTACCTTCTGCATCAGAGTAGGCAAGGAACGAACCGGACACTTTGTAATGAAGCGGGGTGTACCGCAGGGCTCGGTTCTAGCCCCGATACTCTTCAATATTGCCCTGTTGCCCCTCGCGTGGCAACTAGCACGCATTCCAGATGCCTTCTTCCTCCTGTATGCCGATGATTTGACTGTGTGGACACTACATCCAGACCTTCAACGCCAGCAGGAGGCACTCCAGAGTGCTCTCGACAAGGCGTCGGACTGGTGTGCGCGCATAGGACTGACACTATCTGCCACGAAGACTGCATTCATGTCTATCACCAACAGACGAGGTCGCCGTCGCCTCCTGCAGACGCCGATATGTTTGAGCCTAAATGGCCATACCCTCACCCCTGTATCCACTATACGTGTGCTCGGGGTCGAATTGGACGCATCTGGCTCTGCGAATGCGTGGGTTCGCTCTGCTCGCCGGAAGAGTGCTAATACCCTCCATCTCATTCGTCGCATCTCTCAAAAGACGGGGGGTGCCTGTTCTCGAATGGCCCGTATCTTGGTGCGATCAATCCTACAACCTCGGCTCGTTTATCAAGCTCAGTTTCAACGACTGACTTTGAGAGACTGGGACTTGCTCGAAACCGCCAACCGAGATTCCATGAGGGCGATTACATGCCTTCCCCGTATGACACCTATCACGACCCTCCAGGCGGAAGCGCAGCTCAACACCATCGACGAAATTGTACACCAGCGTCGAGTCGCTCGCTACCTAAAGAGTCAAGCTGTTCCTGCGGCGGCAGCTCTAGCTCACTACTATGGTTCAACGCTGCCACAGCCTGACGCACCCGTGGCAGAAGTTCCACCATGGCTCAAGGCACAGGCCAGTGACAACCGACCACTGACCCGCCTGCGACAATCCACCCGACAAGCGGCGCAGGAGGGCATCGTCACTACCACCGAGAACTCACTAGCGGTATACGTAGACGCAGCTACCGATAATTGCGTTCTGCACACCAGTCTCGTATGCCCCGCGCAACCTGAAATCCAACATATCTGCTCTTACGTAACAGAGGCACCGTTCCCATCCGTATTAGCGGAGCTCACTGCTATACGGGACGGGTTAACAGTTATGATATCCAAAATGGATTCTTTGTCACACGATAAATTGCTTGTATATACGGACTCCACGCAGGCAGTTCGAGAGCTGCGAAAAGTGACCAGCTCCATCGATATAGCCTCCGATATACACCGACTGATCCACTCATGTGCCTGTCCTGTCCGCGTTCTGTGGACCCGCCGGTCTGCACCGGCTCAAGTGGAAGCAGATGCCGCTTGCCATCCAGCGACTGTTCAACACCCGCTGCCTCTACTTCGTTTGTCCCCGAAGGACAGCTTGCTTGTGCACAAAGAAACCCTCCGGCGCTCCACGCGTGCTCTCATTCCTCCGCGTGGATCTGACCTTCCCGGCGGCTTAACTCGCCGAGAGGAGGTTGCGCTCAGGAGGATTCGTGTGGGCGCCGCCTTGACTCCTGCAATCCGGGCTACATGGACATCTGGTGCACAGCCTCCCCCAACGACGTGCCCATTCTGCGTTGCCCCAGCCACAGAGGCAACGCTTGATCACCTATTGGGAACCTGCCCGGGCCTTCACCAGGCTCGCACTCGCCACCTACGCGGCCTTCACCACCACCCCGGCCGACCACCTGACTTGACGCGCTGGACGCACGGTCCACTGCATCGACAACTCCTGGCCTTCATACAGGAAACAAAACTTTTCCTTTTTATTTAACTGATGCCGTAGGGCATACTAGCGCCAATAAAAAAAAAAAAAAAATATTTCCCCGCCTTAAACGGGGAAAAAACGACCGCGAGATGTGTTCCACCCACCGTCTCCATGCTCCCTTTGCGAAAAGCTTTGCGCTAAGTGCCCCGCTTTTGGCATCGTTTTGGCGGGAGGTTCAAATAAGTGTGCTTAGCAGCGTTTAATGTGCTTGGTATGGTGAGAGAACTACTTCGTATTCAAACGTATAGTCTTGTTGACATTCATCATCGGAAAATGAAAGATCGCTCAGTCGACGTACCTGCTGTAACAAATCCGATAGAGGTTCCTGGATATTTTAAAAGCATTCCACATTACAATATATTCAGTCCAAGAGGGCTTATATTAACATATAATGACCTACCATAACTCGATAGCGTTTATTCCCGCAGTTTCTTTGCCTGTAACGTCGCTGACTTTTCACTCATTCACTCCTCCTCACGTGATCAGTTTGTCTTAATGTTCAGAAGACCATTTGTGACTTCATTATTACTAGCTTTACAGACGAATACTCGAAGATGCAGCCTAAATAATTCACTGGAACATCTGTAATGACGGTAAATAAGAACGGCGCTTAGCCCTACCTTCGTGAAGTGGCCCTATCAATGCGAATCTTCTTGTTCTGAGCGCGCAGCAGCAATTCTTTGACCGCGTATTCTTCAGCATTTTCCTGACCAACAAACAACGTGTCATATTCTTTGGTACATGTATTTACACTATTAGTGAGCCAGCAAAAGTTAGGTTAATTTGGTTTTTTATGGCGCAAAAGCAGCTAAGGCTATGCTGCGCCAGACACAAGACTTTCAGGAATGGACGCTAAAAAGATGAGATTTTAAAGCTTATTTAACAGGTTACATTCTTTCAGAAAGTTTAGCAAGTCAGGCAGAGGTACTAGAGGGTCATCTCCTAGGAACAAAGCAGGGTGTAAAGTTACGTGTTGTTTGTATAGCTTGCTGAAATGTTTTTGTCTCTGTGTTTCAATGGTAGGACATGTGATTAGGATGTGCATAAGTGTTAACGCTTCTTGGCATTTTTCACACGTTGGTTGTTCTTCCTTTGCGAGTAAGAAGTTGTGTGTCAAGTGTGTGTGTCCAATGCGAAGTCGGCATAATACAACTTCAATAAATTGTTGCTGGTGACGGCAGGTCTTCCATTCCCCGAGTGTGGGTTTCACCAGGTGGAGCTTATTGTTCGTGCAGGTGTCCCATTGCTTTTGCCATTTTGCTAGTAGGGCCAGGCAAATTGTTCTCTGGATATCTTTAAGGGGAATTTTTACTTTTGTTACTGTTTTATGGGCTGCCTGGGAAGCATACTTATCTGCTTTTTCGTTTCCAGGTATCCCAACATGACTTGGGACCCAGCAGAAACGGATGCAGGTTGCCTGGCTGTTTAAGTATACCATGTTTAGAATGTCGCCTACTATAGGCTCACATTCGGATTTTATATGTAGTGCTTTTAGTGTGCTTAGTGAGTCGGTGTATATGATTGCTTTCTTGTATTTTTCAGCGATGATTTTCCGAACTGCTTCACTCAAGGCATAAGCTTCAGCTGAAAAAAATAGAAAAACTACGAGGTACTTTCACAGAAATCGGCTTTTCGTCGTCACAATCCCAATACCCACGTGGTCCTCCGTTTTTGAGCCATCTGTGTGAAATTCTTCGTAATCCCTATATTCGTGCTGAAGTGTATAAAATTCTTGGATTATGTGTTCTGGTGGGGTGCTTTTTTTGTTGAAACGGCTTAGTGAAAATTCGCATAGCTGTGACAGGTCAAACCATGGCGGCAGTCTTGGTGGTTTAATAGCGACATCTAGTGATCCATCAGGGATGGTATAAAAGCGGCAGTATTCCTCGAAACGTAGGACAAGTGGTTTGATTAGGTTCGGTTTGTTGAGGTAGTGTGAGCGCGAGTCACATTTTGCGGCAATTTCATAGCAGATGTGTTCAGGTGACGACCTTATTCTTAAAACATATGACAAGGTTAGTAATGCTCTTCGATCACATAGAGGGGGCTCATTGCATTCTACGTATAGACTTTGCACAGGTGATGTTCTGTAAGCACCACTTGACAGACGGAGGCCGAGGTTGTGTATAGGGTCAAGACGGCGGATGTATGAGTTTCGCGCCGAGTCGTAGACTACGCATCCGTAGTCTAAAATGCTGCGTACAAGAGATCGGTAAATACGTATAAGGCAGAGTCGATCGGAACCCCAGTGTTTATGGGAGAGTACTTTGAGTACATTGAGTGCTCTGTTTGCCTTAGTTTTCAGTGCATTTATGTGTGGCAGAAAGTTTAGTTTTCGGCCGAATGTGATTTCTAGAAATTTGTGTTCTTGTTTTACCGGCATGTTGATGTTGTATAGTTTGAGCGCGGGTTCAGGGAACAATCCTCTCTTTTGCGTAAAGAGAACAGCTGTGGTTTTTTGGGCTGAAAGCGGAAACCATTTTGGTCGGCCCATTTCGTAAGCCGATTTATTGTAATTTGGAGTTGCCTTTCGCAGGATGATAGGCTGGAGGCTCGGCATGCAATTTGCAGATCATCAACATAGATGGAGTGCATGACTGTACGGGGTATAGTCCTGTTGATGGAGTTCATTTTCACTATAAACAAAGTGGTGCTCAAAACGCAGCCCTGTGGTACACCATTTTCTTGGACAAATATTCGTGACAGTACCGTACCCAAACGTACTTGAAAAGTTCTATTCGATAAAAAATCGTGTAAGCAGTTCAGCATTCTTCCGCGAATCCCTAAGTTAGCTAGATCTCTGAGAATTCCGTATCTCCAAGTTGTGTCATATGCTTTCTCTAAGTCAAAGAAGACCGAGAGACAGAACTGTTTGTGTAGAAATGCTTGTCGTATTTCTTGTTCCAGCCTAACAATGTGATCAGTGGTGGAACAGCCCTTTTTGTATCCGCACTGGTGTGCGTCTATTAGGTGCTCCGATTCCAGAGTGAAGGTAAGTCTAATGTTTATGATGCTTTCGTAAGTTTTTGCAAGGCAACTTGTTAATGCAATGGGTCTATAGCTACTTGGGGTTGTTGGGGGTTTACCAGGTTTTAGGAATGGTATGACTATGGCTTTTTTCCAATCTTCAGGCATTATGCCAGAATCCCATATTTTGTTGAAGAATTGGAGAAGTGCCTTCGCGGCTGCTTGGGATAGGTGTGCCAACATTGCGTAGTGTATCTGGTCAGACCCTGTTGCCGTTTATTTACCGGCAGAAAGTACCCTGTTCAATTCGTGCAGCGTAAGTAGAAGGTTATAACTTTCATTTGAGGTACTGCTAGTAGGCAATCTTTGTCTTTCTGCATTTTCTTTATATTTCAGGAATGTATTGGTGTAATTTGCTGAGCATGATACCTTATAAAAGTGTTCTCCTAATAGGTTGGCCTGGTCTTCTAGTGTTGATTGTGTGTCTGGACTTGTAAGCAGTGGTATTGTGTAGGAGGAGTACTCTCCTTTGAACTTCCTCACCTGGTCCCAGATGTGTTTAGATGTGACTGAACTGTTAATTGATGATATGTATTTTTGCCATGAATCCTTTTCTGCCTGTCTTCAAATAAATCGGGCTCTGGCTTTTGCCTGTTTGAAGTTGATGAGGTTGGCGTAGGTGGGGTATCTTCGTAGAATTCCCCAGGCCTTATTTTGTAGTTTTTTGGCATCAGTACACTCGTTTGTCCACCAAGGGTTGAATTTCTAGCGTACGATGCCGGATGATTGCGGTATTGCTTTTTCTGCTGCTAAGATTAAAACTTTGACGAACTCTTCGTTTAGTTCCTCAACAGAAAGCTCCGATGAGAAAACTTCATCGAGCTTAGCGTTTTCTGTGAAAACTGGCTAGTTCGCGAGCTGTAGTTTCCACCGGCGTGGCCTGCTTGTTAGAGTTGGGTAAGATGGTATGAGTTTTATGATGCCGGGTTGATGATCACTACCATAAGACGTGTTGACGACGTCCCATTTAAAATCATTAAAAATACACGATGAACACATGGCGAGATCTAAGCAACTAAAAGTGCGCGAGGTTGGTGAAAAGTAGGTAAAAGCACCGGAATTAAGAAGGCAGATGTCATTTGATAAAATGAAATCTTCCACGGCTTGCCCTCTTGCGTCAGTTTTGTCGCTACCCCAAAGGGTTGAATGAGCATTGAAATCCCCAACTAAGATAAATGGTTTTGGCAACTGTTCCACTAGATTTTCTAAGTTTTTGGTGGTGAAAAGGGTGTGAGGTGGGATATACAGTGAGCAGATGGTGATGGTTTTGTATGATAGGATGGTGACGGCTACGGCCTCGAAAGATGTGTTTATTTGGACATCTCGCGTAGGAGTGCTGCCCTGCACCACTATGGCTACTCCTCCTGAAAGACGGTTGCAATGTTCGCGGTCCTTTCGGGCAACTTTGAAGCCTTTTAGGAAGTGGCTGTGTTTTGCACCAAGATTTGTCTCTTGGAGGCAAAAGGCTACTGGTGAGAATTTGTTAATGATGTCCTTTATGTCACCTAAGTTATGAATTAAGCCTCTACAGTTCCAATGTACGATAAAAGCCATGGCAGAATAAAGTTAAGTAAATATACTTCTGGGGATTGATCGGTATAAAAGATGATAGGTGACAATATTGAGAAATAGAAATAGAAAGAAATACGATAACCATTACGGTTATCGCTTAATTATTGTGGTTACTGGGACTTTGTCCTTGTCCTGTTTGGTACGCTCGAGAGAGCGCTTGTCCTTCGGTGTCGATGACACCGGAGTTTTGTGGTCGATCTCCATTGCCTTGTCTGAGGCGCTGGAAGATCGAGAGTGAGGCGCTGAGAAACGGATCTCAGGCCTTGGCACTCTATTGAGTTTAGGGCCCAGGGAGACCGGAGTCTGTGGGCCCTTTGATGTGCATGGAGCAGCTGGTGCTGCTTCTTTTACGGGGGCGGTTTGAGTCACCATAGAACCACTGGGTGTGGTAGCGGTCGACTCCTGAGGCCTTTGTGACGCTGCCCCCGACTGCGTCACAACTGCGCCAGCAAAAGTGTTAAAGGGTCCCTCACGGCATCATCATCAGCCTGACTACGCCCACTGCAGGGCAAAGGCCTCTCCCATGACCCGCCAACAACCCGGTCTTGTGTTTTCTGCTGCCACATTATAGCTGCGAATTTTTTAATCTGCTCGGCCCTCCTAACTTTCTGTCTCCCCTTCGTGCGTTTGTCTTCTCTGGAAATCTAGTCAGTTACCCTTAACGACCAGTGGTTATCCAGCCTACGTGCTACGTGCCTGATCCATGCCCATTTCTTCGTCTTGATTTCAACTATGATATCCTTAACCACGGTTTGTTCGTTGACACATTATGTTCTCTTGTCTGTTAAGGTTACACCTGTCACTTTCTTTCCATCACTCATTGCGTCGTCTTCAATTTAAGCTGAACCCTCTTTATAAGCATCCAGGCTACTGCTGCGTATAGGTTGCAGCTATTATATACCTTCCTCTTGAAGGTTAGAGGCAGATTACTATTCACGATTTGAGAATGCTTGCCGAACGTGATCCATCCCATCCTTATTCTTCTAGTTATATCACTCTCATGCTTCGGCTTTGTGGTTACTTCCCGGCCTAAGTAGACATATTCCTTTAAAACTTCCAGCGTCTCTCCACCCATCGCAAAGTGCTCTTTTATGTCGAGGCTGTTGCACATTACTTTAATTTTGAGAATATTATTTTCAGACCGTTTTTCTGCCTTCCGTGTCCAGTTCAATAATCTTGAGCTGTCATTCGTCCCCTGATTTACTCATCGAGACAATGTCATCAGCAAATCAGCGGTCACTAAGATACTCTCCATTAACTCGTTATCTCTAACTCTTCCCAATCTAGGGCCCTGAAGATCTCCTGTAAACATGGGAAAGATCAGGTCTCCCAGCCTTACACCCTTTTTTTATTTGGATTCTGGCAACAGAATTGTAACAATAAAAACACTAAATGGCCATTGTCATTGGCCAAGCAGGAAATAGTAATACTATCAAACACACAAGAAATAAAGTCACACATAATAGCTGTCTAACAAATGGTCATCGTTATAAAAAGCCCAGAGCATAAATGACGCAGTAATTTAATGTAAGGAGTATACAAAAAGGTGCAAATGTGTGATATGTACAGGTGCAAATTTGACTGTGAAAGTCAACACTAGAAATCTCTATAGTTAGAATTCTCCAAAACGACGACTACTTGAAGTATTCTTATGATAAGCTGTAAGAGCACTGCAACGCAAGCCCAGGTATCGTATGTGCCCTGCGATAATAAAAAGAAACTCTGCCTATATATTGCGCATGCGCGGTGACTTGTAAATTTAGGCAGACGCACGTTTTGCACGCATACGTATCAAACCCTTGCATGCAGTCAGAAAAACGTCATCAATGGCCATATAAGCTTCAGACAAGATTGTATTGATGTGTTTAAATTTATTGTTTGTTGTTTGAGAAGAAGGCCGGGACCATGCACGGTATATTAGACGGTGAAAGCAATGAAAAACACAAACAAAATGAAAAAATACAGACGAATCTCTTCGTGTGTTGTCTTTCGTCCGTGTCGTTCCACGCTGTTGTTAACCTTTAAACATTTTTCAGCATGAATCCTGAACGTGTCCAAATATTTACTCGCCTACAGTATTTAGGCTCAGTAGCTTTCTACGTTGCATTCATGTCTTAACAAGGCTGAATCTAAACATTCGTCAAGTATGATGGAGTCTGTGTGCGTAATGAGTATAGATGAGAGAGTAAAAACCATAAAGCAAGACATCTACAGCGCTTAACACGAGTAACTATACGAGAGTTCAACATACAATAAAATTGCGATCATGGCTTTAGTTACACAATGTCGCATAATTGAATTTACTCGACGTGCTGTCATATATGGTCACGCATATGGGACTAATTTGCAACACCATTGAACGTATAGCACAATCGGTGCGTTTCTCTACGCTTAACCAAAGAATCCCGTGAAAAAAAAAGGAGCGCCATATCACATGATACATCTGATTTCGTTTAGGCGTCATCGTCACACATTGTAGAGCAAGTACGTCGCTGTCGTTGGCTATCTACCAAACGACAACTCGGCCTTCTCGATACTATCTCTCGGGCGTGTTGCCCACTCAAAAGTGCCGTATCCTGAACGAGGTCAGTCGAGGGAAATAGAACGACCGCCAGTGTGACCACGACTCAGAATGGGCTAGAGATAGTATCTTCCAAACACCCTGTTGAGCAGCTTGAAGATGTTACATGTGCTCCGCCCACCAGCCATTGTCATAAAAACTGGGTGCCTTTCGCTTAGATGAAGTAGGATAAGGCAACGGGTGTGGGTTACCGAAAGCGAACCGGGACAGATTGTAGTTGAGTTGAATAAAAAAAAACTGAGTTTCACAGGCTGCTAGAGGTAAGTGAGTGGCCCACAAAAAATAGAAGTGCTCCCAAGGACGGAGGTTGAGTGGATTGTGTGATGAAATTGACGGAGGTATAATATCGTACGAACTATGATTGTCTATCGCTGGGAAATGCCGTCGCCCGGCTGTGGTTATTTAGTATGATCCCGAAAACGACGTCAAAAATGACTATTACTCCACCTCGCAACATTTTGCCGGCTATTCTGCAATGGCTCCCATCCGTATATAGTTTTGCAATACTTGCTGTAGCATGTTAAACTGTCGCTAACGCTTGACAATGCACACCTAATAATGCTCTAATTTTTACGAGAATGATTTTGGATGCTCCTTACTCATATTTATTGACTCCATAAAAAGTTCACGCCATTCATGATTCGTAATTGCCTAAGTTCAATAGACGCTGTGACAGCCTCAATTTAAGGCATGGTTGCCATAAGCTCAAGCTACACTTGAAAAAAGAAAAATCGTGCATCCACCGTTTCTGCCAACCACTTGCGTGAACTGAGAGAATGGTGGCCGTAAAACTGTACGACCATTTTCGCCAACATCATCAAGCCGTTTTTCACTAATATATCACATGCTTATGGCCATCGCGCGTTATGCGTCACACGAGACCGAAATGTCATGGTAGTATCAAGATGCATTTTTACCCGGGCCAACTCTGGCGGCCTGCGGTCATAACTCGCGAACATATAGTGCTCCCTATTCTACCCTTACCTCCAAAAGAAACGACTGCGCACAAACTCGCAAAGTTTTATTGCCCGAGCATTCGTCTCCATGACTCGGCCTCGGACGCAAACGACCGCGAAGCTTTGGCTATAGCGCACCAGTGCTTGCGAAGGCAGTAAAGGAAAAAGGTGTAAAATAAGTAAAAATAAGGTGTAAACGTGTTAAAGGAGTATAACAAGTAAAGTAGCGAATAGGAAAGTCTGAATACGCATACATTGTTCCTCATCTGTACAAAGTGCTGCCAGGAGACGCCGGCCACTGGTGCAGAAAGCATAATTATAGACCCACGGTCATTCAGTGGCTCGCAGGAGCCATAAAACTTCTCCACTATTCGTTCTCGCTGTTTTGCAGTCGTCGGACAGTGAATGCCGCCATATATATGCACCAAGTGACCACGGGACGACTTCATGCTCTCTTATAGTAGAGTACCAAGTACTCTAAATCGTTAACTACATTTTCTTAACACACGTTCGATTTGCAACCGTGGCATCAGAGCGAATAACCAACACCGTGTGTTTCTTTCACACATTTTGATCATACATACAAGCACGCAAAAAAAAAAGAAAATTAGCTAGCACTAAGGTGCGCAAAGCCATGGGTCAGAGAAGATTTGGCGCGCATTATAATTAGCTAGTCTTCATTTGGCTAGGTTTTCACACTCTGACTTGTCTTTTCCCGAACCGCTGCTTTATTATACTGCATTATACAATACTATATAGCACTAAGATTGTTCTCATCTTTCCAATTCTCAGCCTGTAGACGAACCTCTACCATAACAGCTCTGCGGTAAAACCCCTACAGCGCACATAGATATACAGTAACCTTTATTGAGGTTCAAAAGAATATTGGTCACATTTTCTAGGGGGAAGACTGTGGGCCGCTCCCACGTTGAGACAGGAAGGCCAATTCTTCATAGAAATTGCGCAAATACCACCCCATGGTTCGAACAAAAATTAACGAGGGAACACACGAACGGCAAACACCAATTCGGGGCCTTACGTTTCAGCTCATCCTCCTATAGTCATCCGTACCGAGTGCTTGGGCGGTGATTGAGTGCGTGCCAGTTCATGACGATGATCATTTTCTATGTACGACAAGCGGCATAACCATAACAGCTGTGCGCTAAAATGTGCAGGAAGAAAGGCATATTTCTGTACACACACACACACACACACACACCCTACTTCCAGCAAACTTATAGCTACTTACAGCATGGCGTTATCTGACAACATCAAGGCGCAGACGTTCGAAGTCACTATTAGTTGGAAGTCACTATTGATGGAATGCTTCCGCACAGTGGGGATGTCACGACAATACATTTGTGGAAGTAGCGCCAGCTACATGTGCGTATTTATGTGTCTTTTTTTTTGTCCACGTTTCGTCGCGTTTCTCAGGGCCGCAAATAAAGTTTCTCCACCCATCCACCCATTCGTTCACCTTGATTTGCTTTAAATTAGATTACCAACGTGCTCAATAGCCCCAATCGGTGATCCTTCCGCACAATTAGTGCATCGAAACTGTCTTGCAAGTGAATGAGCCATGTCTTGTCAAGAGAACTATTTGTTAACTTAAACTAAAGCACGGTGTGTAGGCCTGTCGTTCGATAGGCAGTTCCAGCTGTTATACTCAATCGAGATCAAGCGATTAGCTTCGCGCGCTGTCATTAAGAGTGCACGTGTTTAGATGAGCAGCATTGCACGTAACAGGTTCTGTATATTCGATATTCGATAGCTTTGACTACGTAAAGCAGCACGTCAAGAGCGTTGTTCGAAAGGTTCTCTTGTTGCTGGGCGTAGACTCGTAAACACGTGACCTTTATGAACTTTTGGTAAAGAGGTACTCATACGAGATCGATTTCATTTGTCCTCGTGATGGTTGGTAGCTTATAAATCACTTATCATGCACTGTAAAAGGCATTAATTTTGAGAAGGTTACAATTCTCATTAGCATTGAGGACTGCAATCCGGAGTGTGTCTGTGCAAGTTAGCCTTGGCTTAATTTGCCTGGTACCCGCATTTACTAAGCAGAATAAATATGTGCCTCTCATGTTATCTATTAGACGTACTGTAGCACAACAGAATACCTTACGCTAGGATATTGCAGTTTATAGCCATTGTGTTTGTTCTGCGCCTGATTGTTTTTCTTTATTTCTTTTTGGTGTTGCTGCTTCATTTCTATCCGATTGTTTCTGGGCGTTTCTTGTGTAACAAAAGTGCACGCTTGTTATTGTCAAGTGCTGTCCAGGGGCACGTTTCAAAATAAATGAAGGAACGAATTAATGAATGAAATATTCGAGCAACGCCTCCCCATCTAAAAAAGTTGATGCATACAGAGTGACACACGTGAGCCAGTTATTTTTAAACATTGGTTTGTAGTAAATACCGAACGCAGACAGACAGCGATGACACTTTAAAGCTTCAGGGGACACTGAAGAAAAAGACGATTTTTTTTATTACTGATAAGTTACTTTCACAATTCCGAAATCTCCTGGCTTGCCACGCGAACGCGCATGGTCAACGAAAAAACACGCAAAAAGTTAATACGGGTGGCGACACCACCTTAGAGTTCCCGCAAGAGTCTCCACGACGTCGTACATTTTAAGGGCGTCTACTAGAGCCCACGTTGTCGCTAATTAGCGAAAACTAAGTAATTTGTCCTCTGACACGGCCAGAGATTGTATAATTTTGTGAGCCGGTGTCACGAAAATAACAAGAATTTACTTTGGAATCCGCAACGTCATGGTTGCAGATTTTGGCGCGAACTTTGAAAATAAAACTGACCTTGATTTTGTTGTCTGTTAGTACGCCCATGGTGGGTACATTAACAACGAGTGTGTTTCCAAAGTACAATTTATTATTCCAAATTGATTGATTGCTTAGCTTTTAGCGTTCCTTTAGTCCGGTGAAACCTGGCCGCAGTGAGAAGTACAAAAGACGCGTGTCAGTATGCTAGACGAATCGACACTCGTGCACATCGCATGTAATGTCAGGTGGACTGAACATACATTAAAACTTAAAAACAAACAAATCGGTACTAGCCAGATGTTCTGTCAAATATGACA
This sequence comes from Rhipicephalus microplus, assembly GCF_043290135.1. Classification (NCBI taxonomy): domain Eukaryota; kingdom Metazoa; phylum Arthropoda; class Arachnida; order Ixodida; family Ixodidae; genus Rhipicephalus; species Rhipicephalus microplus. Next base: position 11,047,489 of record NC_134708.1, on the reverse strand, counting down.
TGTTCTGCCACGCGGTGCAGTTATGTGTGCCTCTGGATCCATTACAACGTCATCGCAGTCACTTCCCGTTTCCCAACTTCCCGAAGACAGAGTTCAGGAATGAGAGGTGGCGGGTGAGGGGTGAAATTTCTTCTAATGAGGGAGGAAATCAAGTTAAATCACGATAAACACGCATCACTGGAATGTTCGCAAAAACTCAAGACGAAAACCGAGAAAACTTGTGCTGAAATATCGCACGTTTATTTTTTTCGTATTTTCTGATACGGTGTTTGAGCGAAAGAGAAGATGAGAAACCTGTAGCTGAATTCGGTTCCTTCACAAATTAGACTTCATGAAAAATTGCTTCTCATTTCATTCGCCCGTGTAGTCTTCCCATGCTGTATTTATTATTAACACTCGTTTTGCCCACACGCCAACAAAAACATCGTATACTTAAAAATACGAAACCTTACTTTACAAACACGACAAATATTTGAACGAAAACTAGAAGATTTTATCAATAACTTAGAGGCTTTCTTCTGCGCCGACAAGGGGGAATAAGTTCAGGTAATACGGCAGAAGAATTCCGTGCGACGTTTTTTTTTTTTTTTTGTTTCGAGGCAGCGTTACAATAACCGACCTCAGAGAGAGCTGGAGGTTAATTACAAACGCAGTTTTCTTCTCGTAAATGAGGTTCAGAGACGCATGTGTGGCCGGCGTAAATACTTGAGCCGACATGTTCCCAAATTACCGGCTGCATAACGGTTCGATCACAAACACGCGATTATTTAGTCGGGCATAAGATCTCACTAGATGAAGGTTCGCTTACGAAAACAGGGTTTACACTGCTTCAAAGCAACAACAACAAAAAAGATGTCTTAGGCCTGCTACTTGCCCATCCATATAAAGCACTTTTTTCTATTTCATACTCATGTAAACTAGGCTGAAGCAAGTTGCCGTCACTCGTTTACGGAGTAAAGTGCCTGGTAAGATTTAAAATTACATGTTCGTTTGATATATATAGCATACACTTATGAAACTGTAGCCGCGGTGATGGGTTGTATCAGTTATTCGCGAAAAATTTGCGAAGCCCTGGCATATCTATGTCAGCTAAATTAAGCTTGCCCTGTTTCTGCTCATGGGAGTTTATTTTAAGTGGCAGTTTACAATCACGCGAGAAGGGTCTGTGCTCGTATACTGTAAAAGATTCCAGACATAATGGTAAAATTACTGCGGTAATAGAAAGCGACAAATAAAGAAACTAAGGAAGCTTCGGCTGCAGTGTTGTCAGGCCTGAGGGAAGTGCTTTCTCGTTTTGCTTTTTCTTTCTATTTATTTTTTCTTTCCCTTCATCTATTTCTTTCTCTTTCTCGTTTTTTTTTTTCTGCCTAGCTTATCTCTTTCTCTCTATATATATATCGCGCTTGCTTTCTCTCTTTTTTTGTTGTCTTATATCACACGAGCTTTGCCTGCCTTAGGCCCAGCACACTAGTTTTTTTTTTTGCTAATGATGATAAATTATCATTAGCAGGACACTCCAAGAACAAAAAGAAGAATTCTCCTTGGAGCCAGCGCGCGCTCAATATGCTACATGCGGAGCGTGACACAAAACGACGGTGACAGCGCACTGCCGCACACAAAATGACACGACAGCACAGGACTGCCAGATCGTCTAAAGTTCTCAGCAATAAAAAAAAACTTCCTTGCCAGCACGTTTCGACAGCCAGCTGGCCTTGCCTCCAATATCACGATCCATGCACCACCACATCCCATAACATTGAAACTAAGTTCCCTTCCTACGCAGCTTACCCTAAAGAAAAGCCTCTTTTTTAAAAACCTCCTCCACGTACATGACGCTCCCAGTTTTGACGTCAGGTGTCTCTGCCTTTAGGGCAGCAGCTTGGGGAGCAAACTAGAGCAAACTAAGTAGCCATCGCTGGCTGTCGATCAGGTTTGGCATTATTGGGAACGTGGACTTCCTTCGTTGCACCACACGCAAGCTATGGGCCTCCAACACGTGCTGCCATGTCTCGGCCTAAAAGGATAATGACTTTTTTTTTAGGGACTTCATCGGTTTCGTCGAGAGCTCTTTGATCGCAGCTGTCAGTCCAAATTTAAATGATAATTTCAAAACAACGCTTACGAGCTCTCTCGCTTCCAGGTTGATATGCGATTAGCACTGAGCCAATAAACGCGGTCGAGTATTAGACGAAAGCTCGTCCTGTCAAGTAGCGAGTTGCTAGTTAGGAAATTACGGGGGCACCTTATGCACTTAAAAGTGATGGCGTATATGGTTTTTTTGGAGACGTACGAAGAAAGTATTAATAAACACGAGAGAAAAAAAGTTAGAGCAGCCTTGCACTAATGGCGCGCAAAAGGAGAAAGCTGGTGGCATTGCCCTCCCCCCTTTTCCTCCTTTTCACGCTCACCTCCCGTCCCGTTTTGTTGTACTATTCTACCGTAATGAATGAAACAAAATGACAGAAAGAAAAAAATATAGAAAGATCGACAGAAATAAAGCGAATAAAAGCATAAAAGAAAGAAACACAGATAAAGGCAAGTAAAGAGAGGGGTAGAAACAGACGGGATCTCTTTCTTCGCGTGTGTTTCTACCTCTCTCTTTATTTGCATTTCTTGTGACAGAAAAAAAGAGAGAAATAGAAACATAGGAAAAAAGATAATGAAGTGCGGAATGCTATAGAAAGAACTACGAGAAAGAAAAAAAATAGAAACAACGAGAAAGATGGGAAAAGTGGAAAGACAAACAAATAAATAATGGAAAAGTACGAAAAACGCACTACGAAAAAGTAAGAGAAGTACTGCGTCTTTTTTGTCAGCAGCCGGGCGCAGTAATCATGGGAAGAAGATGTGAATAGGAAATACAAAGTGCACTTTGAATTATAATGCGCCTTCCTTTTACGTCACAGTACCACATTTTTCATCTCTGCGTGCTTCAAAAAGACAGGTATGTTGCCATGTAAAGGTGAGCATCTGAGTTTTCCATTCTGCTTCTTGAATTTTGCTGGCTACCTTATACGTGTTGAATTTCAACAAAAAAAAAAACGGCGCTAGAACAACACGAATACGACATGCCGCACGTGCAATCGGCGCTGTTTTCATGACATTTCATCTTCTGCCAGGTTTATCTTCTTATAGCATTGTTTCTCACACCAGTTGGGAAACTGTGATCCAAAACTCAGACATGCCCGTAACCGACTCCACGGGGCCCCTGAAGATTGTCGCGCTATCTGGGAGCGGCAATACAGATTACTAGATCCCCGCAGCAGCGCCCTTGCGTGAGCTCCTAGAAAGATGCTCGACGCCGCACTCAACGCTGTTGTCGTCGCGAGCGTTCTTTTGTTTTTAGGGGCGAAGCTCCTTAGGGCGTGGGCTGTGCGTCCCCTGTAGCCTGTATGTAGCCACCTCTAGTTTAGTTCTTGCAGTGTTCACTAGATGGCGGTACCGTCCCCTGTATGTAGCCACCTCTAGTTTAGTTCTTGCAGTGTTCACTAGATGGCGGTACCGTCTCCTGTATGTAGCCACCTCTCGTTTAGTTCTTGTAGTGTTTACTAGATGGTGGTACTTGTAACTGATGATAAAAAGATGCAAGATGTTATAAACTAGAAAGCGGTACATGTAGTTGATGAAAGACGCGAGATCTTATAAAATAGAAATGATGTCACATATGGCACGTGTCATTGGTTGAAGGCAATCGTTCGATTTAGTGCGGCGACGTACGCTAGGGGGAGCAATGTAATAAAATCGAGTGGGCAAAATGTACAGAGGATTCATGGTTTGCCCACTCATCATCATTCACTTCGTGGATATGGCGGAATTTTTTTTTTAGTAAATGGATGATGCGACGATCAGCAGACCCCCGCTGTGGTTTCAGCCAACGGCGAGTTCGGACCCTTTCAGCCCTGGATTTTTTTATTTTCGTCAGATACATTTTCTGTGCGTGTTTTTCTTGTAGTTAGGACCTCAGGAGACGACAGACGAAAAAATTGAGCCAGTGGTGCATTTTTAGATTGATTACCGTGGCGTCAGATTAGGTCATCAGAGTCAGTGATTTGAAATTTTTAGAATGGCTTCTTTGTTCTTGCTAATCATTAGTGTACACAAAATGGGAACCACCTTTTTATTTGTCAGCCTAATACACATCGAAACAGCGTCGGTGCGACGTTCCGAAAATCGCACTTATTACCCGCCTCACCTTACGCGTCTCAGATTTGCCGAAGACTTCGCCCACGCTTCTTTGTGGCTGCTACCTCGACAAACTTGAAGCAATATTGATGTCAATTGCAACGGGGATCATTGAATATTTACCCCAAGAATGAGCAGTATTGGTTACGCTTCCGAGATGCTAGTGGAAATGTTGTGCGTTGGTGTCAATTGACACCGTCAGGGCCGAAAAGGTCAAGAACTCTGCGCCGTTTCGTATTCAGCAATCTGCAGGTGTTCATGATCGTACTAATGAGCCAACATGCATACAGTATTCCCTGGACAACGAGAAAAGGATTGAGACAGACACCGGCCAGATCAGATCTCGCCCACGTGATGACTCAGCGTGATAGGGGAACGCGGTAAATAGCAAGAAAAATCCATTCCGAATGAAAAAGGAAGTACCTTTTTTATTTTTAATAATTTCAAGCATCCAAGAGAGCTTTAAACCTAAAAATGAATGTACGCTCCATCCAAATAACTACGGCACTTTCTTCCATCTGCGAAAGCTAGCCGTGCTACGCGGTTGGTTTTAGCAAGTACTTTTTCTTGGCGAATGCAAACACCACGCTATTACAAGAAGTGCTTGACGCCACGGTAACAAACGAGTGCTATTGTACAGACCATTTGCCTAAAGCCTTTTTGGAAGGAACAACGGTGCCTGTGGAGGCAGCCGAGGCAGCTGAGGCAGCTTTCTCAAGGTTAGGGTTGTAAGCGTTTATAGAAAAGAAAATTATAGTATAATTCAGAAAACTTAATGGAGCAAAAAAAATGCGAGGGTGTTCGTCACCTCGCGAATGATAGCATTGAGCGCGTGAAAATTTCCCTATCTTAGAGAGCTTCGCGTTATGCAAATGAGAGGAATAGCGGCACGCGCTAGAACAAAAACGTCCCCTGTGGTTTCTTGTGGCACCTTGCATTGTAAAATTACAACGGCAAGAAGCATAACAAACTGAGGAAAACACAACACGAGCACCGATATAAAGCGGACGCAACGATTGTGCAGCTCAGCTGCGCAATTGTTGCATGCTGTCTTGCACCATTATTGCGTTATGCATAACACTAAATGATCATCAACGATAATTACAACGTGCTCGCATTCACCAAGACCACTTCTCATTACGACCTCCACATTATCTGAAACAATTCAAGGTGAGTCAATGTAATTATAAGTCTGCTATTTCCAACGCTCTGACATGGCATTACGGCCTTCAAATGTATAATGAACAGTATAGTAATAGTATAGTACAGCTAGTTAGGCTATATCATTTTGTATGTCCCAATATAGCATTATGCCCAGAATAGCGCAATATTGGCACGAGAACTGTCGGTGTATACGTGTCCATTCTACAGCAATTTTTTTTTTTCGTAGTCCTTGTGCTCGTTCTGGCCAACCATGGCGCGCAGTGGTCATTCAAGGCCACGGTAGCAACTGGCAGTTCTGCGAAGAAAAAACGTGAAACGTGGAACTCGATAAGATCGAGAAGCAACAAAAATACCTCAAAATACACACACTTAAAGTTATTCGGAATCTTTCGTCTGCATTTCGGCGCAGATTTACCCTAAGGTCATAATGTTTGTTGTACGTGTGTTGTGTGTGAATGAAAGTGGTGTTTTGTGGAATTTATTATCTTGTGTCCAGTGAACTCATGTAGTCGTGGCACTGTAGCTGAGGTCCACTTTCAGCAGGAAAAGTAAGAGCTCGGACTGCGAGCTAGGACATGTCCTTAGCAGGTGGTATGCATTCACCTTCATAAAATATCGTAGCGTTAAGGGCACGTAACCTACAATGGAAAAAGTGACCAGTATCATAGGCTTACTGGTCATTACCATAGCTGACAAGCTTCTTAAAGAATTAAACTTCAGTTCTGCTTAAGGTGCAAGTTACGCATGTGGGTGACAATTTAGCAAGTAAATGGTACCATCGTTTCGATGAAAGAAACGAAACCATCCTAAATGCTGAATTCACATCGTATCAACGCTTCGTACTTAGTAGAGATCTCGTTATTATCGGGATATAAGAATTATCGTGGTGAAAAAGCGAATCGTTAGCGCGTTTTGCGTACCAATAAAGTAATATGTCAAATTGTAATTTTCGTTTTCTCCCAACAAACATAACCTATAACAAATTTCGGAACTCAGACCAGCGTGAACACTCATTATTTTTGTTCAGAAATCAAAATCAGTGCACTTCAGAATAAATTATTACTTAATTAGACCCTCACTAAAGCTACTTACAGAAAAAGCGTAAAACAACGCATTATCATCTTCTCCCTCGCAATATAGATTATGACGCGGGGTGGAACAAATGTATGGAAATTTGGCGTATACTTATGCAGGCTATCGTAACTTGAGCTTGGAAAAGCTTCTACACACACACATTCATGATACTATTATATATATATATATATATATATATATATATATATATATATATATATATATATATATATATATATATATATATATATATATATATATTGCGGTGAATGCAGGCAAAACCAGAGAAGTGAGCCGAAACTGCGTTAGTTTCGTTTTCTCTGGCACCGCGGTCTGGAAATTCAACGATGGATCTCTGAAACCATGCGTGATATTTCCAATATTTAAAAACTAGGCTCACCATAAGCTGAACACGAAGAACAACTTCATCACATCAACAACCACCCAAAAATAATTAATTCAATTATTTGTATCAATTTGTCGATCCTAAGTCATCGAATTAGTAGCCAAACCATTCCGCCTCAGCCCTGGAAATTGGCTGTGAAGACGACAAGTGCCTACCGATTATGGTTTAAACAAAAATCTCTATTGCCCCAAAAACACACGACTAATATATATATATATATATATATATATATATATATATATATATATATATATATATATATGTGTGTGTGTGTGTGTGTGTGTGTGTGTGTGTGTGTGTGTGTGTGTGTGTGTGTGTGTAAGCGCGAGAGAGAGGACGGACGTCGAGAAATAAATCAATATGAAATTAAAGTCGTTCCAAATGAAAACTAATTGCTTACGGCGAAATTAAAGTGGCCGCAGAAAACTGTGTGAGAGACGGCTGACCGACGTGCCACTTGTTATTTCGACATCGCCTTTATTTGTTTTTTCTTCTTCGCAGCCACTTCCTTTTTCGCCATGTTCTCCCTGACAGCGCAACGCACTGCGGGCACCTTCGTTTTCTTTTTCTTTTGTCACCACGACCAGTTTTTTTTATATTTGTTTCTTTTTCATAACGCGCATGAGCCCTCTTTTACTGGGTGCTTCCGGATGCCACTTCAGCTTCCGTATAAAGACACCTGTTACGCACGTTTTCGAGAGAGTGAGTGAGTGAGTGAGTGAAACAACTTTATTCGGTCCACAATAGACGCGAGTAAACTCAGCGTCACCTGGCTAGGCCCACTCGGGGACCATCAGGTTAAACCTGACGGCCCTCGCGCGGGCCCTCTGGACGGCCAGGATTTGAGAGGTCTGGTCCTGGGCCTTGATGAGTCGCTTCATTTCCTCTTGGGTGAAAGGGGGACCGGCAGAGGCGCAGCCCCACAGTACATGCTCGAAGTCCGCATAACCACCACACAGGGGGCAGTCCGGGCTTGGAAACCGTTCAGGGTACATTGTGTGCAGTGCCGCAGGGCTCGGGTAAGTGTTTGTTTGTAGCAGTCGGAGAGTAACAGCTTGGGCCCTGCATAGCGAGGAGTGTGGTAGAGGCAGCAGTCTTCTTGACAGATAGTGGTGCTTGCACTTTTCGAGAGAGAAAAAAAAATTCCCGCAAAAAAAATACAAGCAGAAAAAAAAACGTTCGTCGTGTTTTCTCGCGCTTTCGTAATGGCGCTACTGTTGCGTAACAGCCTACTTTGAAGTTCATTGAGGCGAACCGCCTTCAATCATTACGCTCATTCACTCGCTACGTGATTCCCAACACGTGTGGCTTGCACGTGCTTGCATGTGCGTGTGTGTGCGTGTGTGTGAGATTCATTTCATTCGCTTTCCGTGTGTGTTTATATGTGTGCGTGTGCGTAAGTGTGTTTTTTTTTCGGGGTGGGGGAGGGGGGTGCTTTTCATCGAAGCATGAAATCGATCGTTGCGGCTAAGTTCTCGATCGTGACATAGGAGGGTGTGGGATCACAGCCGACATGAACGCTATTTTTTTTTTTTCGGATGTGAAAATTTGCGCGTGCACGTAAGTAAAACTCGTTTACTCTAATGTAATGAACACGTTGTGGTAGCGAGATGTGTATCGGTTCGGCCAATTTATCGCTTCGATAGCATCGTTTTAATAGATTTCACCATCGAGCATGGCTGGGTGGATGAAAACAAAAAAAAAAGCGATCCGAGTGGAGGACGGCTCTATGCGTACGGAATTGTCGCATTTTTTCATTACAGTCACTGTAGTTTAAAGGGGTCGTGAAACGCTCGCTCTAAAGCGACAATGCGAAGCCACCGGCGTCCACACGCACTAACTAGGTGACGTCATCATAAGTAATTATTTGCCTATCGAGGAACGCGGAACTTTTCGGTACTTGCGAGTGCGTCGAACTGGGACGCTCATCAGCGTCTTTGTCATACGCAATTAGCGCTAACTTGAACTCTGACGTCATATTAAGCGGCGTCCTTGTGGGACGCGGATCGCGTATGGCAGACGCCGATGAGCGCTTCTTGCGCGTTCTCGATATGCCATAGAGTCCCGCGTTTCTCGATAGGCAAAGCTTCTATGCAGGTCCACTCGGGCTGATGATACAGTTAGCACATGTGGCTGCCGTTGGTGCCGCATTGTCGTTGTAAAGCGACCATTTTACGACCCCCTTAATGTTGGGAATCGCACGAGACAAGGTGAGAAAGAGAGATAAACAAAAAAAAGAAAGATGAAGTATATACGTAGAAAAACTCACACGGTTCCTTATGAATGAGCCCCAAGATGATCTGGAGAACAAAATCCATCTTTTTTTTTTTCTCAATTGATGCATCCCGCACCCTTCTTCGAAAGCTTTCCTCTGCTAACGTGTTGCAAGCACGAAACGCCTCCGGCATCAGAGGCATTGCATGCTTTATGCACATCGCATGGCCTCCCTGATCGGCGCCCCTTTAAATAGTAACAACAATGTGAACACTCCAATTGGCGTGATTACTTGTGTTTGTTTACAAACTCTGTGTAGTGCGGACACATTTCTATGTAGTGTGGACACATTTCCGTGTGGTGTGCACACATTCAGTATTAAAAAAAGTGGACTCATTGCGTAAGCGTTGTGCTATGTACATATGTATATCATTGGGTTTGCTGCAAAATATGCGATGTCGACTTTTGTGCAAGAGAAGAGGAGTAGCTGGCGCCACGCTTTGGCACCAACCTCTCCTTATAAACATTTAATTAAAAAAAACAATATCTGGGGTTTCACGCCCAAAAGCCAGAATATGATTATGAGACGCGATGTGATGAAGAGCTCCGGTAATTTCAGCCACCTGGTGCTCTTTAACTTGCACTGAAATCACTCAAGACACGAGCCTCCCGCATTTCGCATTCATCGAAACGTGACCGCCGTGGCCGAAATCGAACCCGTGACCTTTGGCTGACTTTCGGCACACATTTGACGATGCTACAACGTCGTGTCATCATGCGGCGTCATAGTGACCCAGTAATGTCGCGAACTTCACCAATATGGGGGCGTAAATATGACGTTCAATGATGTCGTCGCGTCATGACTTTTTTTGCAACAATCGTGTTGACGCCAACACCGCGGGACGCAAACGACGGTCAATTTTCGAACAAGGGTTGATTGATTGATTGATTGATTGATTGATTGATTGATTGATTGATTGATTGATTGATTGATTGATTGATTGATATGTGGGGTTTAACGTCCCAAAACCACCATATGATTATGAGAGACGCCGTAGTGGAGGGCTCCGGAAATTTTGACCACCTGGGGTTCTTTAACGTGTACCCTTTCGAACAAGGGTGAAACAAAACAAACACCACCAGGCCCACGCGGAAAGCGCAGTACAGTCACACCGAAGGCTGCAAAAGCGGCCTTTCGGAGCCTTTTTAAACATTCGTTCGGTAACTGCAACAAGCGCACTTCCAGGGTACCCACTACACCATAAATCGTAATTTTCGTGCAGACATTCAACATATGTTTTCCTTCGTCAGTTTTCCGCAAAGCATGATACCCACTGAACACTTTCAAGGAATCTTGTGTAATTTTTCGATGCTGTGGCTGACGACGATGAAGAATTATGCCTATAGCGCTATTGTAATGGGGTTGCACGATTAGACCCACTCGTTACGCAATTAGCATTGTGTGACGCCTGGTTGACCTTTTGCCGTTCTAAAGCGCTTTCTTACGCACTATAATGTGATTTATTTCCTGACATGAAACCTGCCTTTAGGGTCAGTTCGCCACGCAGTTCCAAGCATCGGCGCAGCTCTGTGGTCGAATACTGGGCTGGAAGGCAGAGGACCCACCCGCGCTGAAATGCCAATGTGTCCCTGGTGTTTTTTATTTACTCGTTTTTTTTCTAGCTTTGCATGACAGTGGTTACGGACACTGGCAGTGACAGCTGTTGTTGTGATCTCATAACAGCTCTCGCTGTTATATACCAGTAGGAATGGATAGAGAGCAATATGTGTCTCCATTGCAACAGGTTAGGGTGACATGTGAGGCACAAAGACCAAATTTCAATACAACGTAATGTCTTGCATATCCCTGTTAACTACAGTTTTCTTTAAGAAACACAGTTTACAGCGTACTCTTCTTTACTTCACTGTTCGTGTGAACTAGGCTTCATGATATTCTGTATTTGATTTCCCGCTACGCTGCCACCGCTAATCCACTAACCTCCTTTTGCCACTCTCTGCGGTGGGCGTGTTTACCTAACCCACACTGTGCCTTAAGTTTCATACAGCGCAACGTCCAAACAATTACAAGCGATCGTACACAAAAATATTCCATCGCTTCCTAAACCTGTTTTGAGCGTGTTCCTACATTGGGGCGTAATATCTAAATCGATAATCTACGCGAACGGCTTCCCGGAGCCTAATGCCCAAACGATTACTCGGCGGGATCCGATACAAAAAATATTCCATTGCTTCCTCAATCTGTTTTTAAAGTTGTCTTAAATCAGGCAATAAACCTACTCCAAGCAGGGTTTACGACATATTTTCGAGAAGTTTCAGATAATCACTAGAAAAAGACGAGAACTCAATCTACGACGTATATATATATATATATATATATATATATATATATATATATATATATATATATATATATATATATATATATGAGATATAACAGACAGTAATGCCAAGGAATGTACAGGGGAAGTTATTAGAACCAATGGAATGTAAATAAGAAGAAAGAAGAAAGAAAACTGGATGAAAAAATTACCAGCTGTGAGCAGGAATCGAACCCACGACCTTCGAATAACGCGTTCGATGCTCTAACCACTGAGCTATCACAGCGGCCGTCCCTCCATCCACTTTTTGGGGTTTATACGTGAATTTAGAAGTAGGAGTGACAGTCAGCGCCATCTATAAGCCAAACAACGAGTGTGAAAACACTCTTATTCGCATGTTTGGCGTCACGTAGCACGTGAACTTATTATGAGCGGGCAGCTGATTAATTGTCCCTCTTATACAACCTAAACACACCAAGTCTGCCAGTACGAGACCCTCGTTCAATGAAATAAGGGAGAGAAGTGTATACCTAAGGGCTCGTATTTCCGTGTTTTAACACAATATTAATGAGATATAACAGACAGTAATGCCAAGGAATGTACAGGGGAAGTTATTAGAACCAACGGAATGTAAATAAGAAGAAAGAAGAAAGAAAAGTGGATGAAAAAATTACCAGCTGTGAGCAGGAATCGAACCCACGACCTTCGAATAACGCGTTCGATGCTCTAACCACTGAGCTATCACAGCATAAGAAGTATATATATATATATATATATATATATATATATATATATATATATATATATATATATATATATATATATAAACCCAATGATGCAAACACATGAACAGTGTTGCCAGTGATGGCGTTACATGAGAACACAAAGCGACTCCACACTGCAGTGTATACAATTTTCATCACGACAACAGCATTGCCTAAGCTTTATTGATATGGAAGTCGTTATTCTAACGGTTAGTTGCCGATACTGTAAAGCACAAAATTTTCACCACCTCTCCTGTCTGTTCCTCCTCATTCATTTATTGATCATTCTACCGAACATTTTTTTAATTGTAAATGCTCAGGTACTCACTGGTACCAAATTATGATTGATACTCAGGTAATTTGCTACTTAGTGGTACCAAATTATGATTATTAGGCACGACATAGTGCGAGAAACCGGCTTAACAATGACCCTCTTTAACGAGCGCCTACATCTAAGCACACGAGGGCTGTTGCATTTACCGCTAATTGAAATGCAGCCTCTGTGGACAGGAATCAAATCCGCATTCTGATTTTCGCAGCCTGACACGCCATGCTCTAAGTTACATGTTACGGTGGTTATTCGGTGAAGAAAGTTAACGAACGACGAGTAGGTGTTGCGTAGCTCTATTCACGGGAACATAAGGAGTACTTACTGGAGTGCAAAGTGAAAGGTTCCCAAGCTGAAAGCTTTACAAAGACGAGCGAGTGGATTTTTTCACACGTCCAGTGCCCTTCATAGAGGCGATATCTCCGACACCTTTTTTTTTAATAGAACTCGTGTACCAATGGCAGCGCTAAACAGTTTGCCTATTAGGATTTCGCGCTTGTAGGCTAAACGCTGTAATGTCCGCTTGCGCAATCCAAAACATAAAACAAAATAAAACCAGGTGACATCAAATGACAGCCGTACGAGACATAGGTGAAAGCGGGCTGAAGGGGGGCAGCATGAGACATTATTGGCAGGATAAAACTGACAACTGATATTCCTCGTATATATACCTTGATGACGTCAGGCGAATCACTTTTGTGACACCACAAAGTGCGGCGAAGATGAGAAGCGCAAAAACAATAGAGCGCATTAGTTCTTTATGTTCTTTTTCAAGTGCGGCTTGGGACCTATTTAACATCGACGTGTAAGTTAACATCCTAGAATAATATGAAAACAGCTCATAATCTTTTATTCCAACGACGGACGTGGCAACGTAGCTTTCTTGTACCTTCTTCTCTTCGACAGAGAAACGAGAACATCTGGAATTTCAATACAATTCAAGTAAAAAAAAGTGCGCTCGACATCGGCAGAAAAACAAAGAAAAAGTTACTTCAGAAGCGTCCTTGAACATTCCTGAATCGCGAAGACCGGATAGCATCTTGAGAATGCAGCGCACCAACACACGCATTTCTAAACTTTCCTTCGTGAACGAACGTAAAAAAAAAACACACACAGAAACCCTTTACTTTGAAGAGGGCAATACTGCATGAAGTTTAATATTTTTTTTCGAAAGCCTCACGAGTTGAAATGCGCTTAAGAACAATATTGCAAAGTGCCTAGGCGCGCGCCATGAATTCGAAAGTCATGGATTTGAAACATACGCGACTTCTCTACGTAGCTGTAGACGTGGATACAGCCGGATCTCCGGAGGCTCACCCGAAAACTTGCAAAGCAGCACAACACTTCTAGCACAAAGTTAAAGAAAACGCAGCTCCACGCCAGTCAAACGTGCCAGCATGTCATGGTATCTAATCCCGGCCGTGGCGGCTGCATTGGTGTTGGTTGCGAAAATGCTTGGGTCCCGTGTATACTTAAATTTAGGGGCACGTTACAGAACCCTACTACGGCGTCCACTACGGCCATTCAATACGGCTTCTGTCATATTCATAAGGTGATCTTGGGGTGTTAAAACTCCCAGTTATTATTAAGACTGAGAAACCTGGGGAAGCTAGTAACATAGTGGCGCCGCGATTCCCGGAGTTCGCGCGGTTCTGTTCACAGAACCGTCAATTACGTCAATGCTTGAGATAAGCATGTAGGCTTTCCTCAGTTGGGGGAGAATTTGTTAGGGAGATTTGCAAGTCTGGTATGCACCATGCTCACTAGCTTTTGATGCGTTTTATCAACTTCACTCCTATTACGGCAGTTGAGACATGTGTCCCTTTCAGCGGGTCCTGTCCGGTTTTTTTTCTTGTTTTGTTTTGTTTTGTTTTTCATTAGATTCAGTCATCAAGCACCGGCAAAGTGCCCACGAGAGGGACAATCGAGCGCTCTGCTAGTCAGTGACGCCCTCTCTTGCGTGGCGCAGGAATCAACCGCTTGGGACCGAAGCAGTTTTGACAATTTCGAGTCAACTTTTGTCATTAATTGTTGGTTGTTGTTTTTAATTGTGTTATTCACGCCCTGTTCATTTATTCTAACTCAGTTTGAGCATTGTTAGACACGCTTTAGACTCGTATTGATCGCTTGAATTTGAGTGTGACCACGCGACTTGAGATCTACGGATAGAATAGCGGTACGCTTGAAGTGCCACACACTCTAAAAATCATTGCAATGAACTCAGTCCCCGTACTACCTGGGGCAAACGTGGTGGTAGTACGATAAGGCTATCTAGTACGATAGGGCTATCTGCATAGTGAAAAACATGGCTGACCTGTGTGTGATTGCCCTCGTTTCGTCTGCTGTTTTTGCTCCCGATACTTATTCAGTGTTCTTCGATGTAATTTTCTTAAGTGTTTTCATTATTATTGTACTAATGAATATGTACTCGATTAATGTTGGTGAACGTACTTGACTTGATGCTGTGATTCGATTTACTCGCTGTTTCCTTTTTATTGTTACTTTTTGGTATTCTGTTTTCCGTTCATGTTGCTTGAAATGTATGTATTCACTTAAATCCCCCCCTATGTAATGCCCAATTGGGCCTTTAGGGTATTGAAATAAATAAATAAATAAATAAGTTTGAGCCCTGATGGGGTTAGTGTACGCGACAGGCACTACGCTCGGCTGAATGGCAACTACATCATGTAGAATTGCACTGCGGAGTTTCCATACCTTTGCGCCATTCATTGCGAACCGACGTTAACAACAAAGATTCCTGTTTATTTTCTCTCCGACTGTGACAGATGGAACAAAGTGATTCTGTGTTGTGCCCATGTGCGCATGCGCGAACAATCCTGTCACGCACAATTAACAAGATGGGCACTCGGAGCTCTTGATCACTCTTTCGCCTTCCTCTTATTTTTTGGGCCTGCCCCGCCGGAGGGTAGCAGTCTAGCAGATAACATGCAGCCTGATTACCTCTCGGCTTTACCTTTCTTCTTTCTCTCGCCCTCTCCTTCTACGTCGTCTACTTAGCTTATTGTCACCAAGTCGGCTCTGGGTATTTTGTGTCTATGGAAGACACGAGTATACATAAATAAATATAAAACGAGTGCATAGCACAAGTCATCTGGAAGTAATATGGATGTAAGAAAACAGCCCAACACCCTCAGAACGCTACTCGCTCCATTAAATAATGATTCGCTTGAAGCACTGTGCTTGCAGTAATGAAAATATCAACATTTGTTTCTCTTTCCATTACACGACTCGGTCAAAAGGCAATCGTTAAATATTACACAATGTTATGCTATTTTAGGTGGTATAGCTGGTTAGTTTACGGGCTCATTTGGCATTGTCTTACTTTCAATGAATCAAGCACCGGGGGAAAAGGTGATTGCATTTTTTTTTTCTTTTTTTTTCTTGGTGCTGTAATATCCAATGTTAACGCAGTTTCCATTTTATTAGGGAACTTAGGCACACCGGAAACCATGTCAGCGGGTATAAATGTCCTGTGACCAAGCCCTAAATTGCTTCTGTCGTGAAACAACAACATGTTGTGAGCGCATATCGACTAAATCGAATATCGTATCGAATGTCGTATCGAATAAAATCCAGGATTACTGTTCTTTGTATTCTGCAAAACGTCCCCATGTAGAAGGCTCGTTGGTTTAGCGATTGTCACTCACTAACGTTCAATAATATTACAATGAACATTGTATGCCATAAGTAGGTGAATGCATGTTTCGTAATTAACAGACTTTTTAAGACTTCATGTCTCCACTATAGGTCATTGCGATATATATGACATCGTGGGTATCAACCTCCATTCACTACAACAGTTAATTTTATACTTTTTATTACGCGAAAACTGATTAAGAGGTTATAGAGCTACCTCTATCTTACATAAAACGTTCTATTTTAAAGTTGTAAAGCTGCACGGACTCACGGCATGAACATTGGTAAACGAAGCGAGCATTCAAATTTGTAGCAACGAATTCAAAATAGTATATATGTTAAATACCTCCCAGTGCACTATCAACTGTATTAGTAAGTAAGTATGTACACTGTATTCGTATTTACAGGTCTGCATTTCTTAGTTGAAAGAAACGGCGCCAAATGTGGCTGATATTCTTTCGATTTTAGAGTTACTGTATATGGTCTTTACGGGAAAATACTGTACTGTACATGCTCCCTACATGACCATATACAATAGTTCTAAAATCACAAGAATATTGATCGTTCATGCTTCCTTCGGGTAGCATATCAGAATCAGAATCTCGATGATATCGTTTACGCTACTATATATATGCATTATCGCAGCAATATTGCATATGCCACCTCTTAGGTAAAGTATATGCAATATATCCTTGTGATAAAAGGCATATAGTATATGCTACCTGTCAGTAGCATATGTATATGTTACCATACGCTACCGTATGCTATGCTGCAACCATAGGATAGCTACGTAGTTACATGATATGGTAGCATATGTCACGGTTTCTACCACATGCATATGCTACCAGATCACTAACCTGACCCATCGGTAGCATATGGTAGATATCGATAGAATATGCATATGCTGCCTATCAGTGGCATTAGGCCGCATATGCAGTAACTACTCCATTTCTACTCAATTTCAGGCATCTAACCAACGAAACAAAACTTACACGTCACTCAATGCATTAAAGTATAATACGCGCTAAGAGGTTGGCGAGAGTCAGAGTCTGTTGACAGACATGGTTTTTTCTCGTTGTTAGGAAGACCCGTATAAAACCTTTTTTAATTACGATTTACCTAGTGATATAGCGACTCACCTCAATTAGACTCTTAATCTGGGATAGCTTGACCCGCGAGTAAGACAGCGCGCACGCCATGGCCCTGAAAGCCGGTGACGACAGATTTTCAGAAGCCTTCCCAAGCGCCCAGAAGGTCTGTGTTTATTGAAACATAAAAAGAAAGCAAATACATAGTGTAGATTGAACACTCTTGTTGGAATGTACCTAACATGGTACTATAGTCAAACTTTAAGGGGCAAAAATAGGCAGATGTGACGGAATATTTGGTAAGCAAGTGACGTCATATCGTCGGTGCTAGCACAAAATTTCCGTTTTAAAGTTTTGAGGAAGCACTACGCAATGAAGAAGGAAGTGCGCTTCAGCTCCGCTAACGCGACAGCATCAAACGTACGAAAATCTGTCCCACACCAAAGTTTTTACTCCGTACTGCTTTACTTGCCACTGGTCCGCAAACGAATTATCACTTTGCAGATATGTTTCAAGAAGGGGTGTTTCAGAGACTTTGCCGTAGAAATGCACGTTAGGGTCTCTGGTATTTTACAAGGAGCATGAGCGCATTGTTAAAACTTAGCAGCTGCGTTAAAAACACCGCTGCTAAGCCAAACATAATGTTCTCATACATTTAACTCATAATATGTGTAGCATGAACCAGTGGCAAGTTGACAGATTAATTTACCCAATTATTGTGGCGCACACTAATTTACGATGGACCATGACGACGACAGGCCAACAGGACGACGACTTGATAAGCCCACAAGCCTTGAGCCTAAGGTGCTTCGCCCTTAAAAGTGCGCGGACAGTACGCGCACTATTTTATGACTTGCGCTCCGATAAATTGAAGTTACGTGTAACGTATACAGGTATGCGAACGGTACAGAGATAAATATCTTAGCGATGTGCTTACCGATTACACGAATAGTATCGCATAGACGCATATACCAGGCCGCAGGAATACTGATTCTTGAAAATTCAGCCAGCGTGTATACAGTACTCCAAACCGTTTCCGAAGTTTGTTATCGAGAATTCATGGTTATGTGTTTCATGTGTTTGCTGTTGCATCTTTGCCACCTTATTACTTGCATAGCACATCGTTTTCGCGAGGGAAGCGCTAGGTGTTAAACGCTATCCGCATCGTCCCGCTACACGTTGGACACCGTGCTCCACATGTTCACCAACGCTGAAACACATCTTCAAATTATGCGCTCATCAAAAACAATCCTCACCAGTCATTCTAAAAATACATGTAAGTGCAAAACACACACAAACACATAAGCACACGCAAAAATCACCAACAGTTACGACACAACCTAAAGCAAAATCTGAGCGCAGATTCGGATTGGGGCAAGGCTAATTGTGTGACGTTGTGGATTTTCCGGAATTTCCGCGAAGATTTCGAGTGTGCTATCCATCATAATTTCGTGTGAAGTAGGAGAACACTAAGGCTCGTATTGAAAAACTAACCTTGGGCTTACACCTCGAGTTTTCCCTGAAGTTTCTGCACCCTCTACATGCGTTATAAAGGCACTAAAACGGTATCGAGGTCAAAGATCACAAGATCGGTTCACGAATACAGGCCTACTTGTACATCGAGCACAATAAAGGTTTACAACCGATCAGAAAAAGTCGAGGTAAGGCCGAGGATAGTTTGTGAATACGGGCCTAACTATTTGTTTATTTACCTAGCTAAATGGCATGTGCTCACTTCGGGGGATTGGCCAAAAATGCAACGTTGAGACTTAAATGTTATTTTAGGTAAGCTATGAAATTTAAAACCAGAAATAAACAAATCAAATGACAGTAATACGAAAAACTTAACTACAAGTAATATGCTCTTGAGCTCGCATTCCAGACTGCCGTATTAACCTTAAGTGAACAATTTTGAAAACTTCGATGTCAATTTGATGAAATGACAAATAATTTTAAATACAAGATTAAAATGGTACTCGTTGAGTAGTTATAATGAAAGTACACACGGCATCAAAGGCATCCCTGTGGCAGTATCCCAAGCATGAGGCACCGAAGCTTAAAGCATTTTCCTCTGATGAGGTCAAGCCTAATTTTGCAAAAGGAGTAATCAGAACTACCCCTTTATTCGACTTCCTTCGGGTAAGCGAGGTACCCACAACATATATGTCAGGTACCATGTGAACCTTGTTGATGCTGCACGTCGCGGATGTCGAAAAATTAAGGCTGATAAATTTGCAGGTCGGAAGAAATTTCAACCACACACTCGTTGCATAATTAGCATTGTGTTATGACTGCAGTTTTACCTTCTGCCACGCTTTCTTAGATATAGGTTAAATCGATTACTTGACCTACATGACGCTTGCCTTTTCGCAAATGAAATGAACCACCACGGCTCTGTGGTTATACGCGGGTGCTATGCGCAGGGGCCTTCATTGCCTCTACATAACATTACTCGAGCAAAATATTATTCGCTACATGCACAGGCAGTTTCGCGCCTAAATAAAACTTTCCTTTGTGATGTTTGTTCCCTCCGTGCATAGTCGCGCTTTAATGGCAGCAACCACAACCCCCTCTTTCTAATGCCGATGGCGATATGAGCTGCACCGTTTTTCAGCCGAAGCTTCGCCACACATTCGGACCGACCAAACGCCTTTTTTTGCAATACAGTGGTGCACCCAACTCTTTCAAACACGAATGGCATGGGTGTAATCTGCGTCACGTAGTACTTTACCAATGTAGCCAATATTGACTTTTCAAAAAAAAAAAGGAAACACAAGCGAACCAGACTACTATTGTTCTGTAACACAGCTATAATCACCCTTTTAACGTGCTGTTTCCTTTCTTTATCAGTTTAGCCTCTACTTAACCTTTTGAGATGCTATGCACACAACTGTGCATACCACTCGTTTTTTATATACATAAAACAGAGGCTAAGAAAGAGCAAGATATATCGTACTTTGAATGAATTGAACATCCTGCATAATAAATTTACCTTCATTTAACTTCATTTTGCAGTGCACTGATACGTACGGCCACTTTTCTGTAGGCACTAGAACGTTCTATGAGTCGTGCGTCCTGCCGCTTCCTGCTCGCAATGTGAAAAGCTGAATTTTTCTTTGCTCAAAATGAACATAGACAAAAATAGTCCAGTGTTATATTCTTAGCCTGAGATTCGATTGCGCTTATGCCAAAAACAAGCATTGATTACTTCAGGGTTAAAATATATTTCATTACGACCTAATTACGATGACATATTTATATTGAAAAGGTATCTTATTATTCTTGTTATAATAGAATATTGAGAGCCTTGAAGTAACGTTGTAGTGAGTTGGCACATTTGCAGACAGTTCTTTATAGGTAGCGCCTTAAAGGGTTAAACTCGTACTTAGTGCATAGTACTTAAATCGTACCTTAATAGCGAGTATCGTACTTAAAGATCGAGCAGCATCCTCGGTCTCGCCACGACATAGCGCGCACGCGTGTGTGCGTGTGCGCTTTTTATTCGCAAACATGTGATTAGACGTCCCATGAATGTTCCTTGGCAATGCACAGTATAGGATCGAGGAATAGCTCTTTAAGTAGGTTTGCGTTTGAAAGAAGTGTCTACATTCTCAATTTCTTTAAAAAACAATAACAGCATGGAAGACGCATCAATTGTAAAGAAATAGCAGAAAATACAAATCAGAAACACTAGACATAAGCACTTTTTTTTCAATGTTTCATGCAGTCTCAAACATGAAAATAAAAAAAAATCAATTCAATGTGACGGTCTTGCATAAGCACAACAAAAAGGGGCGCTTTACACGTCTTCTTTGTTATACAAAACACCGGAACCCCACTTCCGGAAAATGCGTTTTCTAGTAGATAAACCTTGAGCTGATAAAAACCACGACGACATTATTCGGACCCCAAGGGGTGCCAGGACAACGGAAGCTAAAGGTGAACGTATCGGTAAATTTCGTTCAAAACATCTGAAGCCCTTTTTTGTGTTCTTTAACTTTTTTTATTCAACCAAAATGATCAGGCAGTTTCGAAGCGGACTTAGATGACAATGTGCTTCCACGCTGTCATCGTCAATGTCTTACTGGCCAAAGTTAACTATACTGAACTAGCAACACAAAAGTTACGAATCTATAGCTTATGGCGGAACAAAGAATGGATAATGAAGAGGAACTTTGGCGTTATTTCTTATTTTCCTATCGGTATCAGCTATTATACCCCAAAGAGGCCATTAAGGTTTGAACCCCCAACTTTCCGTTAAAACCTTTTCTTTTTCCCACTGTTTTTTCATTTAATAGAAACTGTGCGAACATTTATAAACTAGTTGCATTAACCACAATATAGATGTTTAGGTGAGGCTGCTAACAAAAAAAATGAGAGGGGAAGCAACTCCTTTCTTTTCTTTTTTTCAGTCTTTTTTATTCTCACTCTATTTCTTCGTATCTTCCTCTCTTTCCTTACGTTTACATATTTTTTCTTCCACCCTATCTCTCGTTTTCTAATATTCCCCATGATTGCTACCGTCAGCTGTACCACCGTTTAGTGTCTGCTTCAAGTACCATTCAACCCCAACGACAAACGTTGCCATCTAGTCAATCGAAAAACCCATTAACATAATTCAATATTTCACTGGTTCCACCCGCGCCACGGCAGTCGCTTTTAGATCGAGGCGAAATGCTGGAGACTCAAGTGCTCAAGCTCAGGCATGCCAGATGGTCGAAATTAATCTGCAATGCGCCACTACCACGCCTGTCATGGCGAAAATCGCTTCGCGACCTCACACTGATAAGACATAACTTACCGTCGCATGCATATATGCCTATTTCTTTCTTTTTGTGCACCTTGCAATGGTTAGTCCGAGTATATATAGACTCCACAAAAGGTCACTCGGAGTTACCCTGAGTTAGGTACACGCCCCGCCACGGTGATCTAGTGGCTAAGGTACTCGGCTGCTATAACCAGCAGATCGCGGCATCAAATCCCCGCTGCGGCGGCTGTATTTCCGATGGAGGCGGAAATGTTGTAGGCCCGTGTGCTCAGATTTGAGTGCACG
Source organism: Rhipicephalus microplus (assembly GCF_043290135.1). Classification (NCBI taxonomy): domain Eukaryota; kingdom Metazoa; phylum Arthropoda; class Arachnida; order Ixodida; family Ixodidae; genus Rhipicephalus; species Rhipicephalus microplus. Next base: position 11,025,220 of record NC_134708.1, on the reverse strand, counting down.
TTAAAGAACCCCAGGTGGTCGACATTTCCGGAGCCCTCCACTACGGCGTCTCTCATAATCATATGGTGGTTTTGGGACGTTAAACCCCACAAATCAATCAATAGCTTGTGTTATCTACATGTCGTGCACTGCACATATCATTGCACTCTTCACGCTGGACATACACAGTAACATGTCAGGCGTACCACCACGGAAATTTCTACGATATCTACCTATCTACATATGGTCCAGAAACCAATTTTCCGAATCCAGTCTTCTTTTTTTTTTCAGTTGACTATACCGTTTCACTTAACCATCACTTTTTGTGAGTACGATCGTTCAACAAAACCACTTACTGACTTATTGCACAAGGTTCCATTGGAGCGCGTCACTACCTCTGTGAAGATGCCCCGTGACTGGACGCTCTAGAAAACGGACTTGCACAAAGCTTTTCCCTTGAGTTCCTTAATTATGAGCGCGCGTGTTTGCCTACGCTCTTCCTCGCATTTTCTGTTTGTGTTTCCCAGCGCGTATTTACCTTGGACCAACAGGCAAGGCGCTGTCCACACAACTTCGACTGCTCTGATAATTTTGTGCAGCAAAAATGAAAAAAGATACATACACCAAATCATAAAAAGGTGCAGGAGCTAGGAATTACTTGCATTACCAGTCGCTCTTGGTGCTCTGTTCTGCTGTAAAGATTAAATGCCGTATTCACAAAGGAACCCTGGTCTTAGCTAGAGCTTTCCTGAAGTTTCAATCCTCTACGTGCGTTATAAAGGCACAAAAATGTTAAAGAGGTGAAAGAGTACGACAACATTGGTTCGTGAATACTAGCCTTCTTTGTTCATCAAACGCAATAAAAGCTTACAACCGATAAGGTAAAAGTTACACCATCTTCCACTAAAGGGAACCATGTATCGATGCGAAGCAGAGTGCGCTAGCGCTTACACATGCGGCTGCGTTGACGATGGCGCTCATCGAGTTGTTGCGCAAGAGGGAAACCTGGAGATGTGCGAAGCACGCAGTGATATACCGGTATTTCCTTTCGGAGTGTGCCAATCGCTGCTAATGAAAGACAGGAAGCACCGATTGGACACAAGAGACCCGCAGTCCGCTCTTAGTTATCGCTTACGCTGTCAAAGTATACGATCAACCACCAATAAATAACTGGATGACCAGGTATCCAAGTCTTAGCCATTTAAAATGACGTTCTTTGAGACCATTCGAAGCAAGAGGTGTTTTTGTCGATCCACGCGTCATTAGTATTGGACAATAATACAATAGCGGAGCAGTACAACGTTGGAAAGAACACAAGGCTACCGTACGCACCTGGTTCATTCCCATCATTCCTTGCTTCACATGACTCGTGTTTACACGCCCGCGTTTCAATCCAACCAATTCACAACGATCGATGCTGTACATAATAGGAAAGTTAATGCACACCCGCACATATATAATAAATTTGAATTAGATTTAGGTATAACTTTCCGTTCTTTTTCGCGCTTTCCAGCCGCCATGCAAAGGTAAATGGCTTATCACTGTTCGTTATATTGCTATGACACGCACTGCAACATTTGCCAGGCATTGCGCGTTCATAGATAATAAAAATTCAGGCGTTTATTGAAACAAACAAAACAACAACACATCATAATTAAAACTAAAGAAGATGGATTAAAATGTAACATCGTTAGACATGACTGCTACGGTTCGTAAATCTCTCGTGATAGCCGCGTTATGTCACTGAAATCTGGCGCTGGAGATAACGTTGCTTCTGACGCGAAACCGAAAAATACGCCAATACGTCCTGCAGACGCAAGACGCGAAATTAAGCACGCTCCTTGGCCCTAAATTATCACGTTTCGATTTGCTATTACTGTATTTGAGGTGTATCTGCGAAGATTCCCGCCCCGGTGGTCCATATAGTGATTATGGTACTTGGCCACTGACGCGCAGGTCGCGGGATCGAATCCCGCTTGCGGAGGCGCGTTTCAATGAAAGAGATATACCCGAGACCCGTGTACATCGAGTCCTTCACCACGGTGTCTGATAGCGATACAGTGGTTTTGGGACGTAAAACCCTACAATTATTGATAGTAGTTATTGCGGTATAACTTCCCGAAAACACTATGTTATTGAAAACGCCGTACTGGAGTGCTTCGAAATTTTGGAACACTTAAGGCCCGTGTACATAGTAATGTAAGTACATGGGCCACGAGGATTCTCGCCTGCATCGAAAATGCAGCCGCCGCTGCAGAGATTTGATCCCGCGACCTGTGGGTCAGAATTGAAGATCCATAACCCTTAGACCACCATAGTAGGCCCCCTATAGTTAATATTATGCCACCAATAAACCGTACATCCATGAGAAGTCGTGGTGCGAATACTGAGGCTGCCGCAGAGCTGGTTGCATTTATTTATTTATTTATTTATTTATTTATTTATTTATTTATTTATTTATTTATTTATTTATTTATTTATCTATTTGCCCTAAAGGTACATTTGTACATTATAGAGGGGAGGCGCGGAAATACAGATGAACAACAAAATAACTACAGGATTATGTAAACACATTTAACATGAAGATAAATATAATGATGAAGTTTTGCATGCAAAAAATACACTTTATTCCTCCTCCGCACTCACCCATCCCCATTGCTTTTTCTCTCGCCTTTTTTTCTTTCCCGGTCTTTCTTTCTTATTCCTCTATCTTCCATTTTATTTGCATCCCCTTGTTTCTCGTTTCATCTTTCTAGCTCTTTCTCTCACTCTCTATATCTTTATCGGCCTTACTCTGATCCTCTGTTATTACCTTCATCTTTCTCTTTCTGTTTTTACTTCTCTCATTCTCATTTCAATGTCACGCTCTTTTTCAAGCGCAACAAAAAAAACTAGCTCTTTATTTGTCACCATGCGCTGCTATACAATACGGCGAAAACAAACTTCCGGGAAATGGGTTTTGTCCTGGATAAACCACAAGCAGAAAAAAAAGACTGAGGAGACATTTTTATACCAAGCAGCACCAACACAATAGAGCCTAATGTTGAACACACATTTAAACATTCAAGACATCTCAAACTCTTAGCCGCATTTCTCTCTTTTTTTTACTATTTTTCATTCAACGAAAAACGATACGCCCGTTTCGAATAAGATTTAGATGACAGTGCACTTTCAAACTATCATCTTGAAGATGTTAGTGACGATACCTATCTGTAATGAACTAGCAAAACGAAAACAACGAATCTAGCTTGCGGTGAAACCAAGGATAATGGGGGGTCTTTTTTTTTCTTTTCTTATCTTATCAGCGATTCTGCCTCGAAGGGGTCATTAAGGTCTCCACCACAAAGGTGCAGCTAACGCCTCGTGTTTTCTCTTTTTTTTTTTGTCAACAAAGAATACGCTCACTTTTACAAAATGTTTAAGCTAACAAAAACATAGATGTTATGGTGAGGTTACCAACACTAAAAAAAAAGGGTAGTAAGGAGACTATCTATCTAGTCGAGAACTGCCTCAAGACAAAGTGGCACATGAGTTTACTTACAGAAGGTCATGCGTATATTGGGAAACACCTAACCATCAAGCGCGCATCCTTTCTGTGCGAAAGTCAGCATTTCCGAAGTCATCGCTTCAACATACGACACGAGACGTCGCTCACCCTACTGATGCCTTTCATGCTTCGTCTCGCATAAATGGTCTACCACCTGGTTTTCTACGACGCAGCTCTTCAAAGGCTCTTAACGGTCGCCATTCATGTCATAAGGACGCCTTGTTCATGGTAGACCAGCTGACACATGAGGAAAATGCCGACCAACGCCGTGACGACTCAAAGAGTGAAAATCAGTCTTCACGCACTGGAGTAGCTTACTCCCAATCTCGCAGACTTGGCCCGCCTCCTGGTTTTCCATCGCTTGGCTCTTTCGTGACTCAAAATGTCCATCTCACATCTAGCACTCTCACAATGGTCGGGATAGAGCTGCGGAGCTCTATCCGACCATTGTGACGCCGAGCCCTGGACTTACCACCCAGATTCATGCGCCAGAACAGCTCGCATCGTTATTTATTTATTTATTTATTTATTTATTCATTTATTTATTTATTCACTTATTCATTCATTCATTTATTCATTTATTCATTCATTCATTCATTTATTCATTTATTCATTTATTTATTTATTTATTTATTTATTCGAGTACCTACAGCGCCCAGTTTGGGCATTACAGTAGGGGGGAGGAGACATAAAACTTGAAATTGATACAGGGTATGAATACCGATAACAAAACAAGTAAGCATGCTCAGCTTATACAGTGTGTACACATTCTCGGGAACATGAGGCAATCAAGGAAAAGTAAAACACAAACAGAAATGCAAACAGAAATTGGCATATTTCATTTCAACAAAAATTGTGACAGAGCATTTTGAAATGAGGGTGGCGGGGTGGATACAATATATTCTGGGAGGTTGTTCCATTCGTGTGTGGTTTTTGGGAAGAAGGAGTTTTTGTAAGTATTTATGCGACAACGGTATTCGCGAACTTTGCGGGAGTGATCTAGGCGAGAGGATACATAAGTGGGATCTTTAATGTACACGTCTTTATTTAAACCAGTGCTACCAATATAAATATTATGAAATAGATTTAATCTTAAGAATTTGCAAGAATTGCACAGTTAGTTGCACAGAAAGCGGGTCATTCACAACTCAAACCTTACCGAAGTACCCCTGTTGCGGTGTTGCCGTCCAGTGCGCGCAGCCACCAGAAACTCCAAACACAGGAGGCTCAGACGCATCGAACGTCGCATGCTACCAGGCGCAAGAACCACTCATAGTGAACCGCGAAGAAGAAGCCCCTGATGAACGATCTGTCAACTCTGAATGTTTTTTGTCGCAAGAGTTCATTTCCACGGCACCGCAGACTTGCCAAAATTTGCATTTTCAACCTGGAGATGCGACGTCACATGTGGTACCCTCATGCAGTGGTAACCAATCCAATAATCGAACCAATTCAGAAGCAAATCACACATAAAACTTCGTACACAGTTGTTCTTCAGAAGCGTCCGTAATCAACCACGTCACAGAAGCCTCTGAAAAGCAGGCTAGCAATGATGGTGCACCAACAACCATGCCCGATAAGCAAGAAACCTGTTCACCATGCATCAGCTGTCTACAGGACGCGTCAAACCTCGAAGTAAATGAATGTCCCATTCCGAAAGGCTTGCCAATACAGCCATCTCCTGAGCAGCATCAGCAAAGCAAGCATAGCCGAGCACGCACCCTCATGCGACAACAAAATAGACTGCAACGAAGGCATCGACGAACGCAAAATTCAACGGAAGCACACTCACCAATTGAAGAACAGCAGAAAATAAGATCTCTAACCCAAAAAGTATTCCAAGACGTCAAATTTTCTCGCACAGAGGTAAGTCGCCAGAGACGCTCACTGCGCCTGCAGTTAAACAGACCGCAACACCACGGAAAACGCCAAGAAAGCTGCGGAAGCACTTCTTGCATACCGCCAGCCTGCAGGCATCACGCCGTCACAATCCGTCAAGAAGCACGCATTTTAGAAGCAACGCGTCTGTTGCCACGACGGTGCTGCATCCGATGCCAAAGACATCCGTCAATCCAATGCTACACAGATTTCAAACCTTGTTCGTTCCTCACAAGACCTCAAATCGTGTTATCATCAGTGCAGATGTCAAGGGTGTGGTTATGCCATCCAAAACGCAACAGTCAGCCTCGCCCACCAGAACTCCTGCGTTAACCGGACTGCTGCACTCTCCGTTGAAGTCATTGAAAGTTTACGGAACTCCTCTGGAGCATAGAACCAATTTTGACTTTTGACATTTGCGACTTTTCAACCTCTCCCTGTTTACTTTTTCTTGTTCATAATTCATGCCTTCTTTCGGGGGGAGGGGGAATCGTGTGACGTATCAAGCGATGGTTGGTAGAGGCAGAGAAGGAAGAAGTCAGAGATAGAATAAACATGGCGTATGAGCCACGCCACGTCTCCCGCATCTATCTATCTATCTATCTATCTATCTATCTATCTATCTACCATTCGCGACAAATGTCGTAATCTGCTTATATGCCATCTGGTGACACGTTGCGTCTGCCGTTACTCCCCAACGCCACAAGTTTCCCTTCTGCCGAATAAAGGCTAAAACCCATTAGCATACCGCAATATATCGCTTCTTTGATCCTATGGCCACGGCAGTCGCATTTCGATGGAGGCGCTGTGCTAGCCGGGGCCCGTGTTCTACTTGGGCGATTTCAGCACAAGTTCAAGCACGCCAGATGGTCGAAATTAATCTGCAATGCGACACCACGGCTTACCCGATAGCCCGAGTCGCTCTGGGGTGTTTCAGCGCGTAAGCAAAACCCTACCGCAATATCCATATATACATACACCGTCCCTCCTACGCGTCTTGCAACTGTTAGTAAAATATAGACGTATTATGGTACATCGACCATGCGGTTTTTTTACATCGTTAGCGCGTAAAACCCGGTAAATAAAGTTCCGCCGCCAATTAAACCGTACATAAAGAAGCAGCACAGCTACGTGGGAAAACTGAAGTGGCGCGGAGCTGAAAATGCTCCTTTCTTCCTCTCCCTATTGCTTTCTCTTTCGCTATTTTCTATTCATTATCTCTATCTCTATTTCTTGCTTCCTCTTTCTATCAATTTTTCTCACTCTCTATTTTTATCTGTCTTTTTTATTATTCTTTTTTTATGGTGTGCTTTACTCTTTCTTTCTTCGTCCCCTCACTTCTGACTTCCTCTACGTCACTTCCCTTTCCCACCCACTTGCTAAACTGTACTGTAAGCTATCGCTTGGGTTAACTGTTGTCCTGTTCAATTCGTGAGAACCAGTAATGACTAATGGACCCGCTGCGGTGGTCTAGTGGCTAAGCTACTCGGCTGCTGGCCCGCAGGTCGCGGGATTGAATCCCGGCTGCATTTCCGATGGAGGCGGAAATGTTGTAGGCCCGTGTGCTCAGATTTGGGTGCACGTTACAGAACCCCAGGTGGTCGAAATTTCCAGAGCCTTCCACTACGGCATCTCTGATAATCATATGGTGGTTTTGGGACGTTAAACCCCACATATCAATCAATCAGTAGTGACTAATGGTACTCGCCCGACTTCTGTGCCCACGCCCGTTGATGTTGACGACAGTTTTCCGGTGACCACGGATATTCTACGGCCGGTTACAACAGTTTACTCGGCTAGAAGAAATGAATCGGCGATATATTCTACGCGACGCGTTCGGCCCCGTTCTGCCAGAGGAAATCGGGCAGCGTGCCAGATGAAAACGCGACACCCTTTATTTCTTCGCATCGGCTAATGGAATGCCGAATATCTGGGTCTCCTCCGCCGTGCTCGACTGATCTCGCGCGGAAAGGCACAGTCCCACGGGTTTTCGCGCCAATTCGCCGCCTGGTCGAGCGACATTACGCGACATCAGGAAGAGGCGTACTCTGGTCTCGACTGCCTGCCTGCCTGCCCGCTTGACTTTTCCTCTTGCTAATGCACGTCGTCTCGTTCGATGTGGTTCTGCGAGGTCGCAAGATCGATTGGGCTAAAAAGCGCCACCACCCAAAAGTTGTGCGCGTCTTCGTTTTGATGGTAATGGCGGGGAGGATGTGTTCACTGTGATGGCGCTGACTCACAACTAGAGTCAGCGCCATCAGAGTAATCTATACCCAACACATACTCAAGATCTTTAGGTTAGGTGCTTGAGACTTTTTTATTGTGACAAATACTTGCCCTTAAGGCATAATATGTTGTGCGTATATGTGTATTAAATGTGCACCGTTAGTCCGGTATTGTGTAATAAATGAAGTGTCTGGTGTAATGTGTTATGTATCTAAAACTCGCAACTGGTTGTCTCGCTGTAGCGAAGGTCGGCTTGCAGGAGGTGACGGGAGCGTTGCGACTGTAACCCTTGCCATGTCCATATAAAGTGGTATTTATATGCCTAGCTTCCTTTCTTCACTTTTAATTCTCAACAAGGCTGCCACACCGAAACATCAATATCCCTTATTTTCTTGTGTTCAGCCATGCTCGTATTTTTATTCAAAGATTATTTTCTACCCGAAGGGTGGCCGTCGACGGCTTTATTTCACCCACAAAAGGAGACTGCAGCCAAGAACCGAGTAGCAGGACATCTAAAGAAAGGCCTATGCAGCTAAAAATCAGACATTGTAACTTCAGACTAAAAAATTACAACTAATAAATGAAAATGTTAAACGTGAAAGTAGTCAGCCTACTTTTTTGAAACGATATAACGAAGGCTTCGGAGCAATAATATCAATAAATATGTACTAACGTGGTAATTTTTTTTTCTTTGTTCATGTAATCCAACACTACAGTGAAGACATCTTTGTGGCTGTAACCAAACGCAGTGCCTTCAAATTATAAAATTGCTGCAACATTTATTTCTACTCCTAACTTTGAAATGAAGCAAGCAGGTACGTTTCTTTCGGATTAAAATACACGTAACAAAATATAACAAACTGGTTCGTTGTCTTTATTTTCTTAAAAACTTAAATAAGAGCCTTATTTGCAGCTTTAAAGAACCAATAATTTGAAACTGCATATCTTTGTTCATATCTGCATGCTCGCATTCTCCGTCTTTTTTCGGCGGTTAACGTGTAGTGCAGCAAATACCAGCTGTGCAGGTTTTATTATCACGAAACTGAAGCACAGTATGTAGCATACTTAACAGCGTTGGGTAGATGTTCGTCGGAGACGAGCTGCGAAACCGCTCGCGTGCTTCTCTTGATGTGCAGCTAAAGACAACACTTCGAATAAAGATTAAATCAGGAACTCTAACATAACAGGTGATAATTGTAACATCGCCTTTATACTGTACGATAAACTCCCAAAGTCATCCAAACCGCCGGTAATAACAGTTCGCAGAGTTCAACATAGAAACCACGTATAGGTCACACACTGCATCATTTTTTACGCAGCATGTCCAATCCCATCAAACTTCACGGCCCCCGAAAGTTAACGACGAAGTGCACATGTTATGTTCCCATGACAATCCACAGATTAATTGAACTTAGCTTAGTGACTGCTTTCGCAACACTAAGGCCCGTGCATTCTTTGCGACATCGAATAACGACAAAAACGGCACCTGTTGCAATGTGCTGCAGCTTTTAATCGACTTACGCTATTGTGGAGCATATCTGCGTTGTTCGACCTCTTCTCGGCCCAGGCTATACAATATCCGCGGAGTTAAGCGACGTTCATAAGTTCGTGCAACCAGTTTGACCCAGTCCGAAATCATTGGCTCATCGTAAGTTCCCTATATTGAAACACATCGTCAAAGTTAGTTCACCGTAATCGTAAGCCCATAAAGCTGCGCCAGCACACAACAATTTCTATTTTCCTTTTATTTCTTTTTGTGTAACCACTTATTGATGAAGGGATCATCGACGTTTCGTGTCCCGACGTTCATCGCAGGCGTAATACGTTCTCCAAACGAAGCCTATAACGAAAAATGAGGTTCAGTATCCGCTGCCTATGGTCACTCGTATTCGCCATAGCCCATCGACGCCTGCGTGTATTTCGCACGCGTTCGCCTACATATTCGGGCGGGTAAACATGGCAACGCGTCCCGTTCTCTGGGCGATCAGCATCGATACGAGGCGCGGAAGCGGGCAGAGCGAATCAACCAAGAATAATAAGTAACCCAACGCGGTGTAAAGAAATGGGCAAGCGAGAACGAGCTGTAACAAAACAAGGAAATACGAAGCAAAGAACTTACATTGCTCACCGGGGCGGCTCTGTCCACGAGGCCTTCAGAGGCGAGCGTTGGACCACCGCACAGTGCGCCGAGGCCGAAGTCCTTCAGCTGACGTTCAGCCTTGAAGCTGGCCCGAACGCACTTGGCCAGGTTGCCTGGGAACTGCAACCGATTCAGTACGTCCCTTGATCATTCCTGCGCCTGTAGCGATCTGCAGCATATTATACGCCGTTTAAAGTGGAGCGCACACATGCGCACCGCACCACGCATGCCACTGTGGACCGATGACCGGTATACAAAAAAAAAAAAAAACAAGAGCGGTCGCGGCGCTGCATTGTTTTTGAATCACTTAATAATGCTGTCACACGCTTGAAACTGACGTTGAAGTAATGCGCATGCTCGCGTATGAGATTAGTTCGGTGCAGTACAGCTGACTGTGCAAAGGGAGGTATAGTACACGCTTATACCACGCGCTATCAAAAGCACACATGACACGTGTTCGGACAGCTTTGTCCCGTCGTGACTGCGCCCGTAATCTGCTAAGATAAAGCGATCCAAACGAAGCTAAACTATGGAGAACCATTTCGCAAACAGATGAATATCTTGCGCCGGTTACCAACTCAGCATAGAATAGAAGATGACGTTTCGCGCATGCCTCTATGGATCTGCCCCCTTTCCTCCGGCGTCTGCTACGTTGGTTCGATAAAACGGGACGCTGCTGGCGACATGGTTGCCGCTTCGATTTTTGCACGTCGGGTGCGTACCGCGTCAACGCTTTTGCGTTCGCGACGGCGACTTCAGGTAGTCACAGACTATCTTTATGACGTATAAACATGCCGATCAATGTTGTAATCCCCCGGCTTCGCAGTTATTGAGTTAGTGATTTAAAAACTAACAGCAACTAACTTGACGTCATTATCTGAACGTTAACACTAATTTTACCAACTTCTATTCGCAACAAGAACGATCTATATTATATAGGTCCCATTTTATATAGCAATGATGCCCATCCAAATATGCGTTTATTTGACGTCCTTTTGTGGTCTATTATACACGCAGTAAGCCTTCCTAATTTTAATCACTTCCTTGTTCTCTTCAACTCACACTCTGCAACGAGGTTGTAATGATTTATTGCCAAAAATATACGATGTCGAACGCAGTGCAGTCTGAGCGACCGGTTTCACTTAGCCTCGGTACTTCAACTGCCGTATTTACCTGCACACTGTCAGCGCTCGTTATCAAGCGTATGCGGTTAAACGATCTATGACGTTGGCTGAATGGTAAATACCTGAATGTTGGCCAACATTAGTTAGTGGCATTAGCGTTTGTCGTATTTTTCCCTTCACTGATTAAACAGTACCAGAGTTTATACATCACGTCAAGCTAAAAAATATATCGCCCCGCCGCGGTGGTCTAGTGGCTAAGGTACTCGGCTGCTGAACCGCAGGTCGCGGGATCAAATCCCGGCTGCGGCAGCTGCATTTCCGATGGAGGCGGAAATGTTGTAGGCCCGTGTGCTCAGATTCGGGTGCAAATTTCGACCACCTCGACCAGGTAGTCGAAATTTCCGGAGCCCTCCACTACGGCGTCTCTCATAATCATATCGTGGTTTTGGGACGTTAAACCCCACAAATCAATCAAACAATCAAAAATATCTGTTTTTATTTCTATATTTTCGTCTGTGTGTCTCGTCCTGCATGCTATATAGCTTGAAATATTCTAGGGAAGCGGAGAGTTTACTTACAACCGATGCAGCTCGACGTCACGTCATCCTGGCAACTATGGCGGCGATGTGACGTCACGTCTGACACATCACCACCATGCAAATCGAATGAAATGCAGTGGTAGTACCATCCAGGGTTTGACGTCCCAGAACTGCGTATGAGAGACGCCGTAGTGTAGGGCTCCGGAAATTCGGACCAGTTGATCTGCTTTAACACGCACTAACATCTCATAGTACTCGAGCCTCCGGAATTTCAGCTCCGTTGAAATGTGATCGCCCTGCGCGGCCAGGGTCGAACCCACTACCTTCGAGTCGTCAGCCGAGCACCATGGCCACTGCTTCACCTCGGCGGATGAACAAATGACAAGGCGGGTCGTACGTATACACGCCAGCCTGTCGATGCGTGCACGTATACGGCCGTTTCCCCAGTGTCGGCGGTTAGCCCATGTCACTGTGGGCCCCAGTGACCGAGGACGCGGCACTTCACGGTTCTGTTTTGCCACTGCATCACTGTCTATCAATGTTCTGACCACGCTACCATATAGTGTCACAATTATATACGGGTACAATTTTAAAATAAATACAAGCGTCAACCCCAGATCGGCAGCACACCCGCTTTTCACACGTAAAAAAGTGTCGTGCTGGAGAGTTTCTGCTGTATCTTTTGGTACCTTTCTTCTTTCTGCTAGTGTAAACATTTCGCGTGGTAGTCATGGGATTCATTACAAGTTTGTTCATCCATACTTAGAATAGCGCGTTTCCCTGAACACTCATGTTCAAGTATTGCTGAAATTTACCGAAAAGTTGAAGTTTTGACTGACATAATAGTAATAATAATAATAATAATAATAATAATAATAATAATAATAATAATAATAATAATAATAATAATAATAATAATTTGCACCCTAATGCCCCGATATGATTATGAGAGACGCCGTTGTACAGGACTCAGAGAATATCGACGACCTTTTACATGTATACTGGCATCACTAGGTACACAGGCCCTATAGCGCTACGCCGCCATCGAAAAGCGACCGCCATGGTCGGGATAAAACCCGTGGCATTGAAGTCAGCATCCCAGCACCACTGTGCCACCGGGGCGGACATTCACAGTGAGAATTAGTTACACAAACATATGTCCGTATATGAATATAAAAATTGTTGGAATAACGCCCCAAAACCACTATTTGATTATGAGAGACGCCGTGGTGGAGGACTCCAGAAGTTTCGACCACCTGGGGTTCTTTGGCGTGCACCTGAATCAAAGTACACGGGCTTTAACCGTCCTCGCCTTCATCGATAATACGGCTGCCATGGCAGGGATTCGATCCCGCGACTTGCAGATCAGTAGTCGAGGACAGTAACCATAAGAATCCCATGGTGGGTCTGTATACGAAAATGAACCACCCGAAATACACGTAAGGTGTTTGACGTCAAGGAATTGGGCAAATACGGTTGGATGAGCCACGTATGCAAGTTTTCTCTGGTTGGGTTAGCGACAGCTGTGGGCGGAGCTTGCATTTATTCTTTGGTTCAAATTGAACACGAACGCGGCAGTGACGTTCCGCTCTAGCAATGACGTCATACGAGTTTTTGAGCTGCAAGTGGAATCTCCCGTCAGTGTGTGAAGCGGCAGCTTCCGCGATAGTTAAGTTTGCAGCCGGATCGTAAATCATGCGCGCATCAAAATGGTATTCCGTTGAGTCGGGCTTCCTGGCAGCTTAATTCTCGGTGCGAACTTCCGTGGGCACGCCTGCTTTGAAGTTTTCCGGCTGCCACGTCTCACCAGTTCGCGAGGAACGCCCCCGAGAAAGCTTATTCCATGTAAATTAGCTCTTCTCTGGATGTGCAGTTCGCTTTAATTAAAAAGTCACTGTCAAACTTTCAGGTAAGTTTAAACTGAATGCAAGTGGGGAAGATTTGATTGCCTCCGCGCGATGAACTTTCGCAACTGCCCTATTTTGTAAATACGTTACATTGAAGGCAGTCACTAGCTAAGTATTGCTTTTTCTCTTAAATAGCCGTCACAAGCTCTCGTGTGCGATTAAGAAGAAATACGGATTATGATGGACTACACGAAAATTACTTCAGAGATCTGTCCCGTTTGAGGATGTTTTGCGTCTTTAATGCTTTTTTGCATGTGCGAAGCACAGTAGGATAGCACTCACGATAATTCGCAGAGTTAGAGGTCCCAGTGCAATTGAAACAATCATGAAAGGAAGTGCTTAACACAGCGAGTAGCAAAGATTGAATAGTCCACGTAGAAGAGGAATTATTGCCACAAAAAACAAAAGAGAAAATCTATCTATCTATCTATCTATCTATCTATCTATCTGCCCGCCCGTCCGTCCGTCCGTCCATCCGTCTGTCCGTCCGTCCGTCCGTCTGTCTGTCTGTCCGTCTGTCTGTCCGTCTGTCTGTCTGTCTGTCTGTGCAATAATGCTGCCCCCCGAACTGTTTCCTTCCTCTATGCCGATAATTAGACCTTCAACCATGTGCTTAGTGGTTCACACTCCAGTTGCTACAAGAAACAACGACCATAATGCCCGCATATTTATCCAGGCGACACTGAAAGGCGACAGCATTAACTTCAGGCACCTCGACTGCGAAAGATGACGCATCGAAACGCGTCATTGTTTGAAATTGAGATGTCTAAAGCCACGCATGCTCCTGGGCACACCACGCCAGAGCCCGCAACCGCCGCAAATGTCGCGCCGCAGAGCAAGGCGGGCTGCTCGCGCGTTATACCCAGACGTGGACGCGGCGACACGTACGTAAAACACAGCACGCAGCCTTCAGTATCACTTCAGTAAAAACGGCAGTTCATTCAAGGCAAGCAACGAAACTTATCTTAATCGGACATGTAATCAGATCAGTGCAGCACTTATCTAAGCGACTGCGTGGGGGTGAAAATATATCTATTAGGTTTACAACGTCGTTCGCTCACACTTCCTCGTGTGCGAAGCCACTGCCGTCGTTCCCCGTCCCGCATGTACGGCAATGCGGAGAGGAACTTTTCCTTATTGCCATGCGAAACGCCAGCGCGTCGGGAGGCACACTTCATTCCATTCTCACGCAACAAGTTTGGTTACATGGAGGGCAAGAGTTGGCCCGGGGCATAAGCCTAGCGAAGCAAGGCACCATCTAAAAGCGTTTATGTGTACGGCACGCAATACCCGATAATCGAAACCCCGTTTGGGGTAAGCCGATTATGCTGGCACTTGCACACTTACTTTTGTGCGATATGCAAATGCAACCCATTGTCATTTTGTATCCCCCAGCTACGCAAACGGTTTCTTAGCGAGTGTGGCAGGCGGTGTTAAGTAAGCCGTAATTGCAGGCTACTGCATTGGTCCGAGAAAATGCTCCAAAGGGCCACTGCAGCGGTCTCAGTTGGCTCTCGCAGAGATAAACAAATGAAAAAGGCATTAATAATAACGTCAAGGGCCGCTTAACATATGATAGTGGTTGTGCCGGATGCATGTATTATACATGATAATGACTATAAACACGGTTACGACACTACGGGTGAAATTAAATCTATGGATAGTTATATTTACCGCAAATCGAAAGTATTACCGCAAGCTTTGACGCCATGAGGCGTATAGCCAGAATATCTTGGGGGAAGGAGAGGAGAGAAATCGGTCCATCTTTCTAATACCTACTACAAAAAATAGCGTTGAATGAACGGAGACACAAGAGAAAGACACACTGCTCAGTTGCTACTGTGTCCTCTTCTCGTGTTTTCCTTCATACAACTCTCCTTCGTCGTCAAGCCCAAGTTTCTACAGCGCTCCAGCCCCCCTCCCCCCCCCCCCCATTACTGGCTACGTCAATGCTTGACTCTTCAAGTATTTAAAGGGCCCCTACAGCCTGTAAAAATAGCAAATACAAGCTCGTCATTTGATTTGTGGGGTTTAACGTCCCAAAACCACCATATGATTATGAGAGACGCCGTAGTGGAGGGCTCCGGAAATTTTGACCACCTGGGGTTCTTTAACGTGCACCCAAATCTGAGCACACGGGCCTCGACATTTCCGCCTCCATCTGAAATGCAGCCGCTACAAGCTCGTCATTTTCTCCTTGCGTTTCGCGCCATTGCGGCACGATTGATGACGTCAGCAGATTGGTCACGCGACGCCAGAGTGAAATGAGCTCTCCATTGGTCGATATGAGAGAGGTATCTGATGCAAATCGTCCGCTACTTTCATTTGTCACGCAGTCGCGTGTCCATTCTTCTTTATCACGCATGACTATCGTGTGCGGTAAAGTAATTTCACTTCGTTTTTTTTTTTTGTGACTGCGCAAGGGCAGATAGTAGTGTGTAGCTTCTAACTGTTTGGCACGGCAAATATCACCACTGTAAAACATCACTAATGTATCGCTCTCTACCGTTTCCTTCTTGCACCACGATGTCGATGCGGGGATGTTCGCATAGCATCGCACTCGTTCGCAAACGCTGACGAACACCAGTCCACCGGTGAAAACCGTTAGAAACAAAATTAAAACGACCACGGTGTTCTGTCTTTTACCTTCCCTGCCCAAGTACGTTTGGCTTGAATGATGCTTTCGCTTCTGTAAGGGATAGTGAAGGAGCGCTAACACAGCTGTCGCCGCCGACGCGGTGCATTGCAAAGGGTTCAATGAATGGCCTGTTGCAAAAGAACGTCCTGTTGTGTTGCCGTATACATTCATAACGTGTCCCTCAGACTAAATAAAACCCCGAAGAGGTCCACATACCCATAGTTCTCACGGCTCTTAACAAGTTAATTTCACTGTACCATAAAGTCAACAACAACCAACAGTGGTCTAATAAGTTATGTGCCGTTTGAACAATTAGGGCAAGTTTATTGAATGTGAAAATTGAGTCTATCGTATACCGCTTTTTTTTTTTTTGTGGAAAGACGTGTATTGGTCAAAGCGGAAGGTGCATCAAGCTCGACTACTCGAGCAGAACTACAACTGCAAGCATATTACTCAGCCCGAAACATGGCTACTCATAGCAACAGGTGTCAGCCTCATCCGAAGTTTGATAGCACCACGATTGTTTCATGATGTCCTGTTTGAAAAGAACGAAAGCACTCATACTTATGCAATGCAACACGCCGGCATTGACAGCTGTGTTAGCGCTCCATCACAATTTCTTACAGAAGCGAAAGCATCATTCCTCCTGCAGGGTGAGGAAGTTAACAGACGTCGAGTTGACAGATGATAGCCCCTCTCGTGGCGCAGTTCTTTCGCACGTGTGAGTGTTTATGTTGCGTTTTTTTATCCCCCTTTCTTTGTGCGCATATACTGCGTCGTGATTTCGCACAAGTAAACGGTTGTAAGTTCACGCTTGTGTTGTCCTGTTTCTTTTTTTCTTCGTCGATTTTCTCTCATTTTAGCGCATCATAAGGTCACACTACGTGCAACACACTGACCCTTGCCTTGGCTCTTCTACCACATGAACATGGGAAACGTCAACGTTGGTGCCTTTACGGAAAAGGAAATTGTGCGTGTGTCATGAGACGCGCCATAGTTCCCACTAACAGATGTAATATGTTGTGCCAGAAGCGTAGAATCACACCAACTGTCACACCACGGGAAAACTAGAAATGCTTGATTGATTGATATGTGGGGTTTAACGTCCCAAAACCACTATATGATTATGAGAGACGCCGTAGTGGAGGGCTCCGGAAATTTAGACCACCTGGGGTTCTTTAACGTGCACCAAAATCTGAGCACACGGGCCTACAACATTTCCGCCTCCATCGGAAATGCAGCCGCCGCAGCTGAGATTCGAACCCGCGCCCTGCGGGTCAGCAGCCGAGTACCTTAGCCACTAGACCACCGCGGCGGGGCCACCACGGGAAATTCGCAATGGATGGGTGATTTTAACGCCCGCCCATTACAAAGCTGTTTCACATAATTAATCATAAGGAACAACGTCAACAAAGAGTGTAGCTGCTTAGGGACGCGCATTGCCTTACGGATGCAACGTGGGTATACTTCGCCAATTCGCAGAATGACGACTTAAGGCGTAGCGGCTACTTCGTAACTGCACTCGCAGTATAGGCGTTGTGGGCTATGTTCAAAATAGGGAACATTACACGCGAAGCTGTTCTTTTCATCACGGCTTGGCTATAGCGAATGAGAAGGCTACGCGAACTGGGCCAGATCACGCTGTCGCGTCGTATACTCTTGAAGACGAAACTCGAATGTCCTCCAAGTCTTGTTTGCTTTTTGCATCGGAATGGTTGACAAAGTGCGGCCACGGTTCACCAGTGCAGTAGCGAGGAAAACATCGTATACACATCCCCTGTCGCTGTCTTCGACCCAGCTCCCGTGGAAATTCCCTAGAGACGTGGCATCGGCACGCCTCAACGACCAGCCGTATAGTGTGGGCAATCGATCATCCTGTAGCGTCGGAGGATACGATGTTTGCGCCAGAAAAAGCGACCTAGAGTACTCTCCTTCCCCTCCGCCCGTCAAAGTGAGTGCCCTGTTTCCATCACAGCCCTCGAAGACCAGCGATGACTGATTAACCAGTCTATATCCGAATCGCAGCGGCAAATGGTTCCCTGGAGTAACTGTTGGACCCTCCAGGGCGTCACAAGCGAACGTAATAAAAGCGTTCTGCGACTGCTGCGATGGAGTCGTCTCGTTAAACAACCGTGACACTCTCGCGTTTCTCATGTTTTTCTTTTCATCCCTTGTCTCTCCACCTAACATTTTCGTTCATCCCTTTCCGTCGCCTGTTATCACACTCCATGTGATACAGAAAAGGGGGTAAAAAAAGGCGGGGGGGGGGGGGGCAAAGTAGTTTGGGCTTTTACTTTACAGTAAAACTTTGACGCTCTCCTGACATATCATTTATACTTCATTCTCTTCATCGTCAAGGCAAGTTCATAGTGAACATATGCCTTTTATGAGTGCGGTATTACACTTAATAATGTAAATTTGATACTTAACAACGAAGAGTACTGAGAAAAAAATAACATTTAAAACTAGAAACAACGCCAGCGACACGACAACCGAAAAAGAAAAAAAAATACAAGTGAGTCGCTGTCTGTCGCAGCCCGGTATCTTGTTCGCGCTGTTTCTAGTTTTCTCTCGACTGGTATCAACAGGCCCATTCAAGCACTGTATAGTACTTGATAACAACAACAAAAAGGGATGCTCAATCTCTACTTTCCATTTCATTACACGTAAATTTCCCTGAATAAGTAAACGACTTTATGGTGTACGTTGCACTAATTTGGTAAAAATCATGTCGGTCTATATCTTGATACGTAACAGAACCTGTGTTGAACAAATTTGTGTTGTTTTGCAGCTGAATAAAAGACATAGGATTTACCTCAGATTTAGTCTCAACCCCGATGCACGTGACGGCATCCAGGCGTCGCTGATGTCGTTGACCTGCATGCGAAGCAAGCAGGAATAAAGCAATGATTGGTGGTATGTACATAATTATATTCAAATTTTTATAGAATGATAGCGTGCCGATTACGTTAAGCAGCGGAACTGTGGCGTATCTAATCTAATCAAAACATTTTCTCCGTTGAGTTTGTGCCTAAATTATACAGGAACCAGAAACGTATAATAAAAATCAAGAATGACAAAATGCTGATTATATAGCTTAAGCAGTATAATTGTGACTTTTCTAATCTAATCAAATTTTTTGGACGAGTTTGTGCCTAACTTACACAAAAAAGTGCATAATAAAAAATCACGCAGAGGAGGAGGAGGATAGGTTGACGAAAGGAAAAGAGGCAACCTCTGCAGCCCTAGCTGGACTGCACGTAGCGTTGGCTCAGCGCCAAGATGACCCAACTATAGGTAATACTGTTAATATTGTTGCAGTAGTAGTAGTCGTCGTAGTAGGCAGCCACATCTCGTTTAGTTCTTGAAATGTCCGCTGGATGGTGGTACTTGTATATAAGTATATTATGAAAAGATGCAACGTGGAGGTAATTGGAGTGTTCACTGCATGGACCGACGGGTGCATGGACGGGAGCACGGACGGACGCACGAACGGATGGACGGAAGCAAAAACGAACGAACAGACGTTAGCACGGACGGACTGACGAGCGCTTCGTTCCCCTCATCATCATTGACTCCGTGATATGCTGTGAACCTTGCTGGATTTAGTTGAATTAATGTGCAATATTTGGTAACCCCGGCCTTCGAGTTGCGATCGATTCGCCCCCACGAAGCTATATTGCTAGTGTCCTGGTTAGGTCACTTGTTATAGCGATCGCCGCGGAAAGTCGTTGGTCCCCGGGTTTGATCCCCGGCACAAGACAAAATTTTTTTGACAACTACAAAACTTCCTTTCTGAGTGATCCATGCGGATTTATTTATTCGACATGTCCTTGCGCGTGAACGAACATTGAAGAGGGTAGGGGCAAACGCTTGCACATACAATAAAAACTTCGTTGTAGATACGGAATTTACAAATACAGAATTTTACAATGAAACATTTAACAAATTTCAGGGGGAACAGCAAAAGCCACAACACGCTAAGTAAATAATAAAAACGATTAAGACAGTTATTCCTGGAAGTGTTAGAAAATTAGCTCATTGAGTACACGGGAAGCGAAAAAATATAACGACGAATGAAATATCCATAAATTGACAAATCGTGCGAGAAAAACATGACGAACATAACAAAAATAGACATGATATAATTGATGAGAATCGCTATGTCAATAAAAAGGGCAACGAAGGGAATGCATAAGTGGAGGCATGGACTTCAATATGACAGTAAAATAGGTTTTATGAAGAAACTGCGCATTTCATTTATTTTAAATAAAACTCTGAAGTGCGATTTTGAAGTTATTAACGTTGGTTTTGCTTGCGTGTGATGCAAGTTACATGACAACCGCTAAATCTTTGTAACTCTCTGCTACAAAACAGGTGGTTGTCTTTTTTTTTTTTTTTACGCAACAGCGTTAGAGAGCTCGTTTTGCTGAAATTCCGCAGTTGGCGTCGGTTTTGCGTGGTTTTGAGCGAAAAAATTATCATCTTTTCTAAATTAAGAAATATAAAAAAATTGCTTCGAAGTGAGAATGGAAACCCGGCTGTCTTCGCGGCAAGTAGGTGTTTTACCACAACAAAGACACGTCATTGCTTGAAACCTGACGGGGGCAAAGGAATGCTACAGGAGTATCATATACTGGAAGGAGTCTCCCTAGCGCATATGTTATTGCGCGGCAGAATCTTAGAGTCGCACCTGGCGTCGAAAGTGATTCGCGCAACGAGTCGGTGGTCCCAAGTTCTGCACTAATTACTAAGTGTGTGCAGGTGCACACGGCACCTTACGGACGAGTAGCTGGTACTTTACCAATTAGCAAAAGGAAGAACGATGGCACTTGGCAGCTGTATATCTAGTAGACATTCTTGGATAGTTTGAAACGGCCAGTGTTACGCGCACAAACGTTCCTTTTCAATTATATATATATATATATATATATATATATATATATATATATATATATATATATATATATATATATATATATATATATATATATATATATATATATATATATAATCTAGCCACCCCAGCTTGCTGAATCACGCAGTACTAATTAGCAACGCTGAGTAAAGACGGACGGGACTTACTGCACAATTGGTTCACAAGCTGCGAGATGGTCTGGCCCATCGCAGTCGGGAGAAGACACAGCAGCACGAGTACGGTGGCCCGAAAACTCTGCGGCGGAAATGAATGCGCCCGGAATGAACGTAACAGGCGTTGGTCTTACGAGGCCAAATGGTCTCACGAAGCGAAGACTCCGTAAGACCATTAGCCCACGTACTCCGCGATGCTAGTACACGTTAATGAAAAACAGATGGTCAAAATTTCTGGAGCCCTCCACTATACGGCGTCTCTCATAATCACAGCGGGGTTCTGGGACGTAAAAGTTCAGATATTAATATATCATTATTCTTTTGTGTAGTCTCGTCTATACCCGCTATCAAGTTGCGCATAGTACGTTGGTATAACCGAAAAATATGATAGCTTGAGTTCGAAATTTCGGCAGTGCTAGAAACGGCGCCACAGCAGACACGCCCAGTAATCCGTCACCACGGCAGACTCGTTAAAGACTGAACATGGAGCGAACCAAAGCCATTGTGAGCGCCCAGTATAACTTTCACCAGACAAAGATAGACTTAAATCACGGCCTATCTGTTGCTAGACACACTTGGTTTTATAGTGTTTATGTAACCACTCACGCATAACCACAGCCGTGCGTTAACCACGCCCGATTGGGTGCCCAAGAACCTTCCGTATTATTTTAAAAACATTCCTGAACGTGCAACGAGAACAGTAGAACTTATTTGGGAACTTCGCGGACACCAACGACAAGGCAGGAATGTTTGATGCCACTTGCATAAAATGCCAACGTGTCTTACCCCCGTATTCACAAACACTCCTCGACTCGAATATCGTCCTTCGTTTGACAGAGTTGAGCACATGCGCCGCAGCTCGATCGAAATTGACACAGTGCTTTTCTCAAGAATCTTTGTAGAATATTGCCGATATGCAGTGACTTTCTCTGCCTACAGACGGAGCTCGACTTTCTCAAGTGTAGCTGAAGCTCTGAGTGAAGGCAACTTTACTATAATAGATTCTATTATAGCAACGTTGCGTCAAAGACGTTCTAGAAACCAGCGCGAGGGCGCAACTAAACAGGACACGCGAAATAACAGGCGCCTGATCTCGTCTGTTCCTTCCCGTGTGCCCTATTATAGAATACGGGGGTTAACCCCCCTATTCCAGAACGTCCCTTCACTCAGCGCTCTACCTTGACTTGAGAAAGTCGATGGTAGATCCACCTTTCGGCATAAATGTTCCCTGCATGTGAGCGACAGCCGGAATATAAGTGATATGCCGATGCCCGAGCGATACTCCGAGCGTATAGCAGCACCGGATTTCGTGAGAACTGCCGAGTCATTTTCAACCAAGCGGTGGCGCTGCGATCAGCTCGGTCAACTGAAGGCTGGAATTCGAGTCAAGGCTTGTTTCGGAATGCTGGGTTTACCGCAGATCAGATTAGCGACGACAATGATCACCTCAGTCGGTGAACAGGGCGTGCAGATATAATCACACTTGTCGACCACCGGAGTGCGTGGCTGTCGACGCTGTTGTCAGCCGCGAATTCTACATCACGTTAGCTGCAGGCTTCCTATCCCGCTTAAATTATAACTCAAGGGCCTAGCACACCGTATTACCATGTTTAGTACCATTACTGCGTCGGCTTTTACATTTTTCTGTACAAAATGGCAGCTGGAGTTGCCGGCTGGGCACTCTAGACAAGTGTGATTCTACTTGTACTGCTTGTTACAGTACTCACGGATTCAAACACGACATCAATTTTTCTGATGATAGTGACTGGCATGCACATTTGCTCGAGATAACCATGTCATAGCTCTACTAATCTGGTCTCTAACGATAATATTGGCCCTGATGTGCACGTTGAGTCGGCCCGTTCAACCCGGACTGAAGACGCTGGAAACGAACGAGTGTGCGTAAATTGGTCCTGTAATGCACATTTACTTTTCATTTTGTGGGCTTAAGTTGGCCTGAATGAAGAGTTCCGTCCTCAAAACGCAGACCATCACCTTCTTCACCGTCGTTACCACGTAAGAACACGCTAGAGTTGTACTTCTCCTCACTGCTTCGTCGCAGTCTCAAGCATGGGCAAAGCGTTTTCTGATACGGGTACCAGTGCAAATAAGGGCTCCGCGATGTTGATACAATTTGTTCTGTAATTATTGGTGCCTGATCTTTCCCGACACAATACTTCATATGGAATCATAACGACATCCAGCAGTAGGAGGGGGTGGGGGCGAATGATTTATTTATTTATTTATTTTTATTTCAATGACTTGGTCAAAGTATTTACCCCCAAAGTATTACAGCAGGACTTTCATGCGGGCTGCGCAGAATCTTTCGGTATACTTAATTAGATTTCTGAAGCCTGATTCGCCTACCCACGAAAATATTCGGACAGTCCTTACGCCAAAGCGGCGTCTACAATCACTTTAGCACAGACAGCGCAGATAAACAGAAACACTATTATTCTACGAAATTCAAGTCCGTCCCCTACGTGGCCTTATACAGTATGCTGTCGGCACAGTGCGAATGGGGAGGGAAGATTGGTGGGGGGAGTGAATAAACACGAACAGGGCTGCATTTACATACTTGACTGTTTCGCATTGCTCTCCAAACAGTTGCAGCCGGGATGTTATTGAAAAGCCACTAGAGTCGTCCATGGTGTAATCAAGAACAAGTCCAACATCTTTTAATTGCCACCAAGGTGAAAAAGTGATAAATAAAAGCAAGCGTGCATCTCTGTTCGCATTTTTTTTTACATCCCCCCTTTAGATCTTCGAGTTTCAGTGTCTAGCCAGGCTTTTCCGAAATCCAGCTACCACCTGTCACACCAAACGACGTGTGCATGTCGAGGCCTCGCCCCACCCCGTCAAGAGGAAAGGGTGACATAAAGGTCTCGTCAAACACGAAAATTGACCATTAACGTGAACAAGAGTGACACGATAAGTGATTATGACGTGTGACATCACCATA
This sequence comes from Rhipicephalus microplus, assembly GCF_043290135.1. NCBI lineage: Eukaryota > Metazoa > Arthropoda > Arachnida > Ixodida > Ixodidae > Rhipicephalus > Rhipicephalus microplus. The sequence continues at coordinate 11,001,189 of NC_134708.1, read as the reverse complement.
TGACGTCATTATCATCATCACCTTGCACGCCACTAAATTTTGTTACGTCACAGGATGACGTCATCGCATGACATTGTGTCCTTGGTCAAAAGCCACGGAGGCAGTGCAAAACCAGGAGAAACGCAGAAAGCGTGCAATGGAGGCAGAGTGCAAATGCACAATGACGTTACGAGCAAAAAGGTTGCGCAGGGAGGCGGAGAAGAGAAGTAGATGGCTTTTGCCTTCGGGAAGTATTGGGCAGGGGCAAAGGCCGAATTTTTTTTTCGAAGGCGGAGGGGCACCTTCTTGATTTTGGGGTGGGAGATGGGGAGAGACGACAACGTTGTGTTACCCCCTCGCTACGCCACTGGTCTTGGGGGAGAGCGTAATAGACCCAGTGCTTTTTTGCGTCCTCGCTATGGGGCTTCCGTTAATACTGCGATTGCTGGGTGTGTGAGTACTAGAGCCACGATATGATTATAAGGGATGCCGTAGTGTGGGGCTCCGTAAATTTCGACCGTATAGAGTTTTTTGGGGTGCACCTAAATTCAAGTGCGCATGCTTCTAAGAAGCATTTTCACCTGCATGGACAACGTGGTCGGGATTCCATCCTGCGACCTTGGAGTCGGCAGTCATGCACCTTGAACCCTAAACAATGGTGCATGGTTTGTAAGGGTTGCTTTAGAAAAGTGTGTTGGGAGGCTAGTTGGAACGACATTATTACGGGAAATTAAAATATTTCGGGAACGAGACATCAGAGTAGAAGTAGAGATTATTAACGCAAAATAACAACTGATTCCTTAGCCTAACATAAGCTTGCCTATGCAAAAATGCGCGTGTGCAATAGCAGTCATGACCGTGTGATGATAGCACACACTCCCTTATCTACAAAAAAAATCGTGAGTTTCTTTGGGAGGTTAGAGGTTCTTTCTTGCACAGATGCACAGACTACTTGCGTTAAACTTGTCGACTTGTGCTGTGTTTGGGAACTTGTGTTAAGTTTCCCTAACTTAAATTACCATAGCTAGGGATCAAACTCACTGGAACACATCTCCTGGTCACTACAAACTTATCGCACGTAGGTTTTTATTTATCTTTTTTCTGGGCGTGCAGACATGGAAAGGTAGGCTGCTTTGTAGTTGGATATTCTAAAATCAATTTTCACTCAGCTAACCATTCACATAGCCAAAGGTGGTAAGGATTCGGTCATGCCCCACTCCTCCAAAGTTTTCACAGCTTATATAGAAGCGGGTCCCTTGTGAAAAAAAAAAAAACACTTGTGTTCAAGGCATGTACGGATATCGCTCTCTTGCAAAAGCACGGTGCCGGCACAGGTTTGCGTAAGACCTCTACTGGTTTATAACAGTACCGACCTCTTTCGACAGACTCGATCAGTGGAACGAACAATGGTTCCATATCCTATCTAAAGGGGACCAGCAGTAGGAATGTTGCACATGCGATTGTTCCTTTTAACGTGTGCACGCACATACAGAGACGAAAATACCCAAAAGGCAATCGGTACGCCCCTTCCAACACGCGCGAAATCTATTTCTGGCTAGGTCCGAGCAACTAACAACAGGTAACCACAGAAAGCTCGATGTGCTTCCTCCATGCTCCGGAGCTTCAGAACGAGGATATAAAAACACTTGCTGCCCCCTATCGATGTGGAGGAAAATCTCATGTGGCATTGTAAGAGGACTTCTCCGGCCACCTATCGGGTAATCGAGCGAGTACTCTGATGTGGCGCTAACTTCGGTTGTCCTGCCTGCCTACGGAAGTTATTTTAACGGCAAGTCCATTTAGCGAGGTAGGCTAATGGGAACGTAGTGCAGTCGCATTATTATTATTATTATTATTATTATTATTATTATTATTATTATTATTATTATTATTATTATTATTATTATTATTATTATTATTATTATTATTATTATTATTATTATTATTATTACAAGAACAACCACATCTCTGATTTAACGTCTTAAAACCACGATATGATAATGAGAGATGCCATAGAGCAGGGCTCCTGAAATTTCAACAATTTGGCATTCTTCAAATTGCTCTGAAATCGCACAGTACACGGGTCTCAAGCCTATCACGATGATATGCGGGGTTTAACGTCCCAAAACCACCATATGATTATGAGAGACGCCGTAGTGGAGGGCTCCGGAAATTTCGACCACCTGGGGTTCTTTAACGTGCACCCAAATCTGAACACACGGTCAAGCCTATCACATCCATCAAAATACCACCACCGCAGCTTAGTGCAGTGGGAGGCTGCTCTGCTCGACCCGAATCCTGAATTCTCAATGTAGCTAGCGGAGCGAGACACGTGAGACACGAAAAACCAAATGATTGCCCCGGACCAGAACACGCCCCCAAGCACTTATTTCGCCCATAAACGACGTTTTCTCTCTCTCAGTTCAACAACACTGTATTTCGTTTCCACCCAAAGAGGCACATTACCAACAGTCCACACCTTTTATACTGGGAAAGATGTTAATTTAGCGTCGCGTAGGGCCACATTCATCAGAGTTTGTATTAAATCAAAATATCATTTAAAGTTAGAACTGCTTCGGGGAGTTCGCATATGCCCCTTCCTTTCGTCCCGGAAAACGGACTATTTTCAGCAACAAAATATCCGCAGATCTATTTTAAATCTTGAATTTAATACGCACGCATCACATACCCAGTGCGATTTGAACCAAAGCCCTGAAATAACGTATACTTAGGTGGCATTTCAATAAGAATGCTTCTGAAATAGTTTGATTTAGATCGATGTATACTGCACGGTAGAGAACACAGACGGCATTCAAAGGCAAGTGCAGTTTTCGTCTGCTTGCCATCTGTGTTTCCTACCACACAATATACATCGATCATGAATCTCCAAGTGGCCCAATCGTCCACTTTGGTTAAATTAGAAACACGCAGATAAAATGTTATTTAACGTGCGCCCAAGGCGGGGTACGCAGACACTTCATCGTATAATATCGTCTCTGCCAATATACGACCACGGCGGCCGATAATTCAGCCTCTGACCTCATGGGTCAGACTCGGAGGATCACGTAATTCAAAGTTAAGTGCTATACCTAAACCTTACCTCAAACATCACGAGCTAGCCGCCGCAATCAGCATACTTACAATTTCGTTCATATTCAGTAGTTTGTGTCCAAAATTATAGCCCGGTTCGTTTCATGAACGGATGGTTGACCTACGGGACCCACACTTTGATGATGATCGTGATGATTGCCTTTATGAATGACTCACACCCACCCTATAGAGTATTGGCCGAAAAACGAACCACCACATATGAAGGTCACAAATGAATTATACCCCGCCGTGGTGGTCTAGTGGCTAAGGTACTCGGCTACTGACCCGCAGGTCGCGGGTTCGAATCCTGGCTGCGGCGGCTGCATTTCCGATGGAGGCGGAAATGGTGTAGGCCCGTGTGCTCAGATTTGGGTGCACGTTAAAGAACCCCAGGTGGTCGAAATTTCCGGAGCCCTCCACTACGGCGTCTCTCATAATCATATGGTGGTTTTGGGACGTTAAACCTCACATATCAATCAATCAAATGAATTATACGAGTAATCAGTTGCTGAAAGTTGAAAGTAGTCGCATATGAATTCTAGAGCTAATGAATTATTCAATAGTTAGAATAAAATATTTAGGCTCAACTAAAAACCACCAGGATTCGCTAAAGAAATTTCTTACAGAGGAACACACTACCCGGTGACAATGAACCTCGTTTTGCAGCTTCTTTTTCATCGTTGTCTCTAAAATGCCGTTCGTCATTGTCATCAAAAAGGCTATTTTAGACCTCTCATTATGTACAATCTACGGATATATTGTAACTCCCCTACGTAAGTTCTTCCAAACGTTTCTAAGGCTGTCTCTACTTACCGTTCCAAATATCTTCCTCCCTATTAAGATGCCTGCCACTATAGGACTATAGGAAAACCAAAGTATAGAAGAGGTTATTAGACCAAACTGTAATGTAAACGTGAAGAAAGAAGAGTGGGTGAAAAGATAACGTGCCATGGGCAGGAACCAAACCTGCGACCTTCGAATAACGCGTTCGATGCTCTACCACTGATATACCACGGCGGCTATCCTCCCAGCGACTTTATTGGGTATATATGTGAATTTAAACGTGAGAGTATCAGTCAGCGCCATCTGTAGCTATGGCGGCGAGTCTGGAACACTCTTTTATGAGCCTGTGTGGCGTCAAGTAGCAGGTGCACTTATTACGAGTCGGCATCTGACCAATACTCCCTCGTATACGACCTAAGGCACCAAGTCTGCCAGTACGAGACCCTTGTTAATGAATAAGAGAAAAAAGTGGATACCTAAGGGCTCGTTTTTTCATGTTTTGACACAATATTAATGACATCTAACAGAAAATAATGCCAAGGAAAGTATAGGGGAAGATATTATACCGAACTGTAATGTAAATATGAAGAAAAGTGGGTGAAAAGATAACTTGCCGTGGGAGATCTAACCGACAATAATTCCAAGGAAAGTATAGGGGAAGATATTAGACAAAATGGTAATGTAAATATGAAGAAACGTGTGTAAAAAGATAACTTGCCGTGGGCAGGATATCAGACCGAATTGTAACGTAAATATGAAGAAAAGTGGGTGAAAAGATAACTTGCCGTGGGAGATCTAACAGACAATAATGCCAAGGAAAGTATAGGGGAAGATATTAGCCCGAATGGTAATGTAAATATGAAGAAAAGTGGGTGAAAAGATAACTTGCCGTGGGCAGGATATCAGACCGAATTGTAACGTAAATATGAAGAAAAGTGGGTGAAAAGATAACTTGCCGTGGGAGATCTAACAGACAATAATGCCAAGGAAAGTATAGGGGAAGATATTAGCCCGAATGGTAATGTAAATATGAAGAAAAGTGGGTGAAAAGATAACTTGCCGTGGGCAGGATATCAGACCGAATTGTAACGTAAATATGAAGAAAAGTGGGTGAAAAGATAACTTGCCGTGGGAGATCTAACAGACAATAATGCCAAGGAAAGTATAGGGGAAGATATTAGCCCGAATGGTAATGTAAATATGAAGAAAAGTGGGTGAAAAGATAACTTGCCGTGGGCAGGATCCTGCCCACGGCAAGTTATCTTTTCACCCACTTTCTTCATATTTACATTCCAGTTCGGTGTAATATCTTCCCGTATACTTTCCTTGGCATTATTGTGTGTTAGATCTCATTAATATTGTGTAAAAACACAGAAAAACGAGCCCTTAAGTATACACTGCTTTCCTTAATTCATTAACGAGGGTCTCGTACTGGCAGACTTAGTGCTTCGTATACAACCTGAGGTTCTAATGGTCAGCTGCCCACTCGTAATAAGTTCACGTGCTACGTGACGCCAAACAGGCTCAAAAAGAGTGTGGCACACTCGCCGCCATGGCTACTGGCGGCGCTGACAGACATATATATATATATATATATATATATATATATATATATATATATATATATATATATATATGACTTGGAGAAACTCAACAGCGCAAATTGCAGAAGAGAAATTTGATACCGCACTACATCGGAAGGTCTGGACAAAGAAACGCTCGCTACCTGAAAAGTCTTTATTGTATTTCAATAGAATGAATGAGTCACAATACTTCGTTTTCTAGTGCGTAATACTTTGAGCGCTTTACCAAACAGCGCTGAGAAGTGCTTTTGCGCAAGGCTCTCCATGTGGTTTCCATGAGAAGTGCTTCTGCGTAAGGCTCTCCATGTGGTTATCAAGGAAGGCCTCGGCTAGGAGCGCATGCGCAATCTGAGATCCATCCGTCCAGATGAGGTATAAGGCTGCCCGAGGTCAGCGGTGGATGCGCCGACGTCCGCAACTACCAACTGCGCGTCAAGACGATGCTATGGCGATCCTAGGAAGCACACAGCCATTCTGTGTGTCTCGCATGAAATTTTCATGTGCACTCTCATGTGTCCTCCATAGCATCACCAGAAATTCTTATATAGATTTCATGCGATCATATATTTAAATAGTTTTGTATTATAAGAATATTGTTACTTGGATCGTATATGTTTCCATGTCGTCATAACATGCTCTCAAACCAGAACCTCTGAGCGCAGATAGGTGTACTTCAACAAAAGCCATCATCTGACAAAAGACACACTCCGCCCACTCATGATAGTGGAGCAATTGTTTTCCCACGGCGCATACTCATGATCGCTTTTTATAATTTTTTTTACTTCTAAATTATATAAAGTAAATGAAAATCAGTACCAATCACGAAGTATTTCATGTAGCTCACCGTTGGGATTAAAATTCTCTGAGCACTAATTCCGGCGCATGAGGACGTTATTTCGAAAACTCGTTAATATAGCAAGATATACTCATCCGTTTATAGACAGAGGCGAATATATTTCAACGCCTCATCTGTCAATGAGAGATGCGTTTTGACCAACAGGCCGTGATGTCTAGTTGTCTGCATGTTTTTAAGCGTCGCTTTTCGCAGGAATGAGACCACGTAAACACACCTCTGGTGACATTCTCCTGCAGGTCAATCTGGCGTGTACGTAAGGCGAATAGACCAGCCGCTATGCAGCTATAATCTAACCGGAACGTTTCAAAAACTTGCATTCTAAGCTGTGCTAACGCGGTAAGACCATATATGACACGTAATGAACACCGCCACCGTACAACTCGCCGTTATGAATCTTCGCTAACTCCACAGCAAAGTTCACTTCATAATGAACATGTCAGCCGCGAGATATTTTAATAGACATGATTGCGCCGCCAGCCACTCGTTTCTGGAGGGTACTCGCCCAACGAAGGCTTACGTGACAGCAGCCGAACGTGCAACTGTGGACCTCACAGCCCATTGTAGCCCATAGCAATCTTGAGGACTAAGCACTCGGAACAACTGAAGCTAAGGTCAGCGACAAGTTTAGACGCTACGCTATGCCAAAACTCGGGTCACTGAAGCCCCGAGTGGGCTGCCTTCACCAGTCTTCTGTGTCTTCCTCCAAATCTTCGGGCGCAGGGGTGTGCTGGTCCAGGGTCGTCTTCAAGTCACTCGCCACCTTGGCCATGTTGTCCGAGAGCCTAGACACGCAGTTTCGCAGTGCCTCCTCCTCCGCGATGGTTAGCCTTTCCTTCTTCTTGGGCACTGGTATGGCGCCAATGGCGAGCCGGAACAATTCCTGCACCTTGGTCATGTGGTTAGTGAACTGGTTGACGCTCGCCACGAGCGCCGCCAAAGTGGGGGACTCGGCGAGTCCTCTTGCGCCCTTGCCGCCGCTGGCGGCACCCGAAGACGGCGGGCGTGACGAGGGCGGAAGCGGTGAAGACCTGCCTCTCTGGAAGCTCACGTTGGCGCGGTTCACCAAACTAACGACCTCGCCGTTGTCCATCTGCTGGCCAGCCGGACTTCCGGGTCTGAAAGACATCAGGACATTATTGGGTCAACCAGCCTCGCATTTTGTTTGTACTTTGCCGGTGCAAAACTAGTACATGCGGTTACCCAGGACTTGAATTTTTTCCACGTACATGTTTTGTAACGTCTGTGCATTTTCACAATAGTTTATCACTTGTCTGTGAACACACTCTACCTTTGTCCCTGGAGAGTTAATTAAAAATAAATAAATAAATAGCCCCAGAGACTATATGTGCGAGCCGGCCGACATTTTCCTCAAGAGGAATCAGCATACTGAGCACGGATGAATGAAAAAAGAGAGCAAGAAGGGAAAACAGGAACATGACGGTCATGTTCCTGTCCCGCCAATTCCTGCTCCTCGTCTACGCGGTAGCTCTTCTGGCGAATTTGAAAAACTAGCGCGAGAATGGCGAACACGAAAAAAAACGGCGAATGCCGAGAGCTGACACAGGACAGCCCTTGTGCCATGTCATTTTGAGTGCGGAACACTTCAGGCGCTCGGCTTGTCATTTATTGATCTCATGTGGCGTCATCATGCTCGCAGTAATTCAATCAATACAGGCCACAACAAGGTGCTAAAATAACAATAATGCTCAAATTCGAGTTAAAACAAGCAAATGCCGTATAAAATGATATAATCAACAAAAAAATAGCGACGAAGTAATCGCATTAATTGACCTAAAATAAAAATTGGCCCCGTATCTGCATTTTTCACTGAAAATTTTATGAAAAGACGATAGTCTTGTGTGTGGAGAGTGAACAAAACGTTTATTTGATGTTCGGCGCGAGAAAATCGGTGAACTGTATTTTGGAAGCGCTGCGTCGGAGAGCCGTGCAGCGAACGCGAACGAGCGCATCGAGGCACGTTAGACACGAGCGCTATCTGGCAGTCATCTACGAAAACGAAGGAAGGCGTGCGCGCCCACGGAGAAAGATGCGCGCCTGTCTCGGAGGCGATAAGGTGTAGAACGCAAAGCGACGGGCAGGTGCCACCACTGTGTCGCCTTAGCAGAGCGTTGGAGACACTTGCATTTTTTGAGCATCGTGTTGCATTGTCAGCGCAGCCGGATGAACGCTGCGGTTCTTAAAATTGCTTGTGTGTGCCTTCTCTAGCATAAAGACACTCATACAAAACTTTGAGGTGTTGTTATGGTGCCTCAGATATGCACAATAACTGCTTGTTTTATTGACAATCGCACAAGTATGAACGGTGAAACTTGAGCAGTCTTCGTGGGCGCTGCGGATGGGGTTGGCAGTTTGAGGTATCGTTTGGTACCGTTTCTAAATATCATTACGGCAGACAAACAAACAAATGTACAGACAGACAGACCAAAAATTTTGCGTCTAAGTTCCCCGAGAAACACTATCGTCTTTAATAAAGTGTTTCGGAAACAAGGGGCTTAATCTGGCGGGGCCCAATGGAAGTCGCCACCACCTAGCCGAGCGAGTGAATGCCCCTCGCCCTGTGCCGCATCTGTATCGCTCCGTGACTGCATGCAATGGGAAAACAACCTGGCGGAAGCCCGCTACAAACAACGCGTATATGAACCGCAGTAACATGCAGGACGTTGGTAAAGCGGAGCGAAATGTAGCACACAACTGGCCCAAATGGCCGTTCTTCTTCACACACCAAGTTAGTGAATCTAACAAGATTCGTTCGGACCGGAGAAACCCTGCATGCTTACTTCTGACATTGGCGTCATGGATGCTTTGGTAAACGGAACAATGGCAACCCTACGAGCGGTAATCACTGGGTGCCCGTGCTACGGACTTTCAGGTTTTACTGCAGTGGACGTGCCACGCATTCTTCTTTAAAGACGATAGCCTTTCTTGGGGCCTTCGACGAAAAAATTTTGGTCTGTCTGTCTGTCTGTCTGTCTGTCTGTCTGTCTGTCTGTCTGTCTGTCTGTCTGTCTGTCTGTCTGTCTGTCTCTGTCTGTCTCTGTCTGTCTCTGTCTGTCTCTGTCTGTCCGTCTGTCTCTGTCTGTCCGTCTGTCTCTGTCTGTCCGTCTGTCTCCGTCTGTCTCCGTCTGTCTCCGTCTGTCTCCGTCTGTCTCTGTCTGTCTGTCTCCGTCTGTCTCCGTCTGTCTCCGTCTGTCTCCGTCTGTCTCCGTCCGTCCGTCCGTCCGTCCGTCCGTCTGTCTGCCTGCCTGTCTGTCTGTCTGTCTGTACATTTGTCGGTTTGTCCACGCTTAACGATATCCCGAACGGCGGACCCCATATGCAGCGCCCACCAATAGTGCTCAAGATTCAGCGTTCATACTTGTGTGATTGTCTTTTAAAAAGTCATTATTGCGCATAGCTGAGGCACCATCAAACCCGTCAATATTCTGCATGTGTGTCTTTCACTAGAAAAGGCATACATAAGTAATTCTAAGGACCGTAGCGTTTATCACGCTGCGCTGACCATGCAACGCTTGCACGAAAAGGCAAGTGTTTCCAACGCTTTGCTAAGACGACACGGTGGTAGCCCCTACCTGACGCCTTGAGTTCTACACCTTATGACATCCGAGACGCACGCGCACGCCGCCGCACTTCGTTTTCCAAGATAACTGACACATGGCGCTGATGTCTCACGTTTGAGGTGACTTGATGCGCTCGTTCGCCTTCGCTGTACGCTCGAGGCACTCTTACGCAGCGCCTCCAGAATACCATTCACCAATTTTCTTGCGTAGAACATCACTTTTCGACGATATTAGCAGCGTAACCTGCAGATACGGGGCCAATGTCTTTTATATCTGTTCGCTGCTGTTTTCGCGCTAGATATATGTAACTATCCATCGATATCAACTCGTCCGCCTTTCTACGTTACGAACCTTCCAGATACAGCCTAACGTCAAGCGAGGGCTACTCTTGATTAACATCAGACATTCCCCCGTATCCAATAATGCTACGAGGTATATAAGCACGGATAAAAATCCGTACGTCCCAATATATGTCGCATATCGAAAGCGTCCCGTACATTGCATGGGAGCATGTTGGCTCCTATATTTCTACTGCCCAGCGTATTGTAGCGCTTGGTTGTTATACCTCAACTGTCAGCGGTGAGGATACTATCTCTCCATGTCACGTAATTCTTGCACACTGGAATAAATTTCAAGATAAGGAATCGCTTTTGTATGAAGAAATTCGCGGTTGGCTGCAAGATACATAAACTCCATAATAATGGTACGGTCCACCCGGCAGAAGAATTCCTAACACTTCACGAAATGGACAACTATAATGGCAAGCGCTAAAGAAAAGAACGATGGGTACAATAAAATGTTACAACATGTGACAGAAAACGACAAAAAATATCCCCATGAAATGCACACAATAAAGGACAACGTACCTATTCGCCATGGGCGACCCGGCGCGTGGCGGGATGGAATTGGGCTTAAGAGCCTGCGTCAGCGCTTCCATCTGAGAGGCCAGCCTGTTGAAGTAAACGCTCAAGTCTGCGGGTTCGCGAACTGGTCCCACAGGCGCCCCTGCCAAAGGCACGCCACTCACGACTGCGCCGGCACCCGCAATCCCCATCGGTTCGTGGATATTGGTGTTCCCGGAGAAGGAGCACATTTCCTGGAGCAGCATCTTCAGCAGTTGAGTCAACCGCTGCATATTGCTCTCCCACACTTCCATGGAGGAATCGTCATCGTAGGGCCTCGGATGCGTGGGTTCTAGAGATGGACGAAGTTTAGGCCTCCAAGATACCTGACTCGTCTTGGGATCCTCGCCGGAGTCGAACGAGGACATGGACTGGCGAACACTCAGCTCACCGTCGTACAGGTTCTGAGTGGCCATGAACTGCGACGCGATCGACAGGGGCACTTGGACCGTTAGAAACTGGCCCGTCGAACCTTTTCGTGCCGATCCATCGGTCGTCAACTTCGCGTTCATGTTGAAGCCCTCGCACATCTTAGGAGACGCCGAGGCTCTTCGGCCACCGCCACTCTTGTTTCCAGACACCGACTGACGCACCGTGAATCCCGGAGGACTACTCGGCGCGGAAGAGGGGCGCTTAGCGGGGCCATGGCCGCGCTGGTAGATGTTGTCAACGATGTCCCTCAGCTGGAGAGACTGGCAACTGATCTGGCCTGCTAGCCGGCAAATCTCCTCGCGTCGCGACGGGTTCAAAGAGGTCATGTCTTGATCGATTCGACAGCTATCGAGAAAAAAAAACCGACACTCTGTCTGGACAATGCGTGTAGCGCGCTTGCTCACCACGTTGTGTGCAGACAAATTTTGAGTTGGTCAGCGGCAATTTAGGGTGGATGGCCTCCCGACAGCGGCCCTTCCTTTTGATGATGATGCCTTCACGCGCCCGTCATTCTCTTTCAGATGCTAGCCTGTTGATGATGATGATGGCGATTGGTTTAACTCTTTTGTTATCGTGGAAAATAGGTCACATGTTGCAGGTCTTGCTATTTTTTTAAATATTAGAGACACGGTGTGATATATAAAGCTAAATTATTGTATTTTTCAATAGTGCTACTTTACAAAGCTTATATTGAGGCACATGCGAGAATATTCATTAAATAATAGATTTACCTAAGCTTTTCGAAAGTATCAGGAGTGTTGTTTTCCCAACTAATAGAAAGAAAAATGACCTTAAGTGCGAAATGCTTGCTAAGCAGCCATCTATGTACATGGGAAGTATGGCTGTCTCGACTATTTCTCGTCGGCTTCTTTAAACTTATCAGAGGCATTCGCACCATTGCAGCTGCAGCAAATCCAGCAATTCAATGCAGAGTTCTGGAACTTACGTGGCCACTACTGATAACGTTGGAACATTTGGGGGGTCATGTGCACGACGCGCTTCACCACTGATCAGTTTTATCAATGACCAACGCTCCGTGTGCCGATATCAGTGCACAACGCGCATTGCTCGATGTAATCTGTGTTTCCGTTTAGCGGCCACAAGCTCGGCCAAAGAGTTCCATTTTGCATACGTCGACTACTGCCCTCGTCAACGTCACAACCCCATGCCAATATACCACAATACCACACAGTTGGTTCAGCGCCATGTCCTGTGGTCTTCATTGTCTTGTGCTACAATTTTTTCAACACACGACACCCACGCACAAACATACATAAGCGTGCGGTCGACCCAACCGACTATCACTGCCAAAAAAAATTTTCTGGCTACGCCCCTGCTACAGGTCGCCGCCTTGGCCTTGCTAGACGACGGGAGAACAAGAATATACAGTGACTCGAGATCAGCAGTACGAGCATTCGGTAGGGGCACCATCTCGAAATCAGCCTTGCGGATACTGCGAAATAAGGAAACACAGCAACACACAATCGTCTGGTTCCCAGATCACATGGGACAGATCGAAGGCGCTCCGTCCAACCTCAACAAGACGGCCCACAGAGCAGCGCTGAGAGTCCTCCCCCGCGTAGGTACAGAACGGCGTGACGATGAGGTTCTGGACAACAAAGATCCCTCAATGACTTACAATGAACTTACTAAAAACTTATCTGAGGAGGCGAGAGTATCCGCTATCGCAAATTCAACAGAACAGACCTCAGGCATTGACGCTCAGACTCCTGCAGGTCGGAGCATATCCTAGTCTCGCACTCTTGCGCAAAATTTATCCAGAAATTCAGACATGAAACAAATTCGGGCTTTGCGTAGACTTTGCCAGCTTAGATCATTTGCTCTGGCGGTGCCCTGCGTTACGGGTTGAAAATGTTACATGGTCCAAGTGGAATGCTGCGCTACGCAGTACTGATTTAACGACGCGGCTATGGGCAGTCAGACAGGCCCACTACGTGGCGGAGAGGTTAGACCTATCTGTCCCGACGTGGGAGCGGCCCGCTATATACAACCAATTCACGCCCTTACGGAGGTCAGTGAAGCTTTCCCATGCCGTACGCCCCTGTTTTGAGCCCACGCAGTTTAGCTACCACTGAGCTCCTACATCGATAGCTGTGGTGCTTGCCGCTCTGGGTCATAGTTATAGGGCAGGGGACAACCAGAGGCTTCAGAGACATTACGGGCAGCTAGGTCCATCGTTAAATAAAGAACATGTATCATCGTCACATCAGCGTTCTTTCTTGTGTTGCGTGTCTGCATGGACACGGATCATGCGGAATCGGTCCGGCGACATCGGCCAGGAGCACATCATATGAATGAAAGGACATTCGGACGTAATTGGAGATACAATAACGAGAATGGGTCTCACCAAGGGCAGCTGAGCAGGGTGATTTTCCGGGCCTGTTGGAACATGATCTGGACGCAGATTTGAGGAAGGCCCAGACGCGAGCAAAGTAAAAAAGAAACGCACAGGACAACGCTGCACTCACAAGTGAAATTTGCTAGAAATATATTCTGCAGAACTCCGCCACGCATGCGTACAGAACCAAATCTGGCCGGCATCGGGATCTGCTCCAAAATGATTCTGGAGAGAACTTTCCCTTGCGTTGTAGACGCGCAGACGCTAACCGTATTTTGCTAGTGCTTCGATTGTGGGGAGAGAGCACAGCAGACTGCAAAGTAAATTTACGCGAATCTTTCTGTATCAGACAGTTGGTCGCTCAATTATCTGTGAATGAAACCTTGATCTGTCCAACGCCTCCTTTATTTCTGTCCAACCGATAAAAAATTTTATTTCTTGACATACCTCTGTTACCAAGTGTTAAAGGGCCGCAAGACAGCCTATTAAAATTTTAAAATAAAACGAGCGCGTCGTTCTCTCCTGACGTTTGTCGTGTTTTCGGCGCACTTAGTGAGGACAGAAGGGTAATTCACGTGAAGTAACTAAAATGCAAACTGTCGATTGGTCTTTATACTAAAAATATCAGTTGCGAATGGCCTTCTCCCCTTTTGCCCTGTGGTCACCCAGCCGCTTTTTGTCCTGTCTGTCTGTCTGTCTGTCCGTCCGTCCGTCCATCCGTCCGTCCGTCTGTTCGTCCGTCCGTCCGTCCGTCTGGTCGGTTAATCGTGACGAAGGACGAGGTTAAACTGTGAGGAACTTCGCCCCTAAAAAGAGTCCAAGCAAGCATGTCACCAGGTGACAATGACATGTCCGCTTGCGTGCCTTTGCACTCCACGATTGTTGTGCATCCTAACATTCCGAAACAATATGCTTCTCCCGCGGCGTTTCATGATAATTAAAACCCCGCAGTATAAGGCTGTCTAACGTCAGCGGTGGATAATAATATCTTGGTATTAACGTCACAAAACCACGATATCATTATTAGGGACGCCGTAGAGAGCGCTCCGGAAATTTCGACCACCTAGTGTTCTTTAAAGTGCAATGACATCACACTGTGGACGGGCCTCTACCATTTCACCTCCATCGAAATGCCGCGGCAAGGATCGAACCCACGACCTTTGGGTAAGCCGCCGAGCAACCACTGCTCCACTGTGGTGAACATCAGCGGTGGATGAAGCACGGTCACAGTTCCCTACCAGGGAGGGGGGTGGGAGCAAAGGTTCATCGCAGCACCCCTCCTCCATTACATGTCAACATATAGGGCAGATTTTGCACCCCCCTCCTTACGGGTGACTAGGAGGGCAGCAGCCCTTCCTGCCCCCCCCCCCCTTCATGCACACGTCTACGAAGGAGTAGACGTCCGAGACCACCAACTCCACGTCAAGATAACGGTACGCAGATCCTATGAAGCCACCCAGCCATATTTTTACAAGAAGGGAGGGGGGGGTGGACGCTTATGGTTGCCGCACTGTCGCGGCAACGATCAGCGTGCGGCTCTAGCCCCCACAGGAGGCGGGAGCTTCTACGGTCTGCGCTCTCTCAATGCGAAAAAACGGCGTCAAAAGTGTACCTGGAGCGGCCGTCCACATATAGATGCTCTCTACACGTAACTGCCACCAGTGGCGCCACCCGGCGTATAGCCCTTAGTACCAGCGTGCGCTGCCCACGGGGGCGCGCGTCTCAACAAAGCCATCACTACGCAAGAGTTTTGTGGTGGTCATCTACTGTGGCCGTGCCGCAGGAAACTTGGTTATTTAGCAAGCGAATGTTTACTACAATTATTATTGCTCCTAATATTGCTAGCCTTGCTTCGTAAAACATTCGAATGTGTTGCTATTGCATTCATTGTTTCGCCCTTATGACGAAACTGTGACTTTTTGTTATTTCTTGCGATACTGGTTACGGACGCCAGCGGCGGCTGCGGCGGAAAACTACGGCGCCGCGCATGACCCGTGCTCTGATCTCATAACGGCTTTCGATGTAATAATAAAACCAGACAAAAATCACCCCGGATCGAATAGTATCTCAAACCAGGGCCCCTCTGCGTGGCAGTTGAGTATTTTACCACAGACTTAGACTGTTGCTCGGAACTAATTAGTAAAAAAAAACTATACAGGCGTAATGTCGGGCAATGAATCGCGTATGAAATATAGCGTGGCAGAAGAGTGAAATAACTACTCATCACACGATGCTACTTTTGCAACGAGAGTGTGCATGGTTTATTGCTTCCCGCGTATACTCTAAAAAAATATCGAGTAAAAAGGGTGTCTTTTTGTCCCACAACAATAATCGTCATTAGGCTTGCGTGCGCTTCCTTTCTTGAAAACTTGGCGCTGGCCACTTACCTATCGAGAATGCAATGTAACCCTGATAATGGGCATGTCGATCGTGACCGGAATGTACCGGGCGCGGGGCGAGAGCGCAAGGATGGAACGCAATATAGATGACGATTATTGTTGTGGGACAAAAAGACATCCTTTTTACTGGCTCTTTTTTTAGAGTGTACTGCAATATGCTCAACCATAATTCTGCATCGTTATCACCAAATAAGTTTTGAGCACGCCGTGCTCAAAACATTTCTCGCTGTCACCAAAAATAAATGTCAGTTTTCAACGTTAGGTGAAAGTTTAAATATCTGAGTATCTGTATCATAAGCTGCGCTCCCACAGTAAACAACGTAGCACATGTTAAGATGCCTACTACGGTACAGCTCACCAAACCATTGGCGTATACCGTGGTGTGGGGGAAATCCAAAACCTCCCGCTGACCACGAGAAAATTTCACTGAAAAACACTGTACAGCCAAGCTCACTTCGTTACGATGACGTCACAGCCATGTAATCTTTTAATCGAAATAATCTTGCCGCCAACCACTCGTCGCTCGGAGGTAGTCACTCTACGTAGGTCCGAAAAACAGTATAGCCGAACAAAAGGGCTCGGATAGCGGAGCCCTTGGCAATTTAGATGCTTCAGCTTCACCACTTAGAACAACAAAGGCTGTTCAGGTTAGCCAGCTGTCCGACGCTAAATTACGCCAAACCTCGGGTCCGTAAAAGCCCGGAGCTTCCTGCCCTCAGCAATCTTCTGGCTTTTCGTCCAAATCGTCGACGAGCCGGCTTAGGGGCACTACGGTGTACTCGTCCAGGGTCTTCTTCAGGTCGCGAGACATCTGAGCCATGTTGTCTGTGAGTTTTGAGATGCAGTATCGCAGGTCCTCTTCTTCGGAGACGGAAAGTCCTTCCCTCTTCTTGGGCAGTGGTCTGGCACCCATGGCGCGCCTGAACAACTCCTCTACCTGGGTCATGTGCTTGGTCAGCTGGTTGACGCTCGCCACGAGCGGCGCTGTAGCGTCAGACTGTACAAGTCCTCGTGCACCACTGCCACCGGTAGCGGCCGCCGAAGAAGACCGCTGCGAGGACGACGGGATTGACAGAGACCTGTCGATATGGAAGCTGACGTTGGCCCGGTTCGGCATGCCGACGTCCTCACCATTGCCCACCTGCGCCGGCCTTGCACCGGCTTGCACTGGTTGGTCTGGCGGGCTTTCATTCTTGGATGACATCAGGACATCGAGTGGGTCGACGGGCCTCGCGATGGCCCTCGAGACATCAGCGAGATTGTGTGCGAGCCGGCCGACATTTTCCTCGAGAGGAATGAGCCTACAGAGCAGGGATGAAGGAAAAAACAAGTTAGAGGAGGGTTCCAATTGTCTTTTTTATTATACATAACCTTTTTCTTCATTTAGACAGCGCAAAGATGGTCGCATATCTGAGGCAGTTTTTTCTCTACAGTGTAACTTTTCTGGAATACTTGGAAAACCAGCGTGAGCATGCTGAACACGCAGAAAAAGAGAACATCACGGGCGCTGTCCCCAGACAGCGCTGGCCCTCTGTACTTTTCCCGTATACAGATAATAAAGACCAAGTACCTATTCGCCATGGGAGCTCCAGCGTGTGGCGGGAAGGGATTAGGTTTGAGAGCCTGCATCAGCGCCTCCATCTGGGAGGCCAGCTTGCTAAAGTAAACGCTCAGGTCTATGTGTTCGAGGACTGGTTCCGACGACAGATGCTCTGTCGACGACGGTTCCTTCACCTCAGGCTGCGGCGGGTAGAGCTGCTGAAACGGCGCAGGGTTGTGCAGCGCGTTGCTCACCTTCTCCCGGTTGTACATACCACCGATGATGCTGCTTGCCGCCACCTTTGTGGCGAAGGCGTCAGCCGCCGATGCCTCGGCTAAAGGGACGCCACTACCGACCACATTGGCGGCCGCCAGCAGCGTCTGTTCGTCGATTTTGGTGTAGTCTGAGATGCCACGCAGTTCCTGCAGCAGCATCTTCAGCAGCTGGGTCAAGCGCAGCATGTTGCCCTCCCACACCTCCCAAATGGGGTCGTCCTCGTAGGGCCTTGGATGCTCGGGCTCAGGTTCTTCGGCCTTCGGCTTGGGCGGCGGCCGAGGCTTGGGCCTCCGAGATATGTGACTCGTGGTGGGAATCTTTGGGCCCTCGATGGAACCCAACGAGGACACTGACTGGCGAGAACTCAGCTCACCAGTTTCCATCTTTTGCGTGGCCATGAACGGCGAAGTCATCGAGGCGGGTACCTGGACTTTTAGGAACTGACTCGTCGAGCCCTTTCGTCCTGGTTTACCAGTCGTCATTTTGGCGTTCACGGAGAAGTCCTTGCCCATATGAGGAGTGGTCGAGGGCGGCCTAGCTGAGCTCTGACGGCGCTGGTTAATGTTATCGACAATGTTCCTGAGCTGTAGAGACTGGCAACTGATCTGGCCCGCCAAGCGGCAGATCTCTTCTCGTCGCAATGGGCTGAAAGAAGCCATGTCTAGATCGACTCGACAGCTATCGGGAAAAGTTCCGACACTCTGCCTGGACGGTGCGCGTCGAACTCCTGCTCACCACGTCGTGTGCACACTAAATTTGACTTGGTCAGCGGCAATTTAGGGTGGGATTCAGGCCTCCCGGTTTGGCCCCAGTTGCATTCCGCAAGAATTTCTCAGACGCCCATCATTCTTTTTGAGGCGCGAGCTTGGCGTGAGCTCGTTGATGATGACGATGATGGTGATGTTGTCTTGTTTAAACCTGCCACCTGCACTCGCGAGGATTGACCACTCATTCGAAAAGGAATTTACTGGAGCAGCAATAATGTCAGTACCATGAAGAAATTGAAAACAAGAAAGAGATAATTGATGTTAATTTCCAGGAAAATTACAATTAGGTTGCGATCGAAGAACATTTGAAATAAAAGAATCTCCACAGAGCCGGCAGTCCTAGTAGAAATAACCTGCTCGATGATGGTATCGTAGCTTGATTGTCCCGTTGTTGCAGCGAAACGGTAAATCTGTAAACAATGATTTCAAAGTGTCTAGAAAAGCAGGATGACAGAATATGTGGATGTCTACCCACTGGTCTGGTGGCACATGCACTTTAAGGTGTAGTGGCCAGGGAGAAAGCGTGTGTTGGTGTCTGTCACACACTCACACCCACACTGGGGGTGAGCAGGGAGACTAATAATTTCTAAATTATGAACACGTGAATTTTATGGTTGTTCTCAGAATAACAAGCATACGTTAACAATGGTAATTTAAAAACATAAAGCCTGGACCATTAGAATTCAGCAAAGAAAAAAAAGGGGCAAAGCTTCCACAAAGCCGCTGCGCAAGGCGTGAAACCGCAATGCTGGAGAATTGTGAAGACTATTATGGTTGCACCTGGGTTGTTTCTGACGAAGGTGGTGCAGGTTGTTTTAAGGTAGCTCCAATAGGTTGTTGCTGGGCCTCAACTACAGGTGGTGATAAGTTGTTTCTACGTTGTCACAGACACGGCACGGATTCCCGAACTCCAGAGACGAAGACTATCGCTAAAATCCAGCGTTCGCACCTCTCATGGTTCTAGAGGCCCGTCGTCATTGGCGCAGGCCTTCCATCACTTCGGGGCTTTTCTCGCGCATGCCGTTGCCTTTCCCGTTCTCAGGTATTCGCACATTGTGTGTACTAGAGATTTCCGGCTCACCACCATCTTTTTCGCAGCGACTTGTTGGGCTAACCGTTGCCTTCGTGATTTTTAGTGGACAGTAATGATCAGTGAAATTTACCCCGTTTCTTTGGCACATAACCGTTTATCATGATTTTTTTTCATATGTCACTTGCACAAAAAGTACAGCTCGTTTAAACAGGCTGACTGTTTAAACAACGCTGCAAGAGTTTCATGTATCGTAGGAGCCTCCTTAACGCATGTAATATTGAGTGGCAGAATCGCAGAATTGCACCGGGTGTTAATACATGTTATAGCGCAACGAATTGGTGGTTTAAGGCTGGTAACACACTACAAAGTATAGATGCAGCAGCGCAAGTGTGCGTGGCGCCTAAGGACGCCCAGTGGGCAATTTGTAAATTTGCGAAAGGAAGAAATGTGGCGTAGTGGCCACTTCGCCGCTGTACTTGCAGTAGGCATTCATGGATAGTCTGAAAGGATCACTTCCCAGGCGCGCAAAGGTTCCTTCTTTGCGACGCGGTTGACTGCAATGCGCACGGGGCCAATTTACTCTATATCGTTCAATTCCTGAAGGTGAAGCCGAGGCGTCTTTCAAATATTCTAGTGTTCGCCGCCGCAAGCTGGAGTATATACCCTCTTTTTGTTGTTTGCCTTCCTAGTGCCTTCATTATACGCGCAATAGCTGTGTCCCCCTGCTTTTCTCTCACAGAGGGTAGGTAGGACAATATGAGCTGCCGTTGTACAGCTTTGACAATGAAAGATCGACTTCAAGCACTGTAAGCTGTGATCAGACGGCCAAGAGCATTTAGCACACACATAGAACACCGATACTGCACAATTCGTACGCCATGTGATCAATCTTTGTCAATAGCCAAGCCATTACAAGCTCATTTCATTACCAAGACGTCAGCAGCGAAATATTTTATTCGCCATAATCGCAACGCTAACCACTCGTTGCTGATGGTAGTCGCACTGCGGAGGTCCGCGGGACATTATTCAAACACTAAGCATCAAATATCGGGGCCAATTATATCGATGTCGAAGACAACTATTGGCCAGCATGCAGTTTCGACGTTAATGAAGCCCTTGGGGGGCTTCTCTCAGCAGTCTTCTATCTCGTCATCACAATCGTCGACGAGCAGGCTTAAGTGGAACTACAGTGTGCTCGTCCGGGGTCTTTTCCAGGTCGCGAGACATCTTGGGCATATTGACCGTGCATTTGAAGACGCGATATCGCAGGTCTTCCTCATCGGAGACGGAAAGTCCTGCGCGCCGGAATAGGTCCTGTACCTAGGTCATGTGGTTCATCAGCTGGTTGACGCTCGCCACGAGGGCCGCCATAGTTTTGGACTGTGCGAGTCGTCCTGCGTTCTTGTTGACGCAGGCGGCTATTCCGAAGACGACGGCTACGACGAGGACCTGTCGATCTGGAAGGTCACGTTGGCCCGGTTCGCCATGCTGACACATTTGCCATTGTCCATCTGCGCCTTCACGCGGACTTGCATCTGCTGGGCCGCCGTGATTCCGACCCTGCACGATATCAGGAGATGTAGTGAGTAGACGGGCCTCACGATGGGCATCGATATATCTGAGAGATTGTGCGTGAGGCAACCGACAATTTCTTCAAGCGGGATCGGCCTAGGAAGCAGAGACGAAGGAAAGAATAAAAAAAACAGAGAGGCCTGAATGCTGTTTTAGATGCGGAGCATCTTATACTCGCGCCTTGTAGTGCGCCGTCCGCGCCGTCCGCACCGCTTCTCGAACATTCGACAGCTGACGCGCGCGCATGCGCCGTCGCGCCGTCGCCCACTCTTCCACCATCTGTGCATTCCTTCCTCCTCTACACACCGCGCGTGCTTCACTCCTCCACCATCTGTGCACCCTTCCTCCTCTACACACCGCGTTCGACATCTACAATTCTCCTGATTCTCCAGTGGACGCGCATGTGGCGTCGCGCTTCGAGAACATTCAACAGCTGACAGTGCATGCGCCGTCGAGCTGTATATATACTCAAGGTCGGCGCTCGCTCGCTCAGTTGCCGCTCGTCGGTTGGTTTGTACGGCGCGTCGACGTCCAAGGTCGCGGTGAAATGAATTCCAACGAATCCACAAACACAATGATCGACGTCCCTTCGACCAGCGCCGCCCTTTCGCATACGTGTGTACGTGTTCACTCATTTAACACCCCCTCCTACAACCACGTTAACCAATTTAGCCATCGACCCAAGTAAGTCGCAATTTAACACCCCATTTCACAACCACGTTAACCAATTTAGCCATCGACCCAAGTAAGTCGCACTTTAACACCCCGTTAACCAATTATATGCTCCGCATCCTCCTCAGTGTTCCCCCGAGGGAAGCTGCGGGCAATTTTTTGTTTCTTTTTCATCTTTTAGAAAGTGCACACGTGGGTCGCGTATGTACCGCCAATTCATCTTTCACAATGCCGCGGTGTATGCGCCCTCCTGCTAGAGAAAACGTCGCAATACGATCTTTCATATGGGAGTCTTTCATGTTGGTCATACCGGTTGCCTCGGCTTCTGCAAGAACCTTACCAAAAGGCAGAGGGCAGCGCAGGAAAACGAAACAGGCAAATTCCTCCTTTTGCTCTACGCTGTAGCTATTCCGGCCTACTTGAAAAACTAGCGCGAGAACGACAAGTATGCAGAAGGTCACGACACGAGCGCTGACAAGGAACAGCGCTCGTCTTGTGTCAATTGTGTGTTGTCCACCATTCTCACGCGGTGTTTTGAAGTATTTATTAACTAACCCCCCCCTCTATACCTTACCGAGCGTCGCTTAACCAAACTGAACGCTCCGTATCAAATAATTCCACTATATACACATATCTGAAGATCGCACAAAAATCTGTTCGTCAAAATATGCCAAATATAAAAAACTTTCCGCATGGTGCAATGGGGCATTTGACTCATCCTTCTAGTGCGCAACGTACCGCAGCGCTGGGACATTCAGCGCGCGTCGTGTCCTCAGCAATAACAAAACTATTCGTCCCTCACGCGTAATTCCTGTCGCCACGAATGAATTTGAGCATAGAGGGCGCGTGATATCCAACCCTCCAGCTGGATTGATATGGATGTACGCTTTAGATCGGGCGGCGGCTAACGCCACCTAGCCGTGATACTTAGTGAACCAAAAGCTAGATTTATATTTTTTTCCTGTGTTGGTTCTGGAGCGCCCTCTATGGGAGTATGTACAAAAAGTATGTTCTACTAACGAATTGGGTGACTTATCACATCTCAACTTTGGGCTGTCCAGAGGGCGCAGTGCCCACGATGCGGCGGCAGGCCTCGGCTTTACTGTCCCGTTGAGTGGAGCGGCCCGCCGTGTGCTAGGGCACGCGTCTTCGAAATTTCAGAATAAAGTTCTCCCAAAGCATACCACACTTCTGTTGGAGACGCCAAGCGTGCGTCTCATCACTGCGGCCCTTGGGCTTCGACATGCGTCCCTAGCCGCCTCGGCTCGAACGCGCCCACTACATTGAGCATTGGAGTTTAGCTAAACCTCAACTTTGTTTGCTGAAACGGCACAGTTGACTGCAGAA
Organism: Rhipicephalus microplus; assembly: GCF_043290135.1. Lineage (NCBI taxonomy): Eukaryota > Metazoa > Arthropoda > Arachnida > Ixodida > Ixodidae > Rhipicephalus > Rhipicephalus microplus. The sequence continues at coordinate 10,978,021 of NC_134708.1, read as the reverse complement.
TATATATATATATATATATATATATATATATATAGTTATAACTCCGTAATTATCATAGCGAGAAAATCCACAATGCTTCATGAAATGTAGACGACACCAATAGAAGGGCACCATGCTCTGTGCGAAATACGAACTGACGTAACAGTGAATAAAGGAGATATCAAAGAAAGATACGCAGAAACGGGTATCATAGCGCAGCGTACCTGTTCTCCATCAGGGCTCCAGCTTGCCGCAGGATTGTGTCAAGTTTAAGCGCCTGCGTCAGTGCCTCCATCTGCGGCGTCAGCTTGTTGAAGTAAATGCTCAGGTCTATGTGTTCGCGGACCAGTTCCGACGACAGTTGCTTCGTCGGCGACCGCACCTTCACCTGAGGCATTGGTGGGTAGAGCTAGCTACAGAAACCACGCAGGGTTGTGCAGCGCGTTACTCACCTTCTTCTGGTCGTACATGCCACCGATGATGCTGCTTTCTGCCACCGATGTGGCGAACACATCTCCCACTGGCACCTCGTCCAAAAACACACCACTCCCAACCAAGCCGGCGGCAGCCATAGGCGTCGGCTCATCGATCTTGGTGTAGTCCGAGATGGAGCACAGCTCCCGAAGCAGCATCTTCAATAACTGGGTCAGCAGCAGGTGGTTGTTCTTCCACGCCTTCCAAATCGGGTCCTCCTCGTAGGGCCTCGTATGCACGGGCCCAGGTTCCTCCACCTTTGTATTGAGAGATAGTTGAGGCTTGGGCCTCTGAGATATATGTGACTCATCGTGGGAATCTTGGAGCCATCGTCGGATCCCAACAGAGACACGGACTGGCGAGTGTTCAGTTCGCCAGCGTCCAGCTTCCGAAGGGCCATGAACTGCAACGCCAGCGAGACCGGCATCTGCACCTTTAGGAACTGACTGTTTGAGTCCTTGGGTCCTAGCCTACCAGCCGTCACCTTGGAGTTAACGGGGAAGTCCTTGCTCATCTGAGGCGCAGCCGAGGCCTTTCGGCAGCCGCTACTCTTGCCTGAAGACACCAACTTATGCATCACGAATCCTGAAGGACTGCTCGAAACGGCCGAGGGGGACATAGCGGGGCCCTGCTCGCGTTGAGTGTTGATGTCGACGATGTCTCTGGGCTGAAGAGACCGGCAATCGATCTGGCCAACTAGACGGCAGATCTTGCGCCGCGAAGGGTTGAAAGACGTGGCTAACTCGATTTGACAGCTAGCGGGGAAAGTTTACTAAGTAATTCCTGTCGCGTTTCACTCACCGAATCGTGTGCACGTAAAATCTGCGACAGTCAGAGGCACTTTCGGGCAAGGGTCTCGCGATTTCGACCGTTTCTTTTTCGTCTTCTTGACCTCCGCAAATGGCACGCACCCCTCCAGTGTTGGTTTGTTTGTAGCCCAGAATCCATGACTCATACCCACTCTGGGGGATCGGCCAAGAAAACATATAGTCTCATATGGACGATAACTGCACTATTGCTAGCAACAATAATATTTCGAAAGAATCTTCTTTTCTTGTTCACCAATACCAGTGGCTTACACCCACTGTGGGGGATTGACCAAGAATTTTGTGGTTTTGTAAAATGTAGAGCAGAGTATAAGAGCCGAGCCTGAAATCCATGGCTCACGCCTACACTCAGGAATTAGCCAAGCACTGGGCAGATTTCAAGAAAATTCTCTAATGTGTTATAAACTCTGTAGGCACCGTCATTCTAGTTGAGACGAAAGCCCGTTAATGAAAATATGTAAGTATTGATGATGATGTCGATTTGTTTGAAGTTGGCAATAACCACAACCACTCGTTAGGAAATGAAGTTACTACAGTTTCAGCAGTGTCAGCGCCTTGAACAAATTATTATTATTATTATTATTATTATTATTATTAATTATATTTCCAAAACTACAATATATGATTATGAGGGACGCCATTGTGGAGGGCTCTGGAGATTTCGAACATCTGGGGTTCTTTAACGTGCACGAAAATATAAGCACACGGGCCTTGAGCCGTTTCGTTTATATTGAGAATGCAGCCAAATTTAATACCACGACCAGAAGTAAAGTTTCGGGTAAGTGCAAAAACATTTAGACTGTTAAAGCTCTTCTGGAAGAAATTCCGGTGTCGGGACGCCGTTAGTCCTGAGCGAAAACAACGCCAGGCCTGCACCTAAAGCACAGTACAGTCGCAGCGAACGCTGGAAGAGCAGCATTAATAAAGCCTGTAATGAACTCTCTCGGGGCTACTAATACAAGTACACGCTTGCAAGGTACCCACTGATGATAACGCCTTTAATACGGCCCAGGAGGAGGAGGAGGAATAAACCTTATTATAAGAAACCAGCAGGTTTAGGTGGCCGGGCCTAGGCCTCTCATGAGGGGACGTCAAGGGCTCGCCTCGACGCCGCCTCACGGGCGTGCTGGGTCGCCCAGGTTTTGTCAAGAGCAGAGCTCCGCAGAACCTCATGGAGCTTAGACGAAAGGGTCATGGCGTTAATGTGTCTGTACTGTGCCGGGAACTCCCAAAGCACTCCCAAAGCGTAGCCGGGTGAGTGCCGCGGCACCGGCAGTGGGAGGTTGTGTACGGTATGGCCCATTTGTTTGTTTATTTGTTTGTTTGTATCCTCTAATCCATGGCTCGTACCCACTCTGGGGGATTGGCCAAGAGAACATATAGTCTCGTATGGACGATAACTGCATTATTGCTTACAACGAAAAAAAAAAGAGGGGGGGGGGGGTTGGGAAAGTTGTATAGTGAAGACAGTATGTTAAAAAAAAAGAAAGAAACCAAAGATTTAGATAGTGAGAAAAAAGAATCAACAACAAAGTATACACTAATAGCTACAACTTGATTTTAGGAGCCGACCAGACAGCTGGTTTTGCCAAACCCGATTAATTTGGTATGTCATGGATTTATCCAGAATTGAAAATTACTTTTAGACCCGTTTTTTTGGGGGGGTATCTGTTAACGTGGGCTTTATGTTGAAAAACGTTTAGAGTCTTGAATAAAATTACACACCGCATCACCGAAATCTTTTCTCTTTTTTTAAAAAAATTTGGAAAACACCCACTATGCCCATATTCACCATTCCGCGGAGAAGCGAGGTACCCGCTACGTATTTGAAAGACATTGTGTGCACTTAGTGGATGCGGCGGCTGAGAACGACTCTGTAGTTTCTCAGGACCCTTAGGTTCGTATGAAACTTTATGTTAGGAACCAATAAAGTTTGATGACCGACTGACTGGCTGACCCCTTTGTAAAGAGTTGGAAGCATTCGATGACCCATTCGTTAAGCGATTCGTATTGTGTGACACCTGGTTACACAATGTGCTTGTGTGACGCCTCTTTGTTATCTTACTCTTCTACCACACTACAGTATAGTTATCAAGTATACGTGGTTCCATCCCGACATAGCACTTGTATAGCCTTTTTGCGAAGGAGTTTCTGGCAACGGCATGGTTCTGTAGTATAACACAGGGCTGCCACGAAAAGAGCCCAAGTTCTATTACCATTCCACCTTATTTTTTTTAGTTTGTTTTCCATGATAGTGGTTACGTAAACCGGTGGCGGACAACTACAGCGCCAAGAACGGCTTTTGTTGTCGTCTCGTAACGGCTCTCGCTGTAAGATCAACTGGACCTGAGGCGACTGCAGACGGGCACTTAGACCAACCCCTGCCATCTGCACCGCCTGTGGCCTGGACTGCATCCGTTGCCTGGCTGTGCGAGCACGAACGGGCCGACATGGCGCACTTATACTCTAGCAATGCGCAAGAAACGAACATGGTATTGAATGTTGGGCAAGTTGGCAAGGCAGGATATTCAGGCTCAGCGCGAGACCGATGAAGCCGGAAGAGTACTAGGTACTCCGCCAATGAGCAAAAGGAATAATTGTGGCGTAGTAGGCACTTAACGGCTTTACACCCAGCAGATACACAAAACGAACAATATTTAATTCTTCCTTAGGGCCAATTGAGCTGCCGCTATACAGCTGCTATAAACAGCAGCATTATAAGCTGGTTATATACGGTAAAGAACATAGCGTGCGTAAGGAATCCCGACACTGCACAACTCTCAGGTATCATCCTTGTTAATTGTACAACCAAGCTCGTTTCATCATGAAGTCGTCAGCCGGGAAATATTTTAATCAACATCATCGCGCCACTAACGTGCACTTGTTGCTTGAAGGTAGTTGCTCTACAGCGGTCCGCGGGGACAGCAGTTTAACACTCAAGTTTGGATAGCAGAGCCCATCTTGTCAATTTCGAGACTTAAGAACTAGAAAAACAACGCCTCTTCAGGTCAGCGACTATTCTCGAAGCAACGTTATGGTAATACTCGGCTCATCGAATTCCTGAGTGGGCTGTCCTCCGCAATCTTCCGTGTTTTCCTCTAAATCGTCGGGCACTGAGGTGTGCTTTTTTAGGGTGTCCTTCAAGTCGTGAGACATCCTTGTCATGTTGTCCGTGAGCTTTGAGACACAGTATCGCAGGTCTTCCTCCTCGGAGACCGAAAGTCCTGCTCGCTTGGGCGCCGGTCTGCCGCCCAAGGCGCGCCGGAACAGGTCCTGCACGTGGGTCATGTGGTTGGTCAGCTGGTTGACGCTCGCCACGAGCGACGCCATGGTGTCGGAGTGCGCGAGTCCTCCTGCACCCTTGCCGATGGTGGCGGCAGCCAAAGACGACGGTTGTGAGGAAGACCTGCCTATCTGGAAGCTCACGTTGGCCCGGTTTGCCATGCTGACACCCTCGCCGTTGTCCGTGTGCACATCGGCGCGGACTAGCATCTGCTGGCCAACCGGACTTCCATTCCTGGACGACATCAGGACATCAAATCGGTGAACGCGAGCCTCGCGATGGTCCTCGGCAGTGCCGTAACTAGGGGGTAGTTCAGGCGGTTCTCACATCCACGGAATTTTTTACATGCTTAAACTTTTCTGGTGATACTAAAGTGTTTACACGGCTTCACATCAACCCAGGGCAGTACTCAGGATTTTCTTTCAGGGGTGTTCACGTGTATAACGACTAACTTTAGCAACTGTTGATGCTGGTTGATGCTTGTTCAATTTAGCGATATCACATTTTGGGCAACGTGAGCAAAGTAATTCACCATTGTATTTAGTTAAACTGCTCGACTATAGAAAGGCACACTGCCTAGGAACAATTATAATAAATTTAAATGTGACAGAAGGGGCTAAAAATTTACTTGAAAAAAAACTCACTCATTCGCCTCAAGGGCGCAGTGAATGCGATAACAACAAATTTGGAATCTCACAGGAAGAACGACAAGCAGATAGAAACATGCTGTGCCTGTTTAAGCACTAAGTAATTACTTCACAGTTGTTACTTCAAAGGGTTACTGTCAAAGTTGCTACTTCAAGTAGCCCCCTACTTTGACTATTATAGCTAGCTATTCACTCCTTTAGCAAACGCGACCGCTGCAGTGACAGAAGTGACCTCCGTGCGGTCAAGCTTGAACGCGAACTTTGCGGAGAGAGCACACAACGTAGATAGCCCCCGTCAAGAGAAGAACACACGCGCAGGCGGCGACGTCCTGTAAATCATTACCTTTTACCTAAGTACAAGTTGGGTGGCGCACATTCTAATTCCGGCGAAACAACGAGTTTTCGAATTGGAAACTTAAGAAATGCGCAGTGGAACGTGAAGCCACAGCTCGCATTCCCCGCCAGCGTCGATTCTGGCCATTAAAATAAAATGTGATATGGGTTTAGTCGGTAAATATTCCTGAAGCCTAAATTACAGGGCAAGCTCACTAGAATGACGTTTTTTGATTTTTTTTTAGTTTCTCTCTGCCCACATCTGAATCTGATTTCGTGCATTCGTACATCTAACACACTATCATCCTTGTTACACCTCTTGGTTTCTTCTAATATGTGACCATATGCGGTAGGGTTGCTAGGCACTTGTATAAGCATTGGCGTGTTAAAAAATAAATAGCTGTTACGCCGCCTGTGTCGTGAGTGCAGTGCTTTTGACCAGTAATTTTAGCCTCAGCATCCTGGTCGCAGCATTCGTGGTGTCTGCTTCTTTTTCCTCTGTCACTTTGTTTATGTGCGGTGAAGTTTTACCTTCAATATATATACTGTGATTCTGGTTCAGCCGTCTCATTTTTCCCCTGCTGTTGGCCAAGCCTGCAGGAGCATCAGCGTTCCCATTAGCTCACGCCACCACGAGCACAATGCTACATACCCAAATTGGGAGCCTTCATGTGCGAGCACGGAAGTGCGCCCATGAAGGTTCTATAGCCTCGCAATAAAAAAAGTGGCATGGCACAACAGCGATACAACACAAACGCCGCGCCACGTGGACAACGACGCAGCATGGCTCGCGTCTCATAATCTTAATTTCTCTCCGCGTGGCGTCCGGTGTGTTTGTATTCTGCCGTTACAGTCCTGGAGAACGGATCACACACGCATGGCACAATTGAATAACGCGAGGGAGCGCAAGTTCGAATTCTGGGTCACACCTTTCGAAAACTTCTTTTCGATTGCTTCTATACGTGGCTTTTATGACTATACACATGCCTTTAGATTTACGGGACATGACGGCGACGGCAAATATTCATATAATTGCTATCGCAATAAAAAAAACACGCAATATAGGAAAACGTACCCGTTCGCCATCGGTGCTCCGGCGATTGGCCTGAGAGCCTGCGTCAGCGCTTCCATCTGGGAGGCCAGCTTGCTGAAGTACACGCTCAGGTCTGGGTGTTGGCGAAGTGGTTCCAACAACCGTTCCTTCACCTCAGACGGCGGCGCGTAGAGCTGTCGGAAAGGCGCCGGGTTCTGCAGAGCGTTGCTCACGTTCTCCCGGTTGTCCATACCACCAATGATGTTGCTCGCTGCCAGCTTTGTTGCGAACGCGTCCGCCACCGGCGCTTCGGCCAAAGGAACGCCGCTCCCGACCGCGCCGGCGGCCGCCATCAGCGTCGGCTCGTCGATCTTGGTGTATTCTGTGACTGTGCGCAGTTCCTGTAGCAGCATCTTGAGAAGCTGTGCTAAGCGCAGCATGTTGCTCTCCCACACCTCCCAAATGGGGTCGTCCTCGTAGGGTCTCGGATGCGCGGGCTCAGGTTCTTCCGCTTTGGGCTTGGGAGGCGGCCGAGGCTTCGGCCTCCGAGACATGTGGCTCGTTGTGGGTATCTTGGGGCCCACGTCGGAGCCCAACGAGGACGCGGAGAGGCGAGCGCTCAAGTCGGCGGCGTCCAGCTTCTGAGTGGCCATGAACTGCGACGCCATCGAGACCGGCACCTGGACCGTTAGGAATTGACTCGTCGAGCCTTTGCCTGTTTGAGGAGCGGCCGAGGCCCTTCGGCCGCCGCCAGCCTTGCCTGCGGACATAGACTGGCGCACCGCGAATCCCGGTGGACTGCTCGGGGTGTCCGAGGGAGGCCTTGCTGGGTTCTGGCCACGCAGGTAAATGTTGTCGACAATGTCCCTGAGCTCGAGAGACTGGCAACTGATCTGGCCAGCGAGACGGCAGAGCTCCTCACGTCGCGACGGGTTGAAAGAAGCCATGGCTAAATCGATTCGACAGCTATCGTGGAAAGTTCCGATACTCTGCCTGGACGATGCGCGTCGCGCTCCTGCTCACCACGCCATGTGCACACGAAGTTTGAGATGGCCAGCAGCAATTTTGGGCGGAGGGTCTCGGGAGCGAGACCGCTCCTGTGTACCACAAGAATCTTTCACGTGCCCGTCGTTATCTTCGGGGCGCGAGCTTGTTGTGTTGATATCGATGTGTTTAGACCTAGCTTATGCAACCATGAGGACTTACCACCAGCTTAAAATTAAATTACCGCCGCAAAAATGGTGAATTACTTGAACAAATTAATGAATAGAAACACAGTCAAATGTTCGATCACAATATCTGTTTCAAATGCAGAACATTTCAAATGAAGAACAAAGGAATATGAGCAGAGCAAATGTTCAATAACGGCGGTTGCCTTATCCTTTTTTGCCACCAAACTGCGTTAACTACAATGATCTAAAATGGTGTTCGAAGAAGCAGTATATCCATATTCCTAGTCCTAGTGTGTTAATGATGATGATGGTTATGTCCCATGTCACTGGCTTGCTGCCATCATTCCTTGCCCCAGGGGTATTGGGCAAGAAATGAAATTTTTCATAAATATGAACACATGACCTATGTAACCATTGAGGAAGTTCAGGAATAATCAATAATTATTTATAATAATAATCTACCAATTTCAATTTATAACTAGCCTTATTAAACTGTTTATTTTTCTTGAGTGGAGTAGACACACCTGTAAGAAAGGACAGATTACTTAGATCTAATTCAATTCAACTTAATGTCGCTTTGATAGTGTTTTAGCTCAATAAACAGAAATGACTGCCTCCTAAAAGGTAGTGTTCGATTGATTAGTTCTTTGTATAACATCAACACAGCGGTTACGAAGCTAGACCAGCTGTATACATAACACATTTTATTTTTACTTAACCTTTTCTGCATCATCACTTCTATAGTCAAGCCCATTTTTTGTACGCCAAACACCTGAATGTGTCTAAGTTTAGAGCGTGTGTGAATGGATAAATTTCAAAAAGAGAGAAAACACGTAGGTTAGGCTTTCAGAGCCTCTAAGCTTCAGAATATCTCTGGTGAGTTTCTTCAAAGCCACACTTATGAAGTTCGGCAGGTATCCTAGCAAGATAAAAACACTGGACTGAGCTCACAGCAATCAGAGTCATTGAATGCACACCCAGACGAGCCACCTGCCTCACTAGACAAGGTGCTCCAGAAAACTCTAGCCAAAGTTCAAAAACGTGAAGACCCGTAGTAGCGTCCTCAAGTGGGCTGATACACACTTATTTTGAATGAATAAACAACAATGCAACACATACTTGGCACCATGTACGTGTCCTCTTGATTTCATCTTGTTGTATCACTGTTTCTTCATTCAAAATCAACATAAAACCTGACCAATTAGGTGTTGCCACCTATTGCATGAGATAATTCTCTATATTTCCCATTGTGTTGAGTTGCTTAATTAAGCAACATTAATTATTTAACCAACTTTTGAAGTAACGAGGCTGGGCAAAAATTTCCCTTTAGAAGGTCATACACCTGTTGTCACAATGGTCGATTAGACAGTTAATTTTCTATTTATCAATTATTGCATCATATTTCCCCTTATGTTGCAAATTCCCACAACATACAAAATATTCAAACCCAGGTGCGCGTATAATAGCCCTTCCTTTTTTTCCACAAGGTATATAAGAGGGCACGGCTTTGAAAATATATATTGCTGTCTTGAAAACACTGGTTTCTTCTAAAAAAGTACAAATATACAGTTCTTTTAAACGAGTACTGACACAATTTTGAGACATTCCAAAACAAAGGTTATGTTTCGTTGGTACGCAGCTTCAACGGTATCTACGCATAGGAGCCAAACAGCATGTACAAGCTATCTTACTTTGATTTTAATGTTTTTGTCGCTGAGAATCTGCAAGCCAGCCCCACAGCAACGGATATTGTTCGAACAATTCAACAGAGTTTCCTAGAGTTTGTGAAGTCTGCGTCAAGTGGCCAATCTAAATTGCAAAAATCTCTCTCGAGGTCACTAGAAAACGATTCAAATGTTGTCCTTCGCATGCACGAGTAGATGACAGATCTGCCCCTAGCTTGTATGTTACGAGAAGCTGCCTCTCCATGACAACATACAGCAATGACATGTCACTGAGAAGCCACCTCCCCGATATTAAAAATACATTCGATGCTTTCCCAGACACCCCAATACTGATCAGTGTTCCCAAAAGCAATGTTTTTTTTTGAGCAACAATTCTAAAATATTTGTAGTTTATGTCAGTACTCTTTTAAAAAGCAGACCTACACTTGGCTTCTAAATAAATATATATATATATATATATATATTGTAACGACGAGAAATAAGACACAACGCCTTTGCTGCAGGCCGGCTGTTCTTATTCTGCTTCGTCTTCCTCCTCTTCCTCCTAGCATGCGAGTCTGTGCCAGAGAGAGTTCCAGTTTCGGTTTTCGTCATTACACTCGGCCATGACTGCGGTATTCGAGGTGGTACAATTCTTGACCAAGGACGCGTGGACGGCGTCCCTTGGAAATCCAGCTGTGGTCGGATTCGTGGACATGGGTTCCAGGGCGCTGGAAGCGTCAACGACGTTCCCAGGCAAGCGGAACCCGTGTGATGAGTTGTGACCTGGTACTGTGGCGTAGATGAAGCGGTCTTGCGCCGCCGGGTAGGCCTCGACGCCGTACACGGTGGGTGCTTGAAGCGCCGACAGGTTGCCAGGTATGGAGGAGGCATGTACGCCATCCCTAGGTGAGAGAGGCCCGTGCGCATGGTTGCCGCGACGTGTCGCGTCCCAGGACAAGTTTCCCGGAACCACAACGGAGGCCTGGACGCCATCCGTCGGTGCTGGGATCGATGCTGGCCGCGACGGACGCCTTGCGGGTCCCATCAGCGAAGAAGCGTGACGGCGAGGAATGGGTGGCAACCGTCAACGCTCTCGGAACGACTGAAGAGCAGAAGTGGGACATGGCCATAGATCGCCTGCGGGATGCTGCCGCAGCATGGCACAGGTACGAAGGCGTCAGGCAGCAGTCCTGGGCAGAATGGAGTGCAGCCCTGATTGCCGCTTTCGGACGGATTTCCTGTGACTCCAGCAAGTCCAGCTCGATCTTCCCCGAGGCCGAGGATGGAGCCCAGGCAGCGCCCCGCCTCGAGGCTGCAATCGTTCGTTGCAGCTCGTCAACGGAATGCTGCCAGGAGTTCCCTGCTGCTGACCCTGACCGAAGTGGCTGGAATCCTACACTACAGGTCCCGGACTCTGCATCGGTATTCGACCTGAAAATACCCCCACCAGACCTTCGTCCGGAGATACGGCCCTCGCGCTCGTCGTCTGAGGACGAGCGCGAGGGCGGTATATATATATATACCGCCCTCGCGCTAGGAAGGAAGAGGAGAAAGACGAAGCAGAATAAGAACAGCCGGCCTGCAGCAAAGGCGTTGTGTCTTATTTCTCGTCCTTACAATGGCGCAGTCGACGAAGAAAACGGCTTACGTCTCGGTTTCGTCATCCAGAACGCCCGCCGACGTGCAGCCGCGGTAAGCGTCGCTTGAGGACGGCGTCAAGCCCTCCTCGGCAGCTGTTTACTGACACCACCGTTCGGGGACGGCGTCAAGGCCTCCTCGCCGTCACGCTTCTTCGCTGATGGGACCCGCAAGGCGTCCGTCGCGGCCAGCATCGATCCCAGCACCGACGGATGGCGTCCAGGCCTCCGTTGTGGTTCCGGGAAACTTGTCCTGGGACGCGACACGTCGCGGCAACCATGCGCACGGGCCTCTCTCACCTAGGGATGGCGTACATGCCTCCTCCATACCTGGCAACCTGTCGGCGCTTCAAGCACCCACCGTGTACGGCGTCGAGGCCTACCCGGCGGCGCAAGACCGCTTCATCTACGCCACAGTACCAGGTCACAACTCATCACACGGGTTCCGCTTGCCTGGGAACGTCGTTGACGCTTCCAGCGCCCTGGAACCCATGTCCACGAATCCGACCACAGCTGGATTTCCAAGGGACGCCGTCCACGCGTCCTTGGTCAAGAATTGTACCACCTCGAATACCGCAGTCACTGTATCCTCCGCAGAGGCGGGCCTTGGCTCTTCGTGCGGATCACACGACAGCGCAGCGGAGCTGCAGCAGTTGACAGTGCTTCAGGTGGGCGAGGTTGGCTACATCGTCGTGGTCGGTCTCGACCACGCTGGAAGTTTGTCGAAATTGGCTCCGGCGGCCGACACTGGCTATGTCGTCTGGGTCGTTCACCGTGTCGTGATGGAGACTGGGTCCTGTGCGCGCGCGGAGCTGGCGGTAAAGTTTTTGGTGGGTGGGCTTGACTTTGTCGCCGTGGTCGAACTCGTCCATGATGCAACGTTTCCTGACAACTCGTAGAATGCAGTTCAGGTGGACGGCCCTGACTGTTCCGGCAAGGTCGCAGAGTAACCTGGAAACGCTGGTGTTTGTCCCATACCATCGCGCAACTCCGTGTCACGACCAACGCCCTCATAGCGTCGAGTTCCAAGCTATGTCCTGCCATCTTGCCAACATTGTGCGCACTCAATGCCATGTTGGCTGCGGCCGCCGCACAAAACTTCGAGGTAAGCTCGCCCGAGAACCGTCGCAATCTCCGGCGTTCTCTCGCGGAGGTATCGGAGCAAGTGAACTGCTTGGCGGGGGCACATTTCGGAGTTCTGCCCGCCGTCCCGCCATCGCCGATTTCCTTCGCGCTACCGGAATTTCGCGGCTTCCAGGACGACGCCGAGGAATGGGTGGCAACCGTCAACGCTCTCGGAACGACTGAAGAGCAGAAGTGGGACATGGCCATAGATCGCCTGCGGGATGCTGCCGCAGCATGGCACAGGTACGAAGGCGTCAGGCAGCAGTCCTGGGCAGAATGGAGTGCAGCCCTGATTGCCGCTTTCGGACGGATTTCCTGTGACTCCAGCAAGTCCAGCTCGATCTTCCCCGAGGCCGAGGATGGAGCCCAGGCAGCGCCCCGCCTCGAGGCTGCAATCGTTCGTTGCAGCTCGTCAACGGAATGCTGCCAGGAGTTCCCTGCTGCTGACCCTGACCGAAGTGGCTGGAATCCTACACTACAGGTCCCGGACTCTGCATCGGTATTCGACCTGAAAATACCCCCACCAGACCTTCGTCCGGAGATACGGCCCTCGCGCTCGTCGTCTGAGGACATCGAGGCACTCAATCCTATTGTATTAGACACAACTGAACCCTACCAGACCACGATCATGCTCAGCCACGCAGACACTCGGCTACCAAGGAACGTTTCCTTCGAGAAAGCCCAGATACCTAGCTACGCTGAGGCCACTGCCATCGAGAACTTGCCGAGGACCAGCCCTCCTGCTGTTTCCTCCCAGCATACGATGTTTGCACATGACAGTTCGCCAGAAGCCACCGGCTCGACTACGTCTGGGAGTTCTGCTGTGGTATTTATGCCCAACCATGAGCTGCGTCCCATCTCATTTCAAGAAATGGCCCAAACGTCATCATGGCTGCCTCGCAGGGCATCCCGCTGCAGTTCAGTCCACCAGCGACGGTGGGACAAACACCAGCGTTTCCAGGTTACTCTGCGACCTTGCCGGAACAGTCAGGGCCGTCCACCTGAACTGCATTCTACGAGTTGTCAGGAAACGTTGCATCATGGACGAGTTCGACCACGGCGACAAAGTCAAGCCCACCCACCAAAAACTTTACCGCCAGCTCCGCGCGCGCACAGGACCCAGTCTCCATCACGACACGGTGAACGACCCAGACGACATAGCCAGTGTCGGCCGCCGGAGCCAATTTCGACAAACTTCCAGCGTGGTCGAGACCGACCACGACGATGTAGCCAACCTCGCCCACCTGAAGCACTGTCAACTGCTGCAGCTAGCCTTACCTACCAGAACATTGTCGTTTGGCCCAACGACAATGCTAGCAGTCATGGCCGAGTGTAATGACGAAAACCGAAACTGGAACTCTCTCTGGCACAGACTCGCATGCTAGGAAGGAAGAGGAGAAAGACGAAGCAGAATAAGAACAGCCGGCCTGCAGCAAAGGCGTTGTGTCTTATTTCTCGTCCTTACAATATATATATATATAGGAGTGGCAGCCGCGAGCCTGCAGCCAATGACAGAAGGAAGAGGAGGATGACGACCGGGTGTGCACTGGGTGGCACGCAGCAACGAGCAGTTGTGGCCCGGGTTACGGTCAATAAAGAAGGTTCCTGGCCTGACTCCGCGTCTTCCCTGCGGGGTTTGAGGCCGAGCTACCTCGAAACCCCCCCCCCCATTTGGCCCTACTTTGGGTGCCAAATGTAGGCTCAGGGCTAAAGATTGGCTGAAGCTCTCAGAAAGCAGACAGAGGCACCATAAGCAACATGACCTTTACTGACTGCAGCCCCAAGCTCGACTGCCGAAGCGGCTGTTCCCCACGTGCGCGTCAGCTCGTGCGCTCGAGCACCAAAAACCCAGGGTGATACCAACAGTGTGTGTGTGTGGGGGGGGGAGAGAGAGAGAGAGAGAGATCTAACAGACAATAATGTCAAGGAATGTAAACCTTGACCTTCGAATTCGAAGGTCGCAGGTTCGGTTCCTGCTCACAGCAAGTTATCCTTTTCACCCACTTTTCTTTATTCACATATACATTACAATCGGTTCTAATAACTTCCCCCATACATTCCATTGCATTATTGTCTTTTAGATCTCATTAATACTGTGTCAAAACACGGAAAAATGAGCCCTTAAGTATACACTTTTCCCCCTTATTCATTAACAAGGGTCTCATACTGGCAGACTTGGTGCCATTAGGTTGTATACGAGGAACTATTGGTCAGCTGCCAGCTCGTAATAAGTTCACGTGCTACGTGATGCCAAACAGGCTCATAAAGAGTGTGCCACACTCGGCACCATAAATACAGGTGATTTTTTATTGATATTTATTTATTTATTTATTTATTTACTTATTTATACTGTCAACCCTCACTTATATGTGGGTTTAACGTCCCAAAACCACCATATGATTATGAGAGACGCCGGAGTGGAGGGCTCCGGAAATTTCGACCACCTGGGGTTCTTTAACGTGCACCCAAATGTGAGCACACGGGCCTACAACATTTCCGCCTCCATCCGAAATGCAGCCGCCGCAGCCGGGATTCAATCCCGCGACCTGCGGGTCAGCAGCCGAGTACATTAGCCACTAGACCACCGCGGCGGGACACCATGGGTACAGGTGGTGCCGACTGACACTCCCACGTTTAAATTCACATATAAACCCAATAAAGTGGCTTGGAGGATGGCCACAATGGTAGCTCAGTGGTAGAGCATTGAACACGCTATTCGAAGGTCGCAGGTTCGGTTCCTGCTCACGGCAAGCTATCTTTTCACCCATCTTTCTTTCTTCATATTTACAATACAATCGGTCTAATAACTTCCCTTATACATTCCTTGGCGTTATTGTCTGTCAGATGTCAATATTATTGTGTCAAAACATGGAAAAAACGAGCCCTTAAGTATACACTTCTTTCCCTTATTCATTCACGAGGGTCTCGTACTGGCAGACTTGGTGCCGTTAGGTTGTATACGAGGGACTATTGGTCAGCTGCCAGCTCAAAATAAGTTCACGTGCTACGCGACGCCAAAGAGGCTCATAAAGAGCATGCTACACTCATCTCCATGGCTACAGGTGGCGCTGACTGACACTTCCACTTTTAAATACACACATAAACCCAATAAAGTGGCACGGGGGATGGCCGCCATGGTAGCTCAGCGGTAGAACATCGAACACGTTATTCGAAGGTCGCAGGTTTGGTTCCTGCTCGGGGCAAGTTATCTTTTCACCCACTTTTCTTTCTTCACATTTACATTATAATTGGGTCTAATAATTTCCCCTATAGATTCCTTGGCATTATTGTGTTAGATCTCATTAACATTGAGTAAAAACACGGAAAAACAAGCCCTTAAGTAAACACTTCTTTCCATTTATTATATATATATATATATATATATATATATATATATATATATATATATATATATATATATATATATATATATATATACACTTCTGAAAGCCTGTTTATTTGCAACATTTCAGGGATCTTCATCACATCTTTATCATCAGGTCTGACGAAGATCTGTCTCCGATTGAAACGTCACAAAGAAACAGCTTTTCAGAAGCATATATTTATTTTTTTCTATTTGCTATGACAACGGAAACCAGACTTCTTATAATATATATACATACACACACGCACATGCACACGCACACACACACATATATATATATATCATTCCATCCTACTAAGAGTACCCAGCCAATTTTCAACCATTTCCGATCATGCTGCAAAAATTCATACAGGTATATGTGAATGCGAGTAGTTATTGAAGAGCTATAATTTGCAAAAAAAAAAAACAATTGTGTTGCCCATAGCTTCAAACTTTGGGCATCCAAGTGGAGCTGGGTCACACAAAATTTATTCATATAATGTTACTAGTCTGAGAAAACAATATGAAACAATTTTTTCATCTATCTCAAGGTGCTGCTATTTTATACCTATGATAGTTTAAGTGTGTTTACGTTCTTTTGTGTAAAAATCTTGTTTCTTTTTTGCCTTGACGAAAAATTGCAATGTGCTGCTTATCTAGCTTTTTTTTTATAAAAAACACGAATTTTTTACCAGTACTAATATATTTACATTTTGTCTACTATATGTTCCTATATTAAATGACTAAAATACTTTTGGAACAAATGAAACAAAAATATTGCCACAATTTTGTGACATAGCCGGGATAAACATTTTGACTTAAATCGTGGCTTAGCTTTCCCCATGTAGAAGTCCACGTAAAAATATGGCTCTTATATTCTTGCATAGCATAGTTTGTCAATCAGATAAACAGAAAGTTTGAAAAGAGTATATTTAACTTTAACAAAGAAAAAAATGTTCAAACTGAACAACCACAACGTAGCACGAAGCCTGTCTTTGCTATACCTCCACTGCATAGCACGTCAGCACGAGGTTCCAGGACGGCCTTTTCGGCAGCAAATAATGCACATCATACAACTTCTTGTCACCTGTTTTAGTGATACTGCTCTATTAAGTGTCAACAAGGGGCAGCAGTGCTTTCTTTGTAAAACAGATATCTTCCCCCTTGGACCATCAAAGAGCCGCTTATTTTGAACAGCCTCTTAGCCTCAAGGGGCAGTTTTTTTTTCCCCCCGTTCATTTTGTCAGTAACGTGGATCTTTCATGTTAATTTTTGAAAATTTGAATGCACACCCCGTTGCATGCCTCAATTCTTGGACACGCGAGACTGCACGCTCAATACGACTTGCACTAGTGTAGCCTATGAGGAAGGTTGTTTCGACTGTAGTGCAGATACTTGTGACTTCGGTGACGTACGTTATCAACAGTGTATGCTGTAGTCGGAAATAAAATTCTCGGAAATTTTACGTGTAATAGGCGCAACCCGAACTGGGAGCCGGATTTTTTGGAAAAAAAGTGAGCCTATTATGCAAGTAAATATGGTACTGCAACACGTAAGAAGGCATCTGTGGCGACTTTCAGAATGCATTCACTTAACAACACGAGGCCATCATTTACTCATTAGAAATTTTGATTTTATTCCAACAATCGAAGAAACTCATAAAAGTTACAAGGTCTCACAAAAGCTGCCACACAACAGAGCCCTCTATAACTTGTACCAACAATACGCAATAACCAATATTCAATGCTGTGTCATGACCAGGGGGATTCTGCACATGCTGTCTGTCAACTTGGGTAGCAGCCGGTGTTTCCAGACAGCCCACGTAAGGTACCAGTTTTAGATACCGGTTTTAGCAACACATCCGTTATAACAATTAGAAGCTGCTGCACCATCGGCTGTTGTGAGCTATCTACAGTGAAATAATACACTCACAGCAATGCCCGCATGCCGCAAAATCGGTTACAACAGTAAATTCTGGCTGTCCAATGTTCTAGTTGAATAGTAATATAAAGCAAAATCTTTGAAGAGACAATGGAAACAAGAAAATTTAAGCTGCTGAAATCCTGCCCACAACCACGTATTTTAGTGCCCCTTCAGAATTACAGTATGCTTCACTTCACAGCGTTCCAGCACCGCAGCAAACCTAACGTTTAAAATCTGTTACGGCGAGGGAGTTGTGGAGGCCTTTGTTAACAGCCTTTTGGGCATGCAATACGAGTAAAAAGTTGATACTTTGAAAATTTTCACTGTGCAAAACCTCAGAGGTCAACATACATTGGCTCTATGGGGCTTGTGATGGTCTCGTGAAGCCACATCTAAACTTTCAAGCATGTCCGAAAATTCAGCAGTTCTGTCATTCTTAGCACGAATGTCTGTTGGTACATTCCAATTGACAATATATTTTTCTCACTAGTCTGCTGTCCTCCTACTATGCTTTTTCATGTGGCTCGTTAATAGCAATTAACAGTTATAATAATAGCATTCTCGTGGCATTTCAGCATTGTTTTAAGTGGGTCTGACTGTATTGTTCCCTGTGCGTGTACCATTCATCTGTAACCGATTCAACCAGAGTGATTCAAAGTTGCATATGGCCTTTACTGAGCCCCTTTAATAACAATGATGCTGCTGAATGACAACAATTTGGCTGGGAGCTTCCTGATCATCCCAACCATTTGACAAAAAAAGTCACAGCTTTGCCGCAAAGGCCAAGCAATAAACACGATAGCAACAAATTGGAAGGTCACACGCAGAATGGCAAGCAGATCAAAACATGCCCCGCGTTTCTCACGCACAAAGGACGCATGAAACGTACTCACAGGTACAGATCAACGCGAGTAAGCTTCTCAGTTGATACTTCGCTGTGTCTGAAAAGCGCGCCCTTTTTGCAAGCGGAGGCTGCGCAACGATTGCAATAACCTTTGTGCGCCCGGTAACTACAACATAATCGTTCCGACGAAACTCAAAGGGTAGCCAAGACGTACGATTCTCCCCACTGCAAGATTAGGGCGAGCGTACACCCCCTTATTCTCTACACGGGCCAAGTATGTACGCGTAAGAGATGAGAGCTGCCACGCGCTGCTTGCGCCATCTTGCTGATAGTGCTTAGTGCTGAAAACACGATAGTTCCCCCCCCCCCCCCCGAGATGCCTGCCAACAGCGGTAAGTTGTAGATATGAATAGCTTGCAGTTTGAAGGTTGAAGGAGGTATCTCGGTGGCTCAGTGGTCAACGCCTCACATTTACAATGCGGAGGTCCCACGTTCGATTCCGTGCGCCGGAGTCTTCTTTTCTGGGATTTTTTTTTTCTTTCTTGCGTTTTCATATATATTGATACGTATGCATATACGGTGCATGACATTGACGCCGACGTTGACGCTGAAAACCAGCCGAGTGTCCATATAATTCCTATCACAATAAAAAAGCTCAATGAATAAATAAAGGAATGGTACATGTGCTGCACCAAAGTTACGACTGAAGCCTCGTGCAGCAATGAAACCAATGACAACCTATATTAAGCTGCCAACATCATAGCGTTGTCCTGATAAGCATCATAAAAGGCTTTATTAAAAAGATTGACTGTACTCCACTAGATGTGCATAGCAATGTAAGTGGTGTACTAAATTAAAGCAAGGTACCTCGGTAATAAGCATAATGGACGCCTGTGTTCAATTAAATAAAGTGAATAGTCGTGTTACCCAAATATTTTTATTGAAACCTAAAGAAAGTGACCGCACAGCCATGACTTATATTTGCCCAGGAATTTACGCTTGTTAATAAGCAGATGATCAAGCCTATACTGTACCATGAAATATTGAATGCTGCTTTGTTTCCTTGATGTTCACATCTTGGCACTGTTTAGGAGGGGGGTGCTAAAATATTTCATCATGGTTAATCAGGGAGAACCAATGCGGCATAGTATTATTCTGTATTTTGGGATACAGTACAGGGTTGCAAATCTTGTGTCACAATAGGATCTTTTTGCCATCCAACCAAGAAAACACCGTGCAGTCACTATGGCAGCAAGACCGCTGGTACAGTTTGCCTTAAGGAGGGATGGATAGCAAAGACAGGTGTGCAAGTCCCACTGCCCATCACTCATTTGTTTTTAAAAAACGCCACAAAACCTTTCTAGTAACTTGAATGGAGATCTTACTATATGTCTTGTGAATTTGGCAAGAAAATACCAAGTCGTTCTAAAAATTTTAAAAGATGTGTGATTTTGCTATATTTATTTTTTGAAGGAACATTCGTGAAAAAGATTCTGCATGTAAAATAGTGAGATCTCTTCTGGTTATTACGTGTGCCCAGGGTATACTTCTGAACCGAAGTAGTAATAATTGTAGGCATGACCATTCTGAAGCTAAAAATTTAGATGTTTAATGAATAAAATTTTGGGGCTTTTTGTTAGAGAAAAACTCTTGTAAAAACACAATTATGGTGGCAACACTATTATTTTGTTTCAGAGTGGGCACATATTATTCAGAAAGAAGTCACAAAAGCTTGCACCTGATACCTCAAGTGTATACAGAAAAAATTTTCCTTTTCTGCCGAAAAGTAGTGTTTGGACAAAACACCATTTAAAGTTCAAGTTGCCGCGATGCAGACACAGGATCAGGCGCATTTGTGGCTGTTTTTAAATGCCATTCACTGCGCGTAAAATCGTGTCACTTTGTGAAAGCGCTTGTCAGTAATGCTGAAATACTGGGCTATGAAAATTTAAAAAATCTAATCTTCAGTTGAGTTTGCACTCGATCCACTTTTATTTGGACCATGACTCTATCCACTTTTATTTGGACACCCGCATCATTACCATGAACCAAATGACGACTTCCAATTACATAAGTCAGGTTTTGTCACATCTCCGATTTACCAATTTATACATTACCTTGAGACACGTTTTTTTTTTTCCACCATAGGTCTAGCTCAAATTAGGCTGAAGTGAAGACGGGTCTTGAAGAGCCAAATAAATGGTGACCACAGCCACATAACAGATCAGTGTTCAGCAACAAAGTGGAAAGTTTATCAGAAATACTGGCAGCCAGAAGATAAAACCACGTAGCAGAAAGATCCAACGATCTACAGAGCTTAGGCAACTATAAAACTCTTCAGTGAGACATTAGTCACATATGATGACTACGTCTACCTGTGGTACATTTCAAGTTATGTCAATCCATCCATAATTGGAGTGCTAAGGTCCAACGTGACCCCTAACCAGTGACTTGTACACAAGTCTCCATTTAATGGCCAATATGATATGATACAGCAATGCACTAGTATATTAGCCCAAATACAGCACACGAAGAATACAATGCAAGGAAGCGCTCCTGCCCATTAACAGAAGAAACCATAAGACACCAATGCTGAACAATCAAGAGCAATGAGGTCATAACACTGAGCGTCTAAAGGCGCCTGCAATAATAAAATGCAAAAAATCTACTACACGCAACTTGTTACTATGCATGAGCTGCTGCTTCAGCCAATGCAGTAACAAATCACCGAGATAAAATACAGCGTGCATTCATATAGCTGCATTTGCACACGAAACATTGTGGGTGTGTAACACTGATGCTCTATCCCTATATCATCCCCACAAAAGCTTTCTCTACGGCTAGAATCCTCCAAACCAGTGGTTCTCAAATGGGGTCCGTGAAGCCATTTCTATGATCCGCGAATCCACCACCCGTATTTTTGCTTCAAGCGTGACTGTGCCACGTATTGATAAACTGTCCAAAATGAAGTGATGTGGCACGTTTGTTTGATGTTTTTGGTAGCAATAACCCCCCTCCCTGCCCTTTGCTGCAGGCGGTCCCCCATCACTTCTACCAGTCTACAAGGGGTCCCCGACACAGCCATGGCTGAGAACCACTGCTCTAACCAATACATGCACATTCTCTGTCGTTCAGCACACAATATTTACCTTATACTGCGAGGTTGGTTTTTCTGTTGAATGAAGTTGTGTCATGGCTAAGCTTACTGCACAGAACTAAAGCAAATCATAACACTGTAACAAGAGTGTACAAGTTCAAAAAAGTGCTAGATGCTTCCCAATGCCGCACCTAATTAGAATCACTCATATCTTACATGTACAAGAAAAGTATCATGAATGGCAAGTATCTAAGTCAAGTCAAACTGTGGAAGAAAGAGACCAGGAGAGAGAGAATACATAGTGGATACCTGTAGCGAGAATCACACTAGTAGATCACAGAACACATTCAACAAAACATGTGCCACATAAAGACTAACAAAAAAGCGCATAACATGTTGGCGCTGCTATTTACACTATGTACAGCGAAAATGCTTTTTTTAAGATCAGTATGGAAAGTTTAGGAAAGTTTGGTCTCGGGCTTTCTATGAGACAGACTTCCAGAGATACACTTCTCACAAGCACAGACTAGGGCAACATTTCTGTAAACGCTGGAACACTCCACAATACAAATCGAAAGACGAACACTGTACAAACAACAAAATGTGAAAATTTTTGCAGGGAGCTAATAAGTCTAGAAAAAGACCCAACATATGGTTGAATGATGCAAAACTTTACGGTTTAGTGAGGTAAATATCCCTGCTCACATTCACAAAGCAAGAAGGCTAAGCTATAGGAATTATGATCACTTGTGCAACCTCTTATTTGATTGCTTTTCCTGTGCTGATGCGTGAGCTATGCTAAAATGTGGAACTAAAACTTGCCAACACCTATTGAGGGCGACATTATAATCTGACAAGTCTTATTTGCATTGAGTTATCAGCGGCCAGCAGCAAGATGTCGACAGAAATAACTGTGCTAAAGAATGACCACACTCCAAAGGTGCATATTAAGCATGTGTGTCCATTTGTCATTAAGTAAATAAGAAACAGTGAAAAACACTGCAGAAGCTGTTGCTCGATGAGTTGTTAGGTTGTGTGGATACCTGGGGTTATACATAATAACTGCTGGCATTCTGTACTAAGGTATGTCGTTATTGCCAAGAAATATGATTAATGAGTGCCCTGCAACACTGCACACGAATTGTGTGCAATACTACCATCCAGAATAAAAGCAACACATCACCCTGCTAGTTTAGAAAAGCTTGCGTCGCTGAGAGATCAGATGAGGAGATGCGAGTCAGTTTTCAGGGGTCAGAATATTCCCATCTTCCAAATTAATTTTTTTTTTAAATTTGCATCTCCAGCAAGCACCACTCAAACGAAGACCTAATATCGATACTACAAGAACGAGGACTTAAATGCAACGCTGCCTGTATATGAAGGCAGTTTCAGGACAATGTTGTCCCCTGCTTCCTGTACATCGTAATCTTTTGTCTACTCTGCTTCATTGTGACAAATCAACCGGCACTGATTGCAACTTTCTGCAAGTAGATTGTAGCGTGCTAAAATTTGTATCAGTTATGACACTCGCAACAGGCCAACGTGAGGACTTCGATTAGTTGATTAATAATTTTTAACATATACTTCACAGCTGGAAGACGCACATAAAAGTACACAAGAAGCACACATACCCAGTGTTACCCCATGTCTCTGTGTGTCCCTGCATTTCAGGTGCGTACCAAGACAAAGCAATGTTTCTGCAACGTGATGTAACATGACTCAAGTGGAATGCCGCAGAGAAAGAAGCTAAAGCTGCTATAAATGATATTTCAAGGTCAACTTGAGTGCTAAAGCACAAACATATCAACGCTCAACCTGCTTTCTTGTGAAGGACGGCTAATGTGACGGAGTAGCTTATGACACATCGACAACAGCAAGGTAGCCAATATGCTTTTTGGGTGACCGCTATAGACAGCTAGTATTGTCATGCTGATACATTACGAACAGTTCTCACTTCTTCCCTCTATCAACAGATAAAAAAAAATTCTATAAATTTGAGAAACAAAACAAAAACTAGTAATATATCCCTCTCCAGAGAGTACGATGTTACTTAAGCACCAAATAGCCAAAGCATAGCAATGTGATTTATTAAACATTGCCCTAAAACTTTCTTACCAGGTGCGCACTTGAGAGGCTTTCAGCCCAGAATTCCGGCGATACTGCCACAAATCAGATAGCATTCACTGCAATATTAAATACTAGTAATGACCAGATACAAGAAAGGCAGGTTGATAGAGACTACGAATGCGTAAGCTGGAGCGGCGAAAATTGGAAAAGAAGCTGAAAAATATTATCACCGTACGATCGCCCGTCCCATCGTGATGTCAAACTCGTTGTGAAATCTGTTTACTAGCAAACAATTGTGAGTACAGAATGAATGCCTCTTCGAACGTGACCGAACACTGCAGCAGCAACAGCAACAATTCAATTTCTCTTTCCAATTATGGCGTGAGAATTTGATGCCATTTGTGTCTTTGAAAACAAGGAAAAGCTCTATGTGCTAAATGGTCAGAACTGAAGTGGCATGAAAAGGACCAGAATGGGTGCTAACATTCAACGTGAGAAGTAATCCTCATAGCTTTTCTTGTCCATGTCACTATAGCATTGTAATCCCATTAACTGTGTATTTAGACACTGCACGCCAATTCAAAACAATACATTTTCATTCCTTCTGAAAGCACAATATGCATAGTTATCTCATGCAATGTGCCAACGTATGCACAGCCTTAAAAGATTTTTATTACTGTAAGCTATCAGTTTTCATTTAGCAGTCAGAGAAATGACTAATTTGTAGAGAAGAAGGGGTTGTTCAAACACCCGCAAACCTCGATATAACAAAGACAGATATAAGAAAATATCGGTTATAACAAAGTAAACAAAAAATAATCTTGCAATATATAGTGCTAGAAATCACCTTTATACTGAACTTTCGGATATAACAAACTTCTTATAAGATGCAATTTTGTTATAATGAGATTTCAGTGTAACCGCCATTGCTTGCCGATTCCACAACGCTGAAAGGCAAATACCTCATGACCAGAAAGCTTTGCAGAGAAGCCACATGCCTTCTTGTTCCATCCTTAGGCCCACAGAAAGCTCCCACATATTAGGTCACCTTTTTTTGCATCCCACTTCCAGCAGGCCGATTTGAACGTTTTTCTTTACATCTGTAGGCAAATTGCACATCAATCTAGCAAAAGTTAGCACTTTATACTGTCTTCGTAGGTCGTTGAATCTGCCGCCCACTTTTCGCTGAACGAGCTTGCATCATCTAGCGCAACTTTTTAGTTACGTTGCCACCGCGTAGTCACCTCGAACCTAAGTATCCAAGTTAAGTTTGCAAACAAGACATGAACAAGTGACAATTTAGGAAATGAATATAGCCCGTTTTGTGCTTTGTAACAACTGGAGTTTCACTAATATATACAAGCAGCTTAGAAGAAGCAAAAAGTACGAGCATGTGTCAATCGGGCCTCTAATGTTCATATGTACGACACAATGTTTGTTAACTAATGTTTATGCAACTGATGAATGTTAGTGTACCTAGCTGCTTTAATTCTCCGTCATGTAATGACATTAACAACCACCTAATTCATGCTTTTTTTTTTTTTTCACAGATGCAGAACCCTTAGAGGCAATACAACCTTTTCTTTGGCTGTCAGTTCTCACATGTTCAGCATCTTCATATTCTAACACATCTTTTGCTTACTAAACATTCGCTTGAGCCAATATTCACAAATTCTTACATTTTACTGCTCTTCCCGAGCTCTAAGTTGTTCACCAGCTCTGGCTGCCTGTGCAGTACCATCTAAAATCGCACTGCGCCTGCCAATTTCTTGCTTTTCTTATTTACATCACATTTAAAGCTTTGGCTAAAACAGATTATCGTTTCGCATGGATCACCTACCAGCAACTTACTCTCCTGACTGACAGCACGCTCGTGAAAAGCACTGCAGATTCTGGCAACCGTTCGCGGTGTCCTGAAACGGGCCGTTGTCAACGTAGTCGCAGTAGAAGAGATTTGTAGGTTGAAGGCGCGGAGTGCCCAGCATGAGTTCCCTTAGGCCTTCACCAGTCAGCTGAAAACATCCCGAAACGTCAAGGTACTCGAGGTGGCTCAGCAAGTCCCAGTTGGCCAGAAATCTGCAATGCCAACGACAGATGTTTAAAGGCATTAAAAAAAATGTAAGCAGGTCTAAACACGAAAAGAATATGAACAACACAAGCAATCCTAACCTGCAAGAGATCTATCTTGGTAATGCACGAGTAGATATTTTCGCCATATTCCATGCCTTTGAATCATCAACTGATTTGCTCTCAAGCTAAAACTTGCTAGTACATAAGCTTTAAAAGCGTTCTCTCTAGAAGACAGCAGCATTACTGGCACTTAAGGAATTCATATTCATTTATATTGTAACTTATATATATATCATACTAATTAGTATTTATATCATAATATGATAGGTATTTTATGTATGTACTGAAACCTATGATGTGTTGACTGTTAGGATGCCCATATGTGCAGACTCATCCCAATAATGACCAGACAAGTTGACTGCCTTATTGCCTGTGTGTTCCGATTTGATTCAACGATGGCCAGAGACATTATCAGTAACATTATTATTTGCCTTTCGGACATTTTCTTTCATTTTCGAATTGTGTGGTGTGAAATGTCCTCAAGTGCTTATTTTACATTTACAACTGGTCATATGCTATTTCTTGCAAAAGAAAACTTAGAGTTCTTTCATGAGCTACCTAATCTAGCAAAAAACACATATTCATATAGCACTCGTCACAAAGAACAGAGGAAGGTGGTGGCTGCGCAGACAAATTACTCTATGCAGTGAATATCGTAAATATTAACAACCCTTTTGAACTGATGTCATAAATCAAACATTGAAATACCGTTTACTTCTGTACAAACACTGCGTGACCGTTCTATCAATTTAGGCTCACACAGTAAACAAGAGTGATGCTGATGTAACTATTTATGTATAAATTAACAGTATTTCTTTGTTTCTGTGTCATCATGTGTGCTGTCGCTGCTGCATTATAGAGGTGGCTGCGGGCCTTTCGTCAAGTTGCTTGCGTCTCAAGCAACTTTTACCTGCAGTCTCCTCCATCATTGATGAAAATAAAGTTGTTGTTATTATTATTATTATTATTATTGATCTCAACTCAAGGAAAAAGGAGCAGCCAGCACCTTATTTTTGCACCAACATCTCCTTTCGCATTATAAGCATAAAAAATGGCAATTAAACAAGTAAAAAAAGCTAATAACAAAAATACCATGACCATAAATGTCACAAGGATGGTTGACTCAGAGGTGTCAGCTGAAAATCTCCAGAGAAGAACTATTACGCGATGCAAAAAAACCTGCAACACAAATGCTATCCTCACAAATAAATTTTTTTACTGAAAAGAACATAGTAGTACATAATCAAGACACACTCTATATATATATATATATATATATATATATATATATATATATATATATATATATATATATATATATATATATATATATATATATATATATAGTGGCTAAAACTAAAAACTGATTTAACTATATCAACTGCTGCTTATGCCTGCTTCCGCAATCACACAGTAATTGCTGTATGCCGTTGTACATTACTCAGATTATTGCCCAAATGTTCATAGACAAAGTGCTGGCGATTCTCCCAGAGGGGGCATGAGTCATATGGATGAGGAAATAAACAATCATGTTCCCCAGTCACAGTCCACTACAAATTCTGCAAATTAGCAAATGCACATCATATATCTAATTTCTAATGCCAACTATTTCCGAGCAGCCTAAATACAGAGCACTCTAGATTTTTCTGCTCACTTCCCATTACAAGTTAAATTTGCATTTAACAATAGCATCGTTGTAAAATGAGGTGCCATGCAACAGTTTTCACCAGAGCCCCTGCTATGACGTCCAAAGTTCAACGGAAGCCCTTTCAGTAGTCGATGAATTCATGGTGAAAAATAACAAGCATTCACCAATCGTCAAACCAAAGATGACTTTTCGACCCTGCTACAGAGGCATTGTTTACAAACAACCCAGCTATGAATATAAAAAGTTTTCCTTCACTTGACTGAAGAGCCAAATTCAATCTTAGGAGCCGTAAACATGGCCTAGCGACCATGTTCGACACCACATATTCGAATGCTGAGGTCTGTGACATTGCAGGACATTAATAAGTTCGTTCAAATGAAGGTAAAACAAAAAAGTTACCGTAAAGTAACCAAGTATCTAAGATGTTTTTTTCTGATGCTATCGGCCTAAAGATAGTAGCTAAATTGGTGCAAAGTAACCAAATACGGCACCCCTGAATTTTCATGCCAATATTTTGCACTAATAGTATATTAGAGGGGTCATGAGCTAACCGTCGAACTAGGTGGGAGAACACACCCTGCAGACAGCAGATACTGCTATGAACATCTCTGCCAAATCTTGCGATTGTGCAAGGCAAAGAGAGATTACAAGCATTGCACAAGGTTTACATTCTCTAAGGCACCCTCTAAATTGTTTCGGAGGTCTAGCGACAGCTGCTTGACGTCGAAGAACAGGCAGCATGCGATTGGCCAGTAGTCTATCCAAACTCTGATCCAAACACCAAGTGCACCATTTGGATCAGATGTGCTCTTTGTCACACGGTGCCACTACATCCCGGCACAGGGTTTCACAGTGTGCTAACCTCACATTGTGAGCCACACTCGTGCAGAAAAATAAGAACGGGCAGCGCGCTCGAAGTCATGGCATGTGCTTCCCTCGTGCATCCCTCCCTGCTTAGCTTACAGCGCTCACGCCAGAACAAGAGAAGGCTCTTAATGTATGCGACAAACCCCTATAACTCTGCTCATTCTTGACAGCTTTCAAAAAAATCGATTGTGAGGCAATAAACTCTGATAATAAGGTCATTCATTTGTTGATTACTTGAAAAAGTGGCTCATGATTTCTTTAAACTTATTTTTGTTCCAACCTTGCCTGTTCCCTTCAACAACTGAGTGAGCAGTTTATGTTTACTTCAAATTGAACAGCTCCACCCCACCCCCCCAAAAAAATAATGGATGCTTCCACGTGGAAGGGTACGGAGACAAGTGCCAAATGACATCGTTGATTCATGGGTAGAGCCAATGTATAAATAATGAACATTGGTGCCAAGATCACACAAGCAAAGCTATAAACCCCTTCTCTCCACTGTGCAGGCTGATTGAAGAATCCCGAACACAAGCACTTGCCTTCCATGCAATAGAAAAAGCTTTAAGTAACAACTCTGGGTTCATATATCGACTTCTTCCGATTATTTTCATCTCCTTTTGAGCAACCTTTCAATTTAAATGGGATGTTTAAGACACTAGGCAAAGAAGAAGTTCTACTAGAGTATACTTATTTTCACTCTGAGGACAAACTTAACAGTGAAAACTTACAGGAGCCCACTGTCTGTGACGTTGAAGCACCCCGAGAGATTCAGGTGTCTCAGTCCACCGACGCTGGTCAAACCTTCCTGCGTCACGTTCTGTTTCGTTGACTGGTTGAGAGACGTTTCATCAGAGTCGGAGAGGTCCAGCTCCGACAAGACGTTAACGACACCGCTGCAACGGCTCCTGAATGGACAATTGTCGCAAAACCGACTTCTTCCGTGTACCACGACAGAGGCGGACTGACTCACGGCCCCTGCGGGGGTGTCCCACGCATCCAGAGAGTTAAACGACAGATTTGAGAACAGTGAACTGCCAGTGTTGTACAGATCACAATGGCGTTTGGGACTGTCTTGCCTCAAGCTTGCGGGGCAACCTATCGCCAAGACTCCCTGCGGCTGCAGCAGACATTGTGCCAGTCGAGACAGGCCAACGTCCGTCAGCATGGAACAACCGGACAAGTCAACGTGTTCAAGCTGGGAGCATGCGCCATGTTCTTCGAGCCTGCAGCAAGTCCATGAGCAAAAACACCACCACCTCAGTACTCTTTTCTTAATGAATGTAGCACATCGTACAATCGACTTTCGCTACAACAATCTTGCATACAACATAAAGATAGAAAACATATAGAAAATATATGTACCTGACAAATGTGTATTTTTTATGTGGTGGTATTCGCAGTAATTATGTTTAAACAGAGATGTAACTTTCGGGTTTTTTTTTAGCAAAAATGGAAATGATGAATTAATGGTATATTGAGAAAGTCACACAAAATAAGCCCAAGCCTGTGATTGTTAAAATGAGAATTTGGAAGTTTATTTGCAAAAAGTTTATTCCAGCAGTATAAAATGTCTGAAAAAAAATAATTGCAGTCAATCAGTGGGGGTGTCAAGATTACAGTCCAAGCCAGCACAAGCTCCCCTCCACAACCCGTGTCCACAGACAACTTCCAAAGAACTTTGAACATGTGTGCAATGTAGGATTGCATTAAAAGTGACCACAGTTTCCTCCACAAAGGATAGAGCTTTAGGTAGTTCTTGTGCTGTTATGATGAGCGTGCAATATCCCATAAAACTTGGCAGAAGCTTGAGCTTCGCCTTCGAAAGCAAAACACGATGGCATAATCAGGCCCTGTGTGCATCGCCATCTCAATTGCTAGCCCAGTTTCGGTTGTCAGTGCATGCCTCAATTGTGCCGTAAAGAAACAGAAGACTGTGTGTGTGTAACACTGGCTGTTCCAAACTAGCCTAGAATGCCTAGTGCAAGTACAGTGGCTAAGTGCCGACTACGCCATACCTCTTGCTTCTGCAAATTACCGAAGGGCCCACCATGTGGTGTTTGAAAGGCAGCACGCTAACCTAAGCAGCTGCTCACTCTGTTGACACTATTGCAGCTGACGATGATTAAATAAGAGTGAGCGCTTGCAATTGGTGGGCCTTTAACACCCTCTCATTGCGCAATATTCCTGTTTTGACGCGTGGAGCGATTTTACGCTTCTGCCACGCAGAATTGCATGCATTACGACGACTCCTCCAACCCATATACACTGTCTTTTTGCAAAGTAGCTTCAAGCAATAGCGTGGCCCTGGGGTAGACCGCCTGCTTGCCACGCATATGGCCTGGACACAAACTAAAGCTTTTCGTTATTTGTTTACATCAATCATAATCTTTTGGTCGTGAACAAGATTACTTTTCGCTCACAACCCATGATGCTGACACCGACGCCGGAATTTTCAAGAAACGAGATGCTATCACCTTAATGGTAACCCACCGCTGCTCCTCTTACTGCCAATAAAATCATCAGGATGTGCAAGATCTAAAAGGCGAGAGGTGAGCAAAATGGACATGGCAGATGAGGACGCGAGTCGAGCTAGCACTGTAGCCACATTGCGAATGAGGTCAACCGGTGGCGAAAATGGAAGTTTACACACTCTTTTTGTGAAACATAAGAACAGAATTTGCAAGTTCATTCAGCAAGTAAAGGTATGTTTCTACGGCCGTCTGAATTTAATTATGTATTACTCAACACTCAAAAAGTACACAAGGCGCTTACCCTTTGAACGATGTGTCCCCAGTGCTAGTGTACGAGATGTCCAGGTGATGAACACTGGGGCAAAGCTTCAGAATAGATCTTAACTGCAAGTATAGAATCAGCATCACGTATTAAAGGGACACTAAAGTCAAATAACAATTTACATTAGAGTGAAAGCTCAATGCATAACAACACCTAAAACGACAATATGATCAACCACAGTGCCCTACTTAAAGAGAAATTAAGGTAAATGCACAAGAACACAAGCGCCGCAGTAGAACATCTTTAAAATAATCCCGATGACTTTAGACAGACCGCCAACAGTTAACCACTAGTAATCGATCTAACTGCACTAAATAAAGAACTTTCCGTGCATCAAGAGACGCAATAAAATGCTGCTTGTTCGTTTCTGTTTGATTCGTGGAAAAAAGAATCGATCGCCGGACATTACTATGGCGAATTGCGCGAGTGGTTCAAAAATTCAATTTTCGCGTGGTTACAAGGGACAGGTGGTGCCATCTAGTGGGGCACAGTTGAAACAAAAGTGTCTGCAATCTCGGAGCCAATGGAGGGAAATTGATCAACGGCCATTTTTGCTGCTGTGGCTCCCACTGCTTTCGATTTGCTGCTACTAGTGCAGTAAGGCCGGGCAACGTTGTGCACGGCAACAGTGACGTGAGGCGGATCCATTGGTCCGCTTCTTAAGGCGGGTAATTTGAAGTGCGCTAACCCAATGCGGACCACTAAAACATGATTTCATTTCAAGATAGGCCCTTCCTCGGTGCAGAAGTTACACTACGAGGTTTCTGGACCGCCATTACAATAATCAACATCGACTTTAGTCGACCTTAGTGTCCCTTTAACATGCAAAAACTATAGTTTTTAAAACAGCGCATAATTGGGACACCAAGGATAGGCCATACCATCACAGAATTAGACCGGAATACACAGACCACACAGCGTAGACTCCGAGCACAACTACCTGGGAAAGCGCCGCAGAACCTAGAGGCATTGATGTTCTGAAGTCGCGAGACTCTGTGCAGTGCTCTCTCATTCGCTAAGGTCTCTTTCAGAGATATTGAATGCGTCCCTCAGGAACACCAGACGCGTCTGAACCCCGAAGTGACACACTCCTCTTCATAGTGCTTATAAAAGGCCAATGTGAAGGCTTTGTTGTCCACACGCTTTGTTTGCGAATTGTCTTAGCTAGGAATTCAAACGATTTTTAACATAAAAGTGTTTTATGCTGTGATCCACCAAGATTTCAGTGACGTACACTCAAACCTCGATATAACGAACGTGGATATACTAAACTATTGCTTATAATGAAGTAAATTAATAAGAATCTCTCAATATATATAATGCTAGGAATAAACCTTTATAACGAATTTTCAGATATAACAAACTTATTTTCCTGTAAGATGAAACTTTGTTATAATGTATTTTTGTCAAAGAAATGACGTCGCAAAAGTGTACACGATCAGATGTAAAAAAAAAAGTTCTGCCAATGGGCGTCGAACCCACGACCTCTAAGTCTGAAGAAATAAATTTTGAGCATGCTATTCACTGCACCACAAACCAACGACACTAACGGCTAATACAAACAAACACAACTTTTATATCTCACACTTTCTTCTCGCAGCGCCATTAGTCAGTAGGGTGGTGCTGCCCTTTTTCAACAGTAAAGTAATTAATTCATCATTTCTGTGGCCTTCACAATGAGTACCTTCAAGGCGTGCTATCATGCATTCGTTACATTTGGCGCATTTTTGTCAATGCTTTAACACATGGCAAGGTGGCAACCTTAACCGAAGCGTTGATTGTGCTCACAGCATCCATCTAAACCGAAAATAGCTTTGCGACGTACATCTGCCTCACCTGACTGTTACCGCGTTCCTGACGCCCGCTTCAAGAAAAATTATGAGCGCGCTATAAGGGCGACATGATGACATAAATTTCCCCTCTTTTACGGGTGCATAGCGTTGTAAATCTTTTCAGACGTAATTGTAAGTGCCGACTGCACGCAGTTCACTTGCCACCTTGAAATAGTTAACCTTGTGAAGGGCCGTTAAATGTTTTCACAGACAGAGAAAAAAATTGCCTCTGCGCGATTGAACCCAGCCAATAGCAGGCAAGAAAAACTCTCCGGGCCTTTTACCAGTCTTGCTATTCGCTCTTCTGCAGCCCTTTTCAGCCATGCCGAAAAGAAATAGACTGATCAGTGTCTTTATTCGGCGATAGACACCTCCCTCACCATGATGCACAAAAAGAAGAAAGACCTTGTTCTGCAGACCATGTGGGAAAAAGACCATTGCATAGCTATGCTAAATTATTCGTGCCTTTCTGCCGTCATAAACTCTTTTTTTTTTTAGTTTCGTGTAGTAGACACAGGTCGCGCATGTCTTTTTAGGAACATTTCATTTTTTGTAAAAATTTCTTGCGTCTATATCGACAATTTCTTTTGAAGGCCTAGAACTATGTTTTGCCTGCCTATTTCTGGTGCCTAAAGCTCGATATTTAATGCCTAAAAATCCGACCTCCAGTGACGACCCAAGTGCGCACACTAGTATACCATTACTAAGGCTTACCGCTGTCCACACTTACACCCACACTACATGGCCTCTTCAAACACATGGCTGTGCCATAAGGGCCTCTAAATCCGTCTGTTCAAGGACCACGTACCATGCGGCTGTTGAGGACATGAGAAGTAGAAAGTACAATTTTTCGGACTCCACTTCCAACGACGGGCAGGAGATACTTGACGAGGCAATTCAGC
The DNA here is from genome assembly GCF_043290135.1 of Rhipicephalus microplus. NCBI lineage: Eukaryota > Metazoa > Arthropoda > Arachnida > Ixodida > Ixodidae > Rhipicephalus > Rhipicephalus microplus. The sequence continues at coordinate 10,944,377 of NC_134708.1, read as the reverse complement.
ACAGTCGCTTCCCGCCTCAAGGTGTCTGCCGAAGGACTTGAAGGTGAATCTTCATCCGACGAGCTACCACTGGATTCATCAAAATCTGCATCTTCATCAGCGTGCCCTTTGCCTTCCTTGCTTTCATTATAAGAGTCTGGCCACAGTGGAACGTGGTCCCATAATCCTGTAAGTAAGCATCAGGTATGCCCGTCAAGGACCACCTAAATCTCTCACCATGTAGCACGAATCGACAACTGTGCCAGCACTAACTAATATAATTTCCACCATCAAGTTTTTCGAACGAGTAACAATGCCTACCAAGGCTTATAGCCGCACAACGTTGAACAATTTTACACAGTGTAAGGTCGCATAGCTGCTGCTGGTGATACTAGGTCTGACTTCATGAGCCCAATTAAGGGATTGAATTGAGGTATCTTGCCGGTACTTAGCTACGGAGCAGAAACCTGGAGACTTACAAAGAGGGTTCAGCTTAAATTGAGGACGACGCAGCGAGCAATGGAAAGAAAAATGGTAGGTGTAACCTTAAGAGACAAGAAGAGAGCAGAGTGGATTAGGGAACAAACGGGGGTTAAGGATATCATAGCTGAAATCAAGAAGAAGAAATGGACATGGGCAGGGCATGTAGCGCGTAGACAGGATAACCGCTGGTCATTAAGGGTAACTGACTGGATTCCCAGAGAAGGGAAGCGGGTCAGAGGGAGACAGAAGGTTAAGTGGGCAGATGAGATTAAGAAGTTTGCGGGTATAAATTGGCAGCAGCAAGCACAGGACCGGGTTAACTGGCAGAACATGGGAGAGGCCTTTGTCCTGCAGTGGACGTAGTCAGGCTGATGATGATGATGATGATAACTGCTCCCTAGCCCTACTTCCTGCCAAGTGCGATCTCGTAATGCAAGAAACACATGTCAGAGTACCTAAAACTCTAAAAATGATAGCCTATTCTCATTGAATAAAAAACTGAACCACAACTTCAGTTCAGTGCCGTACTGAAGTGGGTGCAAAATCAGGTGCTGTACACAACCACGTTTCGTGCGTGCAGCGCTTCTCTGCTTTTTAAACGTACAATGGCAAGGATTGAGAACAGGACATGCCCTCACTTTCAAATGAGGTTTTATTAAAAATGGTAAAAGTTAATAGTACAAAAGTTTCTTACGAAAAATGTTAATCAGAATTCATTTTTAGGCATTTTTCCCTATTGCTGTACTTATAACTGATACTGTACCCCAATAAAACCTTACTTACGAGTCAGCCTATGTCCGGTTCCAGTCTTTACAATCTTTTGTCCCGAAAAAAGCATTATATACTGAAATGGGGTCATTTGGACTTCATCACAATAATAAGAACAACAACAATAGCCCCTAAAGCACATAACAACCAAAGAACAGTGAGAAGCGTGTTGTTTATTTTGAGCTCTGAGGACCAGCTAGTTCTGGTAAGCAGGACACAGTGGCCAGCAAGTTCCCACATCTTCCCGCAATCGGAACACCACCCAGCAGAGACAATTTACTTGTACACACCAATAATAATGTATTTTAAAATCATTGTGCAACACCGCACTTACGCTTAGATCATGGGTGCTCAAACTAAGTGCCGTAGAACTTGAATGTTCATGAAGGGCATTTCAGTGTTCCACGAGTTGTCACAACGAATGGGACCTACTCCCCTTTGCCGCCATTTGCACCTAATACATTGACTTTAACAATATTTCCATCATACATTGCAATTAATGAAACTATTACTACTCTCCCCTCCCCCACCGCATCCAATTGACCTCCTCAAGCTAGGGAAAAAAATTAAGGGTTCTGCAATACTGTGGAAAAGCCATTGGGGTTCCCTAATGCCCGGAAGTTTGAGAACCCCAGTCATAGATCAATGCCTGTCATCGAGCCCATGCAAAATTTTGGTGCTTGTAGCCCAGCTTACCCAGTGCCCAGTGTACAGGCCTCAGCTCTTTCCAGAGGGCCGGCTCCCGGGAGATAATGTACCAACTCTTGCACACGCCGCCGCAGATCGAGAGGTCGCGGGCGTTCAGACGTGAGAAGATGTCCAGCAAAATCTCCTGAGGCATGTCAGCCCACGATGGCAGCTCTTCACTGTCATCTTCATCACTATCTGCCTCTGTGTATAATCCACAAAACACATTTAATAATTAGGTGGGTGGTCGAGCTCCGTTCCAGACCTCATTTTCAGGTCCTTTAGCCTTTTACTGCCGATTGTCGCGAATTAGTGAAGTACCGAAAAACTTTTAGCAAGCAAGTCAGAAAATGCGTGCCAGCTTCGATGCAGGCTGTCAAGTACTCACAGGGGCCGTAGCTTTCAGCATAAAAAATCTACCACCATCTGTAGCCTAAGGTACTTTATGCTAGAAGACACTCTTTTGTAGCTGATAGCGGAGAGCGCAAAGCACGTGCGACACTTTTCAAGCCTTTGTTCTTTCTTGCCTCGGTAACGTAAGTTCTATCAGCAATAATTTTGTTTATTTGGTGTGTGCACACCCAATAGGTGCCACATGACGTGTTGCGTAGTTCTGAAGTACGTTTTTTGTTCCAAGGTCCTCGCTTCCGTGACATATGGAGAATTTGCGACAAACCTAACTGTATGCATTAAAGTTGCATTTTAGATAATTTAACTGCAGAATCCAGTGAAGGTTGCTATTTAAAGTTAGAAAATAAAATTTTTATTTTGTTTGGCTTTTTCGTAATTCAGAAATTAAAGGGTACATGGATCATGAAACACATTTTATCAAAAACCACACAATATGCAGAAGTGAGTATAAACCCCTTCAGGGTACATGTTTCTAAATAAATATCTTTTTTAAAAGCTTAGACTGAACAGAGCTGCAGCGATGGCAATGCCCATACTCTTCATTTCCCACCTTCTCGGTGGTTTTTCTCAGATAATACTATAAATGTTAACGAGCACCATTCTTGAGCAGACAGCGCAAAATATGAAGATACAAGCAAGTCACGGACACATTAGACAAGAGTTGATTCCAAACTAAAGCTTGTTGTTCTCAGAATTCACGCCTGTCTTATCTACCAGCAAAAAGTCGCAACACCACACTGCCACCCACCGAAGTAAGAACATCTCATCCCGCTCCCACAACAATAACGAACCACAAAATGCTCCACTGTGTCTCCGTATCTTCCACGGGCTGCTCACCAATGCATTCTTACAACCTTACCCAAATTTCAATTCTCTCGAGCCTCATTGTTAGGAACTGCGAAACTGCACAGTGAAAACCTGCAACCCTGATACGCTCGAGCCACCTTTACCCCGGTAAGATTCAGCAGTGACTGCAATTTCACATACCTATTACGTGAGAAATCGAACTGTGAGTATACCTGAACAAAACTCTTCTTGCATACCATGCTAAAACAACTTTGAATAACTCAGGGTCCTGATAAATGAAATAGACACATCGCATCATTTCACAATCACGATTTACATCCATTGTTGATAACCCGCTTGCTATTTCTTGAAAAAAAAGTATCATTTATAAAATATTTTGGAGGTCCCTTGAGCTATACACTCAAACCTCATTATAACAACGTCACACCTGCCACGAAAATACTACTTCGTTATATCAGAAAATTCGCTATAAACATACATTTGCAGCAACCTATCTATGACTGAGCTATTCTCCATTACTTCATTATAACAAATAATTATTTATATCTGGGTTTGTTATTCAGAGGTTTGAGTTTATTCCTATCTGCAGTAATATAGACGAGGTGACAAACTCACTTTGATCAACGTTCTCAAGTTCCACGTGACATTTCTCCTGAGCGCACTGCTGCTGCCACTTGGCATGCTCTCGAATCACTCGCTCCTTCAGCAGCTTTAGCTCCTCATAGCCAAAGTACCGGATCAGCATGGGCTGAAAGACCTGCACAAGTACAGACAAAAGAAGAAGCATCACTGAAAGCACCATGCAAGAAGGCAAAGCAATGTGTGGCTGCTGGCTATGTCTTGGCAAATGCTGGTGGATACAATAAAGCTTATACAGTGAATAAGGGCATGTAATAATTTCGGACAGAGGCACAGTGCACTACAAGATGATATTGTGTTTGCTCGTTTTTATCCGACTGCTCGGACAAAGCTTCGCACCGACGCAAGTGGCCATGGCATTGGTGCAATACTTGCTGACATACAGAATGGTACAACCAGTGTGATAGTCTACGCTAGTCGTCTTCTGTCGCAGGCGGAAAAAATTATTCCATCTCTGAGCGAGAATGCTTAACCCTTGTCTGGTCCATCGCAATATTCCATCCGTACTTATACAGACGTCCGTTCACAATCATCCCAGACCTTCATGCGCTTTGCTGACTGTCAACACTTAAAGGGCCAGTAAACAGGCTCCATATTTTTTTTTACACCCCCCATACAAGCTCGGCAATTTGTAGATTAGATCACAGCGATCACATTTTCTGATTATTACAGCGCTGCGTGCTGCGCAGAGCCTCTATATTGAAAAACAATTCCGCGCATCTTTACTGCGCCTGATCGACCCCCTTGCACGCGCAGTGACGTCAACTCGACAATTGGCGACGTGACGTAGCACACAGCTTGCCGATTGGTTTAAATAAGGTGTGAAAAATAGTAGTGAAGTCGACGTCAGTGCCTGTTCCCACCCACAGCTACAAAACTGCCCCTTGTTTCTTGGCACTGCGGTGAAAGAGCCAGCCTCGCAGTTGTCGCGTGCACGTGTACACTCCTCGCTCAACTACAGTGCCTGTGCGCACATACAAACGTACTCAGCCCTTGACATGAGCAACACGTGTAAAAAGCGTTGCTCTGTCGTTGGCTGCAAATCGAGCGATTGGGCAGCGGAGAAGCATCGGCATCAAGTGCCTCACAATGGGGCCCTGCGCGCTGCATGCCTGAAGTGAATCAGCCATTCAGCGACATACGTGGGAGACCTGATCGTTTGTGGTCGGCACTTCGCACCTGACGCTTACACGGTTGACCCGTGGCTGGTGCGGCAAACAGTAAACAAAAAATTACGCTTCGCAGCAAGCGAAAGTGTGTTGCGACTGATCGAGTTCGTCGAGTGATCGAGTGATTGACACCACGTCAATCACTGACGTAGTGTCACGTTGCCGAAGTGGGCGGAGTCACAACGATAGGCTACGCCTTCCCCTTCATGGAAAGGAGAAGAGTGGCGAAGTCCCGCGAAAATTTAAAACCAGGTTAGACCGATGTTCTAACCCCTGTAACTTCCTTAATATAGCATGCATTCGCAAAATTCTTGCGGCAGCATGTTCACAAAGAGAAACTGCACATATATCTGTTTTTAAAATTTTCGTAGATTTGAGGGCTGTTTACTGAACCTTTAAGGACCCTACAGGAAGACTCGACCATTGGGCACTACGATTAGAAGAGTACGCGTTCTCGGTTGTGTACAAATTTGGCAAGCTGCACAGTGATGCCGACTGCTTATCCCGACACCCCGTTAATCCACCCCACTCCACCGGCTTCTAATCAGATGCCTGAATCTTGGCCATCACTGACTTTTTGCACGTGGCGGGCGAACAACGTAGAGATCAATCACTGCCTTCCATGAGTGACTGCCTCTAAACAAGCATTGCTGACCCTTCCCTTGGCAGGTCTCTGCTTCAAGACGTTTTTGTACCGCTGCAACTTACACCCCGATGGAGCGGAACTTTTACTCGTCGTACCACACCACCTGCAAAAGGATGTTCTACAATGATTTCATGACGCTCAACTTCTGGGCATTTAGGCATCTCCAGAACCTGTGACTGTATTCGACGACCAGTATTCTGGAGGGGTCTTTATCTCCCCATTCGCCGTTACGTAGCAGCTTGCAACATCTGCCAGCACCCAAAGAAGCCTAAGACTCCCCCTGCCGGTTTCCTTCAGCCTATCTAGGTGCCAGCCTAGCCATTTTACTAAAGGAGGTTGGACTTGCTAGGTCCCTTTCTTACTTCGACAAATAGAAACAAATGGGTTGCCGTAGTCACCGATTATGCCACTTGGTATGCAATCACTCGAGCGCTACCAACCAGCTGCACGACATCATTCTCCAGCATGGTGCTCCATCTCACCTGCTCACAGATTGTAGTTGCTGCTTTCTATCTTGTGTGGTTGATGATCTACTTTGCCGTTGTGCTACCTATCACAACTTCACCCTGTTTTACCACCCTCACACTGACGGCCTTACTGAGCGCCTCATGCGCACACTGACTGACATGCTTACTATGTAGGTAGCTAGCGACCACACCGATTGGAACAACTCATCCCTTCATGAAACAGTGAGCTACTCACCATTTTCAGCATCCTTTACTACTCTTCAGCATCCTTACTACACTTCGACACCCTGCTTTTGTCTGACAAATCATTCTACACTTCGTACACTCAAGCTGCTGTCACCCGTGCCCTCATGGCACGCACAGTAGCCCATGTTCGGTTATCATTCTCGCAGAGAGCACAAAAGTCTCTTTACGATCGTTGGCATAGGGGTGTTGTTTTTTCTGCGGTCTCTTTGTGGCTTCTATCTCGACGTGTTGGCCTCTGCTAGAAATTATTATTGCGCTACGTTGGGCCCTACCGAGTCCTTTGTCAGGTCAAACCTGCCACTTATGAAATTTCCGCAACAACAAACTTATCGACTGCTACACCCAGAACTGAAATTGTCCACGTTGCTCGTCTTAAGCCCTAAAAAGACTCGCTGATTTAACAGGCACCGAGACAGTGCTTTACCGGCTGGGGTAATGACACATGTATAGAACTGGGACTCCGGCAGAAGCGCTAAAATGACACCCAAAAGGAGGAATACGACAACATTGTTGTGGGTTAGCTCTCACTGCCCGCTTGGTCTGCAATACTGTGCGATCTGCGCAGTGTTAGCTGTCAAGAAATAAATCTTCCCCGTAATATTATGTACAGTAGTCCTTGATTTATACAGGTCGATTGTGGGCCAAGTAATGCACACACTTTTCTTTCCACCGTCTTTGGTTTGTGTAATATAACTGCAATTTCTACTCAGATGCATACATCAGAGCCAACATAGTCTTTAGAGACCAGTTTCAACGTGACATGATGCAGTTATCTCGATCAATCGCACGCACCAGGCGGTATGCTAAAAAATTTGATTTTGCACTCGCATCCTTGAGTACTTTACACTCACAGTCACTTTTCTTGGCAATCAAGGGAAAGCTACGGGTGTAAAACTTGTACTCCTAAGCAAAGTAGTCCGGTTTGCCATACGTTTTATACCACTGCGGAAAGTGAAGGCAGGGTGGCATCAGCTTTGCAGAGCACTTTACTATGTCTGCTTAGATGGCCATTTGTGAGTAAATTTAGTCACAAGTTTCCAAGGTGTGCAAACAGAAGGACCGGAAGGAGACAGTCACTCCCATTAAGACGCAGATGACATTCAGCTTTTGAGGTACACATCAAGGTGCTGCGTGCATGCAAAAATCTGAAATGACCAGGTATAATGTAAAACAAATAACATTTTTATGGGGTGAGCCACACGCTGTACCAAAAAGCTTCCTGAAGAAAAAATACAAGAACTCATGTAATTGTGGGACTAAATTCATTCACAGTAGCATCTATGCAGTTTTGCTCTGTAGCTTATGCTTCACTGCCAAGAAAAACTGTCATCGAGTGTGGCAGATGAACAAAACCGTTTTATTATTAGGATCAGCAGCGACAGAGAATGTCTAAATGTTACGTCTCTGTAAGCAGTGCTCACAGTCAAAGTGAAAGAAAACTCAGCATGTCAGCGCGGCCATTTATATCATTCATTTGCTAAAAATACTGGCAATTCAACACAAATTCAAAACTATAACAGTGCTATACTATTACATAGGAGTTAAGAGAAAATATGAGCACTGCTTCATATAGAGAATTATCAGTAACATCCCAGCATTATACAAGAGTTCCCAACACAGGAGTAATTCATGAAACAGGGAAGCCTCTATGTGCACAAGACATCCAAATAAACCAAACAGAATGGTCCTGCATCCTTGGATTTTTATTTTACTAAGTGATATTATTCATTTACGGTTAGGCCTAGAGGAATTCAAAATAGAAAGATTTCCTCATAATCTTTACAGCCTTACCCGGTCAACATTTGTACTTTCAGCCTTTCTTTTGCCTTTTCTTTAATGTTTACAATATACTAGTAATACCTCGTTAACTCGAACTAGCATATCTCGAAAAATCGGCGAAGTCAAAATTCTCCGGGGCAACGAACATTTTCCTATACGCCGCATGTATATTTCGCCCTTTATCTCTAAGTGTTTTTGGGTCAGATTGCGCATCACTCGAAAGCTTCACTGGGAGTGGAATGAAAATTTCGCCACCGGACCATTTCACAAGATTCCTGCAATGCCATGCCTGAAGTCCGTCAATTTTTTTATTCTTTATTTAGCCACACCTGTTACTACATCGATGCTTTCTGCGAATGCAAAGTGCGTGAAGTCTCAGCCCAGCGACATATCAACTTTGTCAAGCAACCCTGTGGAACGTCATGTGACACACATGTCTCACATGCTCAGCACATGTGTCATGTGACACATGTGCTGAGCAAGGAGGCCTGCTGCCCACACTTGGCGTAGTTTGTCTCATCTCTTTGTGCAGTGCACATTATTTTTCCTGAGGTGTGATTTCCATTTATATGCACAAACCACGCGGTGTGAATATAAATTTTTCACTGAATATGAGTGCAGTGCTCGTGATTTTCCGCGAGGTGTGATTTCCGTTCATCTGCACAAACTGAGCGGTACGAGTTTTTCGCTGACTGTGAGGAGCGGTAACTTAGCGAGAGTGTGGCGAGCATGGCGACAAACCAGTGCACGTCGCTACCGATAAAAAAAAGGCTCGCCCTAATTCAGGAATTGGAAAAAGGAGGCCAAACAAAATGAAGCATTGCGCAGGAATTCGGCATCACCTTGTCTACGCTTTCGACTGTGCTGAAAAACAAGCAGAAGGTGCTGGATGTATTTCAGCAGAGATTTTCCAACCAGCGGAAGCGCGTTCGACCGAAGAAGTTCCCAGACGTTGAAGCGGCATTAATGGTATGGCTCCGAAATAAGGTCGAGTGCACCGGCGGAGGATATCGACTGGTGCAATTCATCAAGCAGCTGCAGGACGCCTTCCTAGGCCCGAGTACGATCGCGAACCAGACGACCTTTAGGCATTCTTTCTCTGCGAAATAAAATGGCAGTGCCGCAAAAGCCAGCCGAATAAAGTCTCTTGTATGTTATTTTTTTTGTCTCTTTTACACCTGAGAAGATTAGAAACTGCCGCTGAAGAGCCAGTAAAATAAATAGTAGTAATATTTCTGAAAATTGCTCATTTTGTCCGATGATTAGGGCAACTTTGCTTCTCTCGAAAATCCGTTCATCTCCAAATTTTGTCGGGTTTTCGCGACTTTAAGTTACATGGTATTACTCTAGTGTTCTTATCATGACAGCCTCGTTTAGAGGCTGCATAACTTCTTACCCAGATCATCCCATAAGCTCTCAACTCTATTTAAAACGGAGCAGGGGAGGAAAATAAACTAGTGTTACTTTTCTGCTGTCACCATATTCAACTTCAAAACATTTAGCTCCACGATGCTTGAGCCCTTCAACCTCTGACGAAAAAAAAAAAGGAAAATCTTAATCCAGGAAATAACGACACAGGGTCACAATATTAGCAACATTGTTAGAACTAAAAAAAAGTGTAAGCTTTAATGTCAACTGTGGCAGCTATGCCTACTTTATTAACAGTGGAGGTGTACAAAGCAGCCATTAGCCTACTGCTGCGAACAGAAAATTAGAAAATTATCACCCCAAAAACTGACATGTGCTCTTTTTGTCATCTCTTTTGCAGTCTTCATCATATTTTTCACTCCCATAACATGTCCCCGATTTCTTTGGCATGGGATCCTATAACCCTGATGGATGAGACAAGTATAAAGAAGAGAAGGAAAAAGAGAAGTTTTAGGGGGATCAAAATTGCTTCGTGAAGCGAGATTACACTTGATGCAAAGGCAAGCCCGATGTACACCCGATGTAAAGGCGAGCATCCTACCACTCCGACATTGAGGTTTGCTAGCAGAGCATAGCAGAGCCTTGCATAGCCCAGAATAGCACCGAGATGGATTGGGAAGGAAGGGTGCTGATGAGGGAAATGAGGATGGGAGCAAGTGAAGCATAGCATAGGGGAAAAAAAGAGAGAGAATTAAAGAAAGAGAGAAAAAAATGGAAAGCAAGCGAGAAACACAGAGAGAGTGAGAAAGAAAGAAAAATAAACAGATAAAACTTTATATACAATAGAGAGGAGGGAAAAAGTAAGAAATAATGAAAGAATGAGAAAATTTGCAAAGCTTAGCAGACCAGCAACCTCCAGAAGTACAAATCTGCTCATTAGCTACACTGCCTCTTTCACGGGGCATCTTCAGTGCAAGCTACGCTAATCTTTTTTAATTCATATTGATGTCGTTGTGTAAAAAAGGCCAGTAAAGTTTGTGACTCCGGCACTCACGACAAAAACTGCGAAAAACCACTACTCCCTTTTGTACGAGGAATGAATTTGTACTTATGAATGTTCATAGCAAGACAGTGCGTGCAGCAACTCCCTCAGGACCTTCAGAACTGAAGTGAAAGCTTGTTAACGTTCAATACTAAAAGATTCATCCTTGCTGTACGTAATTAGTCAAGGTCGGTGTAAACAGAGGCCGTACACATATATAAACAAGGAATGGGAGATGCACCAGTGAGCAACTAATAGCATGCATTGAAGATAAGCACTTCATTATGAAATGTGTACAAGATCATGCCCTCAGTATGCACATTTTATGATGAAGCATTCAGAAATGGCCTGCCAGTCATGACACCCTCATGCCATTGCACGCACTTCAGTACCAGCCGAGAACTTATGGGATGTTCAACCAGCCTACAAGATATCCATAACACTAGCATTTACATTCAACAACTGAAAGCTGACCATTATAATAATGATTCATGGTGTCGAGATCTTCTGGAAGGCAAACACAAACAGACACAGTGACAAAAGCAACAACTGCAATTTGTGTTCACATTTGCACACCCAGTTTTGAGTACCACAAGTTTATAGGTGCCTATTATCATGTTCTTAGCACAATGTCAAGAGTATTACAAAGTTGCATTTCCATTATGAAACATCATGGAATGCTGTTCCACCTAAAAGGTTGGCATCAATCGCCTTTTGTGCAGTGCTGAAACAAGTCGTATTGAAAATCAATGTGCAGTACTCAAGGAGTAAAGCACGAAAATTTAGGACTGAGTCATTTTTATACTTCCGTCTCCAGTGCCTTCAATTTGTGTCATGTCGCAGCAATTTTGATTGGGGCACTTAAATCAAAGCCAGAAATACCTTTAGTGACTAGATTGACCGAGGAAACATGGTGCAGCTATAACGCGCCATTTCTCGCAGCAGTTACTTTACTAGAAAGCAAACGTCCCGTTTACGTACATGAGTACTGAAGATCGCTACAGACTTCGAGTTGTTTGATTACACTATTCTATAAACTTTATATTTAGACTTTATATTTATATATTGCACTTTTCTAAAACAAATACTCACCTCTTCCTCTTCTTTCATATGAGGCAAGAACTTCTCAGTGAACTCAATGAGGGCGTGCTGAAGCTTGAGGCCGTAGTTGACACGTTCGGTCGCTGTCTTGTTGGTGCATGAGTAACCGTCACGAACTAAGGCCAGCATATCTGACAGACGGTTGTCGCTGTGACAGTTGCAGACGGCCGAATCGTGAATAGAAAGTGCCTGCAACAAACAAAAATATCTACAGGTCCAAAAATCAAAGTTGTAGCCAGCGTTTTTATTTATTGTCGTCATTATCGGCATATATCGCGTTTCCTCGCTTATAAGCCGCACTAAGAAAACGGAAAAATGTGCTTAAAAAGTGGGGGTGCTGGTTATAGATGAGATTATACGTTTATTTTTTAATAAGTGTTAAAGTTAGAGGTTTAAATTAGATGAAGGGGTAGGTTATATGTGAGAAAATACAGTGCTATGTCTGTTGAAGAATGAAGGCATCTTCCAAATATCTGCAATTTACTCTATCCTATGTCAGCACATTGCATTTTATCCTAGAAAACATCTTAATTTCATCACATCTAACTTTTTGCCCTCCTCGACTGCATTTCCTATCCTTGCGTAACTATTCTGTAGCCCTAAATGACAACTTGTTGTATGCACCACGCATTAAGTGGCCTGCCTACGTCCATTTCTATCACTTAATGTTACTAACATATCAGTTGCTCCCATTTTTCTCTAACCCATTCTGCTATCTACCAACCTGTTAATGTCACGCCTATCATTCTATTGTATGATCCGTGATCCTTTACTTTTTTTCTAGTTTGTTTCTATCCTCCAAGTTTCAGCCCCGTACATTAGAACTGGCAGTAGTCTTGCATACTTTTCGCTTACGGGACAGTAGCAAATCGCCTACCGTTATTTTCAGAGATCCTGCCGTATGTGCTCCCCCCCCCCCCCTCTTATTCTTCATTACTTTCCTTTTCACAAGTACGCTGCTCTCCAAGCAATTTATTTAGGTAAACATAACCTTGTATTCTTGTACACTTCAAGTAGCGCTAGAAAATTTTATTTTCGACAATGTTTCAAAGTCAGACACAAAGGCATTTGTTTTTGGCCCGGTTCAGAGGACACGCAGATTTTTTTAAGTCATCGAAAGACTCCAGGAAGGCAAAATGTCACTGCACTGACAAAAGCACACTAAGTTCTGCCGACATATCACCAAGTTACCCATACTGATTTTAGCTTGTCAAATTGAACACATCCGAATTATTATCTCTTCCTAGCTATTGAGTTTTTGAACAACTGTGCTTGCATTGTGCAAAATTAAAATAAGTTAGACAATGAAAGTTCTCGCTTGAGAGGGTTATTGAAACAAATTTCTCTTCCCTCCAGGGGAGCCTCGCTGGAAAAAGATTCCTGCATACACACGCTGTATTATACCAATAAATCAAAGCAATTTTCAATGCTTTTGTAAACCATTTATGTATACTGTCTAAAGCAGATGTGAAAGTAACTGCAAATTTCAGCACTGGGAAAGCAGGAAGAAGGTGTGGCCTATACACATTCATGTTAAATTGCGGCGACTGCCGAATAAAAATTCTTAAAATTTAGTCAGCAATTATTCCACTGTTATGTGCTATGAGGCTTTGAGTCTTGGAGGCAAAATAAAAAAAAAGTACAATATGAACATCTGTGCTTGTACAAGTGGTTAAGTCTTTTGCCTTGGAGCTTATAATTTATTCATGTTGGGAAAATTCTGCCAATTAAAAACAATGACTGGCTTCCCTTCTGTTTATTTGTGTCAGCAGTCACAGAGCTGGGATAAATCTGCAGCTCACAAAAGCAAAAGTTTATACAATGGTGACGATAAAAATAGTTAACAAAGTTGGCTGCTTTCAAAAGCCGGCAGGAATCTTCGAAAGAGCAAGAAATGCAGTTTTCAAGCAGAAATAGTAGAACAGTACTTTCTTGGAAAGAACAAAAATTATATCCCATATCCGATTGCATACAGAGCCGTGAATCATCGTAATAGCACTCGCCATTACACAATAGGCAGTTTTATCTATACAACAATGTAGACAACGCAATTAGCTTTGTTGCGAAACACTTCAAGGAGCAGACCTGTCATCATATGTTTGACATTTGCTGAATTTCTGGCTAGAGCAATATCAGCTTGCTAAAGAGGTTCATCAAGTGGAAGTGATAACAGCAAGACCAGGCCCGTAGTCGTGAGAGGGGAGCCCTAGGTCTTCGGGTACCCCTGAAATTTGGATGATAGTGTGTTTTACCGCAGACATTAACAAAAAGCGTGTTTTTCGAGACCTTCAACATATGCCCCTTCACCCCCCAAATAAATTCCTGGTTACAGAACTGAGTAAGACTTCATGAGTTTTACGTAAGTGTATCATGTATTGTGCTGATGGCAAAAGAATTTTACTTTTTAGGAGCGTCAACATGTGTTACATAAATTTGGTACCTTGTGAATACTGTATGCCGTTTTCGTACTTTGGAAAAATATGCTTGGTTATAAGCTTAGCACTAATCCCTACAGCATATAATGCGTGTAGTTCCACGAATGAATTATCAGTAACATCACGTGCGTCCTGGGTCATTTTTACGCCTGTTTCCTATATGGGCTTCATTAGCTGTGCTTATGCAATCTAACTAAAGTAACTGGATCACTTGTAAATTAGCAGTTGCATCACTTGTAAATTAGGTCATTATAAACTATAACCAGTACTCACCTTTATAGTGATAATTTAACTCATAAACATCTGTTCATGTTGGTGGCCTTAAATTATAACCACTTATATTAGATGTGAATAATGTGAGCACAGTAATGAACAATGTTTATCAAAAGAGACTGACTTAGCAATACTTCAACATGACACATCCGTATGTGAAATGCAGCTGCAGTTCAGCTGATGCAATCAGTGAAATCCTGTTGACCCGACTGCCTTGGCATGCAGTGCAGTGTCTTATCCAACAGCTGTTGCTGCTTTCCTGCAAGCTCAATGGTTGTATTTACATTACAAGTTTCATCAATAGCCAACCTTACACAATCTCATAGTCAAACCCCACAAAAACCGCAAAATGCAAGTATTGACGCATCACTGATGGATGCGTCAATAATTTCTTCAGGGGTGCTTGCTAACTGTGAGATGCAATATCTAGAAGCTAGACTGCGATTGAAGCATTCATGTGACTATGTTTGGCCAATGAGCTGATGCTGTCTTTTTATGGTCACAGTATGTGCACCGTCTTTCACTCAGTAACACTTTCGCTGTGAGTATGTGCATGTGCTGTCTTAAAGGGACACTATAAACTGCCCTCTGAGAACTCTAATGCTATAAGTTTCACTACCATAAGTTCATCATTAGCGGAGAAAATCCAGGTTGTAGTTTCATATTTAGGTTTCATGCAGAAATCTCCACACATGACATGAAAACTTCAAAAGGTATTTTGGCAACTTTGGCTCTATGAAATTTTTTGAGACTTCATTAGTCGACACACTCAGACTTGGATTAAGCCGTGAGTGAGTGTGAGCGAGTCCGGATGAGTAATATTTTCCGGAGCATCAGTCCAAGCGAGTTCGGCACAAGAAAATTTTGGTCAACCTGAGTCCGAACGAGTCCCAAGCGCAAGATATATTTCTTTTTCCTACCTATGCCCACAGGTGACAATGTACTTAATATTTATCGACAAGAAGCAACGTAGGACCCAGTCATTGCTCTTAAAATCTATTAGGTCACAATGTTTAGTGCGTGAATCTCAAAAGTATTATCTTCCCCCGTATTTTCTTTTTGCAAGTTTTCTCACTTGCCGAGCGTAATCCCGCAGTAAGAGTGGTGTTTTCAGGATTGTGAAATTTTACATTACTAACAGGCGAAAAATCATTTTTCTCTTTAGTGCACTTTCAAGTGCAACAAAACCCTCGTAAAAAGTACATCAACCAACTAGCCAAACTAGGTGCCCTTCAGCACAACTCCACTGTAAGACAATTTTTTTTATATAGATTGACGTGGCTACCCGCAAGACCATCACAGGAAACCGCACCTTCAACTTTTTCTTCAACTTGGTCATGATGAGTTGGTTCTCGATCTGCTCGTGGCACCGGAACTCGCGGAAAGTCTGGTACAACTCGTGCAACAGCGACTCCAGGGCGCCATAGTCGGTAAAATCCGTGCATCCCAGCTGTGGAAGAGGACATCGTTAAAGAACACGCGCAAAGCCCCACCTGTGCAACAAAAACAAAAAGAGCTCGCGCCTGGTGAACAGCAGTACGTGCCTCGGCGCACGTTCACAGGAAAAGGAGAATGAGGGGAAGCAAGAAAAACCCAAAAATAAAATAAAATAAAGGCTCGCAGGCATGTTCGAACTGCGCTTGCCTATATTGCTGCCAAGTCGACACGCCTACGCCGGTTGCTTTTGCCAGGAACTGCGGGGTAATTTAGGCGATTGCTCAACATCGCGCTTCTTCCAACCATGACCCAAACATCGCAGTAATCCCAAGCAATATGAGAACTAATTATGCCGGCTACGTGTGCAAACGTTACGCGATAACGGTACCGCTGTCAAAACGTACCCGCACGGTGCCTTCACCGTCGGAATGTGCAAGCTTGGGAGCATGAACGCTGGAATGCGCAGGTTTACGACCCCAATTCGAGCCTGTACGCGAAGTGTCAGTTGTGAACAGGCAACACATTTCGGATATGTTGTTGTCGAATACGGATGAGGATTATTTGGGTGCCGACACAATTGTTCCGTGCAGAGCAAGTAGTTCAGTACGACGGCTGTTCGTCAAGCTGAGTGTTATTGTTATTGGATGTCAGAATGATTAAGTTACGTACAATGCAGTAATGAAGTTCGACCACACGTGTTTCAATGCTAGCATCCGCTACAAAGCAAAACGTATGCTTGGGAGACGATGTGCCGGGCATACTACGAAGAGCGAAGCAGTCAGGTATTACACGTCCGCGACACTGCATAGTGTATACACTGCACAATACAGACTAAGTTTTCAAAGAATCAGCTCCGAGTGTAACAGCTCCGAAGCGTAATTTGTGTTTGGCGCACGGACGAGGCGACCACCGTGCGCGCTTCAGCGAGTGGCGGATCGCGAAGCTCGCGAGCGTAACAAGCGAGAAGGGGCAGCAAGTTGAGTGTAGGTGTACACACTATACCTTTTCATTGTACACTTCGACGAGCCGCTTCATCCTCGAATGCGGCACCGAAAACACATCCACTTCTTCGGGGAAAGGCGCCATCTTGACCGTCGGCAGGAGATGCGGCGACGTTTTCGATGCGCGCCCAACTCGACAACCTTGACGCCGATTCGCTTCGCGACAGGCTAGCCGACGGCCACCGGAGGTGCAGATGAATGTAGCGGTGCGGTTACAGCCTTCGAAGATATCAGATTTCTAGAGCTGTGCTCGAGAAAATACAGTGCAGCTGACGAAACGAGCGCAAAGGCGCGTAGAGAGACGGCAGCTGCTGGCTCTTTTCATTGAAGCAGCCGCGATGCACACACGCAGTTTCGATTTGCTGCGAATAGTCGAGAGATGGCGGCACCAGCACAAAGCGGTCGCCATGGCAACAGACAGTTTCTGTTTCGACAACACGCGCTCGCGCGTGGCCATCCACTGTTTTGACAGTGCCGTTGCCAAAACAGGTTAAGCGCAGCACAAACGACCTTCGAATAACGCGTTCGATGCTCTAACCACTGAGCTACCACAGCGGCCTAAGCGCAGCACAAAACCTTTGTGTGGATATGGAGGAGCCTTCGTGCTTTCGTTGGCTGGTCACCGCTGTATGATAGGCTATTTGGGTCCAAAGGCGATTAACTAGTTCGACGTTGAAGATTTTAGAAGCCGCGACCAATTTATCCGGCGTGTGAGCTCGTTCGAAAGCGACATCAGGGCGGAAAAACAGTCATGCAGGTGAGTAATATGTGTGCAAATATTACAAATAGCAGTGGATACATTCGCAAGTGTGAGGCTACATTCATTCCTGGCTTGAAATATATGGTGAGTGCGCAGGCAAATTGTGGGCATCGTCAGTTACGCTTTAGCACGCAGCTGCATTATGTAATGTATGGTAAAATGATTGCGAATATTTATAAACTCTAACATGTGACTAACGAAGCTTCTTTCTTGTTTCTCCAGTTATTTACGGGGATCATAAAAAATATGAGCTCCAGACTTTGTTAACTGCATCACCAGCATATATATATATATATATATATATATATATATATATATATATATATATATATATATATATATATATATATATATATATATATATATATATATATATATATATATATATATATATATATATATATATACACACTCAAACCTCCCTCACTGCAAGGCTGCAAGGTAGTTTAGGGGCATTAAGCAGCCATGAGTGATTATTACATGATGTCTATAAGATAGCATACTGCTCACCTGAAAGTAATTCTCGTGTTTAACGTGCTCTCTTATATCATGTGTTCCGATATCGTTAATAATAAATTAAATAAAACTAATGAATTATTGCCTGATAAAGGAAGCACACTGCTAACTTTTTCTTAACTTTCTTTTACTTCAGGGCTAAACCCCCTTATAGCTTTACCCCTCTGAAAAAGGCCTACGCCCTTGATAACGCGAAATGGCAAAGCAAATCTACTGTGTTTACTAAGGTCATTACAAAAGTTCTGTTGCAGGAGGTATGAATGCACTTCGAAATGTAATTGCTGACACGATACTGAGTGCTTGCAAACAGTCCTACCAGGACAATATCTTAGAGCACACATGTAGTAACTAGCGATCTAATAGATAGATAGTAAAAAAAATAATAATAGATAATAGATAGTAAAAAAATAATATTTCTATTACACAAAAGCCTATCTTATGGAGATGTATACAAAGAGAATTATTTGTTAATTTGGCGCCTACATATTAGCGCAACCTTGTTTGTTTGTTATTTCATTCGCTCTGTCACGGACGGCTATTTTCGGCGACACCGCGTCACGGCAATCAACGGGCGCCGTACTCCCCGACAGACCGTGAGAAACGGCGGCACATGAAAGGGAACCGATAAGTGCAAAATGGGGTGCTCTCCTTAGAACGTCTCCGCCGACAGTTAATCCTTTTGTAACTGTGGCGGCGTCTGCAAGGTCGTAGAAGGCCGCGGTATACCCCGTACAAGGATTATACTACAAGACGCCCGGCTGAGAGCTAAGTGGTTGACCGTTCCCACGGAGAAAAGCGTGGGAAACACTCTGGTGGCCAAGCCGTATGACAACAACCCGACAGGTTGTCACTCTCGCTAGTTGCGGGCCCTCTCCCTATTAAAAAGGGGTGGGGTCAAAATATTTTTGGGGCGGAGTTTCCCCTCAATTAAACGCGCATGATTGGACCCAGGTAGAGGTCTCTTGTCCCCAAGGAAAAGAGCGAGGAGACACGAGGGGGATTTAAGCGCAGGATTTTGCCCTGCTAGGCAGACTAGTCGCTGACCAAGATGGTGTAGAAACAGATCAACAAGCATCTCTTCTAGAAGTTTTTAGTGTGGCTCTGTATCGGCTGGCCACCTAAACTTAGCCGTTCGTCTAGCTGTGACGCGATATTAACGTCGGCAACGTAGACATCGGGACTTCGCCTCGAGTTAGCTCAACCTGCTCGAAGTCACCTGCAAGCACTAGCCTCCCGGAGCCACCAGCGTTGCAACACCGCCGACATCGCAGTCGTGCCAGAACTCTCTTCGACTTCTCGCATCCGATCGTCGGGGACACAACGCTGCCGGTCATCACACGTATGCCTTCACCTGTTTATATCTTCGAACTTTCTCCTCCATCGTTCTATTCTTGTTTGTGTGGTTTGTAATAGTTCTCTCTCGTAAGCTGATTTATTGTTTCTGTTATATATTTCTTTAGTTGTATCAAGTGTCGATGTATTTTGTTAGTTGTATTGAAGTGTTGTATTAGATCCCGTGTTGCTGCAATATCACTAGAGTAAAGTTTGTTTTGTTTTCCCACGTCTCTGATCTCTTCACTGCCTCTGCTTGCGTACGGAACGAACCAACCTGCTGTCATTCCCGTCGCCGACTTCGCGCTGGCGACGCTAGAGTGGCAGCTTGTAACAAAACTGGCGTCCGCGAGACAGGACGTTCCATACAAGAGTAAGACAGTGAGGGGTGAACGAGAACCGTGCGGATAGCGTGGTGATAGAGCCACACAGTTGAAGCGGTTGCATCCTGCATATGATTGTGCTGGTTTTATAGTGGCATTATAGTGACAGTTGCAGTATGGAGTGTATGGATTTTGATAAGTGGATCGCGTACGGTAAACAGTTAGGCCTCGAGGGCGCCGAACTGAGACAATGTGTTAAGGAGCAGCAGGAACAGGCGCTGGCGTTAGCCAGAAAAGAGCGGGCACGGGCCCGGGAAAAAAGGGAAAAAGAAAGGGAGAGAGAACGCGAAGAAAGGGCGAAAGAACGAGACGCGGCAAGGGAAGAAAGGGAGAGAGAGCGCCAAGAAAGGGCGAAAGAACGAGAAGCGGCAAGGGAAGCCGGAGAACGGGAAGTGCAGTTACTGCAATTAAAGATTCGCCTCAATGAGAGTAGCAGTGAGAGCCGATCCAGCAGTGAGCACGGCGATGCCGGCGAGGAAATGTCATTTGAGCGAGACACATGGTGTCAAGGGCTACTCACGGTTCTGCCTTGCGAGGCAAATGAAGCTGTTGCGCGACTCAGTCAGCAGAACGCGAACAACGAGGTAGTTAAGGCAGAGATGCTCCGGATATTCGGAACTTCTGTCTGGACAAAAGAAGAGCAGCTCAGACAAGAGTCTGAAAGAGAGCGCGAAGCAGAAAGACAAGAGTCTGAAAGCAAGGCGCGTCGGAAAGCGTTGGACATTGAAGCGCGTCATGAAACGCCAGAACCAGAAATCGCGCTAGAAAAGGGCCCGCATATTCTCGAATGCATCCATATAAATGATGTAGAGAACGAGGCCTTGGCCGGTCTCGAGGTAGAGACAGTATCAAAAAACGGTCCTAGCGAGGATGAGGTGTGTGCCAGCAGCCCTAATGGACTCAGTAAGAAGCTGGAAACCATCCTCATGCCTCGAGAGGACGTCTCGAGATCGTCACATGCAGATAGGGTTAGCACAGTGGCTAAACAAAGCGAGAACGCGACGCTTCAGGAGTGCAGCGATGCCATCGGAGAGGGCCCAGTTAATGGTTTCATCAGCATTAACAAAGATAATTTGGCCCGGCAGTCCGTCGTGACACCGAGTTCAAAATGTTTGAGCGTGGGGCAAATTGTAGCACAAGCTCCAACGAGCTTCCCAACCACTCAGTTCCCGACGCGACATGATGATGGCATTGAGAGAAAGGGGGCAAGCAAACATCGCAGGAAAAGGAAGAAGCGGAGGCGTTCGGCACTTTGTGAGCCTAGGGCAGGTCCCACTCCTTCCCAACAAAGACGACAGGCTAGGCCATGCATCCGTTTCAAGAAACGTCAATGGTGGCGTTCATGGAGACACAAGCGGCGAGCCAGGTGTAGAGGGGGAAAAGGAGGTGCGTCCGAACGAAAGCCACCCGAACGAAACGCGCGGTTCATTTCGACGACTTCGGGAAAGCGGCCTTCCCCGAAGGTTCAAAGTCGAAAAGGCACAACGGCTAAGTACTGCGTGGGGGCGACCACAAAGACACTATTACCCAGGCTTCCCCCCTGTTTCTGGCGTCCCTTGCACATTCCTGAGGGGAGCCGGCCGAAATGCAGAATGAGGCGTGACAGCGGGACACAGCCTGGCGTTCGTGCTTTTTGTAACCTCTGGCGTGCTCGAAAGCTGCCGGGAAAGCGACCCCATCGTGTGCGATTCAAGGGAATCGAATTGAGAAAAGGGGGGCGGTTAGTTTGAAGAATTGGTGCACGCGCGTACTAAGTATAATTATTCAGGGCAACATTGGAGATTCATGTTTGAGTCGTTTTAATTTTGTATAGCTTACAAGATTTGATGTAAGGTTTTCAAAAGGAAAACCGCCGAGCCAAAGCTGAAAGTTAGCATCGAATTAGTTTAATCATGAGTGCGAAAATTTGCATAAGGTAAAAACCGAGAAAATGTGTCATTTTTCTAGTTTCTTCAAAGGTTTAGTGTGACATCGTATGCCTCCACTGCCATGGGGATGTGGCATGAATGAGCAATTGAGGAAGGTGTTAGCATAAACCGAATGATTTCGTAAATTGATTAAGATTGGCGTGACCCGGTACAGTGGTCGTTGCGCGCATTGAGACTTGAGGTCTATGAGCATGTTTTTTTTTCCCTTCCGTCGGTTGTTTTCTGTTTGTATGCACGTATTTCATTGTATAAGAAGTGTATTTTGAGTTATTTTCTTTTTGCTTGGTGCATTGGTTGTTTTTACTTGCTGTAATGCACATTGAAGGATTGCACTACAGTTGAGGAGCGCACCTGTTCCGTTTTATTTTGTAGTATACATTCGTGCAGTGTATTCTGTATTGATGGCTGCCGTACACGGCTATTTCTTCTTGTTGTTTGTATGGCGCATTGATATTGTTGCGTATAACTGAGGCTGGTACTCTAACAATTGGTTGTTTTTTCTTTTGTTGTTACTTTGATGCACTCTGCCTAGTTATGTTGTGTATGAGAGGGACAGTCCTTATGCCTCCCTTGTTGGTGGTGTTTTGTTCCTTGTTGTCGGAAAAATTCCCCTCCGTGCGAACAAATGTTATGAATAACATTCTGAAAGTGGGGGGCAATGTCACGGACGGCTATTTTCGGCGACACCGCGTCACGGCAATCAACGGGCGCCGTACTCCCCGACTGACCGTGAGAAACGGCGGCACATGAAAGGGAACCGATAAGTGCAAAATGGGGTGCTCTCCTTAGAACGTCTCCGCCGACAGTTAATCCTTTTGTAACTGTGGCGGCGTCTGCAAGGTCGTAGAAGGCCGCGGTATACCCCGTACAAGGATTATACTACAAGACGCCCGGCTGAGAGCTAAGTGGTTGACCGTTCCCACGGAGAAAAGCGTGGGAAACACTCTGGTGGCCAAGCCGTATGACAACAACCCGACAGGTTGTCACTCTCGCTAGTTGCGGGCCCTCTCCCTATTAAAAAGGGGTGGGGTCAAAATATTTTTGGGGCGGAGTTTCCCCTCAATTAAACGCGCATGATTGGACCCAGGTAGAGGTCTCTTGTCCCCAAGGAAAAGAGCGAGGAGACACGAGGGGGATTTAAGCGCAGGATTTTGCCCTGCTAGGCAGACTAGTCGCTGACCAAGATGGTGTAGAAACAGATCAACAAGCATCTCTTCTAGAAGTTTTTAGTGTGGCTCTGTATCGGCTGGCCACCTAAACTTAGCCGTTCGTCTAGCTGTGACGCGATATTAACGTCGGCAACGTAGACATCGGGACTTCGCCTCGAGTTAGCTCAACCTGCTCGAAGTCACCTGCAAGCACTAGCCTCCCGGAGCCACCAGCGTTGCAACACCGCCGACATCGCAGTCGTGCCAGAACTCTCTTCGACTTCTCGCATCCGATCGTCGGGGACACAACGCTGCCGGTCATCACACGTATGCCTTCACCTGTTTATATCTTCGAACTTTCTCCTCCATCGTTCTATTCTTGTTTGTGTGGTTTGTAATAGTTCTCTCTCGTAAGCTGATTTATTGTTTCTGTTATATATTTCTTTAGTTGTATCAAGTGTCGATGTATTTTGTTAGTTGTATTGAAGTGTTGTATTAGATCCCGTGTTGCTGCAATATCACTAGAGTAAAGTTTGTTTTGTTTTCCCACGTCTCTGATCTCTTCACTGCCTCTGCTTGCGTACGGAACGAACCAACCTGCTGTCATTCCCGTCGCCGACTTCGCGCTGGCGACGCTAGAGTGGCAGCTTGTAACACGCTCCCTGCGCAGATAACGAACAAAATTTTCAAATTAAATGAAAGATAAGACGAACTTTTCCGATGCCGTCATACGAAGCCATGTTTTGACCTTTCGCTTGTTCAAGTTCGTTTCGGCTCTTTGTCACCCTGCTCCCTAAGCCGGTCTGCATTCATCTAAATTAGACTTTTCAGAATTATGAAAAAAAAAGAAAAGACTGGCAGCATTGATTTGTTCCTCCTGAGCTCTCCCATAGTCCCAAAAAACAAGCCACTATGAGCATCGAACGCTTTTCTCGGAAATTCATTCCACGCAGCGCATATGTAAGAGTTCGCATTCGATACGGGAACGCCGACTCGCTCGCCCGTCAAAGGTGGTCACGTCTCATTAAAGAGCGTCGCGCCACAGTCTCCGTCGTTGTCATGGAGACGCTTATTGCCTTCAGCGAGTGCAACTGGTATGGATTTCACGAGGCTTAAGAGGGAAGTGGGTTTTACAAGCTTCGTCGCGGGTGCTTTTCCATACAGCACTTAGAGGGAATTTGCATAAGCGAGAGCATTCGTGTTTTTCTAGTATGTTCTGAAGACTTCTTTTTTTTTTTCAAGTGCGCTTGACTTTAGTGGAAATCTTCGATAAAACGCAGATATTCGAAAAGCATGCGGGCTTCGAATATCTCATTGAATGCGCCACATTCGCTTCCTCTGCAAAATAACAAAACACGCTAAATAGCGGCATAAGAAGGAGTAAAAAAAGTGATAAAGCGAGATACATCTCATTTTCTTCTATAGCCTAATCTTTTATCATAACGAGGATTGCGCACAATCCAAGCGTGGTTTTTCTACTGATATTTTCATACAACTTTACGACTTTTCAACTTCTGATATTTTCATACAACTTTATGTGGTGAGGAGAAGAAGGTGCCTAATTTCTGCAGCCCGGTAGAGATCACGGCACAGCACCTGGAAACAGTTGAGACCAGGACAGTCCAATGAAATTGTCGCTTTCACCTCCACCTCCAAAATGGGAAGGGGAAACACCGCCTCTTTCCCATCCCACGAAAGAGGGAAGAGGCGCGCCCAGTTCGCTTTTTATTTATATACCTTTTAAAGCAGCACAATAAATCTGAGTCTTATTCTCATAGGCACATTATACGGATTGGCCTAATATTGGCGATTTTTGAACATCATTCCTCTCCGTTGTTTATTACAGCATAAATACCTTACGTGTTTGCTAGTGTTGCGTACTGATGTAGTCGGGGGTCTGCGCATGCGCATGACCGGAGCCAGCCAAGTCTCAGGAAGAAGTCCAGCAGAGTAGCCGGGGCTGATAACAGGAGCGTTTATTTACAAAATATGCATTTAGAAGGTAGCATCATGGAAGCTCTAGATGGATATGTTCCGGGAGCTTTTTTCGGGGCGTCTCGGCGCTTGCGTTTCAAGCCCTTGTCTTCCCAAAATACCCTGCAGAGGAAAACAATTGGTGATGGTGGTGGCTAGGAGAAGAAGAAGGTGCCTAATTTCTGCAGCCCGGTAAAGATCACGGCACAGCGCCTGGAAACAATTGAGACCAGGACAGTCCGCTGAAACTGTCGCTTTCACCACCGCCCCCAAAACGAGAAGGCGAAACACCGCCTCCTTCCCAACCCACGAAAAATGGAAGAGGCGCGCCCAGTTCGTCCCACGGTGAGGGAGAAACAATACACAGTGTCAGGCGCTGCGCCGTGCTTCCTACCGGGCTGCAGAAATCAGGCGCCTTGTTCCTCTTTTAACCACTCCCATTACCAGCACAGCGCGAATAAGTTGAGTCCTGCGTGTAGATCTACTGTGCGGTCAGTGCAGTGGTGACCCATCGATAGGTTCCTGCGGCGCCGCGCAGGTCACGGCTTGTGGAAAACGGCCGCCATGAAGTCACCCAAGGAGAATCCAGACGCAAGGCCAACCGTTCGGCGCGTCTCGTAGCCCGTCGAACTAGACAAGCAGCCTCGACTGCCAACACCGCTTTCTAAGCCGTCGCTCGGTCGGGCCTGTCCAAAGGGTCTTACGAGGGGAGACGACGGCGCTGCAGATTCGAAGTACTGCTGTCGTGTTTCCGCCGCTCTTGACGCAACTCGGGAGCGTTGACCGGCAACAAATCAGGTTAGGCTCAGCCGCAGTGTCTCACGCGTCCAAGCGGCGCCAAGTCGGGCAGGCCGATCACAACAGTGCGAACTGCCATGCGGTCCTTGCACGAACCAAGCAGTGAAATGGAAATCTCAATAAAATTTAAAAAGTTTGTTTCGACGGACTTTCTCTGGCATGCGCTAATAGTTGAAGCTGTATCGCCCTGATAGCGCGATTGAATGCGTATGACGTATACGGTTCCTGTGACAGAGAGACCCACGACGACACGTACCTTCTAAGCTTTGGACAGTGTAGACCCTCACCTAACGCAAAAAAAGACACATTTCAAAGTCCCCTGTAAGAATAACAGCATGCAGTAACGAAAGTGCGAATGCAGTTTTTTTTTTCGATATCTTTCAGGACATCAGCAAAGTTTCTATCTATCTATCTATCTATCTATCTATCTATCTATCTATCTATCTATCTATCTATCTATCTATCTATCTATCTATCTATCTATCTAGACAGACAGACAGACAGACAGACAGACAGACAGACAGACAGACAGACAGACAGACAGACAGACAGACAGACAGACAGATAGATAGATAGATAGATAGATAGATAGATAGATAGATAGATAGATAGATAGATAGATAGATAGATAGATAGATAGATAGATAGATAGATAGATAGATAGATAGATAGATGTCGATACCTGCCTTTAAGGCAGAGAATACAGTCAAACACCCATACATCAGACATACGTCATGCATATCAAACCATTGTAAGACGCCCTGAATATATTTACGGCATCTAAAATATTTCATATTTTAGATATCAATAAAGGTAACTCATTAAATGGAGAATTCTCGAGATAAAACATACTATGTATGTCGAATTATTTACAAACAGGGCTGTGCGTAGCGATGGGGATGGAACTCAAAGTTCTTTAGCATTGTATGACAAGTGTTCGACAAAACTTCGTCTGTTGAGGCATCCTAATGGGAATCGCCTGCATACTGAGGATCCCCACCAAGTCCTCACTTTGACTTGGTCAGTGCCACCAGCAGTTTCTTTTTTATGTTGCACGTTGCATACACGTCATATAATAATGCATAACGCAGACACACAAACTCATGCAAGATTGCACAGTGTAGTTGACACCGCCCCCCCCCCCCCTCTCGAAAAAAAAAAAGTTATGTCTACATCCCTGAAGTGCATGCTGCAAATAAATACTTCCGTATTACCATCCCCCACCAAGAAGCACGTTACAGGAGCAACTGCATTGGCTGACCTTATCAGCAGGCTGCGACAAGCGTTAACCAGGCCCTTATCGCATCGTGCGCCGTACACAATGTTATGACCTCTTCCCGAAAGAGACGCCACGCGCGCTATCTCAAAGCACGCATGCGGAAGCTGTCGGCCAACGTTTACAAACTCGTGTGTGATTGCAGCAAGATAGGAGCCGATTCTTGTTTGTCGCCGCTCTCTCTTTGAGCTTGCCCACTGTCGTCTCAATCGGAACTCGCTTATCTGCCGCCTTAGTGCAATCGGCTCATTTCAAACTATATACGTAAGCCTCCTTACCTCTCACCACTAGCTGCAAAGCCTCTTGCAAGTGAAGCGAAACATCCGAAATTACACAACAGAATCATGTTGCTTGTTGTTGAAAGCAAGAGCACGTGTGCGAGAGGCGTCGTAGGTGCTGAAGCTGTTTTATCTCGACCGTTTGCCGTCCGGCTTCACGGAGGTCACGTGAAAAGAAGATAATAACAATAATAATATATTGATTGATTGATTGTTATGTGGGGTTTAACGTCCCAAAACCACCATATGATTATGAGAGACGCCGTAGTGGAGGACTCCGGAAATTTCGACCACCTGGGGTTCTTTAACGTGCACCCAAACCTGAGCACACGGGCCTACAGCATTTCCGCCTCCATCGGAAACGCACCCGCCGCCACCGGGATTCAATCCCGTGACCTGCGGGTAGAGCGAAGACGAATGAAGGCTCTGTTAAATCAATCGATCGATCGATCAATCAATTAATCAATCAATCAATCAATCAATCAGCGCAAGCAACCGCAGTAACCTGCACACTTAGTATTCGCCTTTCTTGCTTGAAGCGATTCGGGCTCTGAACAATGACGAGGTTGTCACGTTTCATCAGAAGGGCGAGCACGGGGAAAACCCGTTTCCGAATATTTCGCGATGGAATATTCCTCGCACGTAAAAAGAGAAGGTGTAAGTGTGCAGGAGAACGTGATATGGTGTACAGTGACAGGTGTAGAAATATAGTGGACACAGGATCGGTTAACGCCTGGTGTGCAATGCATATATGTAATGGAAACCAGACGAAAGCGTGACGCTGAAGAGGATGCAAGATTTTTATTCGCATACCACAAAGGCCCTTGACGGGCCTAATGGCCCGCCAAGGGCATTAAGGCAATTTGAACTGGGAAGGGGCGAAGGGGCATAAAGGGAAGGTTGTTTCAGCTCCAGCATGAAACCTGGGGAGGGCCTGGCGAAGCACGCAGTGTTTTGAGAGATATTTATTATATGAGGGGCTAGTGTTACCAAGCCTGAAACCCGGCTTTAGGGAAAAGTGTTTCCACTCCACCAACGTCGTCGAAGAAAACTAAAACACAGACACGGTGCAAAGAGTACGGGGGCGAAGTGAAGAAACGAAGTGACAGACACTTCTTCACTTCATCGCCGTGCTCTTTGCGCATGTCTGTTTTTTTTTCTTAAGTATGAACCATCTATAGCTCATCAACAAGCCCTGTTTACTTCTTCTTCTTCTTCTATTCATGCCCAGTTTCATTTCCCAACGGGGAATGGTGTTTTGCTTTGGTACAGGCGTCGTCTATTTGGCGGGCTAATTAGGATTGTAGACATGTGTATCGAAAGGCGAATATTGAGTGATATTAGGTGACCTGCTTAAAATTTGTACGAATATGTCGGGGCAGTGATTATGAACGCGAGACATCGTGTGGTATACTATTCCAACGACGGGTGGCACAAAACAGTGACGAGTTATCTACGAGATTAGTACGCCCATATTGAACTACAACCTTGAATGGGTTATCTAGTTGAGCGATAACTCTTGTAAAATTGTAGTAACCAGAGCCGGCAGTCTTTTTTTATCCCGAGATGTAAGATTGAGTGATGCTTTGATATCAGTGATGCTATAAAGACGAAAATATATAGGCTTCGTGAAATGAATGACGTAAACATCACGCTGATGACGTAACTTATACTGGTCATGAAAGTTGCGATATGTCTATGAAATTTTATATGTTTTTTTTTGTTTTATATAGTTCTATGAGTTATTGTGGTACGCTGTCTATCGTATTCTGACTCACCGGTCTGATGAGTGGTGTCTTACACAGACATCATCAAGTTATTATCTTCATCTGTGGGACTGTGGGTGTTTATATATAGCACTTGTGAATGGTTGTGTACTACATTGCACCATGTTTGACTTGCTGCACTACAGAGAGCAAAGCTTAATATTGCGTGTTCCTGTCGTTTGACTGTTTTGTATGCGTTTATTTCTGCTAAATGAGGACAGTACAACTTGCGAAAATTATTTTAGGCAATTAATTACACCCTGGGATGTTAAGAATTCATCACAAATATTTACGGTGAGTGCATGATAGCGAGGTATCTTCGTTTCAACTTATGGATTTAATAAAAAGCACGAGGCTTCGTGGTGTGGCTTGTGCTCTGACATCTTATAGAGCTATCTATTTTGGAGCAACTATACTCACTTGTTTCAAAATAGTTAAAAAGTAAGGATGCGTGAAGAATAACTTCGATTTACACACATTGTTTCAGATTGATATCGCCTGCCTGCCTTGGGATCCAGGTATTGAAGGCGTTGGCTCTGACCAAGAAAAAACAGCTGCTGCGCTACCACGAGTGAGTGTTCGATTTGTTTCAATTGTTCGGAGCAGTATATAGATTGCCTGCGTGTCCTGCGGACGATTGTACACGCGAAATCACACTGGAGCCACATGAAGTGCATGTTTGTGGACGCTGTTGTTGCCCGCCGCAGCTGCTTTCTCACGTTAGCTTCCATTCGTGCCTGAATTATAGCACAAGGGCGACGCAGAATGACCACGTTAAGCGTCATCATGCATGGAGTGGGTTCTCGCACATTTCTGCAAGAGCCAACAGCTGAAGCGGGTGGCTGGAGACAAGTGTGATTCTGTCCGTACTCGGGATTTAGCATTTCGTGTCACAATGCATGATTGACAGAAAACATGTGGTGCGATATAAACTGTGTGACGTCATACAAAACACTTCGTTACGGCATAGAAAAGTCTTCGAAACTTCAAAAAAAAAACATGAAGAAACCTCCTATTTACCCAGTGAATACAACATTTCCATCCTGACACGGTGGTCTCTATAGTGGCTAAGGCACTCTGCTGCTGACCCGCAAGTCGCGGCATCGAATAGCGGCTGCATTTTTGATGGAGGCAATGATTCTTGAGGCCCATATGCTTCAAGTGCACGATAAAGAGCCCTAGGTGGTCGAAATTTCTGGAGCCCTCCACTACGGCATCTCTCATAATCATATGGTGGTTTCGGGACGTTAAACCCCACATGCCAATCAATCAATCAATCAATCAATCAATAGTTTGCGTGTTTTCGACTGTGTACCCAGAAAATCACGAAATCCTTATCAGCTAAGATTGGTGCTATAATTATCAGCGTGTTTTCTGAAGAAATAACTGACGATGGAGAGATAGCCCTTGCAGAAAGGGTAGTGAAGGTCAGAAGTAAACAGCTCTGTCGCCTTCGAGCTCGTAGTGGTTTAAGGGTTCTTTAACTTCGTTTTCTTCGTCTGGCACGCAGGATCCACAGCACATGGTTCATACACGTCAACACGTGGAGGCCGCCCACCGTACAGCTTTCTCCCACCATACGACCCACTTCGGTACCTCTCTGCGGCACTTCAAGTCAGGTCTCGGAGGATTCCCGATGTCCTGCGATGTCCACGGTCCATCGCGCGTCGGTGTGCGAAAACACGTCGCCCGTTCAACCTGCTCTGTCGTCGAGCCGCGATGGTGCAACGATGGTAGCGTCTGTTCAAAAGCGTCTGCCGAGTTTCCTACGATACCTACTACAGTGAAATCTGGCGACAATGCCTAGGGGATCTGCAAGCATACACGTGCCGATTCAGAGAGCGGCAGTGTCCTTCCCCCACTTCTTCGCAAAGTACCAGCACTGGTTAGCGTTGGCTAGTATCAATTAGCTAGAACGTGTTGGTTAATGTTAGCATAAGTACGTTTAATGACTACTATTTCTGGCTCATCACTATAGGTATTTCTTAAGGGTCCACTTGTTGAAACAAGGGTAAGTGGCCGGCAGTACTGGCCAACAAACCCGTAGCCAAGAATTTTTTTCTAGGGGGGGGGGCGCTTTTATTATTGGCATCTACTACCTGAACAAACAGAAGTCTATTTGCATTAGTTACCTTAGGTTAGCAAAAAACCTCCATCAAAATTTTGGAAGGGTCCACGACCCTTTGGCCACTACCCACCATCCCCTGGCATGCATGGTCTGTTGGCCAGTGTACCAGTCGAATCAGTGATGTTTTCACATATAACATAGATAACTGATTAGGTTCTTTCTGCCTGAAACCCCTTATTATTTTTTTTTACAATTAGCGATTTCGGCGTCGATATTCGAGGAAACCACACTACGTAATACTGTCACGTCCGTTTCTGTGCACCCATCACTACTTCGATACATCTCATGTGCTTTGTCCCTCGAGTCACTTCACCCTGGCTTTGTCCTCTTTTTTTCTTTTCAAGCAACGTTCACGTGCACACAACTCCAATAGAGAGAGAGAGACGTGAATTCTCAGGAATATGCCATATCCAAGGGTGCGCGTCGCCGCTGATCCGGCAATCGACTCGGAAACAGCTGGCGGCCATCCCGACCCGTAGCGTTGAGCCGATAGAAACAAACAGTTAGAGTGCGGCTAGCTTTTCCGTGGCTTGTACATAACGACACATTGAGGCTTTCGTCCGC
This sequence comes from Rhipicephalus microplus, assembly GCF_043290135.1. Lineage (NCBI taxonomy): Eukaryota > Metazoa > Arthropoda > Arachnida > Ixodida > Ixodidae > Rhipicephalus > Rhipicephalus microplus. Next base: position 10,912,788 of record NC_134708.1, on the reverse strand, counting down.
TTTGTTCGTGTAGTGCATATGTGGGCGTCTGTGTTGTGCAAGTATACATAGTGTTGCATCACTTCTAGCTAGTACACTCTAGTGCTGCGATTGGTGGTGGAGATGGTGGCTGAGATGATGATGATGATGATGATGATGATGATGTTGATGATGATGATGTCGGTGTGGTAGAACTCAACAGCTGTTACTCCATTTGAGCGCCTCTTTCCATGTCACTTATTTCACCACGAGTCCAGCCTCGCACGAGAGTGACAGGAATGCGACACGCTTCCTGGCGCAACATTTGATAACATTTGCCGGTAGGCTGGTCGCAGTCAGTGTAAAATCTACATTAATACATCGGTAAAAGTTTATCTGTGACCAGTTTATAGCCAGTGGACTACTGGGGTAAGTAGAGGTCAACTGTGCTACACATCTGCTGGTTGGAGGAGCGGCGACTCCACAAATTGCCAAGGCCTCTTTGTCCGTGCGATCTCGGATTCCACGCTTCAGTGGCTAACAGTCCTTAATGTTGATGGTAGTGTGAGAGGTGGTTTGCGTTTCAGCTACGCCAATTCTCATTGGTTTACGCTTTCGGTAATGACAGTCTATCGGGAGACGCTTTGAATATCGCATTGTGCAGCGACGCGCCCTTCCATGACGTTTTGTGAAGGCGTGAGACCGAGTACCCCATCGCACCAAGGAAGATATGGCTACCCGCGCCTTTGGGGTTGATTAGCGTTGAGGGAAAAATAAATGCGTACGAACAAGAGCTCAATACTGGGAAGGGAGGAATCACGCGATACAATTCCTATAGAGTGCGCTGCTATGCATAGAGGTGTACTTAGGGATTCTTAAAGCAGTGATTTCTTACCGAATGACGGTACTAATAATTTTGGGTGGTTTACGTCACAAAACCACCATATGATCGTGAGGGACGCCTTAGTAGAGGGCTCCAGATATTTCGACCACCTGAAGTTTTTTATATACCGTCCAGCTAAATGTAAATACATAGGCCTCCAGCATTTAGGTTCGACCAAAATGTGGTCGCCACGACTGGGATTCGATCTCGTGGCCTTCGGTTCAGTAGCCGAGCGCCATAAACACAACAACATAGAGGCGGGTTACAAAATGACTAGAAAGCTTAGAAGACGCTGTGGGAAAACGCTTAGTGTCGCTTGTTTGTATTGCTACATATTTCCGCAAATCCGTACCGTCTATAGCCACTGTCGTGGATAGAGATATAGGTTTTACTGCGCGAAAGCAACCATTTGCAACCGTGTTGAAGGTATACTCTAAGCCTCCAGATGCTAGCTTGGGCCGCTATCGCAAGTCATGCTCCCACTGTGTGTCCTTCTTGCTTCGGCGCTGTGTCGACGAAACATTGCGTCGTTGTTATTGTACAACTTACATAAAAGTTGCATGTACTATTAATTGCATGTTCAAGTCGCACGTGCACTGGAACCCGTACATTTTCCTGCCCCCACTATAGTTATTTTAACATAGTCGGGTCCAATGTGTCACTTACGTGATCGGGGTCCTTCGTGTTCGCCCATATCTAATCACGTGCCGTATTGCGTGACCGAAACATATCTGTCTCTGTCCAAGTCATTTGTAGTATTTCTGTCCCGTGCTAAAGCACAGGTGGTCTTTATTATTCGCGTTTCGCATATCCCCAACAAGCACCCCCCCCCCCCACCCTTTTTTTTTCGAAGGATACACGTGTCATGTGTTCAATAACGTCCTTGTGTACAGCCACAGCATTGTCACAGGCTTTTACCGAGCCTCTACACAGCTGACGTGCCTAGTCAAAGTCTCACAAGCTAGCGAGCATCAACACTACGCCTGCAATCGTAATGACGTGATTGCGCCATGAATATTTTGATATATATACACGCGTTAAGAGGCGGATTTGGAGTGGAGTGGCAGTGTAAAGGCGATCAACCACCCCTCCTCCTCCTCTTCCTGCGAATGCCTGTGTCAGCGCCCCCCCTCCTCCATCTTTAGTGCTCGTCGTCTACCTCTTATCACCGATTAGGGCAACTGGCAGGGACCACCGTGAGCGGAAATCGACAGTGTTTACGCTGTGGTGGGGTCCTTGTGATGCTGATAAATACTGAAAAAAAAAAAAAATCGGGACACCTTTCCCTTCATCCTTCAAGTTTTGCTTCAAGTGAACGCACCCCTTCCATGGAGGAGCTTGATCCGCCCATGCTCACGTTGCCAGTAAATTTTGTAGTAAAATAGATGTCGCATACACCAAATGTATCCTACATCTCAGCACCATTTTTAAAGCTTGTTTTACGTTTCCTCGCATCTCGTAACGTTTAAGAAACGGCATAATGTAATTAACAAAATACCCATCGTGTAACAAGAATAATTGATAGAAAAACTAACCAAGCGATCCCTGCAGGACCCTGTTTACAACGCTTCTTGGGAACTCTCTCAAGTAGACTGCCTCTTCTCTGTCACGCTTATGCCTTCACCTTTCAAATCACTAGTCAGTCATATTGTAATGCGACATGAAGGTGTAGGCTGTAAGCCGTGTGATAAAGCACCGTCGTGTCCTAAACACTTCTGCCGTTCATTGGAGGGTCCCTGAAACGACTTTCACGAATGCGAACAACCCCATTTATCCAACAGCACGAGTTCTTCGAATCCTTAAAGGTCGTGCTACCGCTCTCGTTGGCTTTTTAGTGTTTTGCACCGGTGAAAAGGTGGGAGCGACCGGATAGGTGGCGTCGCCTCTTGGCGCAGAGAAGGCGAAGGACTCGACGTAGAAGTCGACGAAAAGCACATTTAGTTGGGAGAGTAACTTTTAATTACCCGCAGCTGCCTAGCGGAGACGATTTTCGCTTGTGTTAATGATTAGCTCCAGGAATGCGGGGCAATGTCTACCCAGCCCATCCACCACTGATTAGTGGGGCTTTCTTGGCGCAAGTAGCATTCCAACACGATGTCTATGCGACGCTGAAAACGGCTGGCGATAACCGATGCAAGAAAAAACAGCGCGGGAGTCAAGATGTCACGCTCGGCCCTTCTGGCTAAGGTGGCGGCCCACTATGGCATATTGTTCTTCTTCCTCCTTACAGGAGCAGAGCTTAACTAGTCACTTAATTTAAAAAAAAGGCCGTTTCAGGGTCCAAATAAGCGTAGTGAGAGCTGCTGTGTAGCCAAGTGCATCTGTTTAGTAGCCTTTCAGCATTCACGTGACTTCTCTAGAAAAGTGAAGTGGAAGCCCTTGTCAGGTAAACAGGCCATCCGTCCACAAACAGAAGACTCGGTGCTATGCGCGAGCCGCTATGAGTCTATATATATATATATATATATATATATATGAGTGCCGACAAAGTAGTAGTAGTGTCCTGTACAACTTATCGCTGGTTTACCGTTTAGTTTTATTCCTAACTTTTTTTCTTTAGCACGCTCTGATCTGCCTGCACACTCTCCGTCGTTGTGAAAACAAGCAGTTTTTCGCAAACAGATATTCTTGCAAACGTGCAAGTAATATTGAGGACCTCCCTCAATGCTCAGTGCTTCCCGTTGAAATCCCTCACTAATGATTCGTTCAAAAATTACCGGTGTGCACAGAGAACACTGCCGGCTTTGAACACCAATCCTTCAGGTTTACTTTTACATTGGCGAAGAATGCACCCTCAGAGATACTGCCTACAGTACGCTACACTAAGCTATACTGCACTTCGATGCACAACACTATATTACACTATATTACTCTATTATATCTGATTCCCTTCTCTGAATTTCCTCTGACTTTTTCTCTCTCTCTTTCTGTGTGTGTTTTTATGAAAGTGTTTCCTCCAGCATAACAAGACAACGTAGAATAAAAGGAAACAAGCGCATTGGGAAAAAAATCAAATTGTTTACTTTTTGCTTGCGTAATAAAAGTGCTTAATAGGACCAAATAATGTGGGAAGAGAGAAGTGGACTTAGTCCTTTCATATTTTTATACTATGTAATAATTCTTTTCTGTGCTTTGCTTGTTTTACTGGTACATCTCAAGGAGCATTTGAAATCAGTGGTGAGGAATGTTCACTTCATTTTGTACATTGCGAAGAAATTCAATCATACTGTCTAAATGTTCTGACGTAATTAGTGCTTCAATAAAGCTGGCTATGTGAAGATTATACCGGCATTTCGACATTTAGGTGAAGCATTTAAAAGAAAGTAGAACAATTGGTTGAAAAAAGAACGAAAAAAAAAAGGAGCGTCAATGTATTACGTTAGAGGGTTTCAACAAGCCTGAAGCAAATTGATAAAAAAAAAGCCAATGCCCTTTCGAAGCATAATGTACGTACCAGTTCAAATAACCAAGGCGCACTTGCAATGTAATGTACACAATATTTAGAACATGATTATGTAAAGCTACACGTTTTCTTTTCGATATCTGATGTCATGCCATTGGGGAAAGTGATTCATACATCTCCTTATATACATTTTTGTGATCCGATATAGTTAACGTCACAAGTAATGTTACAGCACTCACACATAGTATGTCACTTACGTTCACTTGCGGTTGTCACTGTGTTGTGATCGACTCATTGTGTTGTGATGGAAATAAAATGACGTGATTAGGGACACGATACTGTTTGTGCATCGGCTCACTTTCAATGCTTTCATAGACATCGACAATTTTCGAAAGATGTTGTCCAACAGTAAAAAAATCACAGCACATCCACGGTGTGAATGCTTATGAGTGGGGCGAAGCGTCCGTCCGTGCGCCGAACTAAACATAGGCTGTGATAGCAGATTGCCTGGAGTGCCCTCCCCCCCCCCCCCCCGATTTCAGGACCTCGACTAAAAAATAAGGTAATCAGCCATTTATCCAACTGTCAGATAAACCGTAAAGTAAATGTATAGTTAACTTTGACATATTTAAGATTACTCTAAAAATGTATTGAGTTTTCGGTTTTCGTTGTTGGTCCCCTCCTCACCTAGTCGCTCTTCAATTACCCTTTTAGCCTCTCTACTTCAATGGTCGGTGATTGATTGATTGATATGTGGGGTTTAACGTCCCAAAACCACTATATGATTATGAGAGACGCCGTAGTGGAGGGCTCCGGAAATTTCGACCACCTGGGGTTCTTTAACGTGCACCCAAATCTGAGCACACGGGCCTACAACATTTCCGCCTCCATCGGAAATGCAGCCGCCGCAGCCGGGATTTGAACCCGCGCCCTGCGGGTCAGCAGCCGAGTACCTTAGCCACTAGACCACCGCGGCGGGGCAATGGTCGGTGGCCGTTGATGCCAGTGGCAATAGTTTTTTGACACTTTTCGCAACGTCAAAATTGTGAAAATTTGTTGTTCAATGTCGTTCGGATGGTACCGGTGAAGTGCAGGAGACGTTCGCAGGGAGGCGTGGACTGTATAGTCGCAACTGCGCGTTTCAGTCTCTTAACCATTTCGCATCGCTGTTCGAGCTCGAGCGTGTTGGAGGAGGAAAAAAACCTTTATTGATGCTGGTTGTGCCAGATAGCCTTTACCCCCACCAGGATGGTTGACATCCCTAGTCCGGGACGTCATTAGTCGAGGCCGCCACCCGAGCCCACTGGGCTAGAGTTCGCTGTTCCTCTAGTGTGGAGCTATTGAGTAGGGTCATCTCTGAGTCCTCTTTGGTGGGGTTGGGAAAGGGGGTTAATTTTGGGTTCATTTGGCAGGCCCAGACCATATGGTAAGTGTCGGCCACTTCCCCACAGTACTGGCACTGTCCACTTATGTTTGGGTCGTAATATTTGAGTATGGCTGGACAGAGCAGCGTGTTTGTCTGTAGGCGCCGCAGGACGCGCTTCTCCGTTTTCGAGAGTCCCTTAGCTGGTGCGGGATACAAGCGGCGTTGCTCAATGTAGTATTCTTTGATTTTTCGAAACCGTGTTAAAGGTGTGGGACGTTCAGGTCTATCAGGGGAACGGGGAGTTTCCCGGGAAGTAAGCACGCGGGCCGCTGCATGTGCAGCCTCGTTACCCTGTAGACTCTGATGTCCTGGAGACCATAAAAGACGTTTTGGGGTAGGATCGCGGTTCCTGATGCTGAATTTTAAAAGTATATTAGCCAATGGAGAGATTTCTCCTGCAAGATAGCTCTCGCAGGCTCTTCGAGAGGCTGTAACTATTTGTTTTGAGTTTGGATGGGATACTGCCAGTGCAATGGCCACCTCTTCCGCCTTACTTGAGCTTGTGGCTTTGAAAGTGAGGCCGTCCACCTGCGTTCCTTGATGTATTACCGCCGCCGTGTAGTATCCCCTAGGTGACGTCCCGGCCACATCGACGTAATAGACCCCATTACGGGAGCCAAGCCGTTGTTCAAGTGCCTCAGCGCGCGCTTGCCTTCTACCCTGGTGCGCCTCCCTGGTCATATTGCGGGGAAGCGGGGACACCCAGAGTTTTATTCTCCAAAGTTCAGTAATACGTTCCGCGTTTTCGATTTCGCATTCGTGCCGGATCAAGAGGCGGTCCAGTAGGCGCCACCCGGGGGGCATCTGCGTAAGACGCGTATATTGATTTGTGAGGTTGGCTTCTTGGAGCTCTCGTATAGAGTTAAAGACTCCCAATGCAGAGAGTTTCTGATTTGAAGTGCTGATGGGTAAATCAAGTGCGCACTTAATTACTTTCTTAAGAATAGCATCAACTCTGTTCTCTTCCTGCTTAGTCATTCGTAAGTACGGTATTGAATATAGAATCCTCCTAGTTACAAAAGCATTGGCGAGCCGACTCGCGTCCCTTCCTCGTAGCCCCCGCGCTTGTTTGACACTCGATGGATCATGTGCCCTACCTGTTCTCCAATTTTCCTTAGCTTGTCTAGCGTGGTGCTGTTTTTTGTTCTGTTGTGAATCAGAAGGCCAAGGATTCGTAGTTCTGAAACCTCTCGTATGGTTGATCCTGATACCATCAAGTTTAGGGTCGTCCTATCTTTAATGTTTTCTCCGATATGCAGGAATTCAGATTTGGTTGGAGCGCACTGCAACCCACACTGGGTCACATAGTCCTCCACAATGGAGGCGGCCTGCTGAAGGCGGTCATCAATTTCTCCTAAACTGCCCCGATTCGTACAGATTGTTATATCATTGGCGTATATTGCATGATATATTCCTTCCACTACTGCCAATGCTTGCGAGAGCTTCATCATGTTGAATAGCAGCGGAGATAGGACAGCTTCTTGCGGGGTTCCCCGCGTCCCCATTTTGAATGATTCATGTTCCTCGTTATCTGTGCGAATGAACGCCAGTCTCTCAGAGAGAAAGTCTCTGATGTAGGCAAATATTTTCTTACCGCACTGGACACTACTCACGTTCTTCAGGATGCTTTCATGTTTAACGTTGTCGAATGCGCCTTTAAGGTCGAGTGCAAGGATTGCTCTGTCGTTGTGCGTCGAGGGAATGGGTTGGATAATGTCTCGTTTTAGTAGCAAGAGGATATCTTGCGCAGACAGGTGTGGCCTAAAGCCAAACATAAAATCTGCGAAATGCCCCATGCTCTCGAGGTACGTGGCGAGACGGTCTCTAACCTTTCTTTCCATTAGTTTGCTGGCCCATGAAGTTAATGATATAGGTCTGAGGTTGTCCGTGCTGATTTGCTTGCCTGGCTTGGGGATGAATGTGGCAACTGCTGTTTTCCATTCAGTTGGCAGTGGTTGGCCATCCCAGATCGCGTTAATGTACTGCAACAGATGCCGATAAGAATCGTCTGACAGATTTGCTAACAGTTTTACCGTGATCAGGTATCGGCCCGAGGCAGTGCCCCTGCGCATTTTTTTCAGTGCTGCTTTCAGATCGCATATTTCAAAAGGGGCATCGAGCTCACTGTTTTCTCTACCTGCGTATTCATATGCGTTCCTGTTGGGATCCGTGGTGCGACATAGGTATCTAGCACACAAAGCATCAGCCAGCTGGGAGTTGGTTCTCTGAAAACTGTGCAGGGCTCGACGGAGCTGCTTTTGCGCTTCTCCTCTGGTTTGGGCGGGGTCCACGAGAGTTCGAAAAAGGCGCCATGCTTTCCTTGTATTGATTTCTTTAGCTACAGCATTGCACCGTTCTATCCAATTGGATTCGTTCAGTTGTGCAGCATATTCCTCCGCTTGTTTACTCGACTCGGCTATTCTAAGTTTAAGCTTGCGGTTGAATTTGTTTTTCGGCCATCGTTTAGTTAAGCTTCTGCGGGCGTCTCAAAGGTGGAGCAGGTACTTATCGACGGCGGGGGAGTCTTCAGTTGTCTTTATAGTTTTAAGACACTTGGAATTGGCTGCAAGGAGCTGTTTTGCCCATCCCGTATATCCTCCCGCCCCTGGCACAGAGGGGATCACCTGTTCAATCTGTCAGCTTACCTTGGCTCCATGTTCTACGGCCTTTGTTGGCGGAGATTGTGATTCTGAGGAGACAGTGATCACTGCCGAGCGTTTCTTCTAAGTTTTCCCATGTTGCGTAGGAAATGTTCTTAGTGATAAATCCGGGCAAGTATCTCGGTTTACCGAATTCCAAATTCTAGTGGGTTTCATCGAATCTGTGAGAAGTGATAGACGAGGAGCGAATATGAGTTCTGCCAATTTCCGTCCCTTGGGGACTTCGCGGGTGTAACGCTAGTGACAGCTGGGGGCGTTGAAGTCACCCAATATCACCAGTGGGTACTTATCTGCTTCCTTAATCGCTTTATAAAGCATTTCGTTGAAGGCACATTGCCTAGATTTTGGAGAACTGTATACATTTAGAATGTACAAGCTAGGATCTCGTCTTTTATTGGGAAGGACTTTGACCATTGTGTATTCATGCACCTGTGACAGATCAAGGTCTATCTGACAAGCGGTATACTCCTTGTGTACGAGAACACAGGTAGACGCACTTCCCTGAAATGAGTTGCAACCAGGCGATTTCGCCTGTAGGCCGGTTTCTTGTAGCGCCAAAACTGCAGGGGTAAAAGGTTGATTCTGCAGGAAAAGGTTAAGAGTGGCCCTCTTTTTCCTATCTTTAAACCCCCTGCAGTTCCACTGGAAAATATCGAGTTGCTGTTGTTTGGACCTGTTATTATTATGTTTAGAACTGCCTACCATCATAGATTTATTATTGAGGAGGTGTCATTTTCGCCACTGCAGCCAGCGTGGGAGCCTGGAGAGGCGTGAGGGACTCAGTTTGGTTTGTTAACGGTTGAGCTATGTTGCTCTCGGATTCAGAATTTGCCAGGTTACGATAAACAATTTTGCGTCGGGGTTGTTCTGTTGTCTTAAGGCTAGTTTTGAGTTGGTCCAAATGGGGTGTGAGCCAATTTTGAATGGTTTGTAGTACACTGGCTGTGAGAATAAGCAAAACGCTCTGCTTGAGGTCTTGCATAGCCGCTTGAACTGATAGGTTCAGCTGCTGCGGAATAATTTCTTGTACTCCAAGCTTGGTTTGTTCTATAGGATCATTTTGCTCTGCTCCTCAAGTTTAGTCTCTACTCTGCTTAGTCGACCTTCTATGTCGTTCGAAGCACCTACTACAGTTTTAGACACACTAGTGTTACCCGATACGTCTGACTGATTGTCCTGCTCATCGTCCGAGCAGTCGGAGGTGTGCATAACCACCAGTTCCGACGGTGGTGGAGGAGTAGCAGCGTGCGACGCCTTCAGCGCCCGAGTTTCGCGTTCCAGATAATTGATATGTGGGGTTTAACGTCCCAAAACCACCATTAGATTATGAGAGACGCCGTAGTGGAGGGCTCCGGAAATTTCGACCACCTGGGGTTCTTTACCGTGTTCCCAAATCTGAGCACACGGGCCTACAACATTTCCGCCTCCATCGGAAATGCAGCCGCCGCAGCCGGGATTCGAACCCGCGACCTGCGGGTCAGTAGCCGAGTACCTTAGCCACTAGACCACCGCGTCGGGGCAATTTCGCGTTCCAGAGTTTCAATGCGTTTTTTCATGGCTTCCAATTGTTTTAAAAAAAATTCAGGATTGGAGGGGGAGGCAATGGTGGTGGTAGGAGACTGAGAGGAGACCCCTACCCAATTGCTCACCTGTTTGGGCGGGTTTGCCACTGGCGGGAAATCCTCGGCGCCGAAGGTAGGCGGCCTCGACTTCTGTCCGGCTGGGGCTTTGATCGGCTTGGGCTTGTTATGCATGGGCTTCGCTTTTTGGCCAGCCTTGATAGGTGCTGAGGGCTCTTCTTGCTTGTTTTTTAGTCCATGTTGCCGCTGTGGTAGAGTGGGCTTCCATGCCTTCCGGAATTTTCCGACGCACTGCGCAGAGCGGTGAAATGGTTTTCACCGCATATAAGACACTCGGGTTGACAGTCGTGCTTCGCTGGGCCTTCCAGAGTGAGTTCCACCTTCACACCACAGTGAATGCACCGCTGATTGTCCGGATTGGGGCACGCATCCGGTCTGTGGCCCACCGTTCCACACCGGTAACATGCCGGAACCGTTTTCTTGTAGTAGCGCACTGGCACGTTTTCACAGCAGTAGTGAATGAATCTAGGAACGCGGCGTCCTTTGAAGGTCACCATTGCAACGTTGGATGTTCCGAGTTTCCGCACATACAAAATTTGGCCGTCGATCCACTCGAGCTTGCGTCGAAGGGATTCCGAAGTTTCATTGTTTGCGATGGTGACGACACCCTTGCAGGTTTCTCTGGCTGATTTCAAATGTCCTTGAAATGGTACCTGACGGTCCCCGATCGTCAGCGTGATGTCCCCGATGAGCTTCGAGGCCAGGCTTTCCGTTTTCACACCTATAACAACGATGTTTTGGTCCCACACCGGCCACACGAAGATACCAGCGTTCGTGGTGCTGCCGGTGAAGCGTTGCACTGCTGTGCCAATCCCGCCTGGGCCGAACGCAGCGTGCAGATCCATGGTTATTTTTGGTTTGAGCACAATAACCAACTCGTCCGACCGGATTCGAGGCGTGTGTGTTGGCTTCCACGTCGCCAGCTGCCGCGGGGACTCAACGCAAGCTGCGGGTGTTGATCCTGTTTTGCGAGCCTGTGGCTGGGCGGCCGCCGTCGAGCCTCGGGGCTTCATTTTAGCGAGCTTCTCTTGCAGTTGGCGAACCATGATCTGAAGATATTCGTCTTCACCTGGTATGGGGTCTTCCCGTGTTTCTGTCACCTCGATGTCAACCCACTGCATCGTGCTGGGGTCGTAGCCTGTCTTCGTGGACGCTGCCATGGCTGGGGAGCCCGGGCGTAAGCCCCGTCGGCGTTGGACTCAGCCGGGCTCGGGCGTCGCGTGATGTCCAACTAGTCGTAGATTGCCGGAAAATGGGCCTACCTGGATAAAATAGATATCCAGAGGTTCCTGATGACTTCGCCGAAACCAGTTTCTGGTGGATATTTGCCAAAAGTGAACAACATTCGTCTATTCCCGACGGAGCCGACGTGACATGCGTCTCACGCGGGCGCTGAAACGCCGCGTCTCTCCAGCGTGTTGGCGGCACATGCGGCGCAACGCAATATTCAGTGAAATTGGGCTACATGCAACGCACAAGAAAAACTATGCTTTTATTTTGAGATCGCCGAATGATATTATACAATAAATACAAACAAAGTGATTAACGAGCGTGCAAAAACATTAACGCACGAGCGGACATGAAGTGCAACTCGCAGGTCGTGAGTTAGCAGCTGATCGTTCATTGTCGCTGTCACTCTCGCTGCATTCTAAGTCCAGTGAAAAATCCGCGACGTCAAGACGGTTTCTTTGAACACCACTGCTGAAAGTAATCTGAGGAATTCTCTCCACCGAATGACTTCGATAGCACTAACAACACGTCACTCACTACGCACAACACCAACACGGCGTCACTCATTACGTTTGCTAGTCTGGGCGGCGGGGGCGGAGAACGATCCGCTCAGCCTCACCCGGCAGGTGTTCTGTGACCCGGCGAGAAACGAATCCAGGGAGAGCTTCGTGATAGAACCTTTGGAGTTGCTTGCAGTGTGCTGCCATCTATCAACAAACGTAAAAGTCAAGTGGCGCAGCGTTCGCCAAGGTTTAGAAGAGCAAATCGCAAGCCTGCGCTACTTTCCGCGTACAATATGTGTTATAAGATTCATGCACTACAAAAGCACTGACAATTGCTATGCGCACGTAAAACAGTGTGAGTTTCAACTGCAAAGGTCGGATTAAAACATTTAGCTACCCAACGTGGTTGCAGCAAGTCTTGCGATGCGAAAATCGCCACGTATTTCCACAAAAACTTCGCGCCTCGCAAGAAAGATTCAGATTTATCGCGTCACGCACAGTCCGGTATATTTACTGATGCACGAAAGTGATTTTTGTTCGTTTCTTGCTAACGCTGACACATTCCATCATGTTTGAAGTGCAACAGTTGCATACAAGTGCACATTCAGAACTCCAGCCGGTTATCAACAATGGGGTCATGCGAGTGGTGATGCAGACGACACCAGACGCCGGTAGAGTGTACTATTCTAATACACTGTAACGACGGCGCGCCCTCTCAATCCCACAACCCCCCTGCAAACCGAGTGACTTTCGCGCCACATTTCCCGCTCTTCAGCTCGCACTGTGGAGCTCGCATTATTCTGAATCCGGATTTGAAAGCAGTGATCCGCGCAGGATTCGACAAGCGTCGTCAGACGTAACGGTGAGTGATGGAAACGTTCTGCAATTGATCGCCATCGTCGTCTGCTTCGTTTGTTGACGGTTATTTTGGTTGGCCGCGAGCTCTTGAACCCGCTTTGCTCGCCTCGGGACCGCGCCGGAAGATGAGAGGCATGAAAGCGTGCGTTGATTGCCGCGATGGAGTACTTGTGTCGACGATCTTAATCGCGCATTGAAACGTTGCTGGTAGTCCAGGAGAGTTGCTTGTTGGGAAAGTTGGTACTTACTTGGTTAACTACAAAGAGAAAAAAGCACGGACTTGGGAGTACGGACTCCGAAATAAACGTCAGTTAGTACCACGACTCTGCTCTCTGTCTCTGCCGCTCTGCCTTTTGCCGATTTCGACGTTTTGTGGCTTCTTTTGTAGTTCAATAAGTCGCTGGTACTGCGTCGCTGTGTACCTGGCATGGTGCTCGTAGCGTAAGTTAGTTGGTTTTAAGCGATAAACAAGGCAAGGTGGTGTATGAGGAGTAATTAAGTGGCGTTGACGTATCGGCGCACGTTGCGACAGCTGCATCGTGGAGCTCTGTTCGTTATATTTATGTAACCACCTCTTCTAGCTCAGCATTATGTAACCGACATTTAAAACCGGTGAATTGTCCTTGTCTTTGGCATAAGTGCACCAGTACCATGCTTCATTGTCGAAATACCTTATGTTAAAGAATTAAAAAAAGCAAATGTGTACAATCACATTTTAAATGCAGTGAGTGCGCAAGTGTATTGGTGGCGCTAGGAGCGTGACACATTGTCTTCGACAGCTTATTGAATGAAAAGGGTGACGTCTACAGAATAAAACATCACGATATCTTCCAGGCACCAAGTTTGACGACCACTTGCGCCGTGGTGTTTGTTCATTGTCTACACGCTTCTTGGTTTACGGTGGCGCGGTCGGAACATTCGTTATACTTTTTTTTTTCTTGTACCTAACCACTAAGTTGGCGGGACCCGTAGAGTCGGCCATAAACTATTACGGCACTGACAGTTAACGGCCGTTTCGCTCTATTTATGAGTGCAATGGTGATGTGAAATCGTGCGCGTGCACGATGTCTATTATTTGTGAATCGTTCGTAATACTTGAACATACAAACAAAACCGCGCTCGGCCGTGCTAGATTGAACGCAAAGAAGGGTTCGATCCGGCTCGCACTTGTCGCGAGACGTGTTTGTGCTGCAGCCCTTCTCGACCATTGAAGAGCACGTCTATGTGTCTCATTTTGCGCCCCGCCGTCTTCAAGCGGCGAGCGCTGCTAGCGTCGAGCTTGCGCAGCGTCAAAATTTCCTTCCTTTTAACAGAAATTGTGCACGATTTCGCAACACACCGAAGTCGAATTCGCACAGCAGCTTTTCTTGACCAAGGCCCCGGTATTCAAAAAAAAAAAAAAAGTCAAACCAAGTAACGTCTCCTCGAGCTGGCTGGCGCCTGGACAAAAGGCGCGCCCCATCGCAGCCGCGCACATAATTGTGTGGTATTTCTTTTCTTTCACTTTTTTTTACATTGTGCCGAAATAATCCCGCCAAGTCAAAACAAGGTAATCCTATTTCCGCAGCCTGGATAATCTTAAGGTATTGACGTGTATTATTGACCGCCGGCTTCTTTGCCAATCCCCCTCAGTGGATGAGAGCCACGAAAAAGGATCAAGCAAGCAAGCAATGGATGCGCCGCTTTCGGTTGTGCTGAAGCACGGTTTTCTTAAAATCAAGTACCTCAAAAGCTTCTTCAGCCCATCTACGCTTCGGAAAGGGAGGAAGCTCAGCAAAGGTGAACTACTTGTACGACGTAAAAGAAATTTCGGCCGTTATTCCAGCGCGCTGCAACTCGCAAGTACAGCGGTCGTCGTATGACTTCGAGTTTGAGGTAAGTACACCAAAGTCGGTATTGGTCTGCCGCACAAATTAAATTTTGGTTATGTACGTACACATTGTCAAAGCGATGAAGTGCACACATGATAAACTCGGCTAACTGCGTAGATTACGATCAATCGTTCAGAGCTTGTTTTATCGGGAGGGGGGGGGGGCGAATGGCCCCAGTGACCTTTGCATTTTTTTCGCTTCAGCTCTGGCGTCCTGTGCGTTCTGCCGTTTTATTCGACGAGTCTTCGAATGTTCAATTTACGGCTGTATTCCGTATGCACTTACTAAATAGTTACACCTGCGCGCAAGTTCGCTTTCGTGGGGCACAACTGATGAAAGGCATTGCAAATCTTAAGGTGGTCGCGAACATTATTTCTATGCGGTGCATGTGCTAGCATTATTTATTGAAGTGCCAGAACTTGAACCCGTGAGAATGTACGTGCGGGATGAGGCGTGGTGACTGAAAAAAAAAAAATAATAGAGAGGGCGCAATGCGCGCGATGTTTATCGCGCGTATTATAATTTACCGTTAGCTTCTTACTCACACGAATGGTGCTGCGGTCAGAGACATGTGCTGACCTTCATAGCCCGTGCGATTGTGTCTAGCTCGAAACAGTCCTGAATGAACTGAAGTAACTGCAGGGGACTCTCTGAGAGAGATGAATATCTCCTAACGCGAAGAGTGCATAATTAAAAAAAAAACGCATTTACTGTTTGATCTTCTGTTAGCAGTGGGTATATACAGAAGCAGGAGTTAACAGCTTGTGAAGATCCCTCAAAGCACAATTAATTAGTATGTCTATAGTTTTAAACCTTTCAGGCTCGAATCTTTTCGCGCAATGCAGTCCAGAAGTGTGTCATTTCTTTATTGTTCAAACAACTTGTTCAAAAGATTCTGTTGTGGAAGACACTGTCTAAAATTGTTTTGCATGATTGTAAAGTGAAAAAAACAAATCGTTTTTGTTGTTACATAGACTTGCTTTATTCTTCGGCAATGTCTATAGAAAAATACTTTTCTATTTTTTATAAAATTAAATTACGCATTGTGCTAAACATGGCCCACAGATTAAAGTAAGCACACCAAAGTACTTTTCCCGTAAAAAAAAAAGAAAGAAAGAAATGTTTTGCTCTACCACACTGCGGAGTATCACTTTTGATCCGATCCGTCTCCCCGAGCACACTTTCGAGATCTCGCTTATTCAAGATTATCTGAGTCTGAACTCGTGTATGTAAATCCTCATTACACAAACCTATATCCATTTAATCAGATCCGGCACATGGGGAATAGTTCTCATCGGAATCGCAAGAATCACAGCTCGCACCTTCGTAGCGCAAGCAAACTGCGTGGGTGAGTGCAAGCAAGAAAACTGTGCGGTTATCTGCCCAGTCTCAAATATATATATATATATATATATATTACCAGCATACTTGACAAAAGTGGGTTATGTGCCTGCAGGCAGTGAGTTGTGTCTTGCATGTTACGTACATCTCTTTATAATCTACCGACGTCTCTTTGCAGCTCACCTGCGATCGTTGCATTGCAACTGCGAAACGCACCTGCAAGGCTGGATCCAGTGGCACATGCAAGCACGCAGCCGCTGTATTCATGTGCATAAATGAAGTGCAGCCGACTTCATGCACAGAGCAGCCACAGGCACGGGGCCATCCGTCAAAGCCAGGCATTGATGCCAAGGAGTCTATTAAGGAAGTATTTGGTCGTAAGTTCCTCCTGTATTTTTTTTAATGTTCACTAGGCAGGTCCTTTCCACTTTGTTGCGGAAAATTTATGCATGGCCTTTTTGAACCAGGTGACAAAGAGGTGTTCTTAGGTGGATCAAGACCAAGCAGAACATCACCTTCATATGCATGGGACCACTTTCCTGCAATTGTGTCACCACACAATCAAATACAAGAGCTTGCTGCCCTCAATATGGTTGACAAAGAAGTGAAGTGTGTCCTTGATAGTTTACTATAGTGTGTAAGGAATAAGAACTGTCACGCTTGCAAGAAGTTTGCTCTTGGGACAGCAGTATGCCTTTTTACAGTGTGATGACTTCTCAGCCTAAAACACCAACCACAATCAGGCTTTCACGCTACCAACAAGTGGATCGCATGCCAGTTGCAGAGCGAGACTTCTCCAATGTGATGTGCAGTCAGAAAGGTGCTGAAGAAATTACTCTAAGCACAGTGAAACAAGCAAGATGTGAAAGGTATACCTCCTCATGTTCTTCTCTTAGCAAATTGTAGTAAAGATAATTTTTGAGCTTTTTTTTCTATCGGAGATTGTGGGGATGCAAAAAAGAAAGTTTCAATTTCAAGGCCTTTACGTAGGATAGGTGGCACAAGGAGCAGAGAATGCGTTTGTCGAGCTCAATTGACCATATAGTCGTGGCTCATAGGCTGCCACTTGAGATTCTTGGACAACAACTTCTCTCCAGAAAGCCTTTCAGTGGGAAGGCACTTTGGCATGGTAACACAAATGATCAGCATATTCACTATAGTTTGCGCAAGCTCACGCCTACAAAGAATTGCTCTGAACATTATTATTGCTCCTGATTGCTTTTATAATACTTTAGGGATCAGCACAAAACCTGAGGCAAGGAAAGCTATTGAACAGAAAGCTCCTATGTCAGTTGTTGAGGTGAGTTAAGCATGTGGAGATTTCCTTCTCATGGTAGATGTTAAAATATTTCAGAAATATATCCTAGCAAACTAGATTTTACTGTAATTTTATATCTTTGAATGTTTCATAAAGCAGCTGTACCAAACAAAAATGTGTTGTATAACATAAGTAACCTTGACTTGTAGTTATATGAAAAACTGTGTTTCAAATGGCATATGTATATGAGTTTTTTGTAATGTGACACAGTTAGTAGAGGTTACATTAGGGGACTTGATGACATCTCGACCTAAGCAGCTGTGTCAATTGATTTTCATCCAACACATCTTGGCTCAAGCAGTAACTGTGTGTTTGCACATATGTTCTGCAAGCATAGATTGGCAAAAAACAGGTGGAACTTACTTAGACTGACTCAAGAAATATATCTTGCACCACTCAGACTCAAAATCAACAAAATATTGCTCTTCGTTCTCACTCAAACTCAGACTCCCAACTCTATCTGAACCGTGAGTCGTTAGACAGGTTCAAAACACAATACCTACTCCCTTCTTCCTGATCTTGTCCTTCTCTTTCTTTCTCTGCAGTTCACAATGGTTCAAGTCAACTTTTATAGCTTGCATGCTATTAAACCAATGTGATCAAATTGGCGCCTCTGCAAAACAGTCCAAGTAAGTATGCCGTATTCACATTTCAACATGCTCAAAACATGGAAATTTTTTTCTGAATACATTTGCTTCAGTAATGGTTCCCCAAGCAGTTTTTGTCACATGACGATATAAACAAGGACAGATTTGGCCATGAAGGTATTATACAGAAAGTAGACTCTTATTTTGGAAGGCTCATTACTGATAGTAGGTGCAGTATTTTTTCAGTCACAGTGAAATTATAAGATTAAGAGAGTTCATGCCTTGCAAAAATATTGTTATGTGAAGGTACACGCGATACTAGGCGTTTCAAGATATATTTACACCACGCCAACTCGCAAGCCAAGATGGAGAACAAGAGCTGAAGATGATGATCCTTCTTACCCTGGTGCATACCCACAAAAGGGGCCCTACACCAATATCATGCCGTCTTTCTCCGCGCCTATCTGACCGCTTTTGTAGGACATTGTCTCATAACATAACCCCCGGGTGCTGAAGCACCGTCTCGGTGCTTTCTATGATGTTGCCGAGTGGTAAAGCTTAAGGCGAGATACATGAACAATGTCTGTAGATAGTGAAGGGGAGGAGGAGGAAGACTCGAGCGGGGCTATCTTGTAGGTCACACCTGTCACCCGGCGCAATACGCGGTAGAGTCCCGAGTAGCGGGAAAGCAGTTTTTCAGAAAGTCCAACGCGCCTGGTCGGAGCCCACAATAGCACAAGAGAACCCGGAGTAAAGGAAACTTGGCGATGATGGGAGTTGTAACGGTGCCGCTGCTGATCTTGGGATGCTAAGAGGTGCTGACGGGCAACTTCTCGTGCTTTTCGAGCTATGGTGATAGCATCGCGGGCGTATTCGGTCGTTGAGTCGACAGCTGTCGGAAAGACGGTGTTGAACCGTAAAGTTGGATCACGGCCAAACACGAGATAGAAAGGTGAAAAACCAGCTGCATCGGGGGTGTGAGGAATTATAGGCGAACGTAACGAAGGGCAATGCAACGTCCCAGTCCTGGTGGTCGGACGATACGTCCATGGCAAGCATATCGGTCAAAGTCCGGTTGAATCGCTCAGTCAGTTCGTTAGTTTGCGGGTGGTAAGCTGTCGTAAATTTATGTTTTGTCTCGCAGGAGCGAAGCAGGTCGTCGATTACTCGGGAAAGGAAATAGCGCCCACGATCTGTAGAGTTAGCGTGGTGCGCCATGATGAAGTATGACGTCGTGCAGAAGGAAATCGGCAACGTCTGTGGCACAGCTGGTTGGTAGAGCCCGTGCAATGATCATGCTCGCACGTAAGTGGGAAGGTACCACAAGGAGCAGTTCGTGTCCATCAGGGCAGACGTTGTAACGGTACAATGTGCCATCCTTGAGCACGAACAATTGAGTAGACGGATCAGGTGCTGCAGAATGAAGCTTCTCGATAATGTTACGTAAGACATAATCTCGGCGCTGTTCCTCCCGGATGTTGCTTAAAGCGGAGAGAGACAGGACACATGACGCTTCATCGAATGCCTCAGGTAGATCCACTGGATTCCGAGATAAGCAGTCAGCGTCATGGTGTAAACGGCCAAATTTGTAGGACACCGAGTAGTTATACTCTTGGAGTCGTAATGCCCATCGACCGAGGCGCCCAGTGGGGTCCTTCAAGGATGCGAGCCAGCAAAGTGCGGGCTGATCGGTTGCGACGCTGAAATGTTGACCGTGTAAATAGGGCCGAAATTTTGCTACTGCCCAGACGAGAGTAAGGCAATCCCTTTCGGTGATTGAGTAGTTCCTTTCCGCCTGTGAGAGGAGACGGCTGGCATAGGCGATAACGTGGGCGCAGCCGCTTTGATGCTGGACCAAAACAGCACCAATTCCGTGGCCACTGGCATCGGTGCGGACTTTTGTAGGGGCGGCGTTGTCAAAATGGGCCAGAACAGGTGGTTCTGTTAGCAATGCAATAAGTGTAGAGAACGCCGTAGCCTGAGCAGCACCCCATGTGAATGAGACATCTTTTCTCGGTAAGTTTGTGAGAGGACGGGCTACTTCCGCATAATTGTTCACAAAGCGTTGAAAGTACGAGCACAGATCGAAAAAGCTGCATACTTCCTTGGTGCAAGCCGGAATGGGGAAGTTCCGCACGGCTCGGACTTTATCGGGATCAGGGTGTACACCAGAGGAGTCGACAAGGTGGCCCAACATGGTTAGTTGCTGGTGTCAGAAGTGGCACTTTGACGAGTTCAGTTGGAGACCGGCATTGCGAAAAACAGCCAGTATTGAGGATAGGCGGTCTAGGTGGGTCTCAAAGGTTGGTGAAAAGAGGATAACGTCGTCAAAGTAACATAGACAAATTGACCATTTGAGCCCACGCAAAAGAGAGTCTATCATCCGCTCGAAAGTGGCCGGAGCATTGCATAATCCGAAGGGCATGACTTTAAACTCGTAAAGACCATCGGGCGTGACAAAAGCAGTCTTTTCGCGGTCCATGTTGTCGACAGCAATTTGCCAAAACCCTGATCTTAGATCAAGGAACGAAAAATACTTAGCGCCGTAAAGACAATCCAGGGCGTCGTCTATGCGCGACAGCGGGTAGACGTCTTTTTTAGTAATCTTGTTCAGATGTCGGTAGTCAACACAGAATTGCCAAGTGTTGTCCTTCTTTTTGACAAGAACTACAGGGAAAGCCCATGGACTACATGATGGCTCAATTATATCTCTGGCGAGCATTTTGTCGACTTCTGCTTGAATTACGTGACGCTCGTTTATAGATACGCGGTATGGCCGCCGATGGACAGGGGAGGCATCGCCGGTGTCAATGCCATGCTTTACAGCAGTGGTTTGACCAAGCGGACAATCACAAAAGTCAAATACGTCCCACTATGACTCAAGGACATGAAGGAGTGCGTCACCTTGATGCGGCAAAAGGTCTGGCGCGATCATTTTTTTAACGTCAGCAGACGGGCTTGCTTGCGAAGATCGAGCATGCGTGTAGCTACAGTGTCCAGCATCGTTCGAAGATAGAGCTGAGATGGCGCATTCTTCAAAGGGAGTCAGCATGGCGAGGGCAATTCCACGCGGGAGCACTTGTGGACACAGAGCAAGGTTGAACACCGGAATGAAGGCCGGGTTTGTGCGTGACTGAATAACAGTGTGTGGTAAGGTAACACTGTGAGTCAAAAGAGTGGATGTAATGGGCGTGAGCACGTAGTCGCCATCGGATACAGGTGGTGAGGGCATTACGGTGATGCAGGTCACAGTTTGTGGTGACAAACGGACATCCTCAGTAGAGCACATATGGGCTTGGGGTGGACTGGGCGGATCAATCGGACACGGTAGGTCAAGTTGCACAGTACCAGCTGAACAGTCGATTAGGGCTAAATAAGTGGACAAAAAGTCAAGACCGAGGATCACATCATTGGTGCAGTGACAGGGAACGGGGAAGAAAACTGAAGTTTGGCGGCCGGCGATAGTGACGCATGCTGTACAGACGCCAATAACAGAAGCCGTACCATCATCAGCAACACGAACACTGCGTGAAGGGGCTGGAGTAAGGACTTTCTTCAAGCGGTTACGAATGTGCAAGCTTATCACAGAAATATGGGCGCCAGTGTCCACCAATGCTTTAACAGATAAACCGTCTACTTCAACGTCGATCAGGTTCTGATTGTTCGGCAGCGTCAACAGAGGAATTGGAGAGCAAGTCGTATCAGCAGCGTCACCTCCAGGAGCTGCAGCCATTAGTTTTCCGAGGAAAACCGCCAGGCAGTGGATGGGGGACGGGGAACGGGGTGGTGGTGGAGACCGGGAAAATCTACGTCGAGGTGAACGACTGTACTGGGCAGTGGTCATAGTGGTCGGGTCGTAATTAGCTTAGCCATCACGCCGTGGTAGTTCCTGGCGATAGAGATGGGCTGGTGAGTGGAGGTTGGAGAAGCTTCAGTTTGCCCGATATGGTGAGGTCCACGTGCTCCAGCAATGGCGGGAAATGTGTCCCACTCGTTCACATCGAAAGCAAATCGGCCTGTTGTCAGGCGTCCTCCACGCATTTGGGTCACGGTTACGCGGAGCAGGGCAGCGATAATGCTATGGGTGGCTGGAGGTAGATGAACTGACAGCGTCGGGACGGTGCATAGAACAGACTGTGTGAATACCCGCGTTGGCTAGTTCTTGGCAAACAACAGTCTGTATTAGCGATATGGTCGGCTGAGGATCACTCGGTGCTAGTGCTCTCAAGGGTGCGGGTGATATGGCCTCGATTTCGCGGTGTACGATTCTCGTGATGACCACCAGAGTAGTGTCAATTAGGCTGGGTCGCTATACGAAGATCCTCGCAAGTTGACGTTGCAGCAGTGTTGGGGAGGCGCGTAAAGTGGTGGGCAATACGACGACTTTTAGCCTCTTGAAAGCATTGCCACTCCAAGATAACATCTTGCACGATGGAACAGCCTTTGCGCACAAGGAGGTTAAATGCATCGTCTGCGATGCCCTTGAGCATGTGCGCTATCATGTCTGCTTCAGCCACGGTTCGGTCAACTTTACGGCAAAGGGTCAGCACATCTTGTATATACGCCAGGTAAGATTCCACGGACGTCTGAACACGTGTGCCAGGTTCTTTCTTAGCTGCCTGCCTGCAGCCGGCAGATTGACCAAACAACTCGCGTAACTTGGTCTTGCATACATCCCAGCTCGTGATCGCATCCACGTTGTTATTAAACCATGCCTTGGCCGTTCCTTGCAAATAAAAGGTGACGTTTGCCAGCATCAAGGTTGGGTCCCACCTGTGATTTTCGCTGACGAGCTCGTAGAGTTTAAGCCACTCATCCACGTCCTCGCCTTCCGTTCCCGAAAAGTTGCCGGGATCGCGGGGTGGAGCTGCCATGAAAAAAAGAGGGGAGGTCGGCGCCGTTGATGCATTGGGCGCGGCAGTTGACCAAGCGTTGCTGCCGGTGGACATGTTGGAAGCAGTGACTAGGCGTCCGCTGCGTAACTCCGTCGTGCATTGTACCAAGCACCTTCACCAAACGTTACGTGAAGGTACACGCGGTACTAGGCGTTTCAAGATATATTTACACCATGCCAACGCGCAAGCCAAGATGGAGAACAAGAGCTGAAGATGATGATCCTTCTTACCCTGGCGCATACCCGCAAAGGGGGCCCTACACCAAAATCATATCGTCTTTCTCCGCGCCTATTTAACCGCTTTTGTGGGACATTGTCTCATAACAATATATAATACAGTGTTCCTTCATTATTTTCTAATTTTATTTTAAGATTGACTCAGAGTAGGGATAGCTGTGCTACAAGTGAGCAGGAATTTTTGTGGCTCCATTTCTGCTTATTGCTTTTTCACTGAGAATAAAATAGGAGTATGTATGGAAAGTTGCGGTATGGTGTGAGATTTAAATGCAGGTCGGACTAACTGTGAGCCTGAAGCAGGCGTGCCTGTGTGCCAGCCCTGATGGACTGTTCAAGAGTGGCGACGAAACTGTGCTTGAGATAAAGTGTCCTTTCTCGAGAAAAGACAACATGCTGATTCATGCTGACAATAAAATCAGCTTTGTTAACTACATCCTTTATATAGGCGGTAAGCTTAGGCTGAAGAAACGTCACCAGTATTATACCCATGTTCAAGTCGCAATGTATGCGACAAATACCGTATAAAGCGGACTATAGGTCGAGTGGGAATATAGGTCGACTCCCCAAGTTCAGGTTACCGAAAAAGAAAAAAAAGGAAAACAACCCAAAACTGCCAAACCACATTTATTTGCGAATTGGGCGCACCCCATCCCTATTTGTCGGAGCTCCCCTCTACCACCATCGCAACTGTCGCTTTGTCGCATTGTCGCACCATCGCATTGTCTTGCGTTTGAAAATGACGAAGGGCGGAAGCTTTCTACCATCTGCCGTGCATGCCAGCGTGATGGTGCAGCGCAAGTGCTCGTTGCCAGTGGACAGCAGCTTCACATCCTTGGCGCCGCGCTGCGTGATCGTGGTCGACGAAGGCATGTCGAACCACACGGGGGTCTCATCGGCGTTGTCAATCTGCCCCATCATGTAGTTGTTCTGCTCCCGAAGCCGGTTTAGAAAGCGCTGAAAGTTTATGAGCTTGTCCTCGAACTCCTCCGGCAACTTTTGACAGATGGATGTGCTCCGCCAGAGAGAAAATCCTTTGTGTCGCTTAAATCGACGCAGAAGAGTTCGGTGCACGAAACTCTTCTCTCGTGAGCCCAGCTTCCAGAGCGAGTTCCACGGCTTTCTTGCGAATGGTATCCACGGTCACTGGCAGCGAGCGCGCACAAACTTCCCGCACAAAGTCCGCTAGCTTATCCTCGAGCTGCGGATGACCAGCACTTCATCCACGAAACGACATTTTTCGAGGATTGCACATCTGCAGCTTCCCTTTATGCGCCCTCCAATAGCGCACTCTTTTTTCTGATACACCAAAGTGGCATTGAGCAGCCATATTCCTGTTCGCTTCTGTGAACTTAACATCTAGTTTAAACGCAGCCGAGTACTGCCTCCTTGCACTGCTAGACATATTCAGTGAACGAAAAAAAAGGCCACTAAAAATGCAGCGCAATGTCAAGCGAAGCGAAAACTCGGAACAGATCAGAAGCAAGTCACGAACACAAAGAAAACAGACTGCGATTGGATTTGGATGCGGATATGGCCGCGTCTGGCTTCACAAGCACATGCAAGCCATATGTTGCCAGACAGCGTTGCACTTTCGGCTAGACACCGCTATATAAGACGAGGAGCGACTTTAGCTTATTATTTTATTTAAAAATCTCGACTTATATTCCGGTTTATACGGTACAGGCCGATGCTTCTTTTTTAAATTCAAAGCATTTCTTAGCAAACTTCGGTGAATTTTAGAGTATCTATCTATCTATCTATCTATCTATCTATCTATCTATCTATCTATCTATCTATCTATCTATCTATCTATCTATCTATCCGCCTTTGACTTTTAGCTCTCCGGGCCGTTTTGATAATGGTATCGGTACTAAACTTGGTATGGCATAACATAACTGTATGAAGAACATATTTGGCTTGTCATAATATGAAAATCGTGATATTTATGTCATGAATGTCATGATATACATTTCATGGTCCGGCAGCTCTTGCGGTGGTTTCGTTCACATGGCATGTTGCAAAACTAGTATGGTATGGCATGATTGCATGGTGAACACAAGCGACAGACCCTAACATGAAAATTCTTACATGCGTGTCATGTAACAACATGACTACATGCCACGCTCATGATGCGCTCACAGCCGTTTCGCTAGCGTCCGTAGCAAACTTGGTATTACAGTACGTGAATGGATGACGAATGTATGTGACTGGTGCAAATATGATAATCATGAGATGCGTGTCATGTAACAACATGACAACATACCTCGCTCATAGCGTGCTCACGGTCGTTTCGCTAGCTCCACATATAATAAATTTGGTATCTAGTCGTGAATAGATGACGAAAGTAAATGACACATCCAAACTTGATAATCATGACGCAGAAGTCATGTACAGCATCATTTACCTCCACCTCGTAACATTGTGCTGATTTTAAAGTGACATATCAACACTTCTCCTTCGTGCTTTGCATATCATCGATTCACACTGTACGTGGGATCTGCCAATTTTTTTGTGTACTCATCTGTGCAAAGCATTGTGATTGTTGTACAGCGAGATGAAGCATTTCTTGCACAGTCTATAGCTGTTCTTCAACACTTTTATTTCAGCTTTTACATTAAGGAACTACTTCGTGCATAATCATCGATTACCGTGACACAATGCAGCTGAAGATAAGTCTTGTAAAAAAATTTTTGCAAGATGGAGCTGAGCAAATACTGTTGTGCTGTCCTCTATGTTTGTTTATGCATATTTTTGGAGAGATTTTGAGGACAGAGTGATTTATTTGTGGCTTCCCAATTGTACTTTGATATGAAGAAGTGATTGATTGCTTTTGTATTGTTTCTACAAAATATGTTTTTACCATAAAATTTTTACTTTGTAGGAGGCATCATGAAAGCACAGCACTGTGTAAAGCATTTGTTTATGGTAATAACTTGCAGTGGTAAATTTGCCTATCTTTTACCTATCTTTTACATTTACCTATCTTTTAAATTTATCTAGTTCTGCTCTTAATACTACAACTGTTGTTGCTTTTAATGGAGTTTCTTGATGTGTCAGTTCTTTTCTTGAATGTTTATTTGGAGTTGCAATCACTAGATAGTTGTTCGTTTTCATGTAGAGTGCATGCATGTATACATTGTGCAGCCTGCATGCTGCGCAATTTATTTATTCTGTAAGTTTGTTTGCCTGCGAACTTAGTCTGTTCACCTCTCCAGAGTCTAGTAAAATACGCACAATTTAGCAACAACAGTCTTCCGGCTGTGTTGACGCTGTTATCGTGTGCTTAATATTGAATATTGGACTGATGCTGTTGCTCTCAAACTTCAATTGTGAACATGTCAATAAATTCTTCTATTTGCCAGCTTGCTTTAGTTTCAATGTATAAATATGAATTCACAACACGGCGTTATATGTTATAAGTCCGGTGTTTATATGGATCATGCAGCATGGATATGATAGCAGCACAGAAACAGCAGAACACACAATTTTTTGTCTTCGCTAAGTTCACCTTGCCTGCCACAATGATTTGATGCTAAGTAGCTCAGTAAAATTTGATAATACATATAATAAAGCAATTCGTGATAAGTACAGTTCATATGGTGTTATTGAATACTGTGGGGGTATCGTGTCTGCGTACGCCTACTGTGCCTACTGTGTACGCCTACTCCTTTTCAGTGACACTTGTTTACTAAGAAATGAAATGTTTATTAAGCCAAATGCACTCAATCAAAAATGTTGAAATATACAGTGGTCTAAAATGATGAAAGGCAACAAGTTCCATCAAGTGTTACACAGCTGTGGCATTGATTTTAACCTAATACTTATTTTACAAACTGAAATAAAGAAAAACAAATGATACTCAGAATTCGGATACTGGCATTGCTACTGCGGTTTAGGACAAGTTCTTACCCTGTCACGGTGGTGTAGGGGTTAAGGTACCTGACTATGGACCCACAGGTCGTAAAATCGACTCTTGACCATATTTTCAATAGACGCGAAAATGCTTGAGGCTTGTTTGTGTACTAAATATGCTAAACTTGTTAATTTTGGTGCAAAGCTAAAAAGATGAAAAAAAAGATGAAAGAAAGAAACACTGGAGTGCCGATTTGCTCTCCATTGTATCTTTTTTTCATCTTTTTTCATGTTTTTAGCTTTGTGCCAAAATTAACATGCTTAGCAAATTCAGGAACCAGCTCGCCGAAGCAACAAGTTATCCTTGAGCTTATTGTACTTGGATTTAGGTGCATGTTGGAAAGCCCCGGGTAGTCAAAATATCCCAAATGCTCCATTACAGCATCTCTCATAATCCTATCGGGGTCTTGGGATGTTAAATTGCGGCAATTAATATTATAACAAGTTCTTAAAAAATCTGAAACCTAAAAAAAATAGCAATGAGGAAAGAAGACGTAGACAAGCTTCAGAGTCACTGTTTATATATAAAAGCTTTGCCAAGGGCAATGAGATGCAGAAAAGGTGACAAGCAAGTAAACCGCAACAATTATCACAAGTTCTTCAAGAATTGAAAACGTAGAATACATAGCAATGAACGAACAGGGCATAAACAAGCTGCAAAGAGGCTGCATGTTTTATATACATAAAAAGTTTGCCAAGGAATAAAGCATTGTCCAAAAAGGACAAACAAAATATTTATAGTGTGCATGTAGCCACTGCATGGCTTTTAATTATAAACTATTCATTCGTACAAAATCATGGGTAGCTATAGGTTTGCCAAAATACAATACATATGAAAGATCGTACCCATTACAGGAATCAGTGTTATTGGTATTCGGCATAAAAT
Organism: Rhipicephalus microplus; assembly: GCF_043290135.1. Classification (NCBI taxonomy): domain Eukaryota; kingdom Metazoa; phylum Arthropoda; class Arachnida; order Ixodida; family Ixodidae; genus Rhipicephalus; species Rhipicephalus microplus. Next base: position 10,885,181 of record NC_134708.1, on the reverse strand, counting down.
GTTTTATGCTTAATTCTCTTAATTGCTCGCTCAACATGTATTCGGACCGAAGCAACTGAGCAAGTCTCTTCCATTTCCTCAGGTGTGAAGAGAATATTACGTCCTGCTGAAAAAGGTGGCATAATAAGGATTACTCCTCTATCAGCAATGGAAGTTCTTATGCCTGGGAAGCCACTGTCAGCCAAAATTGTGTCTTCAGGTTGAACAATATCGAGAAACTTGGAGTCTAATGTTATATATGTATCTGAACATCTGCCATCATATGGCTTGGATTTGAGAAGAACCATTCCGTTTGGGATGATAGCAAGAAGAAACTTCAGTGTGCTGCAAGTTCCTTTGTATGGAAAGTAGAGCACGTGTTGCTGCCTGATTTCAGTTGGGGTTTCAGTTTTCATTTCTGTGCAGTCAATTATGAGAGCGCACTGAGGGTAATTTTCCTTAAAATAAAATGGCTACAACAACATTATGTCAGTTATTGGTGGTTTGTAGACCCAAGCATTTGTGATTTCAGCGAGTGTGTAAAGCACTGTGTGAAATGTACGAGAAGCAGTTTTTTCGTGTACACCAAAAAGAGTTGCAACTGCCGAGAATGAAATACCCAGCTTTGTTTTCATTAAAACTATGAGCAGCTTGTTTTCAACAGTCACATCACTGCTTCTGTCCCTCACTGTGGGCAACAAACCAAGCAGCAATCCAAACACATTGCCACCGACACCACAAAGACTTCTTAGAGCATCTGGGCTTCCTATAATGCTGTGATAGCCAGAAAAAAAAAAACATGTTCTGGTGCTGGGGCCAACTGCAAGAACACTCCTTGCAATGACCCTTCTCTTGAGTCACAACACCTCCAGATTCTGTTGTAGCAGCTTCAACTTCAAGGATGAAGCACAGGATCATCACCTTCTTCTGTGATGACATGTTATAATGCTCTGAATAAGCGGGCAAGGAAAGATAAACATAAATTGGAGTTGCATGTGTTTAAAATCCCCACAACTGACAACAAGCACATCATAATTCTGGCAAACTTGCATCTTGTATGTCAGCTTCAACATGTTCTTCCGCTGTACAGAAGCTTGGTACAGTGCTGTCTGCACTCTCAGAAGCTGTCGAGGGATCTCTTCTTTGCACTGTTGTAGGTGCAACATCCGCCTGGTTTCTTTTTTGCCATCTGAAAGTAAAAAAGCCGATGCATTTGTATGACACACACAGATAAGAAATAAATGTTTCTATGGATTTTTCAGTAAAATTCGAACGTCTTCCAGCTTATTGCGAAGTATTCCATACTCGAAAAACGGCAGTGACAGGCGACTGCTTAAAGCGCGCTAACACGGTCCGAGAAAAAAAAAAAAGAATCTTCGGTGAGCACTCCGCATGCGATGTTATCAGCTCAGTAAGTTGCGCGGCAGCCTTTTGTAGTCTCCACTAATTAAGCTTCGCGCGGCGGTGTTATATCTGTTCGTGGTGCGGCAGTAAACGAACGAGTTTGTGTCCTCTCGGTGGAGAACCCGCACACGCGCGATGTAATTGTGTGATCTGCGAAACCAGCTGCATGCCTTACGGACAGCTGTTTTGGCGTCTCTGGGTCAGTAAGCAATGGTGTCCTTTAACCACGTTATTCAAGGCAGGAAACATCGTTCGAACACAAATGAAAGAATAAGTGTCATGCAGCTAGTACATGCATCCGTGCGCCACATCTTTCTGTATCGCAGGAGTGTCAGCACCGCTCAGTAATATTGAACGTTTCGCAGACGCTTCAAACGTATTCGCACCCCCGCTCGTGCACACACACAGAAATAACTAGTAAAGAGTTCAAATAAAAGTTTGCGGTCAGTGACCAAGTCTGGGTGAAAACATGGAGGCGTTTAATTAACTGTCGTGCTGCTTCCTGTGATCAAGGAATTCGATGCTTGGGTATACCTAAACGTTTCTGTTTTCAGCTTGACTCAGTTGGTCAGTGACCGCATCATAATGCTCTGAAATAACTGTAATGAAAGTTTTTTTTTTTTTACTTGGATGGACGTGCGTTACCTTGCAACTACTCATAATGCTCCAACAGCAGCAACTGTATGCTCAGATTAAAAAAAAACAGGGTCGAAGGGCTCAAAACATGCTGAACAAGGCTCAAGAACAGCATTTTAAATTCACAACGGAGGAACGAAATTGTTGGTTAACCGTACCTGCCAAATCTTTCCGTTCCACTTGTCGAGTCAAGCGGAGACGGACGTCTGTACGGAGGTGGGAAGATTGACGGCACGTAGGCAGGATATAGGTCACCACGTTATTAATTTTTTTGTTGCCAACGAAGTGGCGGTTGCATATCCTTAGGACTCTCGCTTGGTTGCCATTACTCTCCGTCAGGACTGCGAAAAACAATAACAACAGAAAAGCATTATCGCACTTTCTCGTGCGCGAGCAGCTGTGCTGCGGAGAATGAAAGTAATAATATCACTTACCGAACGCGTTGAACGGCCCGTATCCAGTGCTGTCGTCTTTCCGCTTCATACGACTGCGATGGGAAGCGGTAAAAACGGACTTCCTTATCGAGTCTTTCACGTTCGTGGTAGTTAACAACGCAACAGTTCAGTCGACTGCGCCTCATCTTCGTAGCGCGCGGAGCCGGGGCCTCTGGTTTCATTTTCGCCATCGTCTGCGACTGGCGAGAGTTTGTTAACAAATTTTGCTAACTGTTCGGTGGCGCGTCCGACTAGCCGAGAAAAATTTATACCTTGCCTTCTAAGTGTTAAATGTGCAAAGCACGCAATATTACGCTAAATTGTTGTTTCACAATAATTTGTCGCACCTGCTTCCATAGCAAACCAGACAAAGAGTCGGACTTTGCACTACCCAAAACTGCCTCGACAGGTGGCGCTGCGTGTCTTCAAATCTCCAGAGTCGTACGATAGTTATAGCGTGAAAACAGAATGATGACACAGAGACAAGAAGGACACGAGCGCTCGTGTCTCGCGCTATAAGATATGGTCATGTCATACCAACTAGCCCAAAAGTGCCACATTTCCAGAGTCGGACGTCTATTGACAAAGCGCCCAAAGCCACGCGCTACGCCTGCAATATCGGTTATTTGAGTGTGGATTTTAAAAACCGTGCTGAATAGATTCGAATACTGTGTCGTAGAAGCTTAAAGGGACACTAAAGTCAACTATTAAGTCGACGTTGATTGTTGAAATGGCGATCTAGAAACCTCGTAGTGTTACTTTTGTGCCAAGGAAGGGCCTATTTTGAAATAAAATCACGTTTTAGTACTCCGCGTCGGGTTAGCGCACTTTAAATTAACCGCCTCAAGAAGTGGACCGACCGGACCGTCTCACGTCACTGTTGCCGTGCACAACGTTGCCCGGCTTTACTTCGCTAGTAGCAGCATGCCGAAAGCAGCGGGAGCCACAGCAGCAGCAACGGCCATTCATCATTATCCCGCCATTGGCTTCGAGATTGCAAACGCTTTTGTTCCAACTGCGCCCCGCTAGATGGCACCACCGGTCCCGTGTAACCACGCGAAAATATAATTTTTGAACCACTCGCGCCTTTCCCCATGGTAACGTCTGGCGTTTTTTTTTTTTTTTCATGAATCAAACAGAAACGAACAAGCAGCATTTTATTGCGTCTCTTGATGCACGGGATGTTCTTTATTTAGGGCAGTTAGATGGATTACTAGTGATTAATTGTAGGCGGTTCGTCAGAGGTCATCAGTATCATTTAAAGATGTCCTACTGCGGCGCTTGTGTTCTTGTGCATTTACTTTAATTTCTCGGCAAATAGGGCATTGTTGTTGATAGAATAGTCGTTTTAGATGTTGTCATACATTGAGCTTTCACTTTGACGTAAATTGTTATTTGACTTCAGTGTCCCTTTAAGGACATGAATCCAAAGTGAATTGAAGTATCCGTTCGGCACTTGCAAGCTTCAGAGCGCACGGCGGCCGCTTGATAGATTCGAGGTCGGCGAACCGCTTCTAGCAGTACAGCCATGTTTTTCGGACCCATTGTCGGTTCTTCCGCGACGCTGTGGAGTGCCTGTCTGTGCCGACTAAATGTGAGACTTTATGCAATGTCTTACTGACAATTTGGACTTAAGATATGAAAATTTGATGTATACGAAGCACAGTTGCGTTATTTCTTACGCCATTTGCGTTTTATAGCTCGGACAAGCGAGAGCTCTTTCTTCCGTATCATGGAGCCACAACAATTGTTTTCTATGAAAAATGGGTCGCCATGCAGATCGCATTTCCGAAATGCGGAGAACACTAGTAAGTCTACCGTCGAGACTGTTTGTAAAGGTGATGAAGACGAGCAACAGGTTCTGAACGTGGGCATTACATCTCGCTTCGCAAGAACCTGCGCTCGTAGATCGCTTAGCCTTGGCTCTACTGCACGGAACTCTTGAAACGGGGTAGACAAGAAGCGTCGTTCGTGTGTTCGTGCAGCGCATTGCGTACGTGAAACGCTTTCGGCGTCCCTTTTCGACCATGTGCACGTTGTTGTGTGGACGCAACTTTAGGTATACCTCTTGAACCGTGAAAAGTGACCGTTGGCGTTCAACATGAATTGTTTTTATGGTATCACCGTCATCGCAGAGTACGTCACGTATTGCGAAAATATTGACGCAGTGATGGAAGTGCTGCTCCAATTGCTTCAAACTGCTCCAAAAGAGAAATGCTCTTATATGCTGCTCCAGAATGCGATATTTGCTAGTAACTGCTCCAAATTCGCTCCAAAATGGTGTTGGCAAACGAAAAAAAAAAATGAAGCTAAACCATGGGATATCCCGTGGGCCTAAGCGAAACCAAGAGCAAGCTGTATACACTATCATCCTAGTACGCTACTCATTTTCAATTCATTTCACTTTATTTTCAATTCCAACATGATAGTTCAAAAAACTGTTTGGACTCATAGCCAAAGGATAGGGTCCAATGATGCGATACAAGTAGCATGTAGTATACGTGTAGCAAAACAATACTCAGTGGCGTAAATCTAGAAAAATCTTAAGAAGTGACACATTCCTGGGGTTTAATTCGTACTTTTATAATGGGATGTATTTTTATTTATATAAGAATTAAGTCAGGCTTTCAAAATAAATTAAAAACGAGCACGGGGCCCAAGCTCCAGCAATCGCATAGTTCTATTCAGTCTCTTTTTTCACCTTTTTCCGATTTCGATAGCTCAAACAGCTGAAGTTTCTAGGGGGGGGGGGGGGTCTGTTGCCTGGCTACGTCTCTGTTTCTTCGTACACCTTTTAGGTAAGTTTTCCTCCGTTCATTCTTTCGTGCTGTGGATGTTTCGGCGGCGTGCGAAATAGCAGAAGGTGAGCATGGTGGATTAGTTCTGTAACGATATCTCTCAAGTATAAGGGGCACATTTTTGCAAATTCTTTATTCAGACGCCATTAGAGTGCCTCGATGCGCGCGCGCGCCCCCGATGCGCGCGGACATCAAGGCACCCTAGACGCCATTTTCTGCTACTGCCACCTGGCCGCCGGCGTAAGAAACGGGCACCGTTTCATTCACTTAGTCGCTGCTACGGGACGCCACATCCCAATACTTTTGTTCAGTGACTTCGCCGCATGTTTTCATAGTTTTATTATGCACAGACTGTATATTAACTCTTTGCTTGTTTCATTCTTTCGCACGTCGCGCTATAGCGCTCATTCACATCGCAATCATTCTGGATTGGTTCCTGCTGAAGGCACACATTTGAACACTACTCCTTTTCCGGTTCGTTTTGCAGTGCTCCTACCATGCACAGTATATTTATGAAAACCTACAGACTCCGAAGCCAGGGGACATTATAATCATTACGATATTAACTAGTGCTTCCGCTAACACTCCCAGGTTTACATGCACAGATGTGCCTGATAACGTGCACAGGAGGACCACCGCCGCTGTAGCTCGATTGGTGGATGATCGGACGCGTTATTTTGACGTTGCGGGTTCGCTTTCTGCCGGCGGCAAGTTGCGTTTTCGTCCACTTCGGCTTCTTCACAATGCTGTCATAATTTCTACGGATAAAATCCCCCATACTTTCATTGGCTTTGTCTGTTGGTTTTCATTTGTATCCATCAGAAAAAAAAAGCCATTAAATTTTCTTTCGTTAATTATGTGGACAATTTTCACTACTTTGATTGCTCGAAGTTTTATTCTCAGCCGCATTTGAAAGAACAACAATTTTTCACGTTTTACTAAACTTTCTCCTGACAGCGCCAAAAACATTGTTTAGAGCGAGTTCGCTCGGTGTGAGAATGCGAGCAATATGAATAATACGGGTGGTAACCCGTGCCCCCTCTCGGGGGGAAGCAGTATGATGAACCATATTGTAGCGCCGGATTCCTCGTTAGATAGGGGGGGGGGGGGGGAGGAGGGCGATCGCGCTCCCTCAAGCTCCTGAAGGGAAACCCTGCGGGCATCTATGGTGGTGATGCCGCCACGAACTACACGCATCGCCTCGTTCTGACCTCCTTTTGTTTTGAAAGACTCAGCTGGTATATGCGTTAATAACTGTCGATAAAAAATGGATTGTACGTGTACCGAAGGAACCGGAGACTCAACAGATAGCGAGTTGCAGGACATTTTATTGAACTAATTGTGCCCAAATATGAAGATTGCTCGAGATAAGTCACGTCAGAGTGACATTCAGGTGCTGGAATTACGGCGCGAAATAAAAATGAAGCTTCGACCTCCACTTCGCCCTTTAATCCGCAATGTCCATAGACTGTTGCGCTGCCAAGCGGAATTGAGGAACGTCCTCTCAAGGATGGTCAGTCTTTCTTCTTCGGCTGTGCTAACTTCAGTGCTAACGCGTTTGCAAGAAACGAACACTAGCTATCACTTTGCACGTTTCCTGCATCAGAGAACAAACCGGATCCACAGCGACTCCATAAATCTAGTTCGTTCTAGCGAGACTTGAAGTTTTCATGAAAATACGTGGCAACTCGCGCTTTCGATGATGGGCCGCCAAGTACACATACATATCGACTTCGGGAGGTTTTATGTAATCAAGTAGGGTAATTTGCCATCGTCATTGACTTTTTCAGTTGAAACTCACAATATTTTACTTGTATTATGGTCCCTATTGTATTTACCATTCGTCAATGCTTTTGATTGTATGAATCCTATAACACTGTACGCGGAAAGTCGCACGTACTCGCGATTATCTCAAATTGGCTTGTGCTGTGTAGCTTGTTTTTGTACGTTTGTTGATAGATGGCAGCACACTGCAAGCGCTTTCTTTGTTGACCGGTTTGAGAGCAAAATTTTCTCCGCAGCCAAAACAAAATGGACGTTAAGTGGTCAAGTAGCTCGGCAGAGGAAATTCTTCAGATTTCTTTTACCAGTGATGCTGAAAGAAACTGCCTTGACGATGGGAATTTTTCACTGGACGTAAAGGGTTGTGAAAGCAGCGAGAGCGAATGCGACGATGAACGATCAGCTGCCAGTTCACGAGGAACGAAGTTGCACTTCACATCCTGTCATGCGTTAATATTTTTGACGCTCGTAAGTCACTTTGATCGTATTTAATTTTCAGTATGCTTTAGCAAAATCGTAATAAAAGCACTGTTTTTGCGTGTGAATTGCATGTAGCGCAGTTATTGTAAATAATATAGAGCGCCGCATGCTGCCGGCACTCTCGACCAGCGAAGCTAAATGCTCAGTGATGAAACGTCGGCCACAATCCACGCATCTCTGCTAACTTCTGTAGTTGTTTGACGTTTTTTTTTTTTCGCATCATCGAATCGTTCGACGTTGCGAAAAACACACGTGTGTATTTTCTTTCAGATATTCATGTTTTCATCGTGCCGATCGAACCAGCAACACCCGAGTGCAGTGAATTGTCACGGCTATAGCCTGAGCACGGCCTTGACACAAGCGCTATACTGCCTGTGTTGTTGAATGCTCGTGTTCCATTTGAGGAGAAAATCGGTGTTCCTGACAGTAGTGACGACGGCGTAATGTTTGCAAACCGTCATCACGTCAAAAAACAAAAAAAAAACAAAACAAAAAAGAGAACGGTGCCGTGCAGCAGCGATGGTGGTATACTTGCTAGCGGCTTATTTTACTGCGGAAAATCCGTCAGGTAGGCTCTGTACATACTACCTCCGAGCGCCGCTGAGTTCATACGTCAATTCTAGTTCATGCAGTTTTTTTGTAGCACGCACATGACTTCGCACAGCATTGTTCATGCATGGTACCGGAGTTCAAATAATAACCTTTAACACCGCGACAAATGATTAGGCGCCGTGTTTTTCCATGGTTTTGAAAAGTATCTTTGTCTCATGTACATTTCGGTGCAGCTCATGACTTCAACTGGTGAAAGGGGCATGGGCTATACGCGTCCTAACCCCAGGTAGTCGAAATTTCCGAAGTCCTCCACTACGGCGTCTCTCATAATCATATGGTGGTTTTGGGACGTTGAACCCCACAAATCAATCAATATACGCGTCCTATCTGTTCTTATGCTAACACATGGGTTGGCCCTCTTCCGGTTGCCATATTGGATCGCACATCACGCCACTTATAGTTGGTCGGTATTGGAAATAATGACAAAAAAAACGACAATATCAACATCATGACAGTCTGCACTAAACAGTTCACGAGTCTGAACTCTGAACACTGCTAGTGTTTCATTGCCACACCCGTTTGAGGGGAAGGGTGTGCCAATTCCCCTGGGCCAGCCAACCTGACCTGCACTATCCCCTGTTCAACTCATCTAAAGATTCCTTGTTGAGGCACATAGAAAAGTATGCTTTGCCATGGGGATCTTGTCATGGATTTTTGAAATCAGATCAATGTTTCTAAAACAAATTGGTTGGTTGGTTAGCTGGCTGCCTACGTGGTTGGTTGTTCCTTAGTAATATGACTCAACCCGCCGCGGGGGCTGCTCCCATGAACAGCATCCCGTGAAAGGGATGCTGTCTTGTTTTAGAAACTAGATTGGGTTCTTCCGTCGGCGTGACTCATATTCTACATTGTTTTTCTACTGATTTCATTTATTAAGGTGACAGCCACAGGCGTATTGTCAAATGGAAAAAAAATTGACCGGTGGTCAATTTTTCCATTCGTCCTGCAGGCGGCGACAGGGACGAGTGATGAAAAAAAATATGATGACGTCGATATATGATGCCAAAAATAGCAAAATTTTGTGACGTCACCATGACGTCACAAATTACCGTGCGCCGTCATGTTACGTAACGCTAGATGCTGCCGTTGTGGCGCCATCGTTCACTAGGAACATAAAGACAACGCTTGGTTATGTGGAGCCACGCGGCTCGTGTTCTCTTATTTATACATCGAAAAAAATAAATAGAAAAAGATGCGCTTCGCCTTCGAGTCGTCGTAGGCCCTGCGAGGCCCCTGCGAGTTTTTGATACGTGAATGTGCTTTTAAGTTAGGTGGGCCGATGAGATTTAAAAGAGTTCGCAGGTACGACGTGCCAGCAGCAGATACAGCAGAAGTCGCAGGAGCGGCCGGGTTGATTGGCGGATCATGGGAGAGGCCTTTGCCCTGCAGTGGGCGTAGTCAGGCTGATGATGATTATTATCATCTATAAGCGCATATATACAGACGCGCGAACATACGTAAAGGAGATCCGAAGGAGTTCGAAGTCGCCGACGCTGTAATTGGCCATGCCGACGTATTCGTATCCTTGCCGACTGCCCTTAACGGTTACACCGTGTGATCATTCTGATCATACATTACGTACAACGCACGCAAAAACCAGACATCAAAGGCGGCACACGTTGTGTGCGCGCATTTCTTTCGTCGCGTCCCGTCACGGCGTGATTGATGCGAAGAACGTCACATACATGTCTATCAAGCATCAGCAACGTCAAAATGAAGCCACAGCGTTGATGTTTGCGTTGGTAGCGCAGGTTTCGAAGCTTGTCATGAACATGGGCGAACAGGTTTGCCTATTAGCACGTAAAAAAGACGTGGAACAGCCTGTACTGTGCAGGTTTGCCGTATATGTGTTCTAATTTATTGGCAATGCAATGTGATGCCACAGTGAAACACGAGGGAATATAAATTTTTCGAGCTATTACTGCGACTGAGAAATGTGTGTGTCATTAGGATGACGTCACAGATCGCCGTAGTTTGCGACTTTATCGTGATATATGATGGCGTAATCCCACGACATTGTTGCTTGGTTAAAGGCAGGGCCTGTTTAGGGTGTAGAGAAACAAAGGAGTGCAAAGCCTATCAGCAGAAGGATCCACAGGGTCGACTGAGAAGAGAAATGAGCAAAACAAAGACACGATGACTTTTGCTTTCCTGTGTAGTATTATGCGAGTACTTGAAGACCATGTGTGTTTTTGTTTAGAATGGCCAAAATGACGGTCACCTTTATAATTCAAGGACTCTACATCAGCTTTTTAATAATTTCTCACGTTGGCGTCAGCCAGCCTTCGAAGCTTGGCTAGCAATAAACAAACCAGCTGTGTCTTCATTTTCTTTATTGTACATAAAAAAGAAACACAACACGATCGACACAAACAAAAAACAGAGTATTGGTGAAAGCAGCACAATGCGTGCAGATCGCACCTGACGTGCCCCAAGTCCGGACTCCCCAACCCATTGTCGCTCGTCAAGTCGTCGCAGTGTATGCGCGTTTTGCGGCTTCGTGTATGGCATCGTGCCTGGAGTAACATATCCTAGGCATTGGAATATATTTTTTTTTGCGCCGGCCTTGTACCGAATCCAGAACAAATGACTCCACCGCGTTGTGGTGGCTGCTGGTGTGCACTTGACAGCGCGGTGTGCAGACACGTCGTCGGGCAGAGCGATGAATCGACCGATGCTGGCACGGTCATCTTCGTGGAATGTGCGCATCGGCCAGGAGGCGGGAACGGAGTAGGCAGCACAACGACGCCTTGCTTTTCCGCGTCTTGACTCCACGCCGGCTGGCGCACGCTTTATTGAGAATTACGGCGTGGCGACCAGTCTGCTATGCGTTACACGGCGCGCTGAACTGAAACTGCAGCGTTCTACACTTGCAATCGGTATTGTGGTCGTCGTAGAACTGCAGACTCCTTCCAGGTCGCAGTTCTCTTCCCCAGGTTACAGTTGCATCTGTTCATACGCGTACGTAGCGCACTTCGGAACTTACAGCCACATGAAGCGTATAATCGGCGTCGTGGCGCGTCCTTGGATGTTGCGTGAATAGTGTGCTCTAGACATAGACTTCAGTGGGATTACTGACCGCACTGCACACCAATGGTTGCGAATTTCAGTCGTGTTTGCACTTCGATTACCCCGCCGCAATAAAGTGCATAGCATATGATAACACCGCTGAGGACATTGTACCGGGAAGTATCCACAATATTCGTTTAATAGCAGTCGCTGAGGCCCTTGAAGGCTTACTGTGGCGTATAGCGTACTGGTTGTCACAGCGTCCTTCCGCAATACAAAGCTCACATATCGAAAATTAGCGGCGCAGCTCGGAGTGCTGGTCCCTTCGAAGAATGCCCCGAAGCCTGTTGACGACGTGACAGCGCTCGATCACTGCAAGGAAAAAAAGTGAGAGAACGTGACGAGCGACGGCGGGCGCTTCGTCGTCGTCACCGTCTCCCATATCGCACGCTCTTTTTTAGAGATACCTGCGCAGTTTGTAATGACCGACCTTCTTGGGGTACTTGTTCTTGACCTTGGTGATCTCGTACGCGTCGGCCCGTGACTGCTCGCGCGCGTCTTCCTCGGGCCTGAGCTTCTGGTGCTCCAAGAACCGCGTCAGCCCGTTGGCGTAGTGCTTGGGCGCGTCCTCGCAGTGGACCTCGTCCTCGTTCTTGCAGACCAGCGCCTTTTGGTCGAACACCGTGCCGTTGGTGCACAGGAAGCGCATGTCCGTGTGGGCGCAGATGTGGAACATGCGGCAGCCGGTCTCGACGTCTGCGTAGTAGCCGCCCACAGTCTTGCCCTCGCAGGTGAACGATGTCACGGGCAGCTCGACGGCGGCTACGAGCAGGCCTTCTTCCTCGCCGTGTTCCCGCACCTCGGCGGAACGACTCTCCACGTCCTCCTGGGCTCCGACGTCGCGCACGACTCGCTTGTTGAACTTGGGGAACGCCCAGGGCTTCTTGTCGGCCAGGAACTTCTTGGTCTTGTCGGTGCGAGTGAACTGCAGGCTACGCGCGCATGAGAAGCTGTCGCGCTCGTCGCACGTGCCGGTCTCCTGGTTGAAGGCGGTTCCTTCGTCGCAGAGCAGGCCGTAGTCTAGCAGCTTGCCCTTGCCGACGGGCACACAGATGTGGAAGAGTTGGCAGTCGGTCTCCGGGTCGGCGTACACTCCTCCGGCCACCTTGTCCTGGCAGCTGAAGCTGGTCTGCTCAGCGGAGGTGTGCCTGTTGGGTGGGAGTACGAGTTTGACGGGGACGGCGGCTGCGCGCTTGGTCCTGGGAGCGGCGGTCTTGGTCTCTTCCTCGTAGTCGTAGTATTCGTACTCGGCGGTCGACGGCGGTGGTGTGGTGGTAGTCGTGGCGATGCTGGCACCGGGCCTCCTGATGAGTTGTCGTGGGGGTAGCCTGAACGCAGATCCCGGGAAGTTCTGTGGCTGCTGCGGCGGCAGGGTTGGCGGGGCCGTTTGTTGGACGATACCGCCGGCGGCGACGGCATTGTTGGGGATCGGCGGAGGGCCGACGGGTGGGGTACCCGCTCCGCTCACGGAGTTAGCTGGGAAGACGCCCGCCGGAACGAGGGGCGATCTCGCTGGGGACTGCGAGAAGGGGTTCGGCTGAACGATGGCTGGCGCAGCGGTTCCGAAGGTCGGGATAGTCTGAGTCGGTGGCTGTGTGAAACTCTGCTGAGGACCGCGGATCACGGGGGTTCGGAAGGGCGATGGCCTGAAGGCTGGAGCGGGAGGCCGCTGGGTCGTGGTTGTCGTCGTGGTCGTCGTGGCGGCGGTGGCGGTCGTGCTCTGAGACCTGCTTCCACCGCGGCCGAACTGGGACCTATGCGACGGCTGGAACCTCCTGCTGGACTGGGTGGACTGCTGCTGGTTGCGTCGTCTCTGCGCAGGAGTCGGGGGTGGCGGCGACGCCGTGGTGGCGTCGTAGTCGGCGTCGTCGTCGTACTCGACGACGGGTCTCACGGGTCGCCTACGCTTGTCTTGGCGTTCCTGGTCGTGAGGCGGCACGATGGCGTTGAAGACGGGGGCGTCGACGCGAAGGCTGTGGTAGTAGTCTTTATCAGTGTCGATGGCGCCCATCACGTTCTCGTAGAAGCGCTCGGCGAGGGCGCAATAGACGCGATCGTAGGGTGAGCACACGCGCGACGACTGGCTGAAGATGGTGCCGTTGGGGCACACGAATGACATCTTCGTCAATTTGCCGAAGGCGCCCGGCACGCAGATGTGGTAGACCTGGCACTGCACCTCCGGGTCGGCGTAGTACTCTCCCGCCTGCTTGTCGGCGCAGCTGAACGACGTCTTCGGGATCTCGTGCACGTTGATCGACGGCGACTGCCGCCGGATCCGGTGCATGGGCTGCGCGATCAAAAAAGTAGCGAAAAACAAATTATTGGTAAGAAGTAACAATATATCACGCTTTTCATAGTATTCTAGGACATTAAAGCTATGCGAGCCGATAGAGTTGTGCCTCGGGATTCTCTCATGTCTTCTTTACAACGGTCTCTACAATTGAATTTTCATGTTCCTGAAAAACTTTACTGATAAACTCTAAAGTGGCTTACATCATGGCCCTGACGTTTAGTATTTCACCTGTACACGTCACAGCAACAAATTTTTGTTTCTGCCCTCTTTTGTTTCCTTTTATGGGCTCAATACCGCTTTCTTTGCGCAGTAGCATGTAGACGCCTTCATTACGCTGGAAGGATTATATATATACCTCAATATAGAACTTTCTGATGAGTGAGTCGAACTGATGGATTGAATTCACCTCGTGTGCGAGTCTTGAATAAATAAGTGATAGGCGGAAACCGTTATGTCGTCTGCGCATCTGTCCCTGTTATGTCACAGTCGGTTTGCATCAAACAGCGCACAAACCTGCTTCGGGTTTTATTTATAACTATAGTACCAGTTTTGAAAATTAATTACTCTTCCAGCTCCAGAAAACAGCAACGCCGCTTATAGTTACTTTTTTTTCATAGCTTTTTTTTTTCACGATTCCACGCACACAATCGCTGCCTTTCGAAGCGCGCTATACGTCAAAAATATGCGCTTCGAGTCAAACAGTAATTACTTGTTTTTGCGAGGATAGCGCTGTTCAGTTTGAGAGTGCATTTTTTTTTTCTCTCAAGAGGCAGCCTGGTTTCGATGTACCGATATTCCGTTTCAAGTAGGCTACTACAGATTAAATTCGTTGCTCTCATGTGCGTTGCACAGCGAAAGCTGTTATGAGATCACAACGAGGCTCGAGTGCGTCGTAGTTGTCCGCCGCCGCCGCCGGTGTCCGTTACCACTTTCACGCAAAATAAGAAAAAAAAAAGTTTATAGAAAGCATCAAGGACACAACGGGATTCAAACGCGGGTCTTCTGCGTGCCAGCCCAGCATTTCATCACAGAGCCGTGCTTGAAAATCCGCTGCAAAGTGGCCTTAGGCGCGCGTAATGTCGAGGAAAAAACCCCATCAATACGAGTAATAAAGCGTTTTAAAACAGCAAAAAATAAACAACAACCAGGCACCACACAATGCGAATTGCGTAACGAGTGGGTAGTCGAATTCTGCAATCCATTACAAACGCTTCAGGCGTAACTCTTCATCGTCGTAAGCCACATCATGAGAAAAACTTCACAAAATTCCTAGCGAGTGTGTAGCGGGTATACCACACTTCTCCGAAGAATGACAAAGGGTGGCATTGTGATTGCCTCCCTAATACACAAAAAATTATGATTAAGAGCATAGTGGGTGCCCCGCAGGTTGGCATGTAGCAGTTACCCATCGAATCTTTTAAAAAAAGCTCTGAAAGTGCGATCTTCCAGCTTTCGCTGCGACTGTGCTGCGCGTTCCGTGCAGGCCTGGCGGTATTTTTTTTTTGGCTCATTTCACGATTGCTACAGTCTAAGAAAGAAAAAAAAGGAAAGCTCAGGTTGCACTGATTCGCACAAAGCTGAATCGCAGCAGAGCTTCTGGATGCCTAGCTAAGCCTAGCTGGACTAGGCTTTTATCCCCTCGCCTTTTCCCTTCCCACGACTGTCTTACTTAAGACACGTTGGCGCCGCCATCTTTGGATGCTAAGTTGATGTTTTCTTGTTTTATAAATTTCGATGTGAATCAGTAATGCCATAAAACATCGTATAGGCTCTAGCTCAACGGTTTTCACATGTATGCGTCTATTGTAACACTGTTCGTTGAGTTGTTGAAGATGCAAAACACAAAGGTTAGCAGCCGAACATGACGACACTGCAAACCCTCCGTAAAATAGCCTATACTATACTATACATGTCTATGCTGACTCTTATCGTAGTGTCGTTAGACTCCCGTTTGTCTTTTTGCCTGTTTATTTGTATCTCATTGTCTCGTTGTCTATTTCTATTTTCATCTCTTTAGTGGTAGTCGTTGTCCCCTACTTTCTTCCTTTCTCTCTCTCTCACATCTGGCTTCCCCACTTTTTCTTCCCCGTTCCTTACTATACCGTGCACTATAATATGTCATACTAGGGTATGCTCTGCTAGCGTGTATGCGGTTATGCGGGTTCGAATCTCGCCTCGCGAAGAGATTTCGTTCTCATCGAATTTCCCTCTTTCTTTCCTTCTTTCTGTGCTCGTCGTCTCTCCCATCAGACATTCTATCTCGAGCCGAAGTAATTGGTGCGCGCGTCCTGGAGGCGAAGCAGATTGGAGAAGAGAACGAAGGGAGTCTGGGCGTGACGTCACACCAGCGCATCAGTTCTGATGGGCGATCTCATCTCCTGGCAAGCATTTCCAGTACACGAATTACGCACTTGATCGACGTAGCGCGTTTTAAAACATAGGACAGGGGAAGGGACAGAAGGGAGCGCTTACTTCCAACAAAATTTTATTTCAAGGAGCGTACATATATATGCTCATGAAATTCGAAAACAACAAACAGATGAAAAAACCCTCTATTGCCATGCGCTAAAAACTTATGATCTCAAAAACGACAATTCTTTTTCACAAAGACCGAGAGAAGGATTGCCGACGCAATGTTTTAAAACGCGCTACGTCGATTAAGTATGCCTTACCAACATGCCCAACTTTATACTCTAACGAATTACACCTCACGCTCAGTTAGTTGGCTTACACAGGTGCGCTGTTAAAGGTAGGGCACCTCCTGCACGCAATCGAAGTTCCCGGGCTTTCCTGTCACTATACCGCCACCAGTGGCGCCTCGGGTGCATGATTATATTGTCGACACGTGCCGGGTTGTTTCAGCGCTATTCTCTCAAATTCTCGACTGCGGTTACGCCGCTGAGCGTCTCCTAATCGCTCATTGAAATGGCTACGCTTTTCGTCTGGGAGGCTGGGTGTGATGATAAAATGCGAAGAAGGCGGGAGCCGCTGAGCCTATTTGTGTTTCGGCAATCACGGCGTTTATTATGACGCAAATGCCGTTTGGCGACTCGTGGCGCTTTTCTGTATATCATCAGTAAAATAGGAGTAATTGAAAACTGCTCAAAACGTGTTTCGTAGTACGCGCGGAGTCTGGTCCCGTTCTCGCACGTTCGCGTTAGCGACATTAGCGATGTATGTTCCGAATACTCTCGTGGTCTTTCTTCTGTAAACAAAATTCGGATTTGAAACTCGTTTCGGCGTGTTAGTCATATTCAGTCTAGAAACTGCATTTTCTTTCCTGAATGCGTGAGCAGAACTACTTTATGAATAATGAGCTGTTGGAATAATTATACAAAACTGCCAGGCCTGGGCGCAACGCGCAGCACTGTCAGAGCGAAAACAGGAAGAGTGGCCTATCAGAGCCTTTTCTTTGGGTTATGCTACAAGCATACTTACAGGGTACCCACTGCGCCATAATTCATCATTTTTTGTGTATTAAGGAGGCATTTACTGTGCCTTCCTCCTTCACTCTTCTCAGAAGTGCAGTACCCGCTACATACTTGCAAAGAAGTTTGGGCAATTTTTTTGATGCTGTGGCTGACGAAGATGAAGAATTATGCCCGAAGCTTTTGTAATGGGTTGGAGCATTCGACGACTCACTCGTTACGCAATTCGCATTGTGTGACGGATGGTTGTTCCTTTGCAGTTCTAAAACGCTTTATTACTCATTAACGCCATTCCTTCCCCGACATCAAGCCTGCCTAAGACCAGTATGCAACGGAGTTTCAGCCACTGGCGTGGTTCTGTGATACAATACCGGGCTATCGCTCAGGAGACCCGGGTTCAAATCTCAGTTATGTCCATAGTGTGTTTCGTGTTTTTTTATTTTCTTATTTCGGGAAATAGTGGTTACGGACACCGGCGGCGAACAACGACGGCGCACGCTATATATCCTTATTTATTTATTTATTTATTTATTTATTTATTTATTTATTTATTTATTTATTTATTTATTTATAAAGTACAGCAGGCCATATAAATGGCCGAGGCAGGATTGGGAGGTGGTACAATGATAATGATATGACCAATTAATAGATGTACAGGTGTAGAGAAAAGAAAAAACAAAAAAACAACAACATCGACAGACAAAATAAACCAGACAAGTGTACAATATATAACTCGCACTTCAAAGTAATTTTTCTAGAGATTTTAGTACATTTGCAGGCTCAAAAATATGGTGCGGCAGTTCGTTCCAGTCTGTTATTGTGCGAGGGAAAAAAAGAGTACTTAGTTGCTAGTGCGCGCAAAGGCAGGTGTGAATTTGTAAGAATGGTATCTTCTAGTAGGACGTGAAGATAACGGAGTGAGGATGTGCGAAAGGTCTATGATAGTGTTTTTCTGTTGTGATCTTATAACAGCTATCGCTGTAATATATAACTGTTAGGACTCTACATCCCAAAACCGCGACATAATTACGGGAGACGCTGTAGCGGAAGACTCCGAAAATTTCAACTGCCCGGGGTTTTCTATAGCGGGCACCCGAATCTAAGCTCACGGGCCTCAAATATTATTCCTCCTTCGAAATGCGGCCGCCGCGGTCGTGATTAGATCCCGCTACCGGCGGGTCAGCTGTCGAGACCCATAACTACTAGACCATTGCAGCCTGCATGTGTTGTGTTTACACATATCTGGTTTTCTACTCCTAGCTTTGGAACAGTGTTCCCTTGCCGCCTGTCTCTTGATTCCTTTCTCTCGTAGCTTTGTACCTGCGGGTGCCAAAACGCACCTACAATAGAAACGAAAGACGTTGAAGTATTCACTCATCTAATGTGTATGGTCGTAATTTAATGGAATGATAATCTGTCTACCAACGGCATCAGGAGGCGTCGAAAGCGTTACGGCGAAGACGCGGTGCGTGGCCTTTTGAACCCTACAGCTCGTAGCGGGTCAGGGCGAAAGAGTCGCGACGAAGAAAATGTCCGCGTATCGCCCCCGCGTCCTAGTTTATTGGAACATCCGACTTGCAAAGCAGTAAGAAGCACAAAGTAGCCAGGAGGAAAGAGGCGCTATAGCTAGCGAGGCGTGTCGAAGGTAACAGAGCGAATACTCTCTCCTGCTCCCTCCCGCGCGTCACAAGACGACGTTGGCGTCAAGGAAGCGTCCGCCGGCTGCCGCGCGTCTCGCTAATGGCAGAGCGGTTGTCAAAACGCAAAGTGCTGCGTCTCGTGAACCATTTCTGGCTTATGGTAATCATTTGCGAAGTGTAGTTTCACCGCAGTTTGCTGTCGCATGTTTAAAGTCATCTATAGCGAATGCATAATGGATGAGATTTTGCGAAAAGTGCGAAGCTTTCTAGGAAAAGACACATGAACCGTTCGGACCACATTCCGGAAAAATGACTTTTCGGGATAATACAGTGGTGACACACTTATAGCGATTTATAGAAGAGTATAAATGCGACTGTATTATAGAACTATCAGGCAAAATATGCATAAAAATTTTCGTATGTTGGTAAGAAGCCTATTGTGTGACGCCTGCCGTATCTACATGGATAATACCAGCAATGGTTATTGTTGGTTAGCATAGACCACTCTTAGGCTTTGCTCTCCAGTGCTAGTTATCACTAACTAGCCTATTACAATTAGAGGCTAACGTCATACATTCTTTATCTTCGTTATCAGCCTGTTCTTTGTGCACACGACAGATGGCCAACAAGACAGCATTGATTAAGTAGATGAAGCGAAGTTTTGAAAGGTGCCTGCGAGACACGTTAAATATTGTATGAGGATTTTGTCCGCAACAAGGAAGGAGTGCGTTCTTACCCGATCATGAACGAAGTCTGAAGTGACCAAAGGCATCAGGGCAGCCAAGGCCAGCAGCCCTGTAACAAAGAAAAACATAGTATCTGTGCAAGCTTCTATATTTAGAGACGTTGTGGCCGAACTATAGTATTGTAGAATGACGAAGAGGCGGGCAAGCCGCTTCAGACGCACGATGATGTAAAAGGCTGAATTAGAACGAATACAATAGGATAAGGAGAAGACAAGACATGCGCTGTACTCACAACTGGAGCGCAAGGCTACAACATCCTTCTCTGCCACAACTGGAGTTACACTTAGGGCAGCGCATGTCCTGTCTTCTTCTCGCCCTCTTGCATTCGTTCTTGCGCTGTCTTTTATAATATTACGAATATGAACTATAATAGTTGTTAGCTAGTAACACATAGGTTTTATTTTTTTTCCTCAAGTGTGAAGTGTCGTATTTCTGATACATATGACATGCTATGTAATACACACATACGTACTTACATACTAGACTGTAGGGTGCTATGCTAAGTGGCTACTGTACTGACGCCACACCTCTTCTTGTCCCCATCGTCATCCTTCATCCCTCTTTCCTTCACCCTTCCCTTATCCGCCGTGTAGAGTAACAGGCTAGAGCGAACTAGCTCAGGACGACCTCTCTACTACCCTCTGATAAATTCTCACTCACTACACCTCTATTTTCACTTAATAATGCGGTGAGATTCAGAGGCTTATCGAAGCTTCAAGGGCCCGAAAGGCTTCGCTTGGCTGACGATATAAAACACTTAGTTGCTTGACCGATTATAATAACACAATTAAACATGACGAATAAGCCTTGCCCAAGAGTATTCACAGGTTCAGAAGCCTACATTTGCTATGTTGCAAATAGGTACGCCATCGGCGAGCCGCAGGAACTCCCGATACATTCCTAAACTAGGACGTTCTATTCTCACTTGTCGAAAAAATGCGGACGTCACAACCTGTAATCGAATCCATATGACATAGCGGTCAACAGCACATAGCTCTGGTCACTACTGTGGTGGTTGCTTCGCAAGAGCTGTCGAATGAGGTCTCGAGAAGTTAGTCGTGCACGTACCTCCTCCTCCTCCCTGAAATTACAACTGCTC
Source organism: Rhipicephalus microplus (assembly GCF_043290135.1). Taxonomy (NCBI): domain Eukaryota; kingdom Metazoa; phylum Arthropoda; class Arachnida; order Ixodida; family Ixodidae; genus Rhipicephalus; species Rhipicephalus microplus. The sequence continues at coordinate 10,864,781 of NC_134708.1, read as the reverse complement.
AACTACTCAGTGCATCACGCTGCTGGAATGGGGGACGATGTCTACGACGTGGGCGCGTGCAAATGTCGCGCCGCCTTTTTTTTTTTTCCCCGATGCATGCATGAGTCAGGTCCTCCCAGTTAATGAGGTCACCGGGGAGTTTGTTGTGGCGTTGCTGCGTGCAGTTTGTTTCGTTTGCTCTGAACCAGAAACCGTGCTGTTGCTTCTCGTTTCAATTATGGTCTTAGAGCCTTGATAAGAAAAATTATGCTACCGAACGCCTATAAGCTGAGGACGATAGTTCTCTGAATCGCTTGGCTGTCGTGATTTGAGTTACTTTGTTATTACTTTCATTACACAGTGGAGTGGCAACCGGCGCGGTATTTCGCTGGTGTTAAGCTGCTGAACATGAGGTCTTGGGCGCGACACTTGGCTGCGACAGCTGGATTTCTGTGGAGCGAGAACCTTCAACGCGCACGGCGTTCTTCATGTATGGTTACAAAACACCAGGTCGTCAAAACTAACCGAAAGACCTCCACCATCACATTCCACGTCACTATGCATAATTTCTTTATGTTTTTAATAAAATCTGATAATTTTGAATAAATACAAGTGGAATTTGTGCTGCCGTTTTTTTTTCTTAAAACCGATGCAAAATAACGCACATGTTCAACAAATCGATTTTAAAATTAACTTGTCTACTCGTGTCCTGGTCTTTCGCTCTGCTTCCTGCAAAATGTTGAACCGACTAGCTGACAAGTTCACTTTTCAAGATGTTTAGGTAGGTCGAGTGGTGTTCGAAATTACGTTTTTTTTTTTTTCTAAAGACGCTTCCCTTGCAATTCTGAGTGCAGAATTTTTTGGTAACAGAGGAAAGGGGGTGGGGGTTTAGCTGGAGTACGACTGCTTATTGCAACGGACATCGCGAATGACAAAGGCTGAGGAGAAACTGTGTGTGTGCTTATGCTAACGTGTTAGTGTGTGGCACGCCATCATTAGACGGGGTTCGAGCCACGAACTTCACTCACCCGTGACCAGTTTTGAGGTAGCCATGTTTCCTAGCCTGCCTACACGTCAGCAGGTCCTGGACTTTGACTCCTGTGGGGGGTAGAAGGAAGAAGCAATGAGTTTCGCGTGAGCAGTTACAATGGCGCATTGTTCTCCTTACACTTAACAACGTGCTTCAAACGAAAACCAGAGCGCCGCGTAGATCGACGTTGTTTATTATCGAGCCCCGCGAACGCTAATCTTTGGTTATACTTTGTTTCTCCAGCCGTTAGTTCGGCTGGTCATTCGGCCCGTTGCGGCCGAAGAATGATCGTCGAAGCGCCAGATAGCTAGTCTTTTCATTCGCACGGAAACCAGCTGACAATCACTGTTCGTCTCCATCGTAATCAATCTTTCATTTTCGCGTTACATAGAGCACCGTCGGAGACGCGTCAACCTTGCCCCGCCGCGCACTCCGCAATGGCATCTAGTGCAGAGCGCGGGAGTACAATGGCGGCATGTTTCGAGGGTATCCCTCTTCACGAGCAGAGTCGAGTCAACTCGGTATGCACGCATCTCGCCGTCGTCGCCTCGCGTGGGGCAGCGTCTAGCCGCTCACGTACTCTCACTCGCCGGGCGCCTGACCCAGAGCCCCCGGGCTGACCCCAAGGTGGAGGGGGCTGTGTGTAGCGCGTTGTACTAAAGGTGGGCGTACGGGGTCAGACTGCAGCAGACGCCTTGGCAGCTAGCGGCGGGCGTTTTCGCGCGTGCCCGCTGCGAGTAAGACTGAAGGGAGGACGAAGAGACGAGGAAGGGGGTGGAGGGAGGGGTTCTTGTAGTAGGTATGCAACGGTTTCTCTCGTGCTATACAGGTCACACAGCCGTCGTTTGCTGGGGTTCTTGTGGGCGGCTGTGCGCGCTGAGCGGATGCAGTCGTCATTCAACGCCGCCGCGGGGAAGCGGCAGCGGCTTATGCAAGCGCTGATTCGTTGATAGCAGGCCCACTGTACGGTCGGGGCACGTGAACGCCGTGGCTATGCGGCCCGCAAGGCCTTCCCCGAGCAGGCTTTGCCCCTGCAGTTACCTAAGGTTTCCTTTATCTGCCTCGTTAGTCTTTGTATGTCGTGGTTGCGAAAGGGGAAAAAAAGAGTCGCCTTTCCAGTGGACTCCTTGCGGAATGCTAGGGGGCGAAGTATACTTGTTGTCTTAGGAAGAGTATGAAGTCGGAGGGATGGCGCGATAAGGTACACGACAACGCGACCGCTTTCGCGCTTTGTCGCGCGTGCGGTTCCGCCGAGGTATTGCCGCATTGATGCGCGCAGTTAAAAGACTGTTAAGTGGGCACAGATTGCAGGACGCTCTCGGCTGGTTTCGCCTGCGTGTGTGGTCGTCCCGATTAACGCCGTCGCGTGTCGTCACGGCGACGACGAAGATGCCTTATCTGTTCTTCTCAGTGCCAGTTGCAAAAGACGCGAGGAACGTTCGATCGCCAACCAGATATGACGGTTAACTGCATGCCGTCGGGCTGGTCATGAGGACCGAGTCGCGCTGTCGCTTCAGGTAAGGAACGAGTCTCTAATGCTGTCGAGAACTGCCTGTAAAAGCGGTATTGTCGTTGCCGGCTACATTTTTCGCTTTGCCACAGCGCACGAACCTGACAAATGTTTGAGCGTGGTGTATCTTCCGTAGCAATACTGTCAAGTGAACTGCCGTTAGGCTCACCGGGGCCGGGACTTTGCAAAACTGACATGGTGCGGTTACGAGTGGACCTACAAATCTTAACTACGACTCTCGTTGACCGATAACAGTGACACCTTGTTCCGACTACACTATCGTGCGAATGAAAGGCTGGCTCGAGTAGTGTACGTAGCACACGCTTGCGATTACATAGGAAATCATTGCCCGTGAGGTGCGAGGGATATGTGGATGTATGTTTTTAGTTTGACGATTGATATTGCGTGGTAATGCACTCTAACTTTTTACGATTCAACTAATCTGACTTGTTGGATAACTACACGCTCGCCGCCCACATTCATAAACACATTTCGTGTATGCCATATTTGGGTGACTGTAAACGATGGTCACAAGAGCACGGTCAGATGATTCCGGAATGCTCTTGTCTTAACAGTCCCTCCAGCAATCGGCTTTTGCAGGTCGCATGCGGTAGACGGGAAAGGCAGCATGAATTATTTCTCAAGTCGGGCGTGACAGCAGCCAGTGGAACAGCAGGGAAACAATGTACGAAAGAGTAGGAATTTTCGTTCGTTTCCTTGACAGCCTCAACGAAATGAATTCAGCAGACTATCAGGCCAGGGATGGTATGCAGTCGCCTCGGGGAACGTTTGCTCCATGGACTAAGTTTTCTACTAAGTCAATCTTCCGTCATCTGGCAAGGGTGCATGGGAGCGAGCAAGGTGCCTCGGCAAATGAAACAAACTATTGGGGCTTAGAACCATAAACAGTCCAGCTTGTCTTGTCTTGTCTTGTCTCCTAGGAGATTTTGGCTCATACCCACATGGGGGATTGGCCACACTGTACCTCTTGATATATCATTTTTTATAACGCTTGCTAAAAAGAATAAAGAGAAATTAGATAGAAACAATAATAATGTTTCTTTGCTCTTCCGGTTTTGCGTTTCTCTTTTTCTTCGCTCTTATTACTTCCGCACGCTTACCTTTGCCGCATGTGACAGACGGGAAAGGTGGAAGAAAGAAAGAAAGAAAGAAAGAAAGAAAGAAAGAAAGAAAGAAAGAAAGAAAGAAAGAAAGAAAGAAAGAAAGAAAGGAGCTTCAACAGTCGCTTGCCAGCGGGGAAGAGTGCGCAAGAAAAAAACTCGGCTGCCGGGCAAGATATTCGCGAGGAAGTAAACTCTCTGCGCACGACGGCTCAATGAATTAATAGGCCTAAAGGAAGAACGACTGCACAGCGGGAGGCAAACATGAGAAGAGCACAGTTTGGGGGCCCCTTCTTGACCTCTCATATTACTTCCCCCATTTGCAGTGGGTGCGCGCGTGCGTGTGAAGAGGCTAAAAGCCTCCGCTTAACCTCGCACCGATTGGCTCGATGTGCGTGCTGCGAGAATGCGGAGGTTTATGCCGTTTAACGGAAGCCATACCGTATTCCGAGCTGGTGCATAGTCTGGGGTTGTGTTGGCTGGTGGCGCTTGTGAGCGCGATGCTTTCAGTACGCGAGCTTATTATATGGGCCCCTATAGATTGCCGCACGTTTTGCCGATCGGAAGCGTTCTTCTGCGTAATTCACCTCTTTAGGATGGTCTAGTATAGTCAAAGTGTAGAGAAGATTTTGCCCCCCCCCCCCTTTTTCTTGCGGCGTGGCTGCTCTTCCCCCGTGAAGACGCCTATGTAATAGGGTAATTTCATTTCATTTCATTTATTTTCTCTCAATGCACAAGGCGTTACAGAGAGGAGTGGTGAAAAACAAACAAACAAACTGTACAAACAAATGGAGCATGTTTAAAAAGGGTATGCGTTTATGGTATTCTTGAAGTTGGTCGGGTCAGTGATGGATGCAATGGAAGCGGGAAGGTGATTCCAGTCCGTGCTTGTTTTGGGCACGAATGAATTAAAATGGAGGTTTGTACGGCTGCTTGGAATTCCAACTTTGAAGTGGTGATCGCTGCGGGATGAAATGTAGGATGGCGGCAAAAAAAGCGAGTTACTCAGTGAGTGCATGGTATGGTACAACTTGTGGAAGAGGCACAAGCGCGAGATTTTGCGGCGAAATGATAGGCTGGGTAGATTTAAGGTTGACTTCATATGGGTTACGCTTGCTGTACGGGAATAGTTCGACAAAATGAAACGAGCGGCGCGATTTTGAATTGCTTCGATGCTACTGATATGGATGTTTACGTGGGGATCCCATACAGATGATGAATATTCTAGCTTTGGTCGGACTAATGTTTTATAGAGCAGAAGTTTCAGTTGCATCGGGGCAAGGGAGAAGTTACGGCGTAAATAACCAAGTGTGCGGTTAGCATTGTTTTTAATAATGCCAATGTGAGACTGCCAGGAAAGGTTGTCAGAAATTGTAATGCCAAGGTACTTGTATGAGCTAACTTTAGTAAGGAGAGAATTATTAAGTACATAGTTAGTAGAAATATTACATGTTCGACGTGAGACTCTCATTACTTTGCATTTAGTAACATTAAGCTTCATTAGCCAAGTATCGCACCAAGATGAAACATTGTCTAAGTCACACTGAAGGGCAAGGTGGTCAGAAGGGGTTTTAATTTCTCGGTAAATAACACAGTCATCGGCGAAAAGTTTAATAGAAGAAGAGATGTTGTGTGGCAAATCGTTAATGTAAATCAGGAAGAGTAGTGGGCCAAGAACGGATCCTTGGGGGACGCCAGAGGTTACGGGTGAGAGGGGAGAGTTGCATTCATTCGCAGTTACAAATTGGGAGCGGTCTATTAAAAAGCATTCAATCCATTTTAATATGTTAGCATCAAGATTAAGTTTGCTTAGTTTTAGCAGTAGAAGTTTATGGCATACAGTGTCAAAAGCTTTAGCGAAGTCGAGAAAAATACAGTCAACAAGGGAAGAAGCGTCAATGGCAAGAAAAAGGTCATTAGTAAGGCAGAGAAGTTGGGTCTCGCATGAGTACTGTTTCCGGAATCCATGCTGGTTATCACTAAGGAACGAGTTGTTTTCTAAGAAAGTGATTATGTGGGAGTAGATGACGTGTTCCATGAGCTTACACGGTATACTTGTTAACGATATGGGCCTGTAATTGCGGGGGTTATGAACGTCACCTGATTTGTGAATAGGAACCACCTTTCCCGCTTTCCAGTCGCCCGGGAGGCAATGACATTCCAAAGACTGTGTGAAAAGCTTACATAAAATGACAGATGAGTAAACAGAGGTATTATGCAAAAACTTTGCACAGATACCGTCTTCACCTGGAGCACTGGCTAATTTCAAGTTTTCTATCAATTTTTGTATGCCGACACAGTCAAATAAAAGGGGTTCCATGGCAACAAAGTTGTGGGTGGGGGTATCGGGAAAGGAAAGCGCTGTAGGTTTAACAAAGCACGATGAAAACACAGAGCTTAAAATGACACAACACTCTTCTTTTGGTACACGGCTGTTATCATCATGGAATAAGTCTATCGCCTTTTTTTCATTTCCCCTAATCATCTGCCAAAATTTCTGAGGGTTAGTTGCAAGCAGAGAGGGAAGCGTTTGTTGATAATAATTTTTTTTTGCGACGGATAATGCGCGAGTGTACTCGTCAGCTGCGTGATGATAAGCGGACCACCTTTCCGCGTTGTTAGTTAGCTTTGCCCTTCGAAAAATTCGTTTCTTTTTATTTAGTAGTCGTTTTAGTGTAAGCGTGAACCAAGGGGACTTTGCGCTTTGCCTAATTCTGCGGAGCGGAATAAAACGATTGGTAAGTTCTGCTACCTTCTGCTTAAACAAATTCCAGTTTTGTTGCACGGACCTTTCCAGAAATTGCGAAAGGTAATCGTTTAGGAAAAGCTGAAGCTCATTATTAATTGAAACATAGTCGGCTCTTTTGTAGTCCCTAAAAACTTTTGAGCTATCATTTCTTTTAGTTGTTTTAGTCATGTTAAAATGAATAGCTAGATGGTCGCTTATGCCCGGAATAACTGATAGGGATTTAATTAGGTCGGGATGCGTGGTCAGCACCAAGTCTAGAACTGAGAAGGTGGACGAGGTAATGCGGGTTGGAGCGTTAACCAGCTGGGTAAGGTTAAAGTCTGAACACACATCAAGAAAGGCAGCACTGTCAGCAGAAGTTGATGAAATTATTGGGAAAGGGGGAGACCACGAAACATCAGGGAAGTTAAAGTCACCTAGGAGAAACATAGGTGCAGCCGGAAACCTTACTTGCAACTTATTTAGTACATCGTGTAATTCATTTGCGAAACCGGTAGTAAGGCTAGGAGGCCGGTAGCAGCCACAAACAACGATATCTTTGTGGTTAATGCGAACACACGCGACAACAATTTCAAGCGGTGAAACAACAGGCACGCTGAACGAGCTATTCTCGTCGCTAATGGCAATCAATACGCCGCCCCCGCGCCTCGTACCCCGGTCACAGCGGTAGAACTTAAACTTTTTTGAACAGTTAAATATTTCGTTATTTTCAATTTCCGCGGACAGCCAAGTTTCAGTTACTACGACGACATCAGCTAGACATGTATCTATTAGCGCAGATAGGGCATCACGCTTGTTAGTAACACTTCGAGAATTACATAGCAAAAAAGAAAATTCATGAGCTCGAAAATGCTTATCTAGCTATCGATGTGAAGGAGGAGCGCTGGCCCCTGCGCATTCTGCATTGCTTACTTCGGGAGCAACGTGGACGGGGTTATCATAAATAGGTCCTGCCTCGGTTACACGATCGGTGACCGGACAATAAACGTAGGCTTTCTTGTTGATTAGTATCTTGTTATACTTCAAGTAATATGGCTGCCCAGTGCTTTTCGCGAAATTTAAAAGCTTTTTCTGCACGTGGCGCGTTTATGCTCCTGAATAAGCGCTCTGCGTTAAATGTACTTTAATCCGAAAGCGTTTTATCTGCTCGAGTTGCTCCCTCAATTGGTTTCATTAGGTTGCAAATAACAAAGAAAAACAGCCCTTGATCAAGTCACCTTCCTTCGTTTGATCCGCATGGTAACATAACTAAAGGATTATAGTGGGTGACACGGGTCTTTCTAATTAGAATATGGACTTGCCGCAAAAGAAGGTACGTTATTTTCTTACTTAGATACCGTACAATAAAGTAGCGCTGATGACATTCTAAAGGCTAGCGCGACCCGGCTGCGGCATCCAAGTCCCTATGGCGTTACGCTGATGAGCACAAGATCGCTAGGTCGAATGCCAGGCCGCCGTGCCTGAAGTTAACTGGAAGTGAAACTGAAAGTACAATATGTTACCGCTTTTCGCATTGACTGTGGTGCAAGTTTAGGATATTAAACATTGTCTCATTGATCGATCGATTGACTGAGAGACTCCAATAGATAGACTCCTACAGATTGACGGAGACTCCGGCTGAGACTGCATCAGCCACTGGAAATGGCTGGCATGCGGCGTTTACAGAGCTGCTGTGGTCGCCCTACTAAATCGGTAATTATTCCTCGTGCATTTCGTGCGTTGAATGGTTCCGCTTTGAAGATTTGGTTATAAAGCTGTGGGTTCGGACAGAAATCCATTCTTGCCCAAACCTACAGCTTCATAACCAAATAGCCGTCGTATTGCTATCCGTCAGATTGCATATCCTACTCCTGTCTGCCAGCCCAGTACTCGTGTAATGGAGAGAACAAAATGCCCCCCCCCCCCCTTTTACTGTCAACATTTTTGTTCGTCATACCGGGATGCGAGTAAGTTGAGGTTTCTATAAACAGGTGTTTTCACCGCTACACCACACCAAACCGCTACTACCTCCGAAATCAAAATATAGTGATCCCTGACTTCGGTCGACGTTGCCTACTGCTGTGTAGCAGTTTCAAATAGTAGTGCGTTCCGATGCGCACTGTATAGAGGGATGTTGCGAGAAAAGTCCGCGAGCATGCGCGCACACACACACGTTCAGAGACGCATCGTTCGTCGGTTGGGCGTTTTTGTACAACGATTACGGCCGTCTATAACAACGACAAGTGGAAGTCTCTATACGCATATCACATCTCGAGGCCGCGAGGCGAGCAGACAGAGAAGAGGTCAGCACGCCAAAGGAGAAGATGGTCGCGCCGAGATAAGTTCAAGGGAAACCGGTGTCTCCATCGGCCCCTCTCGCGCTGCCGGGGCGTGCATCGAGACGCGTGGCTGGATTGAATGCGCAACAGAGAGGGCCAGGAGAATACAGAAGGTCGGGCCCGAGACGACGACGTAATCTGTTCGAGCTTTGAGGAATTCCGATCGGGACGTCGCGCATGTACGAAGTGCCCCCCCTTGTACATATATATCTGCTCGTTGGACATGCTCACGAGTTAAGAAAGGCGAAAGCTATTTTCTTCTACTTCGCAATCGCAACCGAAAGCTTTCTGCACTCCCTTTTGGATGAGACGCATTAGGGGCTCTCTGAACCTCATCTGGTTTTGAATCGCATCTGTGGCCGGCTACATTTGTCCAACCGACGCTGTCATGTGATGACATCATGATGTGACGTCACGTTACGTGACGTAACGTGGTGACGTCATTGTGCGATGTTGATTCTTTTGGCATCACTGTATTAACGCCGTTGGCCGATTTTCGCGTTTGATTTTTGCGTTTCGATTTTCGCTCTACGCTTGTCCGATTCTCAGTTGGTGTGCGTCTCGAGGCTACTGCAGGCTCGTCGTACCTTGATAACTTCATGAAATCGAGTTGCCCTCCTTTTTGTAGAACTTTTATCGCGTTCATACTTTACGTTAGTCTGTGTTTCCTGTGACTTAATTGTTTCATCCTCTTCAATTCTTCTATTCCCGTCTTCCGAATGAGTAGACAGGTGTTGCGACCATCTTGGTGGCATTTCCAGCCTGCTCCCTCCTTATTTCCTCTCTGCTAATATTGTATATGCGTTTATGTACGTTTGCATGCCAGAAAATAGTCACAGTCATCAAATCATCGTCTGTGGAAGGTTGCCTCATCTTGTTGTTCGGAGTCCTTGACATGCCGGCAAAAAAGAAGAAAACGTTCCATTTGGCAGCTTCGGATCGTTGGTGTTGCCGATGAAATTGTCATCTGTCCCTACGTCAAATCCCGATGCGTTTTGTGTGTGTGTGTGTGTGGTTTGATGGAACAGTTCTTCGGATGGCAGGCGCTGCTCGGAGCGCCTTCACGTGCTTTCTTTACGATGATTTCAGCGTGATTTCGCTTGTAAGTTTTCACTTATAGAAGAACCCGCTTTTGGACTTGTATCAATTCTTTACATTTGGAATGCGTTTTTTATTTGAGTTGGGACGTTCTTCATTCGCTTTGACTTCATTTTTTTCCCCCTCTCTTTCAGTGACAAAAAACGTACCCGTTTGCTTCTCGCACTTTGCCAGCGCTGAAGGTACAGAAGCGAGTAGTGACGCGACTTAGTTGTCAGACGGGAATTCTTTTTGAGCAGAGCGATGTGCGAGTAGCACAGTGTTATCTCTGTTTCCCTCTCTTCGCGTCTGTATTCCCAAGTGACATGCATTATCGCTAGTCATTCAGCTCCTTCACACAATGACGATTTCGTCCACGTATTTTCAAATGGATGTGCCCGTTCTCTTAGTAAATATGACGCAGGGTCAGGCACATTGTAACGAGGGAGTTGGCATTTTGGGATCATTTTTACGACATTCCTGTCGCCTTGTGGACCTTTCTTTTTGTGCGGAGCAAGTATAGAGATTATTATTCGTTGCGACGATACGAGGATAGACCATATGCAGTACAGGGTTATTCTTTTTTTTTTCCATTTCATGGACGTGATGCTACTGAAGTTAATGTCGACCGTTTAACCACTGAACCCGAGGAATTAATTTCTTGTTCGAGGCCAACATATCAGAAGACAGCTTTAGAGCGTTGCTTTAGTTCTGCAAAGCGTTGTCTAATTTCAATACTTGTGCCAGTTTAGTTTTTTTCTTTTCTGGTGAAAGTTACTTGCGGGACGGGACCTACACAGAAAATGCCTTGGTTGATTGATATGTGGGGTTTGACGGCCCCAAAACCACCACATGATTATGAGAGACGTCGTAGTGGGGGGATCCGGAAATTTCGACCACCTGGGGTTCTTTAACGTGCACCAAAATCTGAACACACGGGCCTACAACATTTCCGCCTCCATCGGAAATGCAGCCGCCGCAGCCGGGATTAGAAAATGCCTTCTGTAGGACTATTGCTGCTTTGGCTAAGTTATGAATACTGCGTCCTCTGCGACATTCAACTTCCGTCTTCTCGCATTTTTACCTACATCTTCAGGTTGCGTACAGTCCACAGCTTCGTTTATTATTTCAGTACGCCAATTTACCAAAGAAAACTACACGCTACGTTTCCGAGTCCGGAAAACGCACATACCACTAGCTGCCTTGTGAAGCAAGTACACAGTATGCATTGTTAACCCGAAATCCGTTTGAAAGATTGAAATTCGCTATGCGACCGAGTCTCGTAATTTTGCGGGTGACTGGTTTGCGAAAAACCGTTGGGGTCAAGGAAACATCGAGCCGTGCTACACCGCATACATTGGCTGCTATGCAGTGAAGCGCGCTTTTCAACACGTTTTGAAATTGTGCACGCTATATTGTTTTGCCGTTAAGCCTGCTTCCTTTTCATTCAGCTCACAACTTGGATGACTCAGCGCGAAACGGTGGTTTCGCCACTTTCGATGAACACTGGTTCTCTGTGACATAAGCACATTCATAAAACTGTCGCTATAAGACCAGATACAAGCTAGCTCGTCTCCTTGCGTCACAGCCGCTCACATGATCGCCTTTCTTTGCTAACGCAACCGCATCGAGTACTAACGTTTCGACAATCGCTTACTTCTCTTCTTCCTGGAAGGTATAAAAATGGCGAGCGGTATTAGTCGGCGTTTCAGCGGGGAGCTGGCGGCGGTGTAACAAGCAAGTCTCAGATCCCGAAAACCTGAAGCGGCACACGTACACTGCCGGGTGGCTTCGTCGTCTGCATGCCAAGTGTAACTGTCGTCTGCCTTCTCTTTTTCCGCTATCTCCTTGTACCTTTCGCCCATAAAATTTAGGCCACTCAGCTGTACGCTCTCGGTGCGTCTCGCCATTGACATTACGATCACGTCTCCTCCAAACCGGCCTCTGGCGTTTTTTTTTCCTTCATTTTTTTTTACAGGCTTTCTTGAACGCGCGCGCGTGTGCGAGGATATAGCGGTATTTCTTGGCGAAACGCCTCCGCAGTTTGCCGGTAGAACACCGGCAGGATGACCGAGTACTCGCTTAAGCCTAACAAGTGCGACGAGACACGAGGCTGGGAATGAGTTACGATGTGTGCAGGCGCACTTCGACGTGTATGAACGAGCAGTCCCTCCTGCGTCACAACGCGGAATCGGTGGGTGGGCCCTCGACATCCCGAATGCGAACGTCCTTGACCTAGAGACCACCCCCCTCAGAGTCCGGTGTGGCTTATCTGAGTCACTCTCGCGCTGTTTAGAAGGACGAATTTAGAAACGAAGCTTCGTGCCGCTATCCGTGCACATCCGCCTCGCTATTTGGCAGTGAAGTTGTGCTCGTGGGAGCGCCATTTGCCCTGTGCGTAGACGTTCCTTCGCGAGTCATCGTAATTCGCAGTGCGCGTGGCGTGGTATTGCTGAAGCTCGATTGATTTGATTTGATTGATTTGTGGGGTTTAACGTCCCAAAACCACTATTTGATTATGAGAGACGCCTTAGTGTAGGGCTCCGGAAATTTTGGCCAACTGGGGTTCTTTAACGTGCACCCAAATCTGAGTACACGGGCCTACAACATTTCCGCCTCCATCGGAAATGCAGCCGGGATTTGAACCCGCGACCTGCGGGTCAGCAGCCGAGTACCTTAGCCACTAGACCACCGTGGCGGGGCAATTGCAGATGTTATGTGGAGTAGCAGTGCCGGGAGGATACACGAGAAAACCAAACTTCCACATTTCGTTGAGGGCGACTGCCTTTGTTGTCATTGTTTTTTTTAAAGGAACGGGCTCCTATATCAGCTTTTTTGACCAAATGTAATAAAATGGAAAGTTTGGCGAGTTGGTTTGAAGACATTCCTGGTAACATTTCGGCGTGCACACAGTGGACGGGAGAACGGAAGGCGAGAAGACAAGCTTGTTTGTCTCCAAGAATGTTTTTGACCACATTTATTTTTAGAAGCTGAATTTGTTTCAACGGCTTGATTGCTGTATATGCTCGCAGTATAAAATACCGGTGTGACTGCGTGAAGCTTTCAAAGTATTCAAGAATAGTTGGTTAACAAAGTTTTTAACGGAAAAGCATACCTCTCATAAATCGCACGGACGTGGAAAATAACGGGTGTATCTCGCTTCGCTCGTCAAAAAAAAAAAAAAAAATTCCGCCATATCCACGAAGTGAATGATGATGAGTGGGCGAAGCTCCGGGGGTAAACCTGGTAAACCATGAATCCTCTGTACATTTTGCCCACTCGATTTTATTACATCGCTCCCCCTAGCGTGCGTCGCCGCACTATATCGAACGATGACACGCGCCATATGTGGCATCATTCCTATTTTATAAGATCTCGCGTCTTTCATCAACTACAAGTACCGCTTTCTAGTTTATAACATCTTGCATCTTTTCATCATCAGCTACAAGTACCACCATCTAGTAAACACTACAAGAACTAAACGAGAGGTGGCTACATACAGGAGACGGTACCGCCATCTAGTGAACACTGCAAGAACTAAACTAGAGGTGGCTACATACAGGGGACGGTACCGCCATCTAGTGAACACTGCAAGAACTAAACTAGAGGTGGCTACATACAGGCTACAGGGGACGCACAGCCCACGCCCTAAGGAGCTTCGCCCTTAAACGCCTTTTCTCCTACCACGAATAGCTGCTGCCTGGGAGCCTGATCTGAACAGAATAGCAATACCGGAAACAAGTCGCGTGCCGCGGCTAATCGCCGTCGCTCACGTAGGCGTCGGAATAACGGCTGCATCCGTGGCGCCTAACTTCATCTTAGTGTTGGAACCCCGTGCGCGTCCTTGCCTGCCCTAAGCGCAGCCTATACACAATCCATCGGTAGTCTCTGCAACGTTCAAGGACTGCAGGAACTGCTGTGACGGTAGTCTCTGCAACGTTCAAGGACTGCAGGAACTGCTGTGATAAACATTTACAAACTTGCAACGCGCGAACAAGTGCATGTGCTCGAACTCCCACGCCTGCGCGAAGGAAGGCAGGGATTGCGTCACGGAAGTGTTCTCGGCGGTGCATGGCAAGGTCGCAGCGGGGCGGAGTTCTTCAGTTGCAGCGCCATCGAGTCACCCGACCGAAGGTGGCCCAGGCGCCATGGCGGCGCACCTCAGGTATATAGCCTCCATACGTGAAGATAGTAACATTGGCGCCGACTTGTGGCGAAAATCGCCTTCGTAAAACGGTGCAGTGCTTTCGCAAGCTATGCGAAGGAGGCATCGACTGAAGCTCGGTTGTTTACACCCGCGTCATATGCGCTTATTCGCAACATATAATTATAGCGTTGCGCTGCTGAGTACAAGGTTGTTTTGATACTCGCTTTGGCGGTCGCATTCTAGCGTGGGCGAGAGCACACGCGAAGTGTGCGTTGGGTGCGTTTTGAAGAGCAGCGGGTTGTCCGAATCGAACCCACTTTAACACGTAACGAGCCAAATAGTTCTAAACGTGTAAATAAAAACGTTCGGCATACTCGTAAAGCAATCGATTGATTAATATGTGGGGTTCAACGTCCCAAAACCACCATATGATTATGAGAGACGCCGTAGTGGAGGGCTACGGAAATTTCGACCACCTGGGGTCCTTTAACGTGCACCCAAATCTGAGTACACGGGCCTACAACATTTCCGCCTCCATCGGAAATGCAGCCGCCGCAGCCGGGATGCGAACCCGCGACCTGTGGGTCAGCAGCCGAGTACCTTAGCCACTAGACCACCGCGGAGGGGCTACTGCGTGCAGTTTAACTGATTCAATGCAACGTTCTTAAGTCCTTTAAGCGCAGATGTGTGTATATTGTTGGATGTTTCAAAGGTAAATACAGTCGTATGGGTGGTGTGGGGTAGTGTTGGCTCAAATATGTATTGGCTGCATCGTCTGTACGGGCATGACATACTGCATTCGCCGCGTTACTTTGGCATGCTGCGCTAAAAAAAAACAACAACAGGTGGCTCCGTAAATTAGTATAAAACAACACCGCTCGCACAAAATTTACCGACGCATTGAGGCAAATTATTTCAGAACAGTTGCATGGCGCCGATGTGTTGTGGCACTTCACGACGCGCAAAGAGAGGGCTAGGAATGACTTCGAAGGAATCTGCTGTATGCAACCAAGCGAGCGCACGCGTTTGCCTGCTGCATTTATTTATTTATTTATTTATTTATTTGTTTACTTATTTACAAATACCTCACAGGCTCCAAGCAGGAACATTATGTGAGGATATACCTCACATAATGCCTGTCGCATTCTAAGGTATACCTTAGAATGCGACAGGCAAACGCGCGGCACATGGTATACAATGGTTGACGGATGCCCGAGCAGTTCCTTCTCCTTCGCAGTCTAGAAACGGTGCATGCTTTTCTTCGGGACACCGGAAGTGAGGTGAAGAAGTTTCGCAATGTATAAAGCGCATTCGTTTTTTTTTTTTTTTTCTGGACGTTCGGAGAACCCTATAGCTGCTTGTACCGCAGTTGTATGCAACCTTGCCCGTTGTTGAAGTCAAAAAAAAAAAAAAAAGGCGGCGCAAGATGCAGACCGGCCGACGCGCTCATAGCCGGGTATAAAGACGGAGCATGCGCCAAGCGCCTTTCTTTACCACGAAAATTACTTCAGCCTTGCGGATGCGTATGCGGCGAAGTTACTTGGCTGCAACGCCGAGATGAACTGATACCGCCGGATTCGTGTACACGTTCGAGAGTTTCCTGTAGTACCTTGTGAACGCCGCTCGCTATTTCGCAAGAATTAAAATAGCGATGGAAACCCGATAGCAAGTAGTGCAAATGAGTTCTACGGAAACCCGCAAGGTGGCGGAAGGGTTAAGAAGGGAAAGAAGACAGCCCCCACGTTTGTAGCACGAAGCCACAAGGCTTTCCTTGTGCATAAAATCATCGTGTTCCAGTGCCGTAGCCAGACATACTTTTTAAGGGAGGGCACCTCCTTCATTCCGGGGTAGGGGGGTCACTCCCTTGAAATGGTCATTTTTCGCTCTCTATGCAATGGAGAAAACAATTTCGGGGGAGGGGGGGGGGGCATGGGCTGGTGGGCAACCCTCTGGCTACGTACCCGTCGTAGTCATCATCATCATCGTGTTCTCTCACCGCGGGGTGTTCGGTTTTTTTGGCTCGCGTGCCCCTGTGTTGAACAATCGTTTTCGTCGTACCTGATGTCGCCTCACAAATGATTCGTTTATTGATTGATTGATTGATTGATTGATTGATTGTGTGTGTTGTTTTTCTATCTTCTAAGTACCATGACGGAGCCTTACCATATCGCCGAAGCATCTGTTATCCTAAGCCAAGCCAACATATTGGTACTCGTGTACCAATATGTTGGTACAACTGCAATATGTTGGTACAACTGCATGTACCAACTGCATTTCTCCGGCGCACCGCTGCACGCTTCACTTTCTTCCTTCCTCAACGCGTGCCGTGCCGAGCGTGTGCGGCTATTTAGTAGCCTTGTTTCAATAATCCCAAACGTCCGTGCGTGAGGCACGCGCCGGCCCCCGACAACCCGTCAGCCTTCCAGAGCGACTCGTTCTCGTCTTCCCGGGTCTTGTGCAGCCGCCGTACTTTTATTTCATCCATTAATCTACTTCTCCCCTGTCTGGCGGCCCGAGTCCTGCACACAACAGGCACCACGGAGCGGCGCATGATCGTATGCGCAGACTTCGGTGTGGTTATTAATTGCGTGCAGCGCGTGTATTCCAATTGTTATTGGGTGCGCGAGCACAGATGTGCGTGTCAATCCGAATATGTACTCGTCTCTGCTTCGTCGGTGGTAAGAAGTCATTGTTGCGACCCTCAAAACTCGGGGAAGTGCGGTGTTCTTTCTAGTAGTGAACGCTTATTCGATAGCACATGAGATGCACATAATGTTACGATTAGCATTAAGGTCATTTATATCCACTGGTTGGCCTGCAGTGGGGCTTGATGGAAACGTGTGGAAGATCCGGAAACAACCATTAACGCGAAAGCGTGACTTCAAATGTTGTTTCCTGCTAATTAAATGCTAAGTATACGCAAGGCTTTTGCGGAACCTTTTCCTTGTCCTATCTTTACGCCGGTGTTTTGCATGAAACTTTGTGCTTTTGAATTTTAATGCGAGATTCAACCTCACTTCGACTTTTTTCAGCCAAGTATACTTGCAGTTACGCTTCGAGAATTCGGTGGCTTCACTGCATAGCACTGCTGTCACACGGAGGAGCTTCAGAGGTTTTACATTTCTAGTATTCATCGTATGAAGAGCTCAATAATGTCGGCGGGCTCATTGTATGAGCAACCTGTTTTTTGCTGGTAGAGCTGTCCAGACGCTGCATTAGGGGTATTTCTCTTTCTCTTCGTAGGGCGAAGAGTCCCTCGCTGTTTCGATGCGCGCCTTTCTAGTGTACTTCTTAAAGATCACCAGACTTCACGACCGCTTGTGAAAGAACAGTGAGACCGCGCTGTGTAGTCTCGAGCTGACTATTCATCCTTCTCTTTCTTACTCTTCTTTTCTATCTCTTTCCTTTTTATTATTCTCCCTTTCCTCCACCCCAAGTGTAGGGTAGCCAACCGAGCCAAGCTTGGTTAACCTCCCCTGCCTTTCTTCTCTTTTTCTCTCTCTCTCTAATGTAGAACCCGTCGCGTATTGCATTGCAAGTCTGTTTACTCATCGGTATACCGCATGCATGCATACAAATCAAACCATGCGTGATCATAATTCTCTTTTCTCTAGGAACGGCGTTGGTTTCGGGTTCACATCCGGGGCCGGGATGAACTTCATGATCAAGGAGGGAGCATTCTGTCCGAGAAATCTGCGCACAGATTTCCAACGCAACTCCGCGCTACAAAACGACGTCAGATGTTTCTCTCTGATAAAAACGTTGCCCATTCCTTCGCAGGACGCATCGTTCTTGGCAGTGTGTGGCTGTTTGCGAAGCACTAGAGAGTTTTAGTATTGCGTACGCTGCGTACGTGGCGGCGTTGCGTACGTAAGGACGCCACGTTCTGCGTAGTGCGCGTGCGCAGACAGCAACGCGCACGCATCGCATTACGTACGCAGCCGCTACGTACGCACGCATGAGATGCGTGCGTGCGTACGTATGAGGCGATCGCGCCGCTCTCGAACAAGTTCGCGACAGCGCGAGACTTCGTTTTGCAAAATGGCGGCATCGAAGGCAAGCACCGACCGGCTCTGTGGCCTAAAATATGGCCATAATCTGGCTATAACGCTTGGATTGGCTCACATTGGCTGTCAACAACACGTGCTTCTATTCTGATCTACCAGATGGCGCAACACGCTGGTTACGTACGCGGGTACTACGGCGTACTAAAAGCCGATTAGTGGCAAAAAGACGCCACGTAACGCAAGGTGCTTGCGTGATGCGTATGTAGCACCATTCCGCAGTATATACTAAAGCTCTCTACTGTCTGCCACGGGCGCGCGTGGGTGAACACGTTACCTGCGCGACAGAAAAAAAACCTTGGCGCAGCGCCGCGCAATGTGCGGGGCGGGCTGCCGTTTCTTCACGTGAGCACGGCGCTGCGTTACGTAAAGGGCATTTTATAGACGGGACAAACGGCGAATCTTCACATTTTCTTCCTCTTCTTTTTAAGATGCCTCCCCCGGAACCGCTCTGCGTCTCATTCACGTTTGAAGGCTCGCGTGGGAGCGTCCGAAGGCGCGGCTTTGGAAATGGCGTTGGCAGAGGAAGAAGAAGCGCTGCGCGGAGA
This sequence comes from Rhipicephalus microplus, assembly GCF_043290135.1. Classification (NCBI taxonomy): domain Eukaryota; kingdom Metazoa; phylum Arthropoda; class Arachnida; order Ixodida; family Ixodidae; genus Rhipicephalus; species Rhipicephalus microplus. The sequence continues at coordinate 10,846,238 of NC_134708.1, read as the reverse complement.
TTCGAAGATGACCTCAGACCATTTCTTTTTCGCTCATTGCGAGGACTATATAGCGGCTGGTATAAGCCGTGCGAGAAGGTCGGATTTTCGACCTCGCCGTTGACGCGTCCGTAAACAAGACGCACGCTTTGACCCGCTCTAAGCGATTCGCAAGGCGTGTGTGCTTTTTAACATAATGAAGACGTTGACGAGAAAGAGACGGATGGCTTCGTTGGGTCGCGCCCAGCGTGATCGCATGGCCAGTTTTATGTGGACCATTCAATATGCATTCAACTCAACTCTGAAAGGAATGGTTGCTGCGGCGAAGTAATGATTAAACTAGTTGGTGAGTGACAGAGAAATTGCATTTGTGACACTGTATCCTCAGTAGTCAGCTTTCGCGTTTGTAAAATAGCGACAGTTGGGGACCTCATTGATTGAATGGAATAAATAATTACGTATTCAGTTGCGAATGCTGCCCCAAGTTCTGTACCTTTGGTATACACTGCTGGCGCTAATGAGAATGAAATGCCGGCGCTAATGATTGAAGTGTTTGCGTAATGCTTGGGGAGGGGGGGATAAACAACAAGAGGGAAGGCAGGGAGGTTAACCAGGCACATGCCTGGTTCGCTACCCTACGTTGGGGGAATGGGAAGGGGGCATAAAGATGAGAGAGAAAAGAGAAGAGAAAGAGAGAGAGAGAAAACAAAAAAAGGAGGATTGTCAGTCAATCGGCTGGCGCGTATGCAGCGGTGGCACTAAACAAAAGTTAAAGGTGGTCACGTAGGCCTGTAGTCCTCAAAAAGCACAAGACAGCTTTGACTGCTTTTTGAGCCGACGAAAAGCGATGATGGTGCTCCAGCAGCATCTGCCCAGAGAGTGGCCGATCGTCTAATTGTCGCAATGCGTCCGAAAGCTTTGGCGCTGTGATAACGCTGCCTTGCTGTTTAACGCTGCCACTATTCGCGAACGCGGGTGCCTTTGAAAGCTTTTGTTCACGTGCGCCCGAGTATTCAAGTTTGCGGCCTTGCTAAGCGCACGAACTCAAAACACATAATACGGAAAACGTGCGAGGCCCAAAGACATGTTGTCTTCTAGTACGGTTTGAGATTTTTGACTTTCGAGAGTTCATTACGGAAATATGTTTTTTTTTTTTTGAGACAGTGGGGTTCGACTTGCCGCCAGACAACAAATAGGCTTAGTCTCCGGCACAAAAGGTGCGGAAGCGAGCGTAGAGCATCCCGCACAACCGTCCATTACTCGAAGGAAGCGTATACAAAGCAAGTGTGGCTGAGAGAAGAGACGTCGAACAGAGGACGACTCTGTATGCGCGCAACTGGACGGACGCCGCGTTTAGTCGCGGCCGCACTTCGCCTGTGTACGACGAAAGGGCGCGTTGCCTATTCGTCCGCGACCCCACTTCCGGTCAACCCCTTCCTTCGTGGCTCGTCGGCGAAGGTTGCGTCAGAGTTCGCGCGGCGCACCGCGCCGTTCTGTCCCGTTGCATAAGAAAGGAGAGTTGCTGCGGCTACGCCAAACGGGACCTCCGCTGTTCTGTCTAGGCGCTGGGTGTTCGTTTCCGCGTGGCTTTTCAACGCAGCTCGTCCTCGATAATTTTCATTGTTCTTTTCTTGATCTATGTTGCTTCCGGTTTCTACCCCTCGATCATGTGGTATAGATGCATGATATCCTCCTGCAGTGCATTGAGTCGGAAAACAACTTCAGTCGAATTTGTGTACATTGCGCCCTTCCTATATGCCACCGGTTTGTCAGAGGCGCAACCGCGCGCGACGTACCACTCGTATTGCTCAGTCGGAAGTTTCTTAATTATACTGGGTGTGGGGATGTGTACGGATTTTTTTACGGACTGACTAGCTGAATCGGTGCACTTTCTTGAAGTAGCTACCGGATTCGACGTTTCAAAGGACAATTTCCAACCTCTCATACCGGAGTGTATTATGCTCGTTTGTCGTAGCTACGTGTAGAACGTACACAGCTCCGCCGCCGTTGCGCTTCGGTTTTTTTTTTGCTTTTTTTTACTCGGAAAGAAGAAAATACTAAAAGGAACTCTTATGTGCCTTACTAACGCATCTGAACCAGAATCTATAAATGAAGCTATAAATTGATGTTGCAGAATTTCGCCTCTACAAAGTCAGTCTGGTCGATTTGTTGTGACCTGGCAACTGTTAGCTTCTCTCCGTGTGTGGTTTTAGACTTTATCAAAGAAGAAGCAGGTGAATAATGTACGTCGATTCCCTGCATACTTTTCTGGACATTACATTCGCTCACACGTAATTGATTGACATACAAAGACTGCATCATAGTTCTTAACTGATGCAATTGGAGAAGTCACATATTCCGCACGAGCTCGATGCGTCATCGGCCCGTGACCTATCTCTCACTGCTGCACCGGGGAGCAATGTTTTTTTGTATGTTTGACCACTTTTGATTCCGGGTTGCGAAAGGAAGCTAGCTTCGCGATTTTGTTTCGCAGCAGGAGCCCGATAGCAGTCCTCACTGCTTTCGCCGCAGTACTGCTGTGTCGTTGTGTACACAGGCTTGTCTTGATCCCCCTATTGGCTAAATACCTGCGGGAGACGCTTATCCGTCCGACATCTCGTTAATCCGGTTGTTGCGCGTTCAAGTCGCACGCAATCCTCTCGACCCTTTTCGTTGGTCTAGAGACCTCAATCTTTCTCGAGATTAACGTTATCGGTCACACAACCCAGATGCTTCGGCAAATATTTCGAAAGACCATAGAAAATGAAAGCTGGTGCTTAATAAATGGGGATTCTGGGGGATTTATTAGTAATTTTGGTTTTTATAGAGTTTAACGTCCCGAAGCCTTTAACGTGCATGAACTCGAACAGTACACTGCCTGTAGCGTTTCGCCTTCAGCAAAATGTCATTAAGGGCGAATATTGCATAAACATATGTAGACATGAGTTGTGCGCTCGAGCCTACGTTTGGACAAGTGGACTTGTTTTCAAGTCTAGAACTACTCTAGAAAACGCTAAAAGTGCGGCTCAAGGAAATGTTAGAAAAAAAGCTAGAAAAGTTCTAGCAATCGAGAAGATAAGTTCCACTTGTCGAAACACCGCGGCTCAAGCACGTGACACCTGTTCACGTATATTTGTCGTCGCAAGCTTCAGTCTTACCCTTCCTGTCGTTTTTAAATGTTCTGCAAGTTTCTGTAAGCGCGGCATTCGTATACAACTTATAGTCACGACGTATATAGTATTCATGTCGTTTCAGCCGTTGCCTTTCAGCGTGCGTCCCAGAATGAGCTGGGACATACCTGTCGTGTTTCGCTTGAAATGTATTCCAGCCCATTCGGATCAATCGGCCTCCTTGCCCTGTGGATTGTGGTGGATTAACGCAGTACCCACAGTGAACCACTATATACCTTCTTATATTCCACATAACCGCCGTGCATTACATGCGCGGCGGTTCTTTTCTGACTCGCCAAGAACTTGCCGGGAATATCTGATGACTGCAATCGACGCAGATCTGTGGGCCGTCGAATCTGCTTACGAAAGAACGTTCCATAAGCGCCTCTGTGTTGTCATGATCATCATAACCGGAAGTGTTTCGCGCGTGTACGTGATATGTTCTTACGATCATCGCCGTAGCGCTGGTTCCAGTTAGACAGTGCTGTACCTCACTTTAAGCCGACACCTTTTTTCCTGCAATGGGAATGTGACGTTTCGGCATTGTGTCTGGAACGCCCCGGGCCTACGCCCAATTTCTCCTCGTCCCAGCAAACAAGCAAACGAAATAGAGACAAACTGGGGCTTGCGCGGCGTAAAGGCTGCCCGCAAGCCTTCACGCCGCGTTGGCTTTTCCGGAATAATTAGACCGCAAGCGCCGAGTGGCGCTTTGTTTTTCGGTTTGCCCCCTTTGTGTGATCGCTCTGTCCTTCGACCCACTTGAATTGCGTCTGATTGTGGTCACGTAGCTCTTTTGAGAGTTTTTTTTTGTTTGCTTTTGCCGTCTCTCTGTATACGTTCGTAAGATCGCATTCTCTCTCCACCGTTGCCTTTTTTTTTCTTTGTCTGGTACCGCCCAAACGCTTACCCTCGGAGCAAGCCGCTTAGGCAGCTTTCAGGGATCGTTCAATCGTTACTCGGTCGTATACCGTATGTGGAAGGCAGATGTGGTCGAGTGTAATTTTGTGCTTTCGTCGCCATGGCGAAAAAAAAAGGGGGGGGAGGCCCAATTAACTACTAGAGGGGGGGGGGGGGGGAGGGGCACTCTTCAGGGAACAGCGTCTCCCATGTTCTGCCTGTCACTGGTAGGTTTGTTCTCTCGCAGAGCGAGGTGTCGCGGGTTGGACTACCAGGCGTAGGTGGGGCACAGGTATACGGCGAATGTCGAATGTATGAAAGCTCGTCCACTTTGGTTTGGGCACCGGTTATGAAGGAAACCAGGTGTTCGATTGTCAATTTAAACGCGTCGCCGTCCACGTACGTGGTCGTGATTGATTGATATGTGGGATTTAATGTCCCAAAACCACCATATGATTATTAGACACGCTGTAGTGGAGGGCTTCAAAAATTTCGACCACCTGGGGTTCTTTAACGTGCACCCAACTGAGCACACGGGCCTACAGCATTTCCGCCTCCATCGAAAATGCAGCCGCCGCAGCCGGGATTCGATCCCGCGACCTGCGGGTCAGCAGCCGAGTACCTTAGCCACTATAACACCGCGACGGGGCGGTGTGTGTCTATGTACAACGTGTACATTAAGCGAATAATGGAACCGGCCAGCCTCACACGTCGTCGTTCGCATCGGCAGCGTAAGCACGAAGGATGCAAAAAAAAAAAACATTCGCTGCATTTCAAGCTGCTTGAAGATAATTATGGGGCAAAGCTTTCGGAGGTGATTATTGTGATTAAAGTTGAGATAGTACTGAGACTGATTGTGGTTGTGATGCTTATATTTTTTTTTATTCAAAGAGATAGTGCTGAGAACGATTGTGATGTAGCGGTGATTCTTCTTTATAGCTGATATGAGGTTCCGAGTTACGTTTTGACTTCATAATCCACCGTTTTGACTTCATAATCATTTTGACCACCGCGGCGGGGCACGTACGGGGTTGTGAATCAATCAATCAATCAATCAATCAACATTTTCACGTTGAACAATGGATAATTATTTCCATACGGGATTTATTCGAGTATCACTGCTTCGTTCAAGGAACTCTCGCTCCGTACTCTTGCTGCTCCTTTCTCGTCTCGTTCACTCTTGTCATTTTATTCTTACTAAGCAAGTTCGCGGTTTGTTTGATTTGCACTATATGCAACGTGGTTGTACCAACGTTTCGTCGTCTTTCTAAGACCTCTTATAGCCGCACTGCTCATGAAAACTTATGTTAGTTCTGGAAGGCAACAGAATTGAGTGACTGCCTGTGATTCGCTTCACAATGTATGCGTTGTGAATTAGGTGCACTGATGGTTTTCTCTCTCCCCCTCTCTGTTACCCCTTATTTTCTGCCTCACGTGTCGGGGGTAGCAAACTGGACGCATTGTAGTTAACCTCCCTACTTTTCTTGTATTCATTTTTTCCCTATTTTTCAAGAGTAATAATTGAAGTGGTTCTACGTCCCAATACCACGATATGATTATGAGGGGCTCCGAGGGCTTCGGAAATTTTGGCCATCTGTTTTTTTTTAAACGTGCTTCTAATCGAAGTATATCATCATCATGATCAACATCAACATCAGCCTGACTACGCCCACTGCAGGACAAAGGCCTCTCCCGTGTTCCGCAGTCAACTCGGTCTTGTGCTTGTTGCTGCCACTTTGTTCTCGCAAACTTCCCAATCTCATCTGCCCACCCATCTTTCTGCCTCCCCCTCGCCCGATTTCCTTCTCTTGGTATCCAGTCTGTGATCCTTAATCAAGCGGTTATCTTGCCTTCGCGTTACGTGCCTTGCCCGTGACAACTTCTTACTGATTACGACTATGATGTCCTTCACAGCCGTTTGTTACACTCCGCTCTCTTCTTGTCCCTTCGGGTTACACCTATCATTTCCGTTTCCACTGCCCACTGCGTCGTCCTCAACGTAAGTTGAAGCCTCTTTGTAATCTACCCTTCTAATTCTCTTTGTAGTCTACCTGCTCCGTCGATAGGTAGCGGTATATACAGAACCTCAAACGTCTAGCCTCCGTCGTGCGGATGCCGTTGGCGGGATTTGACCCGTGACCTTCGGTGCAGTAGTGGAGCATCACAACCGTCAGACCACCAAGGCGGGTCCTCTCGCTATATATGCTCTGGCCTATCCCGGTGTATAGCATATATAATTTGCGACTTTTGGGACACTTGAATGTGAATCATTCGTGTGCAATTGACGTTATCTTGAATGACCAATAAACTTATTAATGTGCCAGTGATAGAGGTTAGATAGTTGGTCGTGTCTTTCTCCCTTACTACGTTCCTGCCCGCTTCGAGGCCAGTGTGAAGTCGCACGGGAACATTGTTGTCTCGACCGAAGGTGCCTTTCTGATTGGTCACGAGAGTGGGTGGTTTACCGGGCACGACACGAGCAACCTTGGTGGGCAGTTCCTCTCCCGCGTCTTTGGCGTGACAGGCTTGCTCACTATAGTGTGGTTCGTAGCGGCGCGTGGTTTCTCACTGCGCTCCACACAGAGCGCGCACGACCCACCCTATACGAGGTCGGCCTGTCCGCAATTAGCCTAGAAATGTCGCTGCCGGTAATGGCGCACTGGTTTCTTTGTATGCCTCCTTACGCATGCCCCTCTCATTCTTGACTCTCGTAGTCCGAAGCCATGCGATATTTCGTCGGCCTGATAATACACTGATAAAAGAGATGACCTACTGAAAGCTTGTGAGTGGAGTGAGAGCGTTTCCTTTACTGGCTCTACATCGGCCCTGTGGGTGAAATAGTGTTTACGTACACAGAGCACAAGAAAACAATAACCAAAAATAGACAAAGGAACAACACGTGGACTTGCAAAAAGAAAACGCTGCTGCTCTTGTGCGTACCCGTGTTTTCAGCGCTGTTCTCCCCCCTCCCTCTAGCATGTATCCATACCAACACGCCCGACTTTCAATCTTTCAAGCCCGTTGCAGTCTAAGTGGGCGGCTGTCAAAGAAGGCGACGCCACTTCGAAAACGTCTCAAAAGAGACACTTAGACGGGCAGTGCGAGGCGGGAGAGCATATAATGTTATACATTGATCAAAACGTGAGCTCTTGGGAGCGGATGTTTTTCTAAGTGAAAGGAATTCGCTGGTATCGGTACAGCGAAGAAATTTAAGATAACGATTGTTTCTGGTATACTCGCCGCTACGTCTGGAGGCGTGGAATCGTAGCCCCTCATATTTGAGGCCTGTTTTGACGAAACCGACGGATGTACGTAGGTCGACGACGAGAGAATGCGAGGTATGCGTGTTTGTTTGGATAGGTAGTTTGTTCCGTAAGTGTACGGCCTGGAGGTTACCATAGCCCAGATGCGATCTGTGTACGTGTGTTTTCTGATGCGCTGAACGTTGGGCGAATTTGTTGCGACTCATTATCTCATGTGAGGTTGATTCTGAAGCGAATAGCTCAACCTAGGGTATGAAGTTGGTTCTTGTGTATGAGTAAAAGATGTCTGAATAATAAGCGGATACTTCAAACCAAAAATGTAAAATAAAACTAATGTAGACTGTTCACCAAACAATCGCATTGCCATTGGGCGAAAGTCCGTGCTGCTTTAACTCCGAATGCTGTCAATTAAGATGTTCCTAAACCATTGAGAGTTCGAAGACGCGAGAGGTTCGTGCCTCGCCTTCATTATCTTTTTTTACAGGGGGTATCTTCTCCTCCTCACTTATTTCTTCACAAAACACGTGGATGATGTCAGCACTAGTTATTGAGCCTCTGAGTCGTGGAATAAGTGCAGCATAACATGCCGGAGTAACTTCTTACGCTGCATAAAGACTCGCAGTAATAGCCCTTTGTCTTCGTGGCGTCCTGCTGTACGGGACAGTGCCGTATTTTCCAGCTGCTATGTGCAGTCCGATTCTGGCGCCCCTAGGCGATGTGTATCTCTCTCAAGGTTCTGTACACAGCCTCCACTAACCATCGTGTCGTCACGCAGTCGCAATCCCGTCGTGCTTACGTGGTAGAGAGACAATACAGACTGAGAATTCGCTTTATAAGCTCCTCGACCACTTAATAGGAGCGTAGAAGGCGCATTTATAAACGTGCGCTTTTCTTTGCACGCAATTCAGCCGGGGTCCTGCGGGCCGCTGGCGTGGATCATTTGTCCGAGACAAATTATCTCCCATCAACGCGCAGTCGCATTGTTTCGCTCGCTGTATAGAGTTTGCCGCGTACAGTTCCCGTGACCGTGATTTGAAGCGCTGATGGCGGCGGCTCCAGATTAGGGCTAAATGTCACGTGCCGCGTATCTTAATTGCGCGAAGGGCAGCGACCTTGAGCGTTGCGTTGTGACAATGCCGGTTAACAATTCGGTGCAGCGCGACACCATTATTAATATGCATGAGGCGACATGAGCGTGTTCACGTTTTCGCGGCGATTGCGGACGCCATGCTGGGGCTTTTTAAACGTCTACGCTTTTCGCCGAGACAAAGGCGGGAGTAGCCTTTCGTGTGCTCAGCTTCTACGCTGAATCGCAGGTTGCTGCTGAACTCTGAAGATCGCGGGCGGGTTTTAAAGTTGGTACGCTAGCGTAAGCCTTGTTCGGAAGCTGGCGAACTTTTCTTGAAAGTGTTCTGTAGAATCAAACAAAACGTGATAATTGGATTTGCTGGGATTTTACATCCCAAAGCCACTATTGGAATACGCGATACGGCGTAGGCTAGGGTCTGAGAATGTCGGCCACTTGGGGTTCTGTAACGTGCCACTATATTTAAGCACACAGGCTTGTACCATTTTGTCTCCATCAAAATGCGGTCTTCGTGGCCGGGATTCGATCCAGCGACCTTGGGGTCAGCAGTCTAGTACTATAACCAGCGCATCACCGCGTTGGTTCAAACGTTTCTACAAAAAAAATAGTAAATAGGGCCCGCACAAATATTGCGAAATAATAGTTGATGGATAGATGGAAAAATGTTTATCATAGGAAAAAAAAGGGGGGGAGGGCACGGGGACATCGGAGCCAGAGTTATGATTAACAGTGGCGCTCTGACATCCTTCCTCCGTCGCATTCAGGACTTGCGCACCACCACGCTTACGTTTACGCACGTAAAAGACTTACTCCTATTACGCGCGGTAAGGGTGATCCCGCAGTAGATTGATCCCGGAAGTAAAGCCTACTGAATACGGAAACAGGTGCCGATTGGTTCCGGCCCTGTTCTCCCGATACAGAAGCAAGGCGGACCCGAATATTTCGACCATCGTGTTTGCGGCTGTATAGTTGATAGGCATGAAAACGTTTGTACGCCTACTCCTTTCCGTAATGATAGTCCCTGTCATTCTTAACGTAACCCACAAGACGTGAAAAAGGAAAAAAAGAAAGAAAGAAAGAAGAACGTGGTAGTGTGGTTTGAGAAGCGTGGTAATTGCACTGCTGTCCAGGGAAGTTCGCGCATCGGTTTTGAAGTGGGTAATTTTCTTTTCTTTTTTTTTTGTTAGGCCACTACAAACACAGCCCAGACACGTATGTAAGAGGTGAGGACGTGTGCCGTCTATCATTTTTTTTTCTGTTTTTTACGAAAATTATAGTAAGGTGAAGACCTAAGACGTTAGGACAATAGGAGAAGGAAGTTAAAGTTTCCGTGAATGGAAATTTAATAACGTTGCGCATTAAAATAACCAGAGGTAACTGTGGCGCCGCGATTGCTCTGTTGCTGTGATGATTCGCTATAGTACCGATTTACCGACAGTCTACAGGTAGTTCTATAGACATTATTGTGTTGTGTCACTGCGTCGGTTCGGCTTTATCTTTCTATAGTTTCGCGACGCGCGAAGATATTAAATTTCTGCTCTTATACTAGCGCTGAAATGTGAAGTTGATTTTATGACAGCGAAATAATTCGTTAAGAACGAATAATTTATTTGTGGGGTTTAACGTCCCAAAACCACCATATGATTATGAGAGACGCCGTAGAGGAGGGCTCCGGAAATTTCGACCACCTGGGGTTCTTTAACGTGCACCCAAATCTGAGTACACGGGCCTACGACATTTGCGCCTCCATCGGAAATGCAGCCGCCGCAGCAGAACAAATAATTGAATTATGACTTCCTTGACACAAAGTCCTAGTGCAAGGGTAATGATTGGGACAGAATTTTGTTTTTGTGTTTTAAGGAAGTTCTCTAGCAAGCCGGAATACTGCAAAAGCTTTGCCGCGAGAAACAATGGTACAATAGATGCTTCTCGATGCTCTATCTCAAAGCGCGAACAGGCGCAGCCGGTGTTGGCAGTTACATTATTATCGCGAAATCCATTGCTATCGAACAAGGCGAGCGGCAAAGAACACGGGAAAGTTTCTCGCATTTTCTGGTTCGTTGCAGCGCCTCAAGTCGTCGCCACAGGCTGCTTCTTTATGACGTGAATTGTACACATGCAAGTGCATGGTGTAGTGAAAAAAAAAAATAAAGTTCTGCGAAGCAACTGTTGCTTTTTCTAACTATCAGCACAACAACGCAACTACATACTTTGCGATGACCAATCTACGCTGACCCTATAAACTGTAGAACCGGCTGCGTGTATATGGTAAGGTTGTATTGGGTTGCATGTAAACTGGGTCGAGACAAAAAAAAAAAAGAGAGAAAGAGAAAAAGGTTAAGGCCAGGGTGGTCTGTGGCAATTACATTTCGCTCTCCCCTGTCTCCCTCCCGAGGAAGAGGTCTCGGGGTCACTGCGCAGTCGACGACCCAGATCGCCCGACGCAACTCAGAAAAAAAAAGAAAAAAAAAGAGAGGGAGAGATGAGGATAAAGGATATACAGCTGTCGACAACATGGCGAAATATTTGGCAATCAACAAAACAAATACGCGTACTAAACCCATTTTCATTCTCCAGCAAAGGGTTGAGTCGGAAGCGACTGTAGACATGCGATGGGGGAGGAGGGCGTCCACATACAATCGTCTCGCTCCGTAAAAGCGTGCAGCACTGTAGAAGCTGGTAGGCGTGCCGGGGCGGTGAGTAGTGCGCGATGAAAGGTAATTACCAGTTTCTAACCGCGTCGTTTCTTTATAGAGACGCCAGAAACTATAATAATCAAACTATGTCAGCAATGTATGCTGCAAGTCCGCGTGACAGTGACATCGCAAAATAAGCAAACATTATTCAGTGTACATGAACGACTCCTCGAACTTGACTAAGTGCAGGGGCATCGTGTTACCTGCAGCGGACGACGAGACCATGGTTACGAACTTCTGAAGTACGAACTTCGCTGCAAAGCAGGCCGCCTGCCTGCCTGACAAGGGTGATTTCAACCCTAGGGAAGTGCTGCGCAGTGCTGAAGAGTCGCCTTGTGGTGGAGACTGTGAACCGCAAGTTACGTAGGCCGATCGGTGTGATACGCTCATGCATCCACTACTGCAAGATCTCGCAATTTACAACATGCCGTTGAGAAGACCTTGAGGGCGGAGAAATAATAGTGTGTACTGTTAGTGCCTCATTTATTGCCACGGCTGTGGTAGTTTTTATGGCGCGTGGGATTGACGGATTAATAATAATAATAATAATAATAATAATAATAATAATAATAATAATAATAATAATAATAATAATAATAATAATAATAATAATAATAATAATAATAATAATAATGTCGTCGTGCATATCATCTGCAGCTTGGACATGCGGAAATCACAACTCGGGTTGTGTGAAAAGGATTGCTTTGACGTGCACGTAAGCTAGGAGAGAGAGAGAGAGAAAGAGACGAGGAGAAATAACTAAAGCGCGGCGTACAGAAACACAGGCGTGCATTATCTCGCACGCGCAAACGCGAGTCAATGTGCCGTCGTACGTGCCGAAATCTCGACCGGTCAGAAGCGGTTCCTCAGCTCCCGTGCCGTGCCGTGCCCGTCTGCCTATACCTGTTTGCATGCCTTCCTATATACACCCTGTATTTACTGGGTCGACGGCGAAAGCTTGCTGGGGTAGGTAGCCCCTTTCAGAGCGCGTTCGGTTCCCGATATGACGCCGCGTCGGGGGCTATTACTTAACGTCGGCGTGCCATAGGCGGACGTAATAAATAAAAGCGGCGGTTTCGGGGCAGACTGGTCGCAGCGCGGGACCCACACGAGTGCTGCTACCCTGTCCGAACGGGGCGCGCTCGGTGTCAGCCCGTGGTAAGGCACGCAGCGCTGTACGGAGCGCTCGACTTTGGTCGCACTGCGCGTTGGCTGCGTGTATTATTTAGGTCGTCGTTGGCGTGAGAATGCCCGCGGAGCGGCGCGCTTTGTCGCACGCAGCGCACTCTGACGGTGACAGCTAACGCACTGCACCTGCTCACGAAGTATGTGCCGGTTTGCATTTATTCTATAGTGGTCGAGAGAAACTGCAGCGTAACCCGAAACCTGGCCCTCTTAGGAGCGAGTTCTTTTCTGATGTCTATCCGGCCTCGGTGGTTTCTAGTGGGGCTGCACTGCCGACCCGAAGGTCCCGACATCGAATCCCGGCCGCGTCGGCCCCGTTTCGATGGCGGAGGCCCATGTGCTTCGATATGAGGCGCACGTCAACGAATACTATTATAGGGTGTCGAAATTTCCAGAGCCCTGCGCTATAAATTTTCGCATAATCATAGCGTGGTTTCAATTGGACGTTAAAACCCACAAATAATACGTATTATTATTATTATTATTATTATTATTATTATTATTATTATTATTATTATTATTATTATTATTATTATTAATTCTGTGATGCCATACACAAACAATTTAACGTGCGCGAGGAACATCGACAAGTCAAGTGCAGTACGAATTTCATGATGCGCTTTGTTGACAGGTCAATGCGGTTCGCCATGACAAGGCTAGAAATAGTGCAGCGCTGGGCAGTGCGTTTTATTTTCAACAAGTACAGATCCACTGATTCCCCATCTTCATTGATGGTGCAAAATGGAATTTCAACTTTAGAGCAGCGACGTAAACTAGCCCGCCTAAAATTTTTGCTTTCGCTTTTTCATGGCCACCTGAAGCCTAACGCAAACCCTTATGTCAAGCCGTTCTTACCTCGAACATCGAGACATCGCCACTCACACAATCTTCTTCCTTACAAAGCTCGCACAAATCTATTCAAATACTCTTTCTTCCCGCGGACAATTGCGGATTGGAATGCATTACCGAGTTCGGTTTTCTCTGCGCGAACTGCGGCTGCTTTTTCAGCGAAGGTGTTTGCTGCCTTAGAATAATTATCGTCTTTGTTTCAGAGGTTTGCTGACCGATTGCTGGTGCTTTTCTAGTTTTCGTGTAGCTCTCGAACGGTTGAGGATGTTTTAGTCGTGGGTTTTCATTGTTTGTTAGGAAAAGTGCGTATTTGTCTGATTTTTTTTTTTTTGAAGTTGAAAAATTTAGTGTGGTCCTTGAATGTACGAGCTCTACTGTATAATGGTTTTGTTTACTTGACCTAGAGACAGTGTGATCGTTGCAACTTTCTAGTTTACAATGAGTTTTGCACTGTGCAACGTTTTTTTTTACCTGGAAATGTGTGTATAAATGTATGTATGTGTGTATTTGTTTATATATCTATACTATTCGTGTGTATGACCAAAACATGCTAATTGATATGTATTCACCGCTACCATGCGATACATGTAACTTTCCCATCTGCCCTCCTGCTTGGTCCTTATAGGACTGCAGTATGTAATAAATAAATAAAAAACAAATAAATACACGATCCGTCGCCCGTGATACGTGACCTTGACGCTGGACTTGAAGTGCACTGTCGTTCTGTTAGTGCATGCGATGCGCATTGCTTGGCACTTGATGCACAATGTAAATGAACTGTCACGTAGGATAGCGCCATGTACTACAGCATTTATTTTTAAAAAGCGTACCGTGTGATATTTGCATTGCAATCTGCCGAATGTTCATCGCGTGCGATCCAGTGCAATTAAAGATTAACAATGCTGGTCTCTAAATGAAGCAACGTTGGTAGTCCAGACACATTACTTATCAGCAGATCTGAGACAAAGTTACAGAACGCCTGAAATGTTTCCTGCTTTAGGTGAGGTATGTATACCTAAGGGCTCGTTTTTCCGTGTTTTAACACAATATTAATGAGATCTAACAGACAGTAATTCCAAGGAATGTACAGGGGAAGTTATTAGAACCAATGGAATGTAAATAAGAAGAACGAAAAGTGGATGAAAAAATAAGCAGCCGTGGGCAGGGCTGGTTATTTTTTCATCCACTTTTCTTTCTTCTTATTTACATTCCATTGGTTCTAATAACTTCCCCTGTACATTCCTTGCATTACTGTGTGTTATATCACACACACACACACACACACACACACACACACACACACATATATATATATATATATATATATATATATATATATATATATATATATATATATATATATATATATATATATCCCTTGCAAAACGTTTGTGGCGTGCAGGTGAAAAATAGGACGACGCTGATAGGAAAAATTGGAATAATACGATAAGCACTCGCCAAGCGACTTAGTTGACTAGTGGCGACGTCCTATTTAAACGTGCAAGTGTCTTACAGTGCCTATCACGATTGCCACACAGTTTGATCCGTGCGTATGTGATCGATATCACGAAATGAAAGTTCTCTCGTTAATGAGTGCAAGGCATGCTGGCGCAGTTAGTTGCTTACTCCACTTGATAACGTGTGCAGAGCTGTTCGTTTGTACAGATTGTCGCAGCGTTGGCTGTAGCTTCGGGGGGCTGTCGTCGATTCATTCGTAATCCGTCCAATAACGTTAATATTATCAATGAATGTGGGCCCTTAGGTCTCAAAACCACAATATGATTATTAGGAACACACTGGAGGGCTTTGGAAATTTTTACCAACTGGAGTTATTTCGATCTCTGTATGTATAATGCTTTCGATGTGAGTGGCATGTAAAAACACTTGTTGACATGTGTCGTATATGTGCTATTGCCATGTGAAGGACTCTGGGCCTTCGTCAAGCTGCTGCGACAGCTTTTTGCCCATGTGTCCCTCCAGATTGTTTTCTTGTAAATAAAATTGAATTGAATTGAAATCGAACAACGTGCGCCTACGTCGGCAGTGGCGGATCAGTGGTCATGGTGCTTAGATGCTGACCTAAAAGTAGCGAGTTTGATTCCGGCCGCGGCGGTCACATTTCGACGCAGTTTAGATGCTATAGAGGCCCGTGTGTTGTGTGTGATGTCGGTGCATGTTAAAGAACCAAAGGTGGTCAAAATTTTAGGCAGCACTTTACTACGACGTGCCCCATAACGAAATTGCAGTTTTTGGCGCGCGAAATCCCTGTTATTATTAACGCGCACCTTAATCTGTGCACTCGGGCTGCCAGCATTCTCGCCTCGTTCAAGAATGCGGCCGTTGTTAGTGATGCCGTTTTTTTTTTTTTTTAAGGACTCCAAACGACTGCTGTTAAGATATGTGGCTCGTCGATTTGAATGAGAGAGAGAGAGAGAGGGAGAGAGAGAGAGAGAAAAGGACGTAGGAATGAACTGCTTTCTCGCGTGGCACGCCGCATGTGGCAGTCGCACTTTTCGACTTTCCGTTTCATCCATTTTTCGCCGCCGGACACGCACCCATTGCGGGCAAATCCGGTCGGCCTTGTGCAACGTCAGCGGGGAGCCACCGGGACAGCTAACGGGCTCGGTATCTCGGCATCACGTCGCCGCCGGCTGCTCGTTTCGAAGAAGCGAGCTCCGGAAAAACGAGCGTTTTAACGACGCGCCTTCCGTCTCTGTCTCGAACAAGGTTGCCTGCTTTCTGAAGCCAGCCCGCCGCGTGTGGTGCTGCTGTTCGATTAAACTGCTCTGTCGTACAGAACAGGTATTATCGAAACAAAAAAAAAAAAAGAAATTAGAGCCAGTTCCGCGTCTATGAAACGTGAGCTGGCAAGTGGGCGCCACCAACTGGCAAACCTATCGATTGAGTGCTTCGTGTATGTTTGTTTATATTTTTTTTCTATATTGTCCCGTCTCCTGCCTTGCGTCCTCCCATCTTTCACACTACTACTTCCGTCGCTTGATTCCCTTTCCCATACCCTTGCGAAACTAACTACACAGAGATATGTGCCACGCTTTACCCTCTGCCTTCCTCCTCCCCTTATTGCTCACCGTCACATCATTTCTCCTCACCCCTCGCTCTTCTTTCCCACCCCCTTGCTATGCTGTACAACGCAACGCTATGCTATGCTATATGAGCTGCTGTGTACATACCCACTGGCTTTGGTGCATGAAGTGTACTATACGAGGCTATGTAAGCCATTACTCTCTCTTCTCTCTGCATTTTTCACCATCATATCACTCGGGAAGGAGGTACGAGACACCTCTTTCCCGTTCCTTTGCTGTACTAAACTATGCACGGCTACGCTATGCCGGGAACTGCTTGGCACGTACCCGCTTTTCGTGGCGCATAATCGCCGAGTTGTGTGCGCAGTGCCGACCATATATAAACCAGCTTAAACAGTACCGCTGTTAAAACGTATGCGGGGCAATTAAGGGTGTATAGTTGAGGTAGTGTAGGCTGCGCGCATTATAGTAATGAAGTCGCAGCTTGTATGTGTGCGTGCTGTGTGCTGTGGCGGTCGGATAATCTGGAACGCTTAACCGAGACCTGAATGCGCGATTTGTGAGCCAAAATAATAATAATCGAAATAAAGTAAAATAAATAAAGGACAAATATAAGAAACCCTGCCGATGGAGTGTGTAGCTTGCTTTTTGCAACGCCCCATGTCCCAGTTGTGTTTCGACTGGGCGGTTCCTCGCGGCACGAAAAAAGACAATGACGCCGGCCGCGCCACGGGGCGTCTTGCGTCGTTGACGTCTCAGCTCCGCCGGCGGTTCAGCTGTATACGTTAAGATCTTGCAGCGATGCACAAGCCGTAACAGCAGGTATAGAGCTGCTGACGACAAGTGTAATAATCGCGACAGCGTACTTGTATCGACACATTGTGAATGCTTCAGTGCTGCTTTCGGGCTCTAGAGCTCCTTTGGATAAGTAGAAACACCGAATATGCAGATTATAACGCGTGCCGTCGTCGAGGTTCCCCTCAGAGCAGATTAAAGCATCCATTTTCGCAACGCCTGAGGCAGTAAGGGATTTCACAATGACGAATTGATGACAACACCGCCGTCGACAAAGGAAGAGACGTAGTTAACATTGAACATTAAACGAACTGCGTTTTCAAGATCGACTTACTATGTATTAATTTTAGAATTCAGTAGATGCCTCTGACTGGGGAACTATCACTATAGCTGCTCGTAATTCTTACTGTGCTATAGGATTTCATAGGCATTTGTTTATGCTAACCCCCCCCCCCCCCCCCCCCGCTAGCCTTTGGCTACAAGTCTGACTTGTGTTTGTGATATGTGTAAATAACGTAAAATGGATATTTTTTTTTCATTTCATTAATCGGAAGTACACCGAGGTTGCGAGGTTGACAAAGACGTTTTCGCGTCGGGAAAACATTTTCACACACGCCTCAAATGCTTGATATCAGTGTCAGCGCCTGTCAGCTTGAACGGAAAACGCGCTGTCCGTTGTTCTCCCATGGTCCCGGCGCGCGCCCTGCTTTTCTTCGGGGCGCAGCGCACCTCTTTATCGCGCTGCAACGCGGCGTTACTGTAACACGGTGTGTTATATACAGCCCTCCCGCGGAGTCGCATGGGTTTCTTACACGACGTGCACTAGAGATACCGCTCTCTCCTTAATTAAGTTATCTATAAACTGCCGTGCCAGGCCTCAGCGGGCGCCCGGTGTGCATTGCTCTGCTTTGGCGGCCGCGCGCCTTTAAAAGCGAGTCGCCGTGGCGTGGCGAAGGGCGTCGGCCGCCAGCCGCGCTGAAAAGCGACACTTTCAAGCGCCCATTGATTGGGCCGACCTGTCGCGAGCCTATATACGCGTGGCACGCATTACGCTTTTGACGTATTGCGTGTTTTGCTTATTTACCCCCATTATTCCAGTTCCGCAGCGGAGTGAGGGAGCAGTGGAATTTGTGGAACGTGGCGTCGCTGGGCCCCACTTTCGATCAGCGGGGGGGACACCCAGTGCTGCTGCTGTTGGCCTCGAAGAAAAGTGGGAGGTCTGGCGACGTTTAAAAAAGCGAGTGCACTGCCTGCCGGCCACGCCGCCAAGGTCTATCAGTCGCACATAGGTGGCCCACATTGCTTGCCGCTGGTCGGCCTGGCGTCTGGTGCAGTGTTCTAATTAATTTGCGGGTCGCTTGTCTGCCGTGCTGAAACAACGGCGATGCCAATTCTATAAGACGCTACAACAGTAGAATTCTAGAAGCGCTATAAGTACAGTGATTTTGACTTAGTTTTTTACTGCTGTATCGCCGCAATTTCGCACGGGACTGCAATGCCGAAGGTGAAACATAAGGAAAAGGAGTAGCCGACCGCCCGTCTAACCAATCAATGTGGGTTTAGCGCCATACCGTTGTTATGTGCTGCACACAGTGCTGAAGCGTGGCACGTAAGGTATAGACAAAGAAAAGCCTACCGTCTGTATTTTATGGCATGAATAGGACATGGTTAGGTGGACGGTTGACTACTCCTTGTATTAATGTCCTAATGTTGTATGAGACGAGCCCCAAATTATGTACCCACACTACATATCGACTCCAGTTAAGTACAGTATAGGTATGCTCAGTACGCGTTATCCAGTTGCAGTTGCATTGCGAGGGTGTTTTGCACATTGAAGGGGGGTACATTGGCATCAATGCAGTTACCACGATCCTACAAAGATCCAGTTTTAATGATGTCAGCCATTCCCATTAGTAAGGGATCTTATACTGTGCAGGTCGTTCGTGAGTGTCTGTACGAAGCACGGGGCATATACAGAAGAAAAAAATAAGTAGAAGAAGTGGCGAATTGCTCTGGTACCGCACAGGCGTGAAGAATGACCATGATTGACTCGGATGACGTAACATTTGAAGTCAATAACGGTAACAACAGATATTAGTGGATGTACTAAGCGGGCGTGCTTTCGTTTACGCTGTTATTGCAGTTCTTGTGTTATATTCTTTGCCGACCATGCGTACATTTGCAAGTGCACAGATATTAAGGACTGGCCAGAACATGACAAGGAGAAGTAGAAAAACCATGCGAACTATGTTGCCGCACAGGGTGCTGTGGACTGTCAATTGAGGAATTTCATAAATAAAAAATGGTGGACTTTCATGCAGTTGGGTTTCGGCTACTGAACGTCCATTCGAGTTGCTAATGGCGTTACCAAACGATTTAGAAACCTCATTGCAACATGAAAGAAATAAACACGAAAACCAACTTCCCGATGACCTCGCGAACTCTGTAATGACATGTATCATGCATCGTTCGCGAAGAGAGGTCTTCTGAGAACCTTAGCAGTCCGAAGCATGCTGCTTCTGATTTACAACGAGACGCACGTGTTCCATCCAAATCTCGGCCTCCCACAAGCACTATGCGAACGGGCTTTTGTAAGGTCGCCGCTGAAGTTTCCTTTTCTAATGGGCCGATCGACCCGATCAGAAGATCTCCGATTCCCGTATGGTCATCAAGATGTGGCTTACTGTGTTGTACGTGTCCATGGAGGTCGCCTGTCTGCGGTCCTCTATCGGACCAGGAAGAAGAAGAAGAAGAAGAAGACGCACGACGGTCGTTCGGTCCCTCAAGGTCCCGGTAATAGTGCGCGTGTAACGATGCCACAGTAGCCGCGAGCTGTGGAAGTGGCGTTCAGCGCGAGCTAACGGTCTCTCCGCGATGGCTCGTCGTGGCGAGGTGTACTTCGAATAGATGCGTTCACTTCCGCTTGCTCTTCGCGTTAGGCTTATGAAATTTGAAATTTGAAATTTGAAATTTGAAATTTATTCCGCAACAACAAAATACATGTTACGAGGAGGGCAGGTAAAAGCTGTGAGAACAGCTTGAGAAGCCCTGACCCCCTAGTACACAGGGTAGCACAGAAAGACGTGCGGCTAAGGACAACCAAAATAAAAGTGTTTCACAATGTGCACTAAAAAAAGAAACAATGAAAGATTACAATGAAAGATCACCGAGGTAGTCGCTAGATCACATTATTATATAAACACTAATCGCAATTTTTTTGGTGATATGCTAGATATATCAATGTTATGTTCCCTAATTATGCGGTTTAGAAGTGCAGGCAGTTGAAACTTTAACATTTGATTACCGTATTTCGTTCTACATTTTGATATGTGCCACACTTCAGGTTGACGTACATTATAAGCAGGAAAATTTTTCTCTAACCTGGCTATTCTAGCAATCGTATCATTATTTTTCAATAAACCGAACTTATATAAACGGCTTAGTTTATAATCATATATTGATGCAACCTGAATGATGTAGTGTTTTTTAAACAATTCTGCTGTGTGGCTGCGATGTGGTAATTTAGAGGCAAGACGCAAAGCTTTCTTTTGCAAGATGGTAAGTTTGCAAACGTTTACAGTTGTCGTTGTGGACCATACAAGAAAGGCATAATTCAATAATGAAGAAAACAACGAGTTATATATGAGCATGTTTACAGAAACAGGAAAATAGTAGCAATGACGGCGCATGACGCCGATTATACGAGATAGTTTAGTAATAATATGGTTCACGTGATCATCCCATGTCATGTTTTGTGAAAAATACACGCCTAATGATTTAAAACTTTTGACGACTTCAATTTCTAAATTATTTAACGAAATGATGGGAAACTGAACTTGTGTGTGGCGGGGGTGAAATAAAACAGCTTTTGTTTTTTTTATGTTTAGTTTTAGAGAGTTTTCTTGGGCCCATGTGTTAATTTTAGACAGTGCGTTATTCGCTCGGCTACCTAGATCGCTGCTACATCTGCTTGAAAAAAACAAACTTGTGTCGTCAGCATATATAATGTAATGGGCAGATTCATCAATACGAACTATCTCATTAACGTAAAGTATAAAGAGAAACGGTCCCAAAATGCTTCCCTGCGGGACGCCTGTTTTAATGGATTTTGTTGCGGAATGTTTGCCTTGAATTACGACGAATTGAGTTCGGTGTTGCAAGTATGAAGTGATCAATTTGTGTGCAACGCCTCTTATACCGTAATGGTCCAACTTTTGTAGGAGAATTTTATGATTAATGAGGTCAAAGGCTTTTGAGAAATCAAGAAAAAGACCGAGTACCATATTTCGGGATTCAAAATTCTCTAGAATGTATTCTTTTTGTGCCAGTAGCGCGAGCTCAGTAGATTTATTTTTCCGGAAGCCATACTGCGCTGAAGTAATCAAGTTGAACTTGTCAGTAAAAGAGTTCAAACGTTTCAAAATTATTTTTTCCAGACCCTTAGAGAATACAGGTAGAATCGATATAGGGCGGTAGTTGGACATGTCATTTCTGGGACCCTTTTTATAGATAACTGTCACTTTTGCTATCTGCATGTTTCGCGGGAAATGTCCTGTGGACAAACATATGTTAAAAATGTAGGCAAGACAGGGTGCTAGTATGTCAATAACATACTTAACAGGTTTCATCTGAATATTGTCCGCGTCAGTGGCTTTGCTATTACTGAGTGTCAAAAATGTCGCTACTAATTCACTCTCTGAAATTGGTTCTAGAAATATTGTTTGGTTATTTCGAATATTCATATATTTTAAAGAAGTACTACTGGTTGTAGGGCCGCCAACTGACAAAAAGAAGTCGTTAAATGCATCAGCTAAATCAGGCCCTTGAATTTCTGTACCATCTTTCACAATTTTGGTTAATTCCTCCGGTGGATTATTAAGCGTACTGTTAATTGCCTTCCAAACGTTTTCTGTACGCCCTTGCGTTGAGTTAAACAGGTTCGAATAATATAGTTTCTTTTCATCACGAAGGCGTTTGGTGACAAAGTTTCGGTGCTTTTTAAATGCTTTGAGGGCTTCAGGGGACTTACTCACAATAAATGCCTTGAACAATTGGTCCCGCTTTCTTATAAGCTTAAGGCATTCTTTATTTACCCAAGGTTTCCGACTTTTTTTAAATGTTTTAAATGACTTTAGGGGAAAACATTGAAGGTATATTTCGGTGAACTTGTTCATAAATAAATCGTATGCCAAATTGGCGGCACTCGCTGCGAACACATTGCTCCAGTCGGTTCTGCCTAAGCGCTCTCTAAAGAGGGTTAGTGTTTCAGGATTTATAAGTCTATAGGAAAATTCCGCACGCACTTGTTTGGGTACGTTATTGAGTTGGTTATCGCAACGGATGAGTCCAGTAACCTTTCTCGCTTGTTGTGCTCACTCGAAGGTCGGCCTCGTGTAACGATGTTTACATATCGCGTGCTCTCCGGAACGGGTTGAAAAAGGCATCTTTTCGACAAAGAGTACAGTTTCACGCGCTATACGTTGTCTGCGCAGATGCGGGGTTCTGCTTCCAAACGAGAGGTCGAGAGTTCGTTTCCTGGCCGCGATTGATTGATTGATTGATTATTGGAGGTTAGTGGCTGAAGGGCCAGTGCTGGCCAAAGAGCGCCATACAAAACAAAATGAGCTGTTAGAGGATGATTTTCTGGTGGTCGATGTAGAGTGGCTGTGAAGCGGCCTTAAAAGCTTCGTTAAATGCACGTTGTGTATATACAAGATCACGGGGAAACGTATAAAACACAAAAAAAGGTACGACGATGTGATAAAACCGCTAGTGTCGGGTTATCAGAAGCAGCCTGTCTCCGGCACTCTTGGTTTCAAGGGTCAGGAGGCGTCTGTCGTACAAGTTTTATATCACAGCACCAGTCTCTAAAAAGAGGCTGTGTTGCGAATCCGATCGCCGGATAAATTGCAACAGTCCAGTGTCACGTATATTCTCTAATACTTGTTTGGTATTTTCCTGGCCGCGCGGCCACATTCGCATGCAGTCGCGGCGCGAAGGCGCCTGTGCGTGCTAACGTTGTAATTAGTTCATTGCGTGTTAAAGAAAATAGGGCGGCAAAGCAAATTCATCTGGAGCTTTGGTCAACGGCACTGAATGGAACCACTGTTCCAGGATTCGATTGCCTTTCGTCGAAAGGCAAGAGTTCAATGTGCGGTCGCGCAGAGTGCTGAAACGTATACTAGGTACTTAGTTGAGAAAACTGACGGCTATGCACACCGCTACCTTCGTTTATTTCAGAGGCGAAGCTCCTTATAATCTAACCTTGTCACCAATCAGGCGTAAACGAGAGGACAGACAAAAGAGAAAAAAAGGAAATGGATGGCCATTTCTCGTGTCATTTCCTAGATGGCGTTTCTATGCCGACACTCTCCGAAGTGCAGCTACTCTCCGATTGGTTGCTGAGCGCGCTTTGCCTCAGTGCGCGAACGTGCAGTGCCTCTCTCAGTCTCCTGAATAGTCGCCGTATGTGGCAAATCGTTGGTGGGCCATGGACGAAACAAAGCGCCTGGTGCGCTGGAGACGCTAGCGCTGGGCTTTCTTGGCTTGCGTCTCTTCGGTGTTACCCACGCGCCGTCTGCATTCTCGAACGCGATCGTACGTGTGGACGCATGCACGGACGGATGGATAGACGGATGGATGCTTCGTCCCACTCATCATCATTCACTCCATGGATATGCTGTTGGGATGACTGCCAGTTGGGCGTGTTCGTAAAGGTTCATGATGAAACAAGCGCTAAAAAATACAGGAGGTTTGGAATGACGCACATGCGTGTTTGCATATATTAGTGTTCGCTTCGAAATAAAATTTTCAGTTGCTAGTAAGTGCTCGTCTGTGTCCTCTCTGAGTGTGTGTACTTTTTAGCGCTGGTTTCATCATGAGACGCGGTGATTTTATCTTTACTCTGTCTGAACTGCATTTAGCATTCAGAACGTCGTGCATGCCAGGCGAACCCCGCCGGCTGCAACATTACCACCACCGACATCTCAAAGGTGTTTCATCAGACAAGACTCGGGAGCGATATCTAGGAGGCGCTTACACTCCATTACGTAAAACCTATAGAAAGTGCAAGTTGTGGGCATGGTGCATTCATGATAATTTGATACTCAGATTGACAAGAGATGTTGGTACGGACCTAATGTACGTGACACACGCTTTCGGAAACAATTTATGAACGCTGTTCGAAAAGAAATCTCTCGGTCACATCACCGTTCATGTACACGTAAGGTGACATCTATTACCGCAGCATACGTGGCTGAACAATGTAAATGGACGTAATCTAGCTTTAATCACTATGTTCAATCTTGCTTCGATGGTCGCTTAACAAAGAAAATATGAAATGTTGTTCCATGTTGGGTTGTTACGGAATACCTTTTAATTTCCCTAAAAGTGACACATAGCCGCGTAGATTTGAGAACGATAGACACAAAAACATTACTCGCAAATCGTACATGTTAACCGTGTATCGTCATCAAGCATGCGAGCACTGTGAAAAAAAAAACGCTCTTACGTTAGCGCGACCATGCAGCTTATGAGAGATTATGATTATGAGAGACTTATGAGAGATTGTTGAAATCAACAGTAACGAAATTGTCTACTGGCAATGATACACTGGTCAAAATTTTAGAAATCGTCGACCAAGGTGAAAACATATTTACTTCATATTGTATGTATTGTAAAATATAGCTTCATTTGAACAATGCCCCGATGAGGGAGCCGAAACGTCAATTCAAATATGTCTTCACCTCGGTTGGCGTCTTTCAAAGTTTGCGCCAGAGGAACTGTTGACATGTTGGCTTGCAATTTTGCTCCAGGCTGAACGCACGTCCGAACGACAACTCACACAGACAAACTAATAGATGATAACGACAATAGCAAGTACTCACCGGAGCCGTAGCCGGAGCACGCAACCTCCCGTAGATCCGGATGAAACTCGCCGCAGACGGAGAAAACGGGTAAAAAGACTCCCGTTAAGAAAAAGCGAGTCGGAGAGCAAGATTCTCGCCGAAACGTCGGGGCCGAGAGTGAAACCGCTCTCAGTGCAGCCGAACCCTCCGGCTGCTTCTCCGTGGGGCGCTCGTGCGATGCGGAGGACAGGCCGACACACACGTCCCTTGACGGTCTCCTGTCCAAGTGGGTCAGAGCTGGCGGCGCGCGTCCGCTAAACTGGCTCCGCCGACGCTGCAAACGAACCGCCACGCGCCAGAAGTGAGCGGGGCGAGCGTTAAACTTCTCTTCTCCCGAACGTCGTCGGTCCCTTTCTTTCGGTTCTGCGCTAGCCGGTTTGGCTTCGTTCGCCCTCCGTTAGCTTGCCGGCTGGGGCCCCTTCTGGAGACCTGCACTGGTGGGTGGTAGGGGAGGCTGGTTGCAGCGCAAGTTTTGTCGTATAAGTCCGTGCGTCTCCTTTCTTCTTCTCGAATTCGACTCTTTGTCCTCCTCTCTCCAAGTATCGGCGCAGTGGTACGGCTGCAACAGAGAAGGTTCGAACGTGACACACTCGGTTAAAACCAACGCTGATCTGTACACGTGCACGAGTTTGACGTGTAACACTTGTCACGCGGTTCCTCTTCACTTTTCCGAAGGACCAGTGGAGTTCTTTACCTTCTCAAGGACCGAAGAACTGGCGGCCGACCCGTGGGTCGATAGCTGCGGCGTCCTGTACCCAATCGGGCCGACAAACAGTTGTCGATCTGACACGTCCTTGCTCGTCGGCTTCCTTGTCGATCGTACACTTTCCAGTTGGCCCTAAGATGCCTTGTCGATTTCCTTCGGTCGTTGTCGGCACGACGTTTCTTTCACGCTCGCTTAGTTGTCTGCACACTGCACTGGTTCGTACGTTGTCTCGCCTTCTCTCCGTGTCTCTCCACACCTGGTTAAATCTTGTACACGGAGTGCCCCGTAAGCCTGGAATACGGGAGATCCTCGTCCCGGCGTCGGCTCTCGGTTGCTTCGTCGTAGTCCGCTTCTGACGACTCGCTGACGCTTACCCCGAGTCCGAAGCCGACTGACTACACTCCCTGTGGTACAGAGCGGGTGACTATAAAGCTCGGGACGAGGAGGTTGTCGGGAAATAAAAGAAAGCTGTGCCTTCTAGCGCAACTGTGGAGCACAGCACGTGAACGTGTTTTGTTCGCCTTTCTGTCGTCCTTCTTGATTTTTATTGCGACACTTCTATCACGAAAATGGCGGTAGTGTTAGAGGAAAACGTTGGTGGAAAGGATGGCGTGACGCGTTATGAGCGTCGAGATGTGTGGCAAGGAAGAAGATGAAGAAGCCACGTCGCGAGGGGAGGATGCAGAAAACGTAAGAAGACGGGACGTGAACGTGTCAGAAGAGAAAGTGAGCGCAATCCTGGCAACACGAAAAAAGAAAGTGTCACCGACATCCGTTGGCTTCCCGGAGGCAAACGCTTGAAGGAAAAGGATGACTGGTTTTTACACAGCTGGTTTGCTTCCTTCGCAATGAAGCTGTTCTCGGACCCGCGGAGGTGTCTTAGCTAAGGTTCACGAGTAGCGCTGGAACGAGTGTGCTGGTTCGAGTCCGGGTTGCGGCGGCCGCTTTGCGATGGGGTCGAGGTGACATTTGATCGTGTGTTGCTTAGCTAGCTGGCACATATGCATGACGAAAATAACTGTGGCGCCAAAATGACGGCAACAAAGTGTGTGTCGGTGGTTTTACGTGGTCAAAACCACCATATGAAAGTGAGAGATGCCGTAGCGAATGGCTCGGAAAATGTTGACCATCTGGTGTTGTTTGACGTGCACTGACATGGCGCAATGGGCGCATGGGCCTCTACCTCTTTCGCCTCCTTTGAAATGCGACCGCCGCGGCCGATACCGAACCTGTGACATTCTGGTCAGCAGCTGACCATTATGACCGCTACTCCACTGTGGCCGGCAGTGACAAAATATGTCGGTTTGTGTTTTCGCATGGTTCGCGTCCTTTTAGTGCCGTACCTATTTTTGAAACACAGAAGCACCGGTGTGCTTAAATTTAGGTCCGCGCTTGCAGGGACGTTGACAGAATTTTTTTTCGGGAGGGAGGGAGGGGGGGTACTTCGATAGAAAGTGACGTCCGGGCAGGCAGATGAGGTTGAGTCATTTTGTGGTTTGTACGCCTTGTACGCCATGACGAAAACGATGGTTCGGTGTGCCACTCTCTGGCTACGCTACTGCCACCATGTCATTTCCATTTCTCCGCATTGTTTGCCCGTCCGTACTGCCCTGTTTTTATTGCGAGAATCAACCAAATTGCCCGGTTTTATACTATGTTCTAGATTGGCGTTATGGTAACGAACCCTGGGGGACAGACGTGAGGGAGTTTTCGAATAGGGGCCGTATTCGTTTTGGGGCCCCAAAGAAATAGCGTCGAGGCCACTGCGCATGTGCGAGACCCAAACGGGGTTTGCGTCTTGCGCAGGGGACGCTATTTCTCGAATTCAGCGCGAGCCCCAAAGGCTTTGCATAAAGCAAGTGTGACGGCTCTCGGCCAAGACTATAGGGAAACCTAGAATAGGGTGAGTCTGCAAAGGGCAACAGACCCTATTAAAAAAAAAAAAAACTTTTCGCCTCCTGCTTGACCCGAAGCGTGTATACGCAAAATTCTCTGGGGACCCCTATCGGAGAATTTCCTAATAACCTGGAAACCGCACTACTTCGTATCTCAGTCAAATTGGGACTTCCGGCACGTGATTGGCCAGAAGTTTTTACAGCGATGCTGTTTTCAGCCGAGCCTTTTATGTATACGCGAAGTTTGTGAACGTCATGAATGGCTATATAAGCAGGCATCAGTTACCAACAGACGAGTAAATGCCACACAAATCTGTGCGGCTTGTCAGAAACCTATCATCATCATACCGCGCGTGTGCCACAGAATTTGGGTAGAAATCGCTAGACACAACTTCCACCGAACAGGAAGGAGGCAACAGTTAAACAAGCAAATGGCGTCGTCGTTACCGTAGTCATGCGCATCGCGGTCACGTGATACTGTATGGTTGAAAGGTGGTGACCACCTAAACAAAGAGTGTTTAATGATGAGCGTTGATACGTCGTATCGGAGCGTCCTAATTAAGCGAACGCTTCTTTGTAAACCCGAGTGTGAAAGTGGTACGGTGAAGATGCAATAAAACTATGCTATCACCCCAAAGATTAACAAGTGCTGTTCAATAAAGAGCAGTGGTACAACGTATCTGAGAGACTTCCCAAAAACGCCTTAACCTGTCGAAGGGAACGGCACTACTTTCGCTGTTTCGTCGGTGTTTGCGAGTAGTGCTGGTTGGTTTTTTTTTGTTTTTTTTTTTGGTTATCTGGGATAACGAAAGTGATTAGAGTTGGGGATGCAAGGTAAGGGAGCGCTTCGATTGTTTTGCTGACAGCGCCGCAGTCCACTTGTTAGCGCGAGCTTGATTCATCATCATCATCATTAGGCTGTTCAGTGTCGACTGCTGGACGGATATTGGTACCGGGGATTCGCGATTTACCCTGTATTACGCAAGCTGAATCCATTTGATGCCTGTGAACTTTTAGATTTCATCAAGCTGCCGGACTCAGACGCGGACTTGACTGCGCTTCCCATCCCTTGGTAACAATTCCATCGTTTTTACAGGCCATCGGTTATCTCGCCGCACCGTGACGTGACCCACCCCATGCCCACTTTCTCTTAGAGTCTACAAGGATTTCAGTGGCCCTTCTTCGTCCTCCTCATAATAACAAAAATAACAAACAATAACAACAACAATAAGAAGAAGAATAGGGTCTGTACCTGTCAAAACCGCGATATGACAGACACGTCGTATACTGTAGCACTCCGGAAATTTTGACCATGTGGTATCACTGAAAATTGCATAGTATGCAGGCCTCAAGCAATTTCGCTCTAAATAAGTAATAACAAACTCGCCAAACTTTCCTTTCTATTGTTATAAGACTATTTCCTCTTGACGTGTCGGCTCCCTTACGTCTCAAGTTAACCTATGTGGTAATGCTGTATAGTTACTATAAACGGAAAAATCGTTGGTTGCGGGAGGCCAGTTTGCGCACAACGACGCGAGAATCCAGAGTGTGTGATTAAGGGAAAGGGGTGGTGGTGGTGGCAGGGAAGTGTGGTGTTCCAATGTCATCGTTGAATCGACGAAGATCGTACGGCTGTTCACACAGGAGATAGATGAATGCTGTTGAAACTGGAAACCTTAGACGTTTGTGGGTTTGGTTCCCACTGACGGAAGGGCGCTTTTTAGTCTACTTCAGTTGACTTGTATTTATGTTATAATAACCACACTATAAAGTTAAAAACACCATATGCCCCCCCCCCCTACTTTTTTTTTCTTCCTTGGTTTAGCTATCCGTTGGATTCATTTAAGAGAAGGCGCAGTGGCTTTTCGCGGGCCTAGATGGGCGCAGCGACTGCGGCTTTGTTTGAAACAATTATTTTCCTTTGCCGGAAGGATGGAGGAGCGACATAACTGCGTGACTCTGGGAAGAGGAGAATCAGTAGCAACCGTCTTCTCGCATTCCTCCGCCGTGCGCATGTGCTGTGTTAGACTGCTGTGAGCACGCGAGCTACTGCAGCTCAGGGAAACACTTCTTTGCGAACTCTTCTTCTTGCTTCTCTCTCCCACCTCGTTTAGTGCTAGGCCTTTTCTCGTGTCTACGTAGGAATTCCCGAGTTACCGCAACGAAACGTCGTCCGGATGCGTGTTGCTTAAAAAAAAAGGCTGCTTTCTCCACCTCCTCTAAGTACTGTGTCTTTTTTTTTTCGTTTTTATTTTTTGTTTAACTGACTGCACTTTCCTGGCCTTTTGTCTCAATTCACCTCTCTCTCTCTCTCTTTGTGTGACTCAGGTAGAGCGTTGCGGAACAAGCTGCACTGAGAAACGTGGTACTTGAGAATTCAGCAGAGCCAACGCAGAGATGTTATGCTCTGCGGAGACTGTTACAGATGGTCGAGAAGGCACACAGAAAGCGCTTGTAATTAGGGACGCGGTTAGCTCTTGTTTCTTTTAGTTATGTTCGTGGCGTATTGTACCTTCTGAATGAATCCCATTGTCCAGCTTCTGCCTTGAGTCGGATGACTCGCATGCAAGGGCCAGCCACGCACGCTCAGCATGCAGCACTGTCTCGATGTCACGTGTGCGAAGTAAAAAAGCTGCTTCGAGACTGAGTTAATTGAAAATTCGCATCCCGGAGATAAGAAGAACAATAGTGTTCGTATTTGCATGAGCTTGTTTTTCTCTGTAAGCAGTAAACGTGAACGTCTTCGCAAAAAGTAGCGCCGACCGGCATTTTAAACGCCGCTTCCGTAAAAAAAAAGGTCCCTGGGATGCGGCCGCGTCTTGTGGAACTCGTTCTGTGCGGAGTGAATTATTCATTCGTTGCTAACCTCAGCTTCTTCTGCCCGGCCTTCGCGTGCCATAATTGCGCGCTCCATTGTGGCCTACTAAAGCAGCGTTTCGATTACGTGCCGCAGTTACGCTCGCAGAGTGGTTCGAAAGGCCTAGATTGCATTGTTAGCGGTTATGTAATTTAAAGACACATAACGGGGCGTTTAAATGCACACCCGTCTCAGGCATGGTGTAGCGGACTTTTTCCTATATGCAAAAATGAGTGCAAAGTAGCAAAAACGCCGACCAAGGTGAAATACACAAAACTTAGAAAAGACGTATCGGCTTCCCACACGGGAGCCTTGTTCACTGTGAACAAGGCTCCCGTGTGGGTAGCCGAAACGTCTTTTTAAGTTTTGTGTACTTCACCTTGGTCGGCGTTTCTGTTATTTTGCACTCATTTTTGTCCCCGACCAGACGGGATTCCGTCGGACTCTTGACTATACAAAAATGAGCATTAGTGTTTCGGAGATTGGATGTATGTGTCGTCAAAGGCGTGCGCAGGGTTGATTTTCATTACGGGAGGTGCTGAGTTTCCCCGTTGCGCCAGCCTCCTGCCCCCCTTCTTGGTGGTCGAGCACTGAAGAAACAGTCTTTAGAATCGACGAATGAAATCGATGAACAGCGAGCGAGCTGACGCTATATAGTCATGCGGCAGTCCACGATTGACACGTCACTCCAGGATCTTGCAGGCCTTCATCGGCGCGTCAGCTGTGCGCAGTGTGACGTCACTGCTCCTCGGGCATGCGCAGCGTGATCCTCGATGGGCCATGCGGGACTGCGCAAGCTCAACGAGCGTGCTTACGCTTGCTCACGCCAGAAAAGTGAAATGAAACGAAAACGTGGTTCTCCCATTGACACGGACGAACCACTAACAGTGGCAAAATAGCGGTCCTTATTGAACGCCACGCAATACCACGGCTTTCATTCAATGTTCACGGTGTTGGCATGTCTTAGAAGTGTGGCAGCTTGGGCTATAGTTGGTATGGCACCACGATAGTTATAGCGCGAGAAGAAAACGATGACACAGAGACAAGAGTCATTCGCCTCCCTCTTGTCTCCGTGTCGTCGTTTTGTTCTCGCGCTATAACTTTCGTCATCGTTTGTATGACGTCATGTGTGACGTTCGTGCTCGTGTCACGTGACCATGAACGGTTGAGTTGAACCGGCGCCTCCCACCTGGTTGAACACACTCTCCCAACAGCAACATCGTCTTTCTTCAATAACTCAATTGCCATGCTTGAGTTTTATCTATTTGTTTACTGTTGTTTTGTTTACAACGGAGCGATTGCGCTCAATTGGTGATTTGTCGGTAAACACTGGAGCGGAGAATTAAAACAGCGCGACGAGAAAGAACATAAAAACTAAAGGAACGAATATTACGGGACGAACGCTTGTCCTGTGGTACTTGTCCTCGTCGCGCTGTTTCGTTCTCCGCCGAATTGTAAAGTGACTAGCTGTCGTCAGGTCGTTACTAATGAGGTCAACACATATGGCGTTGTGATACGCAGCCTATGCGCATTTAACGTTCGTGGGAACGCTCCACGGGGTCGCTCGCCTTCGCAGCCATAGTCTCACTCTTGTAACATATTGGGCACACCGTTTCGTTTGCTCGCTCGAATCGGTTTTCCTTACCAGAGACGAGCATCCCAAGGATGCCGTGCATCAGCGCGCAACTGCATGCGGCGACTTGCGTAACCGAAAGTATATTCGACGAAACCGACCCCGCAGTTTTCGAAGGGTCTCGCTTTCAAATCGATGCTGGCGCACTGATTGCCCCCCTGCACACGCCTTGGTGGTCCGGTTCCGTACTCTCGTGTTTCTTCCTCGCTAACGAAATCGCTCAGTTTTCGAGTGAGTGGAGAGGGTTTGGTGGTGTGAAAGAATAAAATGAATAAACCAACATGCATGAATAAACAGAAATCTCGTGAGCTTTCGCAGTCCGTATTGTTCGGCGAGAAGAACGTGCACAGCTCGCGAGATTTTTTGTTGTTGTTGTTGTTGTTGTTGTTGTTGTTGTTGTTGTTGTTGTTGTTGTTGTTGTTGTTAAACACTTTCCGACGTCTTTTACTGTATTGGCGAAACATCTCTGCGGTGCGAAGCCTCTTGTATATAGCTAACGCACACGTGCGGATATAGCGAATTTTTGGCTTTTGCAATGACGCGCACCCCATTCAGACTCGTGTGAATGGTCTTTCGTTCGATGGATGTCTCAATTTGGTCGCCGTGCGTGCGCATTTGAGGCGAAACAAAGGTAGAAAAAGAAACGCTCACCGGAACTGGCACGATTCTTCTCCTTCCACTTGAATGGCGGTGAAAGGACTCGGTGCGTTGGCACTCCGCGTTGCGTCAAGTGGCGGAGAGGATCTTTAATCGCACATTTGAGGTTTTGATGAGCTGACTGATGCAAATAAGGGGGCAACATTTAGTACGGCACCGTGAACTAGTGTCGTGTAAGGAGGCACACGTCTTAACTACGTATTTCACGAACGACTTATAATACATTTCGAGAAAGCCAGGAACCGTTGGCAGTCATACATTGACGCGCCCTCCCACTCTTTATATAGCCTAATCCTAGTATAGGACCCAATTATTACATTGTATAGCGGTTTCAGTTTTTAAAAACTTTGTAACTTGAATTGTAACTTTAATCTTAATTGTGCAACCTGGCGCTGTGTAGCTTTATATGCTTTTGCTCGATAAAAGCCTCATTTAATGAACAATGAACCAAGAACGTTGCTTGAAATTCCTATTTTACGATACGAATATTTTTTTTATGTCAGTTCATTTCACGAAATGAAGTTTCTGCCTTCGGAATCGGCGGGCATTCGTTACGCGTTCGATATTCTCTGCAACCCGTTTCACGTGCACAGTCATTATTAAAGCGATAGCGGCGGTTTTGTTCGGTTGCTGTTGTGGATTGATTGATTGATTGATATGTGGGGTTTAACGTCCCAAAACAACTATATGATTATGAGAGACGCCGTTGGGGAGGGCTCCGGAAATTTAGACCACCTGGGGTTCTTTAACGTGCACCCAAATCTGAGCACATGGGCCTACAACATTTCCGCCTCCATCGGAAATGCAGCCGCCGCAGCCGGGATTCGAACTCGCGCCCTGCGGGTCAGCAGCCGAGTACCTTAGCCACTAGACCACCGCGGCGGGGCCGCAGTTGTGGAGGATGGAACTGTAAATACACATTTGTGGTGAAATGGTCAGTTGCTGTAATGTGTTTCAACACATGTAAACCGATACAAATTACATGTGGAAAAAACGCCAGGCCTGCGCGGTAGGTGCAGCACAGTCACAGCGAAAGCTAGAAGGGTGGCCTTTCAGAGCCTTTTCAAAACACTCATTGGGTAACCAATGCAAGCACACTAGCTTGGTACCCCCTAGGGATTTAATAATAAACTTTTGGGTAGTAGGCCAGTATTCGCTATGCTATTTTTCGTCATTCTTCTGGTATCCGCTAAACACTTGCAAGGAATTTTGTGCCAATTGTCCATGCATTGGATGACGGCGATTAGGAATTATGGTTGAAGTGGGTTTGCGCCACAGTTGTGCGGCGACATGGTTGTGCTTTCCCTCTTGTAAAATGCTTTATAAGTCGTATTAACGCGATTGCTTTCCCGACATCAAGCCTGCCTAAGGCAAGTTTGACAACAAGTCACGTGCACCGGTGTAGCTCAGTGGTAGAATACTGGGCTTGCACCCGGCGGACCAGGGTTAGAGCCCCACTGTGCTATTGGTGCTAGGTCATGCCTGCTTAAGGCAAGTTCGACAACAAGTTACAAGCATCAGTCGTAGAATATTAGCTGGAACCCAGTGGAACCGTGTTCAAGCCCCGCTGTGTCATTGGTGCAAGGTTCTTGGTGCAATTTCGCGCGATGTGGTTACGGACACCGGCGGCGGCGGCAGCGGACAACATGCAACTGCGCGCGACCCGAAAAGTGGTCTCATAACAGCTTTTGCTGCAAAAACGAAACGCGAGCATACCTACCCGACTATATAATTCCCGGGAATCCAGTAAAGGAATGCTGCACATTGATTAAAAAAAATTGGCCCCTTGGCCCCGTATCTGCATTTAATCTGCAAATGTCGTCGAAAGACGATAGTCTTGCGTGTGGAGAGAATCAACAAAACATTCATTGGATGTTCTGTTCAAGAAAATCGGTGAATGGTATTCTGGAGGCGCTGCGTTAAAGTGTCTCGAGCGTGTAGCGGAGGCAAACGAGCGCATCAAGTCACGTCACACGTGAGACATGAGCGCCATCTGACAGTTTTTCAAAAACAAAGCACGTGGCTCTGAGACGGGTGTGCGCGCCCGCCTCAGAGGTGATATTGTGTAGAACACAAGGCGACGGGTAGGTGGCACCACCGTCTCGTTTTAGCAAAGCGTTGGAAGCAATCGCCTTTCCGTGCAAGCGTTGGATGGTCAGCGCAGCGTGATAAGCGCTACGGTCCTTAAAGTTACTTATGTACGCCTTTTCTAGTAAAAGGCGCACATGCAGAATATATACGTGTTGTTATGGTGCCCCAGACACGCGCAAAAATTGCTTTTTAACCGACAATCGCGCAAGTATGAACGCTGAATCTTGAGCAGCATAGGTGGGTGCTGCGGATGGGGTCAGACAAATGTACAGACAGACAGACCAAAATTTTTGCGTCGAAGGTCCCCAAGAAAGAATATTGTCTTTAAGACTATCGTCTTTAAAATTCTGGAAGTCCAAAAATGGGGTTTCTAATGCGCTATCGCAAGTGTGGCCTTTAAAGTGATTCGGTAAGGCACGCACCTGCCGACTACCTTACTTTCCGCCGCTCCTCTCCAAGCGTCCGCGCCGCGGGAGGCGCTCCTGTAGGAAGCGCGTGTGTGTGAACAGCATTCCGATACACCGGGTCCGTATGGCATAACGTCACACCAAGTAAGAGCGAAATGAATCGGGGCCCATACACAGCGCGCCGCGAGAAAGCCGGCACGCGGCCGATCCGATCTCGCAGAAAGCGGTACAACCGGAACGTGCCGCGTTTCCCTCAGCCACCTTCCCTCTCCCCCTCCTTCGCAACAGCTTGACGGGCGTCGTGGATTCCGTATCGGCTGCAGACCTGTTGCGGTGGGCGCCCGAGCGCGCGATTTGCATAACAGATCGCCGCCGTTGCTGGTGGTGGTCTCGCGTGTTGTCGTAGAGTGTCCCCGGCTACATATTGCCCCGCTCGCGTGTGCTATAAAAATCTCCGAGGACCGGCTTGTTTCATCTCGACGCCGCCGTGGCATCCGTGGCGTTGACCTCGCGTGTGTTAGGCGCAGAGAGGATGGCATTCGTTGCGGAGGCGTCGGTTGTGGATGAGAGCCGCGAATTTCGCCCCAGTGGTACGCGTTGATCGTTACTTCGGTGGGAAATTAAGTGCAGTATGCGATTTTCGCTGGGGTGTCTTGGATCGCAATCGAGACCCGATCGGGATAAGAGGCCAATTTTACGAGTTAGCGTTAGGAATCGTCCAAGCATTTGACCTAACACACAGGAGCGGTCGCTTGATTACACTCCGATGGATTGCTGGACACTGCGGCCTGGTTGGCAACGAAACAGCCGATAGCGAAGCAAGAGCGGCAGTATACAACGCTCCTATGTACGTCAAAGTACCCTACTCGCGAAGTGACGTCAAAACATTGTTGAGATCACTCATGCGCGAATGCGCTGCCACTTACTGGTCGCTACCAGATCACCGGAACAAGCGCCTGCGGGAAACAGACCCCGGTATGACTTTTCGTCTTCCAGATAAAATCAGCCGAAGACATGCTAATATACTGCACCGAATTCGCCTGGGCGTCGCCTTCACTCGCCACTACACCCACCTAATCGGCCGTACGGACAGCCCGAATTGTGAACGCTGCCAAGTGCGCGAAACGATAGCTCACATATTTTGTGACTGTGCATTATACGTGGCGCAAAGAAAAATGCTAACTGCAACGTTGGCAAGCATTGGACGAACACCATTAAGTGAAAGCCAGATATTGTCAGCAATGAACGACCAAACAGTGTCAAAAACTCCTACAAAGGCGGTTCTAGACTTTATAAAAAGCACTGGACTAGAAACTAGACTGTAGGGTACTATGCTAAGTGGCTACTGTACATATACGCACCACCTCTTCTTGTTTCCATCATCACCCTTCATCCCTCTTTCCTTCCCCTTTCCTTTATCCCCTGTGTAGAGTAGCAGGCTAGAGCGAACTAGCTCAGGCCGACCTCTCTGCCTTCTAATAAATTCTCACTCTCTCTCTCTCTCTCTCTCTCTCTCTCTCATCTATCGACTGCGATGGTATCCCTTCCGCGTCTCGCGCAGACGGAGAGGAAGGTGGCCTTTTGGGCACGTTCGGCGCAGCTCGAGTCCGAACGGTTGAGCGCTGGCCACTGGTGTCGAAGCACACACAGGGCGCGCGGACGCTATATACCGACAGCGCTGATGTTCGATTGTCACGGGTCGCGGGGTCGAATCCCAGATGCGGCAGCTTAATACCGATGGAGGTGAAGCGCTAGAGCCTCGTGCGCTCAGGCTTGACTTAGTTTCCTATCAGAGAACCCCTATAGACGTTCGATATTTCCGCAGCCCTCCACTTTACGGCGTCATCGATCACCATATTGTGGCTTTGGAACTTCGACCGCCAACGATACCTAACTTATAATTAAATGTGACTGAGACGTACACAATTACCTTCAGATGGCAATGTCATCGAACGTAACCGTACACATTATGCGCCTTCAATCAATAAACAACCAAAAAATAAAATCAAGCCAAATTTTACTGAATATATTTGTTTAACTTTTTTAGCTGATTGATGTTACAAGCTTGTCACCTGAACGTAATTTTAATTGAATAAATCGCCTGACGTTATAAATATTCGCAGAGATATACGTCAGTCTGATATATCAATGTGTTACTCAGTTGAGAAAATGACCCGCCGCGTTGCTTTAGGGCTAAGGTACTCGGCTGTTGACCCAGGTCGCGGGATGGAATCCCGGATTTGCAATCCCGGAGGTGAAAATGCTGTAGGCCCCCTGTGCTTAGATTTAGGTGCACGTTGAAGAACCCCCAGGTGGTCGAAATTTCCGGAGCCCTTCACTACGGTGTCTCGCGTAATCATGTGGTGGTTTAGTTAGGACGGTAAACCCCGTTAATCATTTTCAAAGTTGCGATTCTTGTTTCAATTGAAGCTGCGATAATACGCGCGTATTTTATTCTCTCACTTTAGGTGGTGCGTGCACGCGTTCAAGCTTTTTAGTGCGGGGAGTGCGTTCCTAGGACAAAATTCACGACGCTATACGACGCCGAATTCCGTTCACGCGCACGAACGGCGTAAGCGCTATACACTGGCACAGATTGGCTTCTTTGTCACGCTTCATAGAAGGACGTCTGAGCAGGACTTAATTCCGAAGAGCCGTTATCATTATCGCGTGCACGCGCCCTATACCTTCGTATACGTTGCTCAATTTTTTTCCCCGCAAGTTTTCAAAAGTGCGCGCGCGTCGCTTCAGCTCCAAGGCCTCTCGTGTTGTTGCTCCGAATGAAAAATGTTGCTTC
The DNA here is from genome assembly GCF_043290135.1 of Rhipicephalus microplus. NCBI lineage: Eukaryota > Metazoa > Arthropoda > Arachnida > Ixodida > Ixodidae > Rhipicephalus > Rhipicephalus microplus. Next base: position 10,808,323 of record NC_134708.1, on the reverse strand, counting down.
GAGGCAAGGCGGTCGCTATATAGACTTGTCGTCCGCGTCTATAGAGAAACGATTTACCCCCGTATTCACAAACGCTCCTCCACTCAAGGGCTCTCCTCGACTTGAAAAATTTGATAGGAGCGCCGTCTCTTGGCAGACCAAGTCACTGCATATCGGCAATGTTCTGCAGCGATTCTTGAGAAGCGCAGCGTCAATTTCTGTCGAGCAGCGGCGCAGTGCTCAAATCAGTCAAGTGAAGGATGGAATTCGAGTCGAGAAGCGTTTCTGGATACGGGGGTTAGTGGGTCGAGATTGCGTTTTTTTTTTCAGTTCTATAATTTCGTCCACGCGGTCACCTTCATTGTCTGCATTGTCACTGTCGTCGGGCTTTGTCGTGTGGTCGTACAACGCCACTCCTAATCACCGCAAGGTGACACGTGAAACACGAATGGAGCTGTAGTTTATTTTTTGGTTTTTGTAACGCCGAAACAATGTTCGCGATCGAGTGCTTTCGTAACGGAACTGATGTGTACTACACCCCTTTGCACGCCAGGCGTCAAGCTTGGGATGAGGGTTGGATTGCAGCTTCGCCGCTTATCTGCGCGCCTGCGCTGTGTGCATGTTAAACGGTGCAGCGAACACCACGAAGTATGCTTGACGTTCAAGTGTAGTGCGTTTCGGGAAGCATATTGAATGGCGCAGTGATAAGCCGAACGAGCGGAAATTTCATTTTGGGTTACACTTGCCGACTCTTACGCGCTCGATAGTCGCGAATGAGTTTTGTTTGGTGGTGAAACATTTAATAACCATTAAATGGTTACAGAGAGGTGATTGGGTTTAGTTTGATGTCGCGTCAGCGTGCATGTAGTAGCCGCGCCTCTTCCGTAAGAAACAACCCGTATTTCGGCCTCACTAATTACTAATACATAATTGTTAGAGTTTAACGTTCTGAAACCACGACATGACTACGGGAGATGCCGTAGGAGAGAGCTTCGAAAATTTCGACCTCCCGAGGTTTTAAGTACACGAGCCTCAAACATTTTCGCTTCCAATTAAATGCGACCTCCGCTGCATGGATTCGATCCCGTGACTTGCTGATGCTTAAGGCGCAACCATCACATAATTTCACTAATGCGTGACGAACAATGAAACCCGATTGCAAACTTAATTTTCAGTCTGTTCAACAGATATACGCAAGACGTAGGAATTATTCAGAAACGTACGTCCCTCAAATCTATCAAAAAGAACGTTAAAGCTTGCCACCTTTTCAGTCCTCATGATTAATAGGTTGTGTATGGTGAATTGATACGCTCAAGGGTTGATGTCTGGGCAAGTTGGTTCGTGGTGCTTCAGAATGATGATGATTATGATTATTATGATGATGCTACAGCGGTGTTTTCATCTGCCTTTTTCTCGTAGCCCATGCTTTCGTTAATTGGCTTTCTTCGGGAAATTATATGTTCCTGAGGTTTCGGTAATTGTAATTTTAGGACTCTTTCTTTGTGATTGTAAAACTGTGCACGTTCTTCACTTTGTATAAGACTGCTTTCTGTGTTTGTGTTGGTACAGTGATCTTTGCCTGCGCATTCTGGTGCAGGGGTACTCTCAGACAGAACGCATTTGGTTTTTACCCGTGTATCCGATACGTTGTTGTAGGAAATAGAGATGAATGAATAATTGACTCGATGAATGAATGTATTGAATCAATCAATCAATATAAATATACAGTGTACAAACACACACGAGAAGGAAATATTTGCACGCCGTATCCTTTCATGAAGAATACGTACGAACTAGGTCAGCTCTCCTTTATTCAATCAATTTTTCTGCTCTTTAAGTGCGTAATTCTTCTAATCTAGGAGCGATTGATTCTAAAATATTTACTGCGACATAACTCAAGAAGAACAAAAATTACAGACTTATCGCCACCCATGCTGGTGGCATCCTCAGTATGCCCCGACACCAGATAAGCTGAGGTCGCCTAGTTCACTGCTAGAGTTTCCTAGCTCAGCCGTTAGTGTCTATGGGAGCTGCAACGAACGGCGCTTCAGCGAACATGCGAATGATGTGAAGTACACGGATTTGTCTAATCTTCGTACTGCTGGCTCTGTGTGTTCGTGTAGCATGCAGCAGCTTTGTCACGAAACAAAAATCGGGAAATGTTCAGCTGTTGCGCTTCACCACCTTATTCTTTTTTGGCTTACCATTTCAAATAGGGTCGCGAAGTTCAAAAGGGTTCGTTATTTTTTTTTTGAAACAAAAATGAAACCAGCAATAAACGAAGCCGCAAGTACAATTCCCTGCCCGCAAGTAAGAAGACGAGGCAAATTTGTATAGTACCCATCATTCCCATGGTCGCTGAACGATCGCAGCGCCACAGTCCCCTCTAGTTAATTTTAGGAAACCATGCTGCTAGCCACACAAGTTTGTGTAAACGTCTGGTAGGGTTCCGCGGTTGTTGCTCGCTGACTTGTCGCGACGAATGAATCATTATTTCAGGACTCCCCAACCTCATCCATCGCGACATAACGGGGTGCAACTACCGCTGACTCCTATCGAACGTTTACACGGAACTATGTGACTATATCAGTGGAGTGGGCGACCTCTGCTCACTTGGTGGCGAAAATTCAACGGAATCTTGCTTTACTTCTGTTTACTCAAGTCAGAGTAAACATTTGAGGATCATGAACTCAGCCGGAATGAGGAACATTCTTGCATCTAGCTGTGACTGTATAAGTTGCAATGCCAACTTCAGGCTGGATGGAGTATTTTTATGCACTTTGTGTTCCAGACAACGTGATTCATTTGATATGTGGGGGTTTAACGTCCCAAAACCACCATATGATTATGAGAGACGCCTTAGTGGAGGGCTCCGGAAATTTGGACCACCAGACAACGTAAACATACGCATTTTTGTCAGAACATTTCACTTCCTGTGAACTTTTGCTGCTTGCGAGTGTAGCTGCCGACACCCAGTCTATAGCCTGGCGGCGATCGTCGGCGCGCGCCCCAATGTATACCCGAACATTCGTCGCCTCGCGGTGGCTTTACACGCGCCGTGTATAGTGTGCTACCGATTTATCTCTCCGTTTCCTCTTCGTGGCCTGTAAGCCCAGGCAGTGTGCGTGACATCGTAGCTGTTAGTCTAATCATGTGACCATACAACTCGATCGCTCGTGCCTTTGTTGTCCGTTTTCACTTGGTCGTTTCGCTCCCACTCTTTGACGCGCGCCTTTTTCGCCGTGCTCGACCTCGCGTATTGCGGCCGGAGGACGACTCGTTGAGAAGCGGTTAGGAGAGGGCGAAAGGAGACCTGCTCAGCGGCGTGAAATGTTCGATGGATGGCATGCCGCCTGCCTGCATGCGGATTTGAAAGAATGAAAGCACACACACACAAAAAAACCGTTAACGTTCCCGTTCGTATATAGCGGTTCGAGGCGGTGTCGCTTACCGACGAGGAGAAGTGCAGCGTCTGGAGAGACGAACTGGAAGGCGAAATTGCGACACCGTTATGGGTATATTACGAAAAATGTACTGGCTAGTCAGCAGAGTCAGAGGCTATAAGATTTCTCTATTGAGGCACCCTCAAGATTATATACACTGCGGCAAGTCACCTGCGGGTTTTTGCAAGCCTCAATTTATTCGTAAGCGCTAAACGTCCGCCACGGCGGTGTAACGATTGCGGTGCTTGGCGCTGCTGACTCGAAAGGTCTCGGGTTCGATGCCGGTTGCTAAATGGGGAAAAGCATGGAACACCCGTAAGCTCAGATTTAATAGTGATATATAGGGGGTTAGACATGCCAGAACCACGATGTTATTAATGAGGCAGGCCGTAAGGGAATGCTGCGGAAATTTCAACCATCCGATTGATGATGCTCCTTAAAATCGCGCAGTCCACGGATCATGTCGCCTCTGTTGAAATGTGCCCACGGAGGCCAGGATCTGACCTGCGACCTACAGCTGAGCACCATAACCGTTACATTACGTCGGCTGGTTGTATGCTTAAATTTACTTGATACGTGGTGGTCTTCGAAATGTGTTATTTTTGTTATTAGAATTATTATAATTCTTATTAATTGAGGAAGCAGTTGATGAATTGATGCTGTGTGTAGAAAGTGTAGACCACACTCTGTTCACTTCGTGTGCGTTTTGATGTGTAACATGAAGTTCTATGTACGCTCTGAACTCAGTTTTCAAGTGCCTTCGCTGTTGCCTTGTATTTAGCGGCTGTGGCTCGGTCAAGCTGTCTACTACAGGTTTTTCTGCAGCTCCCCTGTCAATGTATTTTCTTTGGCAGAAATAAAATTATTATTATTATTAGTTGCGCTGAAGAGCCGCAGGTGGTCGAAATCATAGCGAAGTTCCCCCACTATACGATGTGTCGTATGGTCATGACGTGGTTCTGACACGCGAAAAAAAAAAAAAAAGGCGTCAGTATTGGAAGGCGTTAAAACGCGCAAATATTTGTTGTTCAGAAATGGGTAACAGCAATTCCTGTGACTCCGCATTCTCTCACTCGAGGCTGCAGATGTTAGCATCAACCTGGGTTGTTTGTAGAATCATGTAGCACGGAAGTTCGAGTTAAGTCTTGGACAGTAACAGTCACGACACGGTTGTGCGAACTCCAGGGGCAGAAATTGGCGCAGAAACTATGCGATCGAACATTTCGTATAGATCTGCGGGCACGTCGTGGGTGGTCTTCCATCACTTCGGGTAGAGTGTGCTAGAACTTATTCTAGTACACTCTACTCCGGGGTATTCACGCAGCCCCCACTGCCTTTCTTGTTCTTGCTCACCTTTTGGCCGTGGCGCATACCCACTATGGGTGATTGGACAAGATATGAGTGGTTTTAAAAAACATTATTGCAGAAGGGTTTGTTGAAGGGCTAGTTGGTACAGCGCTTGCGTCGTGTGTTCAGTCTTTCTCCGTTCCATTTTTTGCGCTGTTCCCCCCAGTACTGAAAATTATTGTTCAGATTTAGAATAATGGAGATTAATATAACGATTAGCGATGACCTTGGAAATTGTGGTGCTTTCCCGTTTTCCAGTATTTTCTCGTTGTGCGTGCTCGGGCATTGTTTTTGTTCACCTACTGCCCCTGGTGCATACCCACTGTGGGGGTTGGCGAAGAATTGGGTGGTTTTGTAAAATAATCTGCAGATTTAGGATAATGGACGTTACATTACAAAAAAAAATTTAGATAGCCTCGAAAATTGTGGTGCTTTTGCGTATAATTGTTTAAATAAAGAAAAAGTAGTTTATGTTTAAATTAGACCAATACTTGAGTATATTTATGTAATGTTGTAGACACGTCAAGTTTGATGACCCGCTACTAAACTTTCATAAAATAAAGCAATACCCTTATTTTTTATACGTATATATTTATGCAGGCATGTTAGAATAGTAATGTTGGTTAACTTGCCAACCGTTTGGTTTCATTAACAGTCCCGGATGGGCACGCATACTTTCATTGCAAAACTAATAATTAGGCCCCAAAATACAAAAGGACATGCGTAGATTAATCCATTAGTAGTACTACGTTTTCTGATTGGCCTCACGCATAAATTACGGCTAGCTTAAACACATTCAACAACAACATTAATAAATAATAATAACAATAATGCCGTATGCATGGTGAGCCATTACAGGGGCGTCAACATCGTGATCACCATACCATAGTCGGGCGCGTTGACAGCACGCAGCAAGCCTTTACATACGTTCGATAGCACTCTGTGAAGTGAACACAGTGTTGCCTGCCGAGAAGGTGGCGGCGAAGGTAGTGTGCATACCGACTCAAATGTGAAACGAGAGTGAAATGCGAAGAAAACGAGCCTCAACTCGCACAGCAGAAAGGTGGGGCACGCAAAAAAAAAAATAAAAATGTCCCTGTGCTTTCATGTCTACCTCTTTTACATGCCCTGGAGCGTGTCAGTATGTCACTGTCGCTCTCTTCTCTGCGTCCTTGCGTTTGGTTTTTGTGTTGTTTTTTAGTCACTTTACTCTTCGCAATTTTTTCCCCCTAAGAGGCGCCTTCGCTCTGAAGCCGATGAAAGTTGCCTTCGCGGAAGAAGACGTTGGCTACGTTTTAAAGGCGTTTTAAACATTGAAGAAGAAACACAAAACGCAGAGACTTCAAGCGGTGTGGCACAGGTATATATAAACGACGTGGAGTGGTCTTTAAAGGGCGATGCACTTACGCCAGGTGTGCATGCGTTCATGTGCTCGTGTGCGCATGCGCCATCGCTCTTGCTTTCTTGTGCGCGCGAATGTTTCTGTATACGCGCGTTCCCTTTTCATCGACCCGGCTGTGCCTCTTTAAGCAATTATTCTGCCTGAATTTCGGCTCGAATGCAAAAAAAAAAAAAACAGGCTATGTGATTACGAAGAGCGCTGTAGCGGGTGTCAGCGGAATACTGTATACCCTTAGGTAATTTTTAATAATTAACTACCATTATATCCCAGCACATAAATTGTAATACTTTTAACTTATTCCTTAGAATGCAGGCACAATCAAAGTTCGCAAAATTGTTTGCACTCCACCGCCATTGAGATGTGACCGGCGCGGCCGAGAATCGAACCCACGACCTCAATCTTTGCAGAGCAACATCCTGAGCCAAGGGGTCTCAAACATGCGGCCCGCATCTTCACAAGAAAATAACGTTTTCCTACCGGTAAAATAATAGCGCTGTGTTCGGGCAAGCCACTAAGTTGGACTGATGGCAAGCTTTTTTTTTTTTTTTGGCAACTTGTACGATCATTGCGAGTTGAAGCATCACCATCACTATAGCAGAAAACCATTTCTGAATCAGAGTACAGGTTTAAGTCATTGTGGCAATCCGTGTCGATATGTTTTTCCGAAACACGTCTAATTTCCTTAAAAAATAATCACGTGTGGGACATGGCAAAAGTGTTTTTTTTTTCTTCGAATGGTGTGGTCAGCGGACATTTTGTTCACACCCCTCCCTCCTTCCTTCCCTCCCTCCCCCCTCTCTCTCACTGCTCTAACACTCTTTTACTGTCGCAGCCGTTGTGGGGCTAAATTTCGTGACTGGGACTCATTGAGGTGAGATTGAGACTCCTCCCCTACATTTCTCCGCCATCAAAAACAAACTACGGCTTACAAAAATTGGCAACCATAATACTAGACATATTAAACGAATACCCAGGTATTGAAACCTACCGGGAAATAGAATCTGGGCAACATAATTTAAAGAGCAAGGAAAAGAATAGTTCCTGCGCTTTAGGTTTTTGTGCTCACTTGCGTATTAAATGTTGTGCAATGTATATAACACAATATTTTTGAACAAACACTGCCAAATGTCTACATCTGTTCGTTGCGTTTCATCTCTGTTTTTCTTTTTCCTCTCCAAGCGAAAGGAGTAGCTTTCTGTGGTGTTCTTGTGTTTTTGCACTTACGTAAATTGCGAGCGACAGGCATCGCACTGCCGCAGCTGTTGCCCGGATGACGAAGCCTATATAGTCAGGCACCTTTCGGGCCTTTTGATGCGTGTCCTAAGACAATTGAGAATCGCCTTCATTAAAGTCCGAATGAATGAATAATTGTCAGTGTGTGATAAGCCTCCACGGCGGGTCTTACTCTTTATAGTGCGTATTATCGCTATGTGTAGAACTAAGAAGAGGAGCTGCAGGATATGCGGTTACGAAAAAAAAATCGCCGTTCAAAAACACTGTACAATAGTCAACCAGCCATGCTTAAACGTGCGGGCCAGGTGCTTATCACAAACTGGGATCTATCCTAGCGTCCCTTGTTCTAGCTTTTCATTGCTTTGTCGCTACATCTAAGAGATGCGTGCTTCACACTTTCCCTTTGGTTTACCTTAGTTGAAAAGACATTAACACCTCAAGAATATTAGGGGTAGCGACTCATGGATGTGAAAGACGCCGTATGGGGAGGACTACGGAAATTTCGGCCACCTGAGGCTCTTTACCGTGCACCCATATTTTTAAGCACACACACATGTTTAGCATTTAGAAATGCCGTTCTGCACCAAACTGCGGCTGGTATTCGAGCCCGGGACCTTGGGGACGGGCCAGTGATGCAGCACCTTAGCTATAGACCCACGTGGCGGGTCTAAAAAGCCACATTGTTTACACAGTTTGACAGCTGCACCTTCTTGTCTAGAAAAAACCCGCTCGGGTTGTTCACCTTACCGCCTGTTGTTTCTTTATTCTTTTCGCCAAGTGCGTTTCGCACGAAAAACTCCAACGAGGCAGGAACCCATTTGCTTGCACGCCGCCCCCTCTCTCTCTCTCTCTTTCCCTCTCTCTCCACGTCGTTCTCACGCAAACACGGCACGAGTGCGCACAGAAGACTCACTCACTAACTCGCTCAAGAGCCGTCGCTCGCTGCTTTGCGCCGTCCGCGGAAGTTTCTCAGGGAAGCAACACTTGCGCTTTCGCCCAAGTGCTATATAGTACACCCCCCCCCCCCCGCCCCCTTTCACTCAATAAAAAGAGTACTTTAAAACGGCAAGAACGACCAAGCAAGACTGCAGCGTTGCTCTTATTCGCTATTTTATGCATTTTTTTATTCCACTGTTTTTTTTTTTGTCTGTGTGTGGTTTTTGTACGATGATCCGCCTGCAAACAAGCTCAATTTCGTACGCTTTTAAAGCGTTCCTTCAAACGAGTTGGAAGGGGCACACGGTTTTATTTTTGCCCATGTGTAGCAGTTTGTTATATCCTGACACGGGACGTCGTGCGGACATGGACGTTGTTGTTACTCGACAGCGAAGCCTCGCGACTTCGACGCGCAGAACGCGTTCTCCCCGGTGGTCCCACGAGTGGCCGGCACTCGGACTAAAACGCTGAAACAAGTCGTTGGCACGTGTAGGAAAGCGCTTGGATATTGGAGTTTGTGTGCTTACCGTTTTATTGTTTTTTTTTTGGTTCATAGCTTTGTTTTTCGAGCTGATCATATCTTCAGTGAAACTGGAAACAAAAGTTGCGATGCTAATATTTTCTCTCTTTCATTTATATGTGAAAGACATTGGAAGGTGGGCTAGGTCTATCAGATCACCATGATGTCAACATTGAAACACAAGAACAAGCAGGATTGAAAGAAAAATGGGAGAAAAAAGATAACAAGACGTGAACTGTACACATACGATCTGTCTCTAAAAGCAGAGTTCCGCTTGCACGCGCGCAGCGTCATTTCATACCACGTTAGCGCTTGTGCTCTGTGTGTATCACTTTATTAATTTGATTGATTGATTGATTGATTGATTGATTGATTGATATGTGAGGTTTTAACGTCCCAAAACCACCATATGATTATGAGAGACGCCGTAGTGGAGGACTCCGGAAATTTCGACCACTTGGGGTCTTTTAACGTGCACCCAAATCTGTGCACACGGGCCCTTTATTAATTTGTATCTCGTTTATTTTACGCTTCTAAAATGAACCCGAAAGCGCTCCCCGCCCGATTTGGCTGTGGCATTCTTGTGACAGTACTAGCTTTATAAGTACACGAAACCTGCCGTTGGAATTGCGTCAGCGACAATGTTACACGAACCAGCCGTATACCTGCTAATGCGGCATTGCAGAAAGTATTGACGCATACATATAAACACCGTGACGCGCGTCTCTTCGGGCAAGCGCCAGCTCTTCGAGGGAAAACGTGTGGGCAGATGGTCGCGCCGCTTCCGCGATTAGAGCGTGCCGCACGCCGGTCGGTCATTTGCGAGCGACTGGCGATTCGTGCCAACAGTTAACGGCGCCAAGTAATTGGAGCTCGCTCCACCGGCATCGGTAGATGCTAGCCCGTGCTGTCCGATGTCTTTTGCATCAGCTTCCCATTACACACTGGAAGTCTGTGAACGAAAAGAAGAAGAAGAAGCAAATAGAAGAAAAGCGCAGACTCTGCACGTGGGAGTTTTTTGACAACCATTGAGCTTTACACAGAGCCTTGACTGGTGTGAACTTATCCAGCTTATATCGCTGTCAAGCTCAAGCTGCACGTTAGTTTATTGCTGTTGCTTGATTCGCAGTGAACAAACCTATTTCTTGTTTGTTGATGCTACTGTCTCTATGATGGCAAGCATAATGTAGCGCAGCGCAAAAAAAAAAAAAAGACAGACAACAAGTGAGCGAGAAAACGAGGACACAGTGCATTTACGATCGTTTGTTGTCTTTTTTTTTTTTGCGCTGCACTACATTATGAACAACTTGTTCCAACTCGTCCAAAAAGCAACGTTGCTATGTTTCTATGACCGAAGACAATGGAACAGGAGCGCAGACTATCAGCCATACGTGCATGAATATAGTGGACCTTCGTTCTGCTTACCGTCGAAAAGGTAACTTTAATAGGTTATTCTGCAGCGTTGTCTAACTAACACGCCCGTAGCTAATGAGACACATAAAATATAAATGCGCGTGGGCGCGGCCACACAGGATGCAGACCAACACCTGCGCACTCTGCGAATAGAGAATGTTGGTTTAGTGCGCGCAACGGCCTAGAGTCCGCAACGCGCGAGAGGAAGCAAGAGTGCGCATGCGCCAAACCTAGGAGATGCGTGCGTTTGCGCACGCAGAGGGTATGCACGCTATCTAGATCTTGGCGCTTGTATACGTGGTGCCCGCTACAGCCGTGGCGCACCTTACCAGCGGCTCTCGCGAGATATCGAACGGCCGAGACCGAAACAGACGAGATGGCTGCGACAAGCTACACTATGGTGGTCGTGGCAGTGAATGGTGTCCGTTGAATTTAGGTGGGCTTGGGCGGTGACCTGAGTAACCTGAAGCGAATAGGTGAACAGGTGCAGTGGACTGTGATCGCTGCTAAGCCGGAACACAACGTTGCATGATCGGGCAACGTCATTTACGGAGAAGTATGCACCCGGTGGGGACGTGAAGCATGCACGGCGACGGATTTGTGAGTTGTGGACGGGGCTTCGTATGTTTGATCCCTCTGAACTGCGGTATGGTTGCTGCGTGTGTCTAACCGGCCGGTGGCTGAATGATCGCCTGTAAAAGCATTCTAAGTGTTAGAAAATAAAGGTTAGTTCTAATCGTGCATAGCGTGCATGTGTTTTGAATACGCGTTCGTGTTTCACGAGCTCAGGTGAATTTTCTCGCACTCGATGTCCTCGTCATTGTGAAAACAGCTTTCACGGCACGTGAAGACTGACATGTGATGAAGTTTCCGCCAATGGGGGCATTCTTGTATTTAGTGTTTAGCAAGACCAGTTCAGTTCTTTCTCTGTTAATTTTCCCGTGGTTTCAGAAAATGTCCGTAGCAAAAATAAATGTTAAATTGGCATTACATCGGACAGCTAAGGAATGGAACACCCTACCGGATACTGTTGTTAGCATTCAGGATGCAGAAGCCTCTAAAAATTCCCTGTCAACCATCACTGAACCGTAATAATTATTTTTTTCGTGTGACTTACCATGCTAATTCTTGTGTAATGGTTTCTAGTGTCATCCTCCTAGTATGGCGTGTATGTATATTTTGTGTACTTGGCAATGTTTTGTACCTTATAAGTGGTATCTTTTGTCACTGCAGAATGTTTTTATCTAGAGTCCACAAATAAATATACCTTTACCCCCCCTTCCCCTCTTCTCTTTTTGTTTTGTTTGTTTCTGCCGCTTCAGCTATGTCGTAAAATTTGTTTTTTGTTTTGTTGTACATCCAACTTTGCCTTTACCTATGTCTTGTGTCCCCACCCCTCATGTAATGTCCCTTCTGTTAGGGACCCTTGAAGAAAATACAATAAAAAATTTAAAAAATAAGCGATCGTCTTCGCCGTCTTTGTCCTGCACGCTGCTAGTTGACCTAGAATCAACACCTCAAACCACTACTCGTCCTCGAAAATATCAGCTTGTCACATGCCTTGACTTGCGTATTGCGTCGACGAATGTCGGTTAGTACAGTTTCTTGCTTTCTCCATGAGATGGCGTGAAGCAGCACTCATAAATCAAGCCTGTTGACGCACAGGGGCAGTACACGTTCCGAATGTTGCGCACCGTAAACTAATGCTGTAGGAGACGCAGCGCGTATACCACGTTGCGGACGTACAGCCTTGCGTACTCTTAACAAATTATCTGGGGCGCACAAGTATCTGAGTACAGTATATGCAATCGGGTACGTCTAATAACTCGCATGGTCCCATGTACATTTGCTTAAGACAACTCGAAGGTGAAAGCTATTGATCTATTTTTTCTTTACAGTCTATTGCATTGTCTTCCCTCGCCGCTCCGAGATATTTACTGTGACCTGGGTGCTTTTTCAAGGCCCCTGGGGTATGGAGGCGTTCGAGGCTTTCTACTGCTCACGCGCTTTTGCTGTGCCTCGGAGGAGGGTTCTGGTGACATTGTTACAAGACCTCGCGACGACGCCACAAATTTAAGCGACCCGTGTGGTCATGTGATAACGCCATATTTCATCGAACGATGATTTTTTTTTCATTACTCGTGCTGTTATTGACGGTCGCGTTTCACGTTTGATGGGCCGTCTAAGGCTTCCTCCCGCATAACGTTGCTGAAAAAGTCTGCCCCACGGGAAGATCGCACGGTGAGACGGGCACACCGCGAACAAGCAGCGTGGTGGTGTCGCCGCTGAAGCGCCGGCGACGTTGGCGTGGCTAGCGCGAGACGTTGCGCGCTGTATACGGCGTCGACAATGGCTCCTCGCTGCGGCGAAGGGGCCATTCACCGCGCAGCGAGACGCGATCCGTGTAAGCGTTGCGTGCTCGTGCCTACAAAAGGAATCGGGCTGGGACTGGGCTATGCGGCCGCACGGGGCGGAGCCGTCGTGACTTTACTTTCTGTAATGCGCGCCTCGCGGTGTCGTTGACGATGAACGACAACGCCGCACGTATTGTTGTTCCGTGCGCGCGTAACATTGCGATGTATACTATACCGTGGAGGTGTGTTTGTTTATGTGTCCGCGTGTTCAACGATGTGTAGCTCCGAAAAGATTGGACTGAAGCTTTGTGCTGGAATCGAACATTACAAGATGTAGATCACTATTGGCGCTGCCGCCACCGTCCGTCCGTGTCTCTATGGAGATTTCGCTCAAGTAACAGGCGTACTTAACAGCATATCATCATCGTCACTGCGATATTTATTATTTTCATTAGATATGGTGTCCCTTTAAGGAATATTCAATAACCCGTAGATTGCATACCTACATCTATCTATCTATCTATCTATCTATCTATCTATCTATCTATCTATCTATCTATCTATCAATCATTCGCGACAAATGTCGTAATCACCTCATATGCCCATCTGGTGACATCACATCACTTTCTGTATATATATATATATATATATATATATATATATATATGAAAGTAGATGCGCTTTCACATAACAACTGTTTATTGTGCCGACGTTTCGACGGGAACCCCGTCTTTTTCAAGGCTTGAAAAAGACGGGGTTCCCGTCGAAACGTCGGCACGATAAACAGTTGTTATGTGAAAGCGCATCTACTTTCATATTTATAACCTTGCGGCAACCGAAGTTATTCTTCTGCGCATGCCATATATGCCATATATGCCATATATATATATATATATATATATATATATATATATATATATATATATATATATGGCATGGTTGCGAATTCGGACGTCGCTTTTAGTATAGAGGGGGAGAAGTGAATCTTAGAAGAGAAAAAAGAAGAAAAAAAGTGAGCCTCGTAACTGTCTGCATCATAGTGTGACACCTCAACAGTGGCTCACGAGGGATGGGGGTAAGGAGGGATTAAAAGTATAGGGATAGAGATAGGCGCAGGGACAGAGAGACCCACATACAGAAATAAGGAGAAGATAGGAAATATGGACATGGCCGCAGGAGTCTGAGGATGGGGCACCACTCAGCGAGAGCTCTTGTCGGCCTCAGGAGATGGCGTAGGGCGAGCCAGTCGGCCAGAGCTGCGCTGTCGTCGGAGATCGCGGGGGCACAACCGCTCGGCACGAAATCCAGAGAGCGAGTCCATGCGTTCAGCTGCCGCGTCTACTTGAACGAGAATTCCGAAAGCAACGTGTACAGTTTGTCGGCAGTGGCCTCGGACGCTTCCTTGCTGGCCATCGCACTTTCGTTTCTTTGCATCCTAACTTTGGTACATTTTTACTGCGCAACCGAAGCTGTAAACAAGGAATCATCGAGTATATGGTAGGATCTGTGTACGCGGAACGCAGCCAGGTATAACAAATGAGAGTGATCGACAGTACGTTCCCCACAGCGGATGTTCTTTAGCGTCTTTCGTAGCGCGGAGGGTCGGCTGGCTACGCCGGCACGTAAACAAGCCATTGCGAACTTACGGAGGACGTTTGAGACGTGGATATTAGATTCGATTCATGTTCACTGCTAGCTGTAGTTTTTTTATTGGAAAGCTGATCAGGTCGCTTATATGTTCACGTCTTAACGAAGAAAGTAAAAAAAAAAAACTACCGATGATTTCAGTATTGCCCTATGAAAATTCTGAGCGCAGCTTTGTGAGAGTAAGGGCCAACTTTTAGTTGCTTAACTCAAGGTATGGATGCGCCATAAATTTTTTTTTTTGTGAACTAGTACAGCATACGCTACGCCATTGATAAGCGGGATACCAGCTACACATCTGTAGGGTATTATCTGCACTTGATTGATGTTGCATGTGGCTGATGACGGTGAAGACTTACGGCTGAGGACATTGCAGTGGGTGTGAAGCATTAAAACACACACCCGTTATCCGATTGGCATTTCATCATGGCTGGTACTCTTGTACCATGCTATATTGCACAGGTTAACTCGGTTCCTTGCCCGACGTGATGCATGTATAGGATCTATTTGCAAAGGAGTTTCAAGCACTCTTATCTGCATAGTCATTAAAATATTCCTAAAGAGAACGACTACAGTTTCAGCAGGACTGGTATTCAGAGTTCACGAAGTGCACTGCTCAAACACCCTTTTAGAACACAGTGGTATTTGTTTTGTAATGCCTACTGTTCATTTGTCGAAGCAGTTTCAAGTATTATGTATGCTTTGTATGTATGCAGACATAATTTGTAATTAATACCATGCAAGAGAAAAAAAAGTTGCAAGCTCTCCGTGGTACAATGCTCAGCTGCCGCGCACAGGGCTTTGGCTTAAATCCCATTGGACCCTAGGTATTTTTCCGCCTTTTATTTTTCCATGTTTCTCGCTTACTTTTTTAGGTCTGTCAGTTATGCCGGTGACGGCAGCATCGTTCAACGCAAGAACGGGCGCCTAAGAACTGTGCTCGAAAAAAAAAGTGCAGAATTAGTGAGCGATTACCTATCTATAGCACAGCTGTGCTATCAGATATATGCGAGTATAGTGACACGTGTGTATAGATATATCTGCCGTCTATAAAATGCATTCTATGGACAGAATGCCGTCTATAGACTGCATTCTGTCTTGACCAAGTGCGTGGCGTTTGAACAGGATTCGCTGCAGAGCCTATGGGTATACCCACCGGTTTTCGTAATAGACGTGCTGGTACCCCGGCTTGTTGGTGGTGCTTATTTCGTGAAGAACCCTCCCTTCGTGAAGAACTCGACCCTTTTCCTCAACGACGCTTCGCCGTACTTAAGTTGCGGAAATAACCTTATTTCGTATCCTGAAAGCCACTACTAGTCGAAAATATTGTGGCAGGGGCGTAGTGCTTGGGCGTTGGGTGATTTGGCGCATGCCGGTAAATGATGATCATAATTTATGTCTACGACACGCGTCAAACCTCAACGATAACAACCCTGCTACAATATACACGTGCTAAATAAAAAAAAAATCCGCCATATCCACGAAGTGAATGATGATGAGTGGACGAAGCTCCGTAGGTAAACCTGGTAAACCATGAATCCTCTGTACATTTTGCCCACTCGATTTTATTACATCGCTCCCCCTAGCGTACGTCGCCGCACTATATCGAACGATTGCCTTCAACCAATGACACGCGCCATATGTGACATCATTCCTATTTTATAAGACCTCGCGTCTTTCATCAACTACAAGTACCGCTTTCTAGTTTATAACATCTTGCATCTTTTCATCATCAGCTACAAGTACCACCATCTAGTAAACACTACAAGAACTAAACGAGAGGTGGCTACATACAGGAGACGGTACCGCCATCTAGTGAACACTGCAAGAACTAAACTAGAGGTGGCTACATACAGGGGACCGTACCGCCATCTAGTGAACACTGCAAGAACTAAACTAGAGGTGGCTACATACAGGCTACAGGGGACGCACAGCCCACGCCCTAAGGAGCTTCGCCCCTAAAAAATCACCCCCCGGTCCCTACCGGCTACGCCAGTGCTTTGTGGATAGTCTGCCACTTCCACTCCCTTACGAAAAACGACGTAACCCCTCTTCAGTCAGTCTCCACGTCTTCTTCGACCGAGAGCATGCGCAACGTTCTCTGCGCCGTCTTTGTCTTTCTGTCTCACAGTAATGCAAAGCGGCTCTCGCATTGGTGCCTGGCAGCGACTTGCTCGAGCTGCTTCTCCCGAATCGTGTCGTCGCGCTGTCCACCGACATTGTGAAGTCTTCATTCTTTGGTGGCACTCTCGTCGTCGCTTCTTTTTCAGCGATGTCGGTGAAGCGTGTTACGCGAAGCTTGCGTCAGTGGACCGTTAGTCCAGGACATAGCCGTCTTGTCAAAGAACTGAGGACCGAGTAAGAAAAAAAACTAGCCGAACAACCTGTGCATCCTCGTGCGGCCCATAGTATACGCCATACAGATTGCCCCACTGATCGCTTTAACCCCCGTGCGTTTGCGTAAGCGGTAATATGCTCATCGCGACGTAGCTCTTTAGCTGGCATCACCGGGATTTGGAATGATTGGAATGGATGGAATGATTGGAATGAATGGGTGGATGGATGAATGGATGGATGGATGAATGGATGAATGGACGGACGGACGGACGGATGGACGGACTTCTACTTTTTAGATCGGGCGGCGGCTAACGCCACCTAGCCGTAATACTTAGTTAACTGACCACTAGATTTTTTCCCCTTTAAATAGTGATGATGAGGATTCGTACTTTGCAGTGAAGGGTTTAATTTTCACGCGCGCCTTGACTTTAGCCACCAATCAGATAACCTCCTTCTAGTTAAGTCTACCCGCTTAAAGTCTATTTTGCCCTCCCTGTCCCGAAACCCCAGTGCTTTGAAAAACTCTGCGCCA
This sequence comes from Rhipicephalus microplus, assembly GCF_043290135.1. Taxonomy (NCBI): domain Eukaryota; kingdom Metazoa; phylum Arthropoda; class Arachnida; order Ixodida; family Ixodidae; genus Rhipicephalus; species Rhipicephalus microplus. The sequence goes on along the minus strand of NC_134708.1, from coordinate 10,791,183 downwards.
TCATCCTGAACTATAGGGCGAAGCCCTTTACAAAGCATCATCAAGTGTTCGGCAGTTTCCTCCTCCTCTCCAATTGCACTGCATACCCTGTCTACCCCTTTGTATTTGCCCGATATGTCTTGGTTCGAAATACTCCCGTCCTGGCCTCAAACGGTATAGAGAACTACCCCGAGTGTTATCACAGATTCTTTCCTTGGCGATTTCCTGCTTAAAAGTTCGATAGATCTCTAGTGCGGACTTCTTAATCATGCCAACTCTCCACATATCTGCATATGGCGCCATCTCTCGGTGGTAACGACAGCGTCCTCACACAAATCATGGCCTCCGAAATGGGCGCGCGCTCTTTCGAATGCCATGCATAAATAAATGGTAAATAGGCGAAAAAAAAGCTCATATATAACAAAGAAAGCTGTCTATCAAAAACGACTCCTGGTTGTACGCGGTAGAGACCACCATAGTCATCCTGGTATAATTTTAGCGTCGCGATTCAATGGGCGTGGCTTCCCAGAGCTCTATTTTACAATGTGGCCCCATGCGTTTCCAATAGGCCGTGTTGAATTGGCTGGGAAAGCTGTACAGTACGATACCGGAATTTCACTAAAATGTTCTAGTGGGTCTCTGCTGCGTAGTATTACGATTCATTTTCGATAAGTAGCTTTCTTTTGACTGATATTTTTTTCACCTATTTCTCATTTCGTTATATCAGGACGTCGGCTGTGAAAAAAAAAAGGATAACTGCTTTCAGCGAGGTTTCCACCTCAAATTTCTAAATTAGTGTCATTAACTTCCAATAACCATCTTGTAATTCATTATGTATACAATTCATATATAATCACTTCTACCTGAGTATTCGTTTATTGGTCAATCCCCCCAGTATGGGTGTGAACCATACATATAGTCATCATCATCAGTGGCTTCAAGGCCTCATTAGCGAATGCAAAAGGGGCCATGCGAGATTTTGGCTGACGTGATGGGGTAAGAGTAATTTTATTTAAAGTTGACGTGATGGCTGCGTGAAATTGTCTTCTGGTGTCTTCCGCGTTAAAACCACGATGTTATATAAGGCCACGCCGCGTAGCTTATTACTCCAGAATGACCTTAACGTCTTCAAACTTTTTAACTCGCACGTAAATTAACGAGTACATTTTCGTTGTTCAATTTCACAAATATTTAATGGTGACGACCGTATCCGGCACCTGCACCTGCGCCCTCGCGCTCAGGTAGCCTGGAGACCATGCATGGAATGCGCGAGGGTGAAAAATATCAAGGTGATATTTTTGTTAACGTCACCGTTCTATGCTACAGTGGCAAGGTTTTGCGCTGGGCACCTCGCAAGCAGAGATGGCATGCTTGAGCGGCACCCGTTCGTCCCTCGTAGTAGTGCGTAACACGTCTTACGTTTTGACCTGCAAGGTGGTGCCGGTTGGGAGACTTCTCCTGTGCGTTGTTGAACAATAAAAACTTCGCAGCGTGCGCGTTAACTAAAAGCCGAATTCTCCTGTCTCTCATTCCCCTTTAGTAACCATTGGCATGTACATTGAGCACCTGTCTCTGATTCCCCATTAGTAACCATTGGCATGTACAATAAGGAAGAAAAAAAAAAAACGCCAGGCCTGCGCGGAAGGCGCAGCACAGTCGCAGCGAAAGCTAGAAGAGCGACCTTTCAGAGCCTTTTCAATACGCTCATTGGGTAACTACTGCAAGCACACTAGCTTGGTACCCACTAGGGCATTAATAATAAACGTTTGGGTAGTAGGCCGGCATTCGCTATGCTATTTTTCGTCATTCTTCTGAGAAGCCTGGTATCCGCTAAACACTTGCAAGGAATTTTGTGCCAAATGTTCGTGCAGTGACTGACGACGATGAGGAACTGTGGCTGTGCGCCACAGTTAATAGGGAAACAAGAAGAAGCTCTTGTAAGGGGTTGGAGCATTGGACGGCCCACTCGTTAACGCTAATCGCATTGTGCGACGACTGGTCGTTCCTTCGCCGTTTCAAAACGCTTTACGAGTCGTATTAACGCGATTGCTTTCCCGACATCAAGCCTGCCTAAGGCAAGTTCGACAACAAGTCACAAGCACTGATGTAGCTCAGTGGTGGAATACTGGGCTGGCACCCAGCGGACCCGGGATCGAGCGCCACTGTGCCATTGGTGCTAGGCCATGTCTGCCTATAAGGCAAGTTTGACAAGTTCCAAGCACCGACGTAACTCTGAGGTAGAATATTGAACCGACACCCAGCAGACCCAGGTTCCCCACTGGGTTATTGTTGCTTTCACGCGATGTGGTTACGGACATCGGCGGGGGACAACATGCATTGATTGATTGATTGATATGTGGGGGTTTAACGTCCCAAAACCACTATATGATGATAAGAGACGCCGTAGTGGAGGGCTCCGGAAATTTAGACCTCCTGGGGTTCTTTAACGTGCGCCCAAATCTGAGCACATGGGCCTACAACATTTCCGCCTCCATCAAAAATACAGCCGCCGCAGCTGGGATTCGAACCCGCGCCCTGCGGGTCAGCAGCCGAGTACCTTAGCCACTAGACCACCGCGGCGGGTGGCGGACAACATGCAACTGCGCTTGACCCGAAAAGCGATCTCGTAAAACTTTCACTGTAAAAAAAAAAGTGAGATTTCTATGGTGAGAGCGGGCAAACGCATGGCGTGTCGGTAGACTCCGCTGGCGCCTTCGATAGGAATGTGCCTTTGACTGTCGTTTTGGCCGGCGACAAAGTGTGGCGCATGCAGAGAATGGAAAACACCGAAGATGACGCCAACTCCGCAGCCCCTTCATTCCTCTATATATATTATAATCATGTATAGGTGCAAGTTGAAGATTCCCGGGTGGTCGAAGTTTCCGGAACCCTCCATTACGGGGTCTCTCAATCATATCGTCGGACGGAAAACCTCGGCAACCATGATTATTTTTACTATATAATATGCGGAGTACCTTATACGTTTTTACAAGGTATCGCGCGAGGGGCTTTGCATCTGTGAAAAGAAAACATGCAAACGTAGTAGAAACACAAGGCGTATACGTTCCCCACCTACCTGTCCCTACTCGCTTGTCATTGGTTCCACCTTCCCCTCCCCGTACAAAAATCTTAGCGCCACCCCTACTGGTTTGATGAGGCATCAAACGGGTAGGGGTGTCGCTAGGATTTTTTTACGGGGAGAGGGGGCATCAAACAGGTAAGGGTGGTGCAAGGATTTTTTTACGGGGAGCTGAACCAACGACAATCGAGTAGCGACAGAAAGGTGGGGAACGTATGCCTTGTGTTTCTACTATGTTCTTGGGGGGCGAAAAGAGGGGTGGGGAGTCAGGCGAAAATTCTGCGGTGGAGGTTTCCGCCGCCCCTCATGCATGCCGCTAGCTGGCGCTGCCCGGAGGTTTGACCGACTGTGTCTACCGCCCCACCGCGTGGGAGACGAGTAATGTGAACAGTCATCGTCATGGCGACATCGCCATAGTGTGCCATGACGACGTCACAGATTGCAAAAGTTTATGACGTCTACATAACGTAACAAGTTCTGGTCTGACGTTACGTGACGTAACGCTACGTATGACCGTTTGTTCATTTGTTTATTGCACCCTCAAGGCCTGAGGACCTTGAGGGTGCAATAACCGTTTCGTTTACCGGGAGCGGTAAACGAAAATCTGGTAGTAATATAATACAATAAAATAGTACAGTAGCGCAGTTGTAGCGCCCTCCTTTGGGTGCTGCCCGAAACCGGAGATCGCGCGGCCTCAAGACGGCGCTTGGCAGTGAGGCCCGTGAAGCCATGGCTTGTACTCCCTGCTCCCTTATAATAAACGTATCGACTGCGAAGAAAACGAAAAAAAGATGGCTTTGGCCTTGGAGCCGTCTTAAGTGAATGGACAAGGGACCCTGTAATTTTGAACTTTTTCGCAAAGAAAAAAAATAAATACAAGAAATACTATAGTACATAGTAGTGCACAAGAGGTAAAAGATATAGAAAAAACTAGAAAGACCGCAGTATTCTATGCATTCATCCAAGACTGTTGAAGAATGCATGTTGTTGAAGAATGCATGTTTTATTAACCACAAAAATATGTTTGTAGAATATGTCATTGCCGTTGTGTATAGCATACCCTTCCCGTGCGGATGCGTTTAGATTGGTCAGACAGGGTGGTGTGTAAACTAGAGACTGAGCGAGCATCGAAATTCCCTCCGTGGTATTGTAACCTTGTCACACTTGGCCATGCACTGCTGGGGCTGCGAATGCACTTAAGAGTTTTCGAAAACGAGGGCTCTCTTCCGCCACCGTGACCGGCTTACAAGGGAATATTTGAAGCCCACAAAGTTCCGAAGGCAAGGTAAAACTGCGTCTGCGAACCGTCAATGGCTATTCATGATAATGAAATATCATTTTTAGATTATTACCACAGTAACGTTGTTAGGGCAAGATGCCTCGTGCTTGCACAGAAGTGTTTTTTTTTGTCGTGTTTTTTTTCTTGCGTGAGCATGCGCGAATGAATGTATGTTTGATGTTTATTCAATAAATTCCGCAGTTGTAAGTCAGGGCTCGTCTTGTGTCCCTCCTTTACTGTATATATATATATATATATATATATATATATATATATATATATATATATATATATATATATATATATATATATATATATATATATATTTACGCTGTTTACCCCGACCAGCTACACTGCTCGCAAAACAGTGCAGATTAGACGCGTCGAACCTGGGTGCAGGAAGCAGAAAGAGCACATACGTTATTTTTTTTTTAATTCACGTCGATGATATAGCTGGGCCTGCACTTGAAGGTTGATAAAATGCGCTCCTTACGAGCGCCCATGCAAGTCGAGTGCAATCTCTAAGGCGAATCATGCTTCCTATTTACACGACATGCGTGCCGCATCGACAAAGCGTGTGTAGCCGGCCGGTGCTGAAAGACGCGCCCAGTGGGCGTGATGAAGCGATAGTGTACGTTACCCTTATACTTACACAGGGAAACACACAACCTGAAGAAGGTTGCCAAGCGCCACTAAGTTGGCATGTTGTTTTCTGCACCAGAGAAACTTGTGCTCGCGGTTGTGCTCGTGAATTTCGAGCGGCGAAGAGCGCGATAGCCTGTGTATAGCAAGAAACATGCCAAACCGATGGTGCAATGCGATGTAGAGTGCATGGTATACGAGGTTCCGTTTTTCGTGCGGCTATTTTACGTGGGCCACACAGGCCGCGGCATGAACGACCCTTTACGGGAACACCATGCAGCTGTCAATCACAAATAAAGAAATGGGTAATCTACCTGCCCACTGTGCAGCCTCTGGATGTGAAGCACTATTTCAGCAGACTGAGATACTGGGTCATAGCAGAAACACTTGTGCTCGTGGGGTTTTGGAAGCGTTTTTCATTAACATGAAAAGTGATAGGTGTGCAGGCGAGGCCTCGATATCGATCTACGGTGCAGAAATGTCCTTTTTGATCAGTAAGGTGCGGTATACCCTGGCGCGTCGGCGCAGCTATGTTCAGTTTCCCTATTTAATCGACGATTTTTCTATTTAACTGATGAAAACAGTTGGTAGTTTGCGCTCGACCTATTGAAGCGTTCCTTCTTTGTGGTGTGTTTTTCTTTAGTTGCGTATTTTTTTCCTTTGATGCACGTTAAAGACTTAAGGTCACACATGAATTGCTGGAGCTCTCCACTACGGCGTTTCTAATAATCGTATTGTGGTTTTGAGAAGTAAAGCGTTCGACAAATATATGTGCATGCTAGTGGAAAAAAAGGTGGTACACTTCGCAAGAACCGTTCATTAGTCGGCGTTCCGACCGGAGACCAATCTTCATCAAGACTATATATACTGGCGTTTTGTAATACCAGTAATTTGCAGACCGCTGACGTAACAGCGTGTAAGTTTAACAAGCTAACCGCAAGATCTCGGCAATTTTCGTGAAAGTCGTTTCCTGTAGCCCGCCGTGACTTCGCGGCTATAGCGTTGCGCTGCAGAGTTTCAGGTCGCCGGTTCGAATACTGGCTGCGGCGGCCAGGTTACGATGAACGGGATATGGAAGATGGCTCGTTTAATTTTCGTTTCGCATCGTGACTTTTTTTAGCATATCGAAAATGAGCTTTACATAGTTAAGGCGCAGTCACTATTAAGGAGCAAAAGAGCCAGAACGGGCTGAAAACGGCGCCCGCGCGCATTTGGCCTGCCGCCGTCATCGACACGTCTACCGACAACATCAGTTCATGAAGTGAACGCACGCTAATGCGCTTGTCTTCTGTGTATTTTTTAACGAATTAAACCTAAGCATGCCGAACGGGAAGGAAATGTTCTCACCTTTTGAAGCTGCGGGTAGTCGGACTTGGCCTGACTGTCCCAACGGGGTAGCAGCGCGCTTGGTCGTGCACACAAAGTTCTGTATCCATCGAGCCATCCACCCGTCTTGTCGACGTTGCTCGGAAGAAGCTACGAGCACGCCGGCAGCGGTGGTAGAGTGGATCCACACGGCTGTGAAAAAACAAAAACAAAAAACTGGATGTTTTGGGGCACGCCCACTCGCCGCTGCTGCTGCACGATCTGATGCGTACGATGTGAGACCTAAGTGACTTTGTGATACTTATGCGCACATTTCACAGCTATGTGACTATGGCGATCAACTCGGAAAGATGCAGGGATGTTAGACAGCATGCGCAGATGCTCAAATCGCTTGTCGGACAGTGCCACTGACAACTGCATTTTACACGTCTCATGCAGAGCATGCGCAAAATCCGTACCTGTCACTTGTGTGCATATCTGTATCTTTTCGCTTCGTTTATCACGATGACGTAGATGTGACTCGTGGGGCGAAGGCGTGTGCGTTCCCAGGTTTCCGAAAGTACACCAGTGTTGGAAGCTAGCGCTCCCTGTGTGCCCACACGTGCCTACATCTGTCCTGTCTGTTATTTGCGCCACAAAACATTGATTTGATTGATTTGTTGTGTTTAACGTCCCAAAACCACCATATGATGGCTACAAAACATTCTAATTAACTTTATTTTCCTTAAAGGCTTCGCAGAGAGGTATTACATTAATGGGTGGGGGTTTGAAAATAATAGCTACATACAAAGTAGCGGCTGAATACATTTGCAAGATAGTGGCTACCTTACATGTACAAGATAATGGCTATAGTACATTTATTGAGACATGCCAAACTTTTGTTCTTCTTTTTGGAAAATGAGGATAAGCAGGCGGTTTCGGCAATATGTCAGGGCAGGTCGTTCCACTCACTGATTATCGACAAAAGAAAATGTTAATTAAATCGGGGCCTTCAGAAGCGCGTTCTCGCAGAAACTTTGGGCTTCGTCTTGCAGCAAGCGGCAGTTTGCAATTGCACCAATTAGATCTCACCGCACTTTCTTTGTCGCCATTTTGAGTACGTGACCAGGGGTTTACATCACGCCGTTTAGATGTCAGTGCAGCCAGACTATAGCGCTTCCTGTGAGGCGGAAAGGCGAAAACAATCGGTCTCGGACCGAGTTTTACGGATAGGGCTCGCCACGTGGTTTTCCGGCAGCAGAAACGGCAAACGCGAGCGGATTTCTGGTTAGCCTTGTGGCGTCAGCCCCGTTCGAGGCTAAGTGCGAATGTGTCTTGAGTATTGTACGTGAATATCTGCAAGTTATACGACACGACTATCGCGGCTTTGTTGCTCAGTGTTACGTGATGAAAGGTACGTGTTACATCGATTGCGCGATCTAATTGCTCAGAAACTAAAAAGCGTTGCAGAGGAATGTGCAGTTCAGGGGACCAACCTTCTGGGCAGGGTGTCAATCCCTTACTTCAGGACGATTTCACAAGAAGAAACGATAGACATGGCAACAGATAAGACACATCCAGCGCACTCGTACTGAACTAATGTGAATGCAGTTCCTTGGGAACGTATAATTTCACGTGAGCAAACTTTGCGTTGTACTTATGTATTTATTTGCACTGTGCAGGAGGCTATAACGCCCCGAGCTCGTCGGCTGTGGGTCGAATCCGAAGCTCCACAAGAGCCGGAGACCAGCTCAATGAAATAACTTGAACTAGCGCTTGTGCACTAACCGCAGGCAGTGCAATGAAGGGTGACAAGACGACGTCCCAGAAGCAAGCGGGCCGAAGCAAACCGGCGGGTGCTCGCGAAAGGTGTTCGGCGCGTCATGATGATGGCGCCTTGCGGTCGACTTCGTCGGTGTCTTCAAACCGCATCCCAGGCGTTGCGACAAAGGTTGGAGTTCCCGGGGGTGAAACGTCGTTTCCGACAACGACCCTTTCGCTAGGGGGCGGCGCTCGCGGAAGGTCTGCAGACACGACTGGCGACGATGCCTTGCCGTCGGTGACTTCGTCTGCGTCCCGTGCCCGTGACCCGAGCGGTGCGGCAACGAGTAGAGTTCCGGACGACCGTGCGAAGAGGGCGTCCTCACGCCCGTCATCCGCGAGTGCTAGCTGCAGAGCAGAAACCCACAGGAAGTCTGCACTCTGTTCGACAAGCGACATCGCGTCCATGTCGTCCGCCGAGACAAGCAGCGATGACAAGTCTGCTATTCCCACTGGACGTCTTGCGGAACTGGCGGCCGTGGGCGACGGAACTACGTCAGAGGCCAGTGCGAGCGACGCTGCTTGTCGCACGAACTGCCCCAAGAGGGCCGCGCGCAGGCCGTCTCGCTATGATGACAACTGGTCGCCTTTCTTCAAGCAGCGAAAGTGCAAAGGCCGCGCGTCGTCTGCCCCACAAAAGGATCCCGTCGCTTCTGGGGACGACTTAAAAATGCAATGGTGTCGGGACTGTGGCAAGAGGTTGATACCTTCGGAAGTTGTGATGTTCAAAGTGAGTAGCGCACGTTCTGGCTGAAGCGCGGGAACCCTTAGCACATGAGCAGGACAAAATATTGGCTATGGCTTGCTCTGGCGTCGCAGAAACAGCTACATTGGAGCACCAACATGGCCCAACGCGAACTTTGGGATGTCATAGATGTGTTATCAGTACACGACATGCTTGTATTTGTGCTATTCTTATACTGAGCTGACATAACTTTCCAGTAACGTTGTCTCATTGAAGCTGCCCAATCGCCGCGTACTATATATATTTCCTTGACGTCACTTTAGCTGCCATGTTGGAGCCATGTCGTGCGTCCGTGACGTCCGGGCAAGCTATCAGTTGATAAGTTTACGTCACTGTCATTCACGCCATCACTTCAGGCTGTAAAAAGAATTTATTCTTATTTTAATAATCGGGGCATGAATTAAGGTAACCAACCGAAAACTTCCAAATGCAACAGTCTTCGTGCGTAGGCTTGTGTCTTACCACTATTCGTTTAGTTAAACAGAACCCCAGATTGAGCATGGCGGAACCAAAACCCATCCGTAACATATATTCTGTGCTGTTCGAACTCCTGTTTCCATAACAGACCGCCTGGGTGTGCTTTTTGACAGCTACGCATCTGTTCTAAACGTGTAACTTGTCTGACGACAATAACGGGCATTCTCAGTCAACAATTATTTAAACTACGTCGGTAGTCTTCCTAAGTATTTACGTAGGCAGTAGTTTATTGCAACAGAATGCTGCGTTAACACACTTTATCAGTATACTTCGGTATAATGGAAATGGATGGTTTTTAATTATAAAACATTTCATTCATACGTCTATATATGAAATTTCGAATGCATGACACATTAAAGAGTACTAGAATTAGAATGACCATCTATCTCTGTCTATAATGTTCCATTCGTTCCTTTGGGGTGATTTTTGCACTTGTTCATCTGAGCAATAATGGGCTGGCGTTAAAGGCATGTTTCGCTCTACCTTGCTTTACAGGGGGACACCGAAAGCGCAGTGGAAGAGGTGTTGGCGATCATTGACACTCGGATAACGTCGTCCCTTTGCGCCAAGGACGACGTGGCACAGCAACCGCTGTTTAAAATTACAAATTTTACAGTATACGACGAACATGGGCATGTCTGCGCCTTTGACGGAGGCCTGATCGAAGCCGACGTGACGCTATACCTTAGCGGCCACATCAAAAGTATTTGCGCGGACGACCCCGGACTGCAAGACAGTGTGGCTGTCGCAAGGGCGGGTCCCGTCGTCAGCTGGTGGACGACGGGTTACGACGGAGGCGTCAACGTCGTCCTGGGCTTAGGCACGGCGTACGCCGAATACGTTCTGATGAAGCCCAGTGATCAGTACGAGCCCTACATGAAGCGAATGGGCGAGAAGATGTACCTTCTCAGGGGAGTCCTGGAGAAGCTAATTGAGAGCAGCGGCGACGCCAGTTTTGACGAAGTCGTGCATCACCTTGAAACCCTGGAGGGCCTACCGATCGACGTGGGACCACTGACGCTCGAGACTCTGCACCAGTACTCGCAATTCGTGGTGGACCAGGTTCAGGCGTACGACTTGGCAGACGACGCCGACGATGGCACGCTGCTACTGGATAGCGCCTTCATCTGTGATCTTATCCGCATCACCGGCGCTGTCATCAGGAACGTGCCCAAATGGAGGTCGTTACCAACCGTCGAACACAGGGAGGCCAAGAAGCCGAAGTCGCCGTTCGTGATGCCCGCAGTGTGCAAGACGCTGGAAGAGCTCTGCAAGGCCGCCAGCAGTACTCCGAAGAGGTTGGTGCCCGCGAGGAAGAACAGATGTGGATTGTGCGAAGCCTGTCTGGCGTCCGAGTGCAAGGTGTGTGTGTTTTGCCTCAATATGAAGAAGTATGGAGGACCGGGCACGTTCAAGCAGTGCTGCGTTCGTAGACGGTGCCAGCAGAGGCATCTCCTGGACAGTGTTGACTGCACGGGAACTGACTCTATGGACCAAGAAGTCTCGACGCTTCCCGATGAACCCTTTGCGCAGAGGGAATTCGTCAAAAGATATGGCATCGATGTTGTCTGGACCGGAGATTCACTGGGGACGAGCGAGGGCAAGACTTTCTACCAGTGCTGCAGTATAGGAAGCGATGTGAACGTGACTGTTGGAGAGGGCGTGATTGTTCTTTCAACTCTGCTGGATATCAAATGTTACATTGGCCGTGTGACGCAGCTCTACGCTGACAAGGAAGGGAAGAAGTTTGCTCATGTCATCTGGTTCAGACGTTACGAGGAGACCATATTTGGCAGTTACTTCTTCGGTGTTAGTGGCGAGCTTTTCTCGACGATGGAATGTGATGAAGTGCCCTTGGAAGCCATAAGAGACGTCTGTAGCATCGTTTTCCATGGAAAAGACGGTGCCCACGTAGACGTCGCGCGATTGAAAGGGTCCACGTTCTTCTACAGGTTCCAGTGCCACGTGAAGACGTGCACATTCACCGAGGCGAATGCCGAATGCCCGAGTTGCCTGTGTGCTCAGCAGCAAAAGTGCGCGAAGACGCTCGCGTACCTTCCGAATATAAACAGCGATTGCTTTTTCGTGAAACCCAGTGCCATTCGTGTGCCGCTGAGGCCGAAGCTAAGTGAGACAACGCATGAAGATAGTGTTGTGCCGGTACTGTCGGGCAACAAGTTTACCGAAAGTTACAGGAAAATTCTGCGCCCCCCACATATAGAGGACTGCAACTCACCAGACCCGTATCGCATCTGCTGCATTGTATCCAAAGGACCGAAAGGGAAGACGAGGCGGAGAAATGGAGATTCGACTTTGCTTGTGCAGCCATTCTACAGAGATTACGAAGTCACCGAAGGCTCCAAAGATAAGCTTCACCTCTGCCTTTCGCCGAAGTCCTTCTCTATCGAACTGACAGATGTCGTAGCTCCGTGCGAAGTGGTATACAGAGTTGGCGGCTCCCTGGGCACATGTTTTGACACCGTACGTCCTCCCTTCTACTTCTCGCAGTGCTACGATGCGGAAGAGAACACATACTCGGAGCCAACTGCCGAGGCGAAGCAGATCGACCTCCATCTCGTCTCCTGTTCCCCCCCGCCGGACACCCTCAAAGCCATCGACGTGTACTGCGGTTGCGGCGGTCTCTCACTTGGTCTGCTGCAGTCGGGAGTTGCCGAGACCGTGCTCGCACTGAGTGACAACGAGCACCACCTGAACACTTTCAGGATGAACTTCCCGTTCGTGTGTGCACCTCGTTCGTGCCCTTCAAATGTGCTTAGAGGCCTACAGTCGGGCAAGGCGAGTCTTGAGCTGTCAGTTTTCAAGAAAGGTGAAATTCACCTGGTCTGCGGAACCCCGTCGTTCGAGTCGTCGAAGTGTAGCGACGGCCTGCCGCTGTCGAACTCCCAGCTGGCCACGTTCCTAGGATTTTGCGAGTTCTACGACCCGCAATACGTCGTACTCGTGGCCGAGAGGCGTGCGGTGAAGTACAGCAATGGTTCCGGACTTGTCATTGCGCTGAAGTGCCTTTTGGACCTCGGCTACCAGACGTCCTGCAGCATTCTCCAGGACGGCTGCTATGGAATACCGCAGAGCCATCGGCGGCTCGTCATTTTTGGCGCCAAGAGGGGACTCGCGAAGCTGCCTGCTTTCCCACCGGTCACTCACGCTTTCGACATCCCGGAAAGACACCTGACCTTCTCCTTTGACGGGCGCGCCTACACTAGTCCTCTGGCGGCCACGTCGGCCGCGCCGTACCCGAGGACTACGCTGAGGGACGCCATCGGAGACCTCGCACGTGACGGCGGAGCAGGGCCCGTTACGGATTTCATGCGGTTCTGCGGGAGACGTGGTGCACCGCGCGACGCCGATTGCTTCAAGCGGATGAATCCTATGGCCCAAGCGAGGATAGAACTCGTTCCCAGAACTCGCGGATCGGACTGGCGCGACTTGCCCAACGTGGAGGTCCAGCTGAGTGACGGCACGACCGCGAAGCGCCTCGTATACACGCACAAGTGCGCCTCGAGCCCGTACAGGCACCAGCGAGGCGTATGCGCGTGCGCCGAGGACAGTACGACTCCGTGCGACCCCAGGTATCGCCAGGAGAACACGCTCATCCCTTGGAGCCTTGTGCACACGGCCCACCGCAGCGGCCAGTGGAGTGGCGTCTACGGTCGGCTCCAGTGGGACGGCTACCTGCACAGCGTCGTGGCCAACCCCGAACCGCTGAGCAAGCAGGGTCCGGTCATTCACCCCGAAGAGGACAGGGTCATCAGCGTGCGCGAGTGTGCTCGGATTCAGGGCTACCCGGACGACTTCGTGTTCTTGGGTCCAACTCTGGAGCGGTACAAGATGATCGCCATGAGCGTGGCTCCTCTTCTGGCGATCGCTATCGGCAGAGAGTTAGCCAAGACGCTGCATTAAATGAGCACTTTGACTGATTGGAATGTTGTTCAAAAAAAAAAAAACAAGAACATTCCATTCGAAAGGAGATGTGCATGACATGCAACTGTGATTAGTTCTTGACAATCTTTGTACCCGAGAGATCTGCCAGTGTTTCTCGCTGTTTATTGTCGTTTCAATTGTAGCACTACCGAGAAGATTTCGGCAGCTGTGATAAACAGATAGCATACATGTGTACCCTACTTTAGTTTAAGGTGTTGGCGCAGTTCATGCAGAGCATAACGCCTAGCGAAACGTTGCTCTTGATATAGTTGTTTGCGCTGTTTTTTTTTTAATCAGCAGTTCGCAATTGTTTGTAAATTGCGCTCGCGAAGTTCAAATCTGCAATTTTTCTTCTCTTCTTTAAACTAGAGCCGATGGTTAGTCCCTGCCACTTGGGAATCCGGTGCCATTGTTCTTGACGGGTAACTTGTAGTGTTTACACGAGTAGCGGGACGGAGATTTCGAAAGCATATCAGTGCAGTGTTGCCATAATATGCCGCTGTTTCTATATGACAACCTCGTTTCAGCTACACTGGTTCTGTTATTAGTACAAACCACCCAGTGTGTGCTACATATTTAGGGCTTTTTGCTGTGATCTGTATCATGTGAACTACTATTACGTTTCCGCGAAAAAAAATTCTCATTATTAGCTGTTACAACGACAGGACACGGGTCTCATTAAGTCGCGCTGTTGCTGTCAGCGGTTTAGCCGTCGGGCACGGGTCAGGCCTCATAGAATTCATTATAGGCCTATTGTTGACCAAGTGTTTAACGTACCTGTTTTTTCATAGAAGCTACATAGTTTTTCAGCTTTGCTCAGCTGTGATATTGTCATTCTTTACAATTTATTTTTTTCTCACTATGTGATGTCTACGTTGTTGTTCGGGTAGTTACGTTCAATAGAATAAATTCAACTGATAGCATGCTTTATTTTTTTAAAGCTACGGAATACCGAGATTGCTGTTCAGGCCCCTAATTGCCGGAAAACGAAAAAAAAAAGTGCTTGACTATAGATAATAAACAGAGTTCAGGAACCGTACATATATGTTACCTTTCGAACGGCACTGTCAGAAAGTGGATTTCTTTCGTTAGCTTTTGGTATAAGTATTACCGCAGAATAAGCTTTTCGTACTAACCAGTGTTCATTGCTGCCTCGTTGCAATGACTTCTAGTCATGTATGTACCGTAATTCATAGACAATATTTTATGTTTTTGCGAAGACCAAGGGTGTCAACGTTTTGTATTTACTATGACGTTTCGTAAATAAAGTTCGTCATTTTGAAAGTTTGTTCTATTCTCCTCCTAATGTCCGCTGGGTACATTGGTCGCTGGTAACATTTGCGACTTCAGCGGTTTCATTATTAGAGGGTTACTAAACAATTTTAAACAATTATCAGCGTATGCGTGACAATATGCGTAGGTATTAATCATATTATCCAACTCACTGGTCGGTGAGTCGAGCGATATCTAAGTGATACTCAACCCGAAGGTCACCGTTTTTTTCTTATTGATATGTGGGTTTAACGTCCCAAAACCACCATATGATTATGAGAGATGCCGTAGTGGAGGGCTCCGGAAATTTCGGCCAGCTGGGGTTTTTTAACGTGCACCCAAATCTGAGCGCACGGGCCTACAACATTTCCGCCTCCATCGGAAATGCAGCCGCCGCAGCGGGGATTTGATCCCGCGACCTGCGGGTCAGCAGCCGAGTAGCTTAGCCACTGGACCACCGTGGCGGGGCGGTCACCTTTTTTATTATCTGCGTCAAGCATGCCATTATGAAATTTATGAAATGACTGAACGCTTTTAGTGGGATCTTCCTTCATATGGTTGTTCACATAGACTTGCGCATAATATGGGCTGGGGACACACTATCTACCTGTGCGATGGAGGCGGAAATGTTGTAGGTCCGTGTGCTCAGATGTGGGTGCACGTTAAAGAACCCCAGGTGGTCGAAATTTTCGGAGCCCTCCACTACGGCGTCTCTCATAATCATATAGTGGTTTTGAGGCGTTAAACGCCACATATCAATCAAATCACTAGCCACCTGTGAGACGGGACGCGAAATAAGCCCAACACATTGATTTAATGGGTGGGGAGCACTTTGACGAACCTCCCTTCCTAACGTGGTACCCTGCGCATGCTTATTGTCACTGATAACGGGAATTTGAAGTGTGCATGATGCAAGTTGCGGCAGCTTCATTGGAAGCAGAAAAATACAACTTTCAGTGCGTGTTGCGGTTGAGCCTCTGACGTAGATGCAGTCACGTTGACTGCCACAGCACATCTCGCCTATACCGTCCACTAAAAGTTGAAGGCCTGCATTAGTGGCGTGTTACCTGAGATAATCTGTCTGTCTAATTGCTCGGCAGATCAGAGGGTAGAGTCTGAGACTGAAAGAGTGCTGAGGAGCAGCCTAAAGTTCGATTCTCCGATCGGGCGATTCGGCAATGTTTTTTTTTTTTTAAGGTGACCTATTTTTGTACTGACGTCATGACGATAGTAAAGGGGCAAACCCGCGACACGTTATTTCCCTGACAGATCTGACGTCACATGATTTTGCCAAAACACATTGCCGGTAAGTTGAGCAAGTTTCCTTCGCATATAATCTCCTTAGGTTTGTATTCTCAAACCAACCTCGGCCTTACCTCGCGTTTTCTTCAACTTTCTGTACCTTCTACATGAGTTACAAAGACACAAAAATGGTAACAGAGCGAAAGGTAAGGACAAGACTGGTTCATGTAGACTGGTACAATTTGTTTATCGTGTGCAATAAAGGTTTAAAACCAATAAGGAAAACTCGAGGAAAGTATGAGGTTGGTTTGTGAATACGGGCCATAGATTCCCCTAAATCACACTTGACTGAGTGTCGCCTCGTTTGACCAAGTAGTTACCCGTTTGTTTCTCGCCTCAGTTGCCCCCCCCCCCCCGCCCCCCCAATTACTGCCTCTTGTGTGTGCAGTAATCCCTTCACAGGGTAATAAGATCTGTTTCAGTAGCGCGATCTCAGTGATTGCTGAGCTTAGAAGGACACTAAAGAGCAAAACAATTTTTTCCCGTATCAGAGCGGTACGATTTCACAATCCCGAAAACACCACTCTTGCTGCGACGTGACGCTTGGTAACGGAGAAAACGCGCCAAAAACAAAATGCGAGTGGAGACGCCACCGCGACAGAGTAAATTTCGAAGGCATATACTGGGCTTCGCAAAGTTTCTACTCGGTAAAAAGAAAGTACAATGTCATTAACGGGTGCCATAGACCTAACATACGAGTTTTGAAAGAAAAGGAAAAATAGGAGGAAAAGAACGGCAGGGAGGTTAACGAGCCTATAGGCAGCCGGTTTTCTACCCTGCGCATGGGAGGGGGTTGAGGGAGATGAACGAGAGCGGAGAGGGAAGAGAGATAAACACAGCACAATCGGCAGCACACGCGCGCACACTCATTCAGTGACCAGTCTTGTCTTTCGCGGTGTGTGGCATTGCTGTTACAGCCGCTTGTTCAAGTCCGTGTCGCGTAGGAATTTAAACAGAGCTTTTGTCGCCTTCTGTTGAAAAAATTTTCATCGAGCCAAAGCGGCGAAAATACGAGAAATACATTTGAAATTCGATACGTCACGCGCAGAGATGTCGGCTCGGAATTTCAAAATGAAATTTCAACCTTGATTTCCTACGGTAATAATGAACTTATCAATGTGAAACCTATGGAATTGAAGTTTTCAGGGTGCAGTTTATCGAACTAAACCGAGTCATTCTTCCTCTTTAGTGTCCCTTTAAAAAAAAGCTCGCGTCGACCCACGGCACTAAGTAGAGTGATCGTCACTGTTAAAAATCTCTGTTCCCACACCACTCGCCGATGCGGGGAAGCTCCTTGCTTCGTGTGGGCATGAAAGTGCGAACTTTTTTATATATTTTTTTATGTTTCAGGCGGCCCACGTTCGAACTAATTTTCTTAGTCGTCGTCTTCTTGCATCGTTCGTGCATCTGTTCGCAACATCAGCGTGGCTTGTATACAAACTTCATTTGTTAGTTTTGGTTTTGGTATAGTTCACGCACCACGTCTGGCGTGATTCTTACGAAAGTGCGCCCGGTGGCAGCAGCCTCTCCGATTCGTGCAAATTGAGCGACGGCATTGCGGAGATTCTTCGCCCCTCTTGGAAACGCATCTGCTTCGACGCGCCCACACTGCAGGCTCGGGCGGCCGATTTCGCGCGGCGCCCACGACAGATGGCGGAGAGCAATTTCTCGTTGCCGAAACGTCCGCGTATACGCCGTACAGATAGCGTGTTTCGTCATTCGCTGTGCGCACCTTCGATTCCCATTGTTTTTCAAGGCTACGCAATGCCGCAGGCGTTGCTTTTTATTACCCGCGTTTTCGAGCATTCGCTCGCTGCGTCGTGGCAGATGGGTGGTGCGAGATTATCTGGACCGTGACGTGCTCGCACGGCAGGAAATAGCACCGTTTGTTTTGAAGGCGTCGTTCATTTTTGTTTGTTTTTTATGGGGCAATCCTAACCGCCGGAAACTCGACGGGCTTGTCATGTTCTCAGATTATGGGAGTAACGACGGAAACCTAAGCCGCTTACGCGTAGTACACGTTTAACTGGTCGTTCGCGTGCTCTCAGTTGGATTGCAGCAATGGGCGCGTCCCGCTCTTCCGATTTAGAAGTTTTCAATCTGAGCCAGGCAAGAAAACGAAGCCCTAGCTGAAGGCACAGCCGCTCGTCAGAGCGATTCGTTACTGGAAGAGGAAATACACTGAATGCGTAATTGTGGCGCGTATTTACCAGGTCACACGAATAGGTGACACTAGGATAGTAATTTACTGACTTTGTATTACTATTTTCCTGTAGGTATAGTAACTGTAAGTAGTAAGTGCAAATGCAGTAAACTTAGTAAATCGGATGTTAGAACACGTTTACTTACGACAAAAAAATATTGTGACGCGTTCCTACCTCGAAGATAGTGTAACTACCTTTTGTTTTCTTTTTTAAGTGTATGCCAACACATCTTCTCTTGAATACTGTGAAGACTCGCGAGCTACCCGCCTCGGTGGAACAGTGGCTACAGCGCTCGGCTGCTGACCCAAAGACCGCGCATTCCATCGTGGCTGCGACGGTTGCACATCGATGGAGGCGAAATAGAAGAGACCCCGTGTACTGTGTGATTTCAGTGGTGAGAAGGTGGTGAGAACTTCAGGAGTCCTCCACTATGGCGTCTCCCATGATCATATCGTGGTTTTGGGACGTAAAACTTGAATATTATCATTAATGTTATAATTATGAATACGCACAAGCGTCGGTTATCACGGGCAGACCCTGACGTCACTCCAAGACCAGAAGTTGGGTCCTGGCGGCGTTTTCGGCCAGCCAGACTGCCCAGAGTCCCTATTTCGGATCTGAACTCGGCAATCCTCCCACTGCTCATCATTACCTATTCTGCAACCCTGCAGGGACACCTGAGGGCAAGCCCACAGAATGGAAGAAAAAGACCCACATGACACGAGCGAGCGCTAAATTCGCTACATCTGGCAATGCTGTTCGTTGTTTTTATGCTAAGCGACGACCATATGAAGCATAAGATCACTGCACGCTATAGCATGCAACAGCCCGACCTTCAAAAGTTCTCAGCACTTAAAAGCGAAGTTGCGTCATTGTGTCATTAGTCATGACATAAAAGAATCTGATAGCGTGCATTTCATATCCGCTGCTTCAAGAAAGAAAAGTCCGCAATAGGTGCTTCGGAACCAATGTACTACTTCCACACAACGTAAACACCGACAAACCCTTCTATCAGGGCGCAACGAGTTCTTTTTCAACATATATTTTTTTGTTGCGATTGTGTCGTGAACATTATTGAAAAAAATGGCCGCATATCTGTGTGCATCGATGCAAATGTCGTCGAAAGATGATATAGACGTCTGCCGCCCGTACTACGTGGGTCCTGGCCTAAACCGTGGCCCCCTGTGATCTTGTTCTCGCAACGTTTCCGCCCTGTCACGCCGCAGAATCATATCGCCGGCAGATGCCGTTTTGCGAACGGCGCCGCATTTTCAGCGCGGTGTAAGAAACACTAGAGTCTGCCGAATTACGTATCTATGCATTTTCTAGTAAATGAACACAACACTTGATACTGACGTGTATATGTTGCGCCTCAGATATGCGTATTACTCGCTTTTTGATCGACAATGTTCACAAATGTGAACACAGCCACCAGTTCAAGATGGCTTGGTGTTCAGCCAGTGCTTAAAACTTTGGCAGGGTGGCTGAATTCTGATACAGACAGACAGACACCAATTCCTGTGTTCAAGTATCTCAAGAACGACCATCGTCTTTAATAAGTAACATGACGTCGAATCAAGCAGGGCTGCACGATATTCTGTATTTGAGTGAATTTGAAGAAGGGATTTCATGGTACTCGTTTTGATTATAAAGCGCTTCGGTTGTCGCCATTTGCGAATCGATAACAGTACTAATCCGTAAGGCTGTGGCGAAAATGATTACTATCTCTCAGGCTTCGTTTTATGCTTTCTCGAGCTTTGTATATATATTATTTACTTGTTTATTTATATATTTCATTCATTTATTAGCCGTTTCAGTCGTTCGGCTGCCGTTCTAGCTCCCACGTTTCGTATAGTAGTCTTCTTTCACGTTTTGCCAATATCAGAACCACATGCGGCCCCATATACACGCATCCAAACACAACGACGCCTTTCTTTGTTGAGGCCAACACTGCCCATCTACTCCCCGTTCCCTGACTCGAACCGATTTACAGCCCTCGAAAACTTTCAAGGACAAACCCGCACGGGAACACGGTCGTAACGACGGGACTATAGTGCCTACGTGCTATTCGCTATATCCTTTCGTGAGCGCTTTAGTTTACTGCTTTACTTGCGCGTTTTGTGTTTCGCGAAGGAGCGAAGTTGGTTTTACGGCTTTTTCTTTTCGTTGTCGTTTTTGGTCCAACTTGAGTGGAAAGAGTAGAGAAAACGACGGTAACTGTACGGCTACGGGATTAAAAAAAAAAATCATAGCTTTCCCCTCCTCAATCTCTCGATGCTTTTGTGCTCTGCGTAACTCTATAGATGTATTTTTTTTAACGTATCGATGTAGTATACATATTTTTTTTTTCATTCTCAACCCCCAACTCTTCAGCTCCATCCAATTTTCTGTTTTTAATGTATTTTTTTTGTTGGCGGTGTCTAGTCACTGAGAATATTAGGAAAGGGTGCATGCAGGGCGCCATTCAAGAGACTACAATGCCGCGCGCATGGGCTGTATTACGGGGTACAGCTCTCACGTGTATTTCCCATTTCCACGGTTCACCTCGTATACACTTTACGGTGCGATATATAACAGAAATATTAAAGGAAAGATACAAATAAGGTTTCAAAAAATAAATGGCTGGCGGGGATTCGTTCGTTGTCGTTCCTATACAGACCATTTACTGGCACGGTTAAACCTGCGTCGCGCATTTTTTGTTTTCTTTTACAACAATTTACTTTTTTTTCATACAAAGGCAACTTCAATATAACCGATGGAGCGCCAACGTAAGATTAAAAAAAATGAAAACGCAAGATTCGCTCAAAGTCGCATAAAAATGGTGCGCAGGTGAGTATGCTGCGTATAGCTGTAGCTCGAATCCGTTGCGTTGATTCTAAACCCCTCCGCACATGCGCAAAAGGAGTGACATTATGTCGTCCAAGGTCATTCGAACAGTAGATCGCAGATTGCTGCTTTGTGTTTATTTTATCGCTCAGGGACTGAAAGTGCTGAAAGAGATGGCGAGTTGGGAACGCTTTATGCCGGAGAACGCCATGCTGTAGAGATCGTGGGATCTTCGTCAGTGGCTCCGTCATTCATAATTCCATGCTTTTCGATGAATACGCTCAATGTGGTCGGCACATGGCAGCCTGCAGCATATTTCCGCTGTTCATATTCACGTGGTCATAACGTTTTCTACAATAGTCACTAGAGGGAACTGTGGCGTGGCGATTGTTACTATTTGTTGTCACTATTTAAAGGGAAAAAAAGATAAATCTAATAGTTAGTTCACTAAGTATTACGGCTAGGGGGCGTTAGCTGCCGCCCGATCTACAGGGTACAGCCACATCCATCCATCCATCCATCCATGTTTAGCCACCAGGGGAATGGTGGGCAGTGTGCGGATTTGCCTAGTCTTCGTGCTTGTGACTTAAAACACTCTGGTGGCTTCGTTTGTTGTTTTTTGTCTTTTGTTTCGGACAGAATTATAGATTGTCGTCGATTTTGCGAGCCGATTTTAATTATAGAGAGAGAGAGATAAAGGAAGGATAGGGAGGTTAACCAGAAGAAGGCCCCGGTTCGCTACCCTGTGCTCGGGAAGGGGAAAATGGGTGTAGAAGTGTGAAAGAGAACAGTCTGTAGTTCGTAGTTATTTCAATCAGGAAACAGATGGTTTGACCGCTAGCTCAGTAATCATTTTTATTTATTCTCAGTTTTATCTTCAAAGTAATTTTTAGGATTGATTCACATAAAAGGTTGGTTTTTAGTTTCATTACTTTAAACATCCTGCCGCCCGGTTCAGGACAGAACATGGAAAGGAGGTAGGCAGCTCTGTCCAGCTCGGATCCAAAGACCCAAGAGGCCCTTGTCAAACATGCGAGGACGCTGGCCTGAGCCGATGGGATCCCGGCCTAAGGATCCCACTCACCAATCTACTCGCGCAGAAAATCTTAAACGTTTTATTCTCTCTCTCTCTCTCTTTCCCATCCCCCGTTGTGGGTGAACGCCATACATATGAGGTCATCATCATCATCACCGTCATCATCATCAAAATGTAGTACCTTACTATCCAAGCATTATATGTAGCAACGTTGTCTGCGAACAGTCACAGTTTGTCTCTAAGTCCGTCATAATTTGTCTCTAAGTCTTGTTGCTTGCACTAAACGCAACAATGCTTTTAGAGCAGCTCGTTATGCAAACCGGGCAGGTCAGGGCCCAGGATTTTGTTCTCTGTCATAGGGGCGGTTGTCCAGCTAGCCTAGGGTTGCTCCCTCGCAGTTGAAACGGGTGCAGTCACAGAGAAGGTGCGCGACTGTTCCGCTGCACCCGCACGCTTCACATGACGGGCTGTAAGCCATTTCAATAAGAAATGAATAGGCACTTGAAAACGCCTCTCCAAGCCACTAACAGGCCAGCAAGGTAGTGTTACGTCGCGATAGGCTGAGTGAGACACGTAGCTGGAGGTCAGGGTCTAAAGTATGTAGCCCTACATTTGTAAAAGCCGACGAATGCCACAAGTCTAATGTTAGACTATGGACTCACACACGAAGTTCCTTCGCGGCTTCGGATCTTGAAAGGGCAATGATGACACTGCTGACACCGTCATGGATAAATTGGGCAGCTGCGACAGCTTCATCATTGCCCCGAATGAATCGGAGTGTCTTCAAAGGGTGGTGAATCGGCACTGCTAAACGTCTGCTGAAGAACTCGGTGAAGCTCATCTTACGACAAAGTGACTGCAGGCCGTATGGTGCCTATGGAAAGAACGATGTTTATACAAATCCATGCACTACCCATTATTCCACGCCGGATGAAGTGCAATGTGTTGTAGCCCCCATAGACACTAGCGCCAAATTTCGCTCTAATGCACTATGAGGAAACTATGCCCATGGTGACAAGTCACAGAATCGAGGAGCTAAAAGAAGTAACTGTATTGGGCTTCACGTGTCACAACAGATATGACATTTATGAGACGTGTTGTATTGGAAGACTCCATATGATTATTTTGGCATGGGGTTCTTGGCGTGCACATAAACGTAGAAACTCGGGTTTTCTTCCATTTCGCCTCCATATAAATATGGCCGCGTGGATAAGAGTCGAACCGAGGTCTTCAGGTAAAAAAAAAGCGTGATGACACTCCCGTGTTATGACCGTCATCATAATTGAAGTCTTTCGGTCTTTGTGAACTGGACGAAAATATTTCGACGCATTCCAAGCAAGGATGTGCCATCAAGGCGGGTTATTGCACCCAGGGTTGGCAACGCGGCACTATATAAGCGGAAAACTTTTGTATATTTTAAGTTACACAGTCCAACAGTTCTCCTCTACAGCTCTCGACTTGCCCCGCCGCGGTGGTCTAGTGGCTAAGGTACTCGGCTGCTGACCCGCAGGGCGCGGGTTCGAATCCCGGCTGCGGCGGCTGCATTTCCGATGGAGGCGGAAATGTTGTAGGCCCGTGTGCTCAGATTTGGGTGCACGTTAAAGAACCCCAGGTGGTCTAAATTTCCGGAGCCCTCCACTACGGCGTCTCTCATAATCATATAGTGGTTTTGGGACGTTAAACCCCACATATCAATCAGCTCTCGACTTCTCGTGATCCCTTGATCACCTCCTTTCAAATTCTCAGTTACTAACCATGTAAATAAATTGTTGTTCTTACGAGCGTCTCATCTGACTTGTTCGACGATGGGTCCTAGGAGGGGGGCCCAATACCAAACTGAGACCCACAGGACACGGAGTCGTAACATTCGTCAGTCCACCAAGATGGGTAGCAGTTAAAAGGGGAAACGTCAAGCATGTTAACTAAGTGGTGTCCAGTGTGCTACCCTTTAATGGAAAAACAGGACTGATGGATATAAAAAAGAGGCTGTGAGAGATACAAAAGCACAGATTGGTACATCATTCACGTCAACACAAACGGTCATGCAGGCTTGTACATCTAAAAAAAATCAAAGCGAGGCTTTCGTAGCGCGATATGAATCCTTATAGCACCTTCAGATTCCAATGCGCCCAAGTCGCACATGGTCGGCAGAGCACATTCTGCATACCTGGCGCTGAATACCAGAAAGTGCATATTCGAATCAAGCAGGCTCTGCATGCGTGTGTCTGTGTCCAGGTATATACGTAGACTGGTCACTTGCACATTCTGGGATTACACATACGCAGTGCACTGTTTCAGACGCGAAGCAGCTGATGGTCGGAGCTTGTCCCTCGTCTGTCGCCGTAGCCACGCTGTCACTCGGAGCGCCCCTAGATGGCTCTACGGTAGTGTGCTCGCTCCACTCGGGCGAGTGCTCTAGTATGAGCAGAGACCGCTACCGGTGCTGTGCTGCTTTATATAATAAAAGCGCTTTCTCTCTCACACACACACACGCACAGCACAGTAGTATGAATGAAGAAATGAACATCAATGTGGCGGAGGTGAGGGCTTGCCAAGCGGCTGTGTGCGCTACCATCTACGTCTACGGTAATGAACAAAGCGTACTTCATTACCGAACTTAGAGTCGACCCACGGCTGCTTCGCATGCTACCTAGGGTACCCTTCACGGGGAGACTTGTGCGATTTTTTTTGTCACTCTTAGCATGTATACCAACTGGGCCGCCTACAAGCAATATTTCGTGAATGAGTTGTGGACCCCTTCCACATGTCTCATGTCTAAATGTGCGAACGTATTATTTTACACTGCAATTCCAGTAGTGTATAGATGAATAAAAGCCACTTATGCGTAGCTATGACTTAGCCGTCCAAAAGGTGGTAATGACTTGGACCAGACAAGCGCCGTTCCCAGGGGCTTCAGGCCAGCATAATTTGTTTTCTTTTGGACGCGAAATGCCTTAGATGCCACACCAAATGCGAAATGTAATCGTAGGTGTCCACACGAGTGATGTAAAAGATGATCATAGAATGATGACGTTAAATCGGCAAAATCTGTGTTGTGACATGTTGACGTCGACACATGACAGTGTCGAATTGTTTAAGGTGGGCTGAATACGTAGGCAGGGCAAAACCAGGTGAGACGCGGAAAGCTTGCACATGACTCCGATCCCTGAGGCTATGCACAACCACACTGGGCGCAGAAACATTTCGGAAGGGAGCGGTGGAGTATGAATACACGAGATGAAACACGGTCAAGGGCCAAGTTTCACGATGATCTGACGTTTCGGAACCGCATACGTTTTTCTTGTTCACTGAGCTCGACCAGAAGTCGTCGTCAATTATGAAGCCAGTAGGTGACGAAATGAGTCTGCATAGTTAGCAGGCATAGTCCCTGTTGTCTTATTCATTGTATCTGACGTATGCTGGATGATTAGAGAACTTAGGATCCGGCGTGCTTACCGCTTCTTTTCCTTGGCGATGACAACGGCATTGTCCCTGTCAATGGCGTGATTTAGTTCATGCGCATGCTCAGCAATGACATTTGTCGTGTAACCGTTATTAGTGACGTCACGTTTGGGCTCCTTGAGGCGTCGGGAGAACTTTCCTTTTTCGCCAATGTACACTGGACCACAATCAGCGCACAGTATATCGTACATGACTCCTGGAAATGACTCACTCGGCAGACCGTCCTTCGCATTAACAAGCTGGTTCCGGGGTTCGTCGGTAAGCACGTGCGCAATTCGGAAATCATATTTCGCAAATATGCATATAAATACATACTACGAGAAGAAAAAGAGCAACGTTGCCTTCGTCTCTGCGTCGTCTGAGGTGAATGCTTACGAGACCTTGCGAGTTTTTGCAGAGCGCAGCACTTAGGCGCTCGTTCTATTGTTGAGTGGCGTCGCCGTTGCTGTCGCTGACGTAACCGATAGACATAAGAGAGAGATAGACAAAAAGCTATTTGAATATTCGGTAGAATACTATCACAGGGTCATCGTGATACGATCACACATAAGACATGAAGAACTAACCGGTAGACATGATAAATTAAAACGAGAAAAAAACACCCAGGATCGAGTGGGATTTGAACCGGGGCCCTCGGCGTGTCAGTCGAGAATTCTACAACAGATCCACGCACACACACACACACACACACACACACGTGTGTGTGTGTGTGTGTGTGTGTGTGTGCGTGCGTGCGTGCGTGCGCGCGCGCGCGCTTTATTGCTTGTCACTTACTTCGAAGTTCTCAGCCATAATTCTTCATCGTTATCAGCGACGTGCAGCATCAACAATGGACACATAATATCTTACACGTGTGTAGCGTGGGTACCTCGCTGATCTCCAGAAAGATGAATAATGGCTTAGTGTGTGCTTTGTCCCATCACAAAAATTACGATTTGTGGCGTACTTGATACCTCGCGGAAAGTGAAAACTTCAAACACACATGGTGTTGCCCCAACACGAAGGTATACGCTCAGATGATTCGCTCGAGGCAGTGTCGCTATCGTCAATTAAATTTTTCAACAGTTGTACAAAGCTTTAACAATCATTGTACACGAAGGCGCTCATGAAACTTTATTGAACAGGAAGATTTATTTTCGTTACATTGTTAACGAAAGAACGTTATGTCGTGTGCCAGTGCGCAGGCATTTGTGTTTTTGGTTTCGTGTACAGCTTCCTAAACACGGTCACCTGATATTGGCGGTCAAGTCACGTCCCCGTGACGCGCGCCTGCGCACTGACCGGCATTTTAATGCAAGACCATGTGCACAGACTCCTTTTCGGTAAGGTGGTGCCATATATGTGTGATTCTGAACACTTACGACGCTGTATGCTTGCTGTATAGACGAGAGCACTCCTATCTCGCACCCAGGCGCCTTCGGCGGTATACCCTCGCTCCCAGAGACGCCATAATGTGTTTGGAACTGCCAAGGCGCGCCTCGCTAGCATGGAAAGCAGTGGTTCTGGGAGTTTAAAAAGCAAAAACGCGTCTTTTCACGCTGCGCCCGCTTATAAAATCTCATCTGGGTACCACTGCGATGTCATGTGATGCGACAACAACTAGCGCAAGAGGAAGAGATTGATGAGCAGTGCCTGTGAAGTTCACAGCACATCGCGGGAATTGTGCCGGTGCGGTGTCTTGCGATTGCACAGATTTCCGCCCACAACGAAGAAAACGCTGAGCTCCGCCGCATTAGTATATAATTGTAATCGACAGGAAAAACTACGAGCACAGTAAAGTGTAGGAGTAAGTATATTTATTGCGTTCATTCAAGTGCGACACCAGCTGTTCCACTTTACAGCAGTTATTTACATGCAGTATGCCTGTAGTATGCGGCACGAAACTATTGCCGTACGCTTTCGCAGGCCGCATGTCAATAATAAGATATACGTACTGCCACTCACGCGAGGATGAACGCAACGCGCATGTTTAGTTCAACTGTAAGGACCTGCTATCGCGATGCAAAGAGACGTGAACGGCGCGGAAATCATGGCTTTCGACTTGGTCGAACTACGACATGCCTTGACTGTCTCTCGGTGAATCTACATGTGCTTTCGGCCGGCGTCACCGTAGAATTTTAAAATCTTGTTTTGGCTGGCACTTTTACATCACGTGTGTGTTCCGAGTGTCCGGCAAGACTGGCCATTAGTAGACATGCGGTGAATGAGCGTAAGTTGGAGCCAGATTCTAACGCTATGTTGACGCGGGCTTACAGCACGAATTCTGCCTTGTCACAGCCAAGGCACGCCACAGTTAACAATTTGCGCTGTTCGTGTTTTTTTCAGTCGAATAATATGTACCTGATGTACATATTATTGATGTAGTTGTTTCCGTAGTCTGCAATGCACGTGTTGCAGACATTTCGGACTGTCGAGGAAGGTCTCCTCGACGTTTCGCACGAAATGAGCACAAAATTCCTGCAAAGGAACAGCGCGAAACATGCTTACAGCTGAACTCGGGTTGTGAAGTTTCGCGTTTGATTTGCAGAGCGTCTGCTCGCATGGCAGTTGAGGGGGTTGCTTCGCCGCGCTTGCGAGAGGTGGCGCCACACGATTCTCAATATGGCAGCAAGCACTGAACTAGCTGTGCTCGGGTGTATAGTGGTTTGCACAAGAGGAGAAAAACTGCGTGACTGCGTAGAGTAAAAAAGAGAAAGGTGTTAGCTGCTTGCAAGAACTAACCGAGCAACATGTGTTTTGCACATGTGCATTTCTGCATATTTACTTGTACGGAGCAGAGAACTCGCATCCACAACTAACTGCCGTAGCTATATTCGGGAACAACTTGCTTCTTTAATTCATTTTTTGCCAGACAGCAAAGAAAGAGGCATGATGTGGATGAGAAAAGACACAGTACCCGAGTAAGGCGCTAGAAGACATGCACAGTGTTTTTTCGTTGTGACTGAACCATGATTCCCATAGTTCACAAACCATAAGATTGATTGGTAGTACAGTACTTACGGATTGAAAAGGGACAATTCGGGACTATGTAATGCGCATATTTTTGTTTGCTTGCTGTATTAGTTTATTTTTAGGTCACGTAATTCACCCCGATTGTACTGTGAAGTGGAGAAAGTGGATAATAATGATTGGCGTTTTAATTAAGCCCACAAACCATCATATTGCTACTAGCCGACGTATCAGCGGTGAAAAGACGACAACGAGGAAGTGCTCTGTCGGTTGCGCGTGCTGCTTCCATCTTAGTCGACGCCATACGCACCATTTTGAATATAGATTTTAAATAGACACACCTCGTGTCATTTTTACCTAACATCTTTGTGGTGGACGTGCTGGGTACTTCCCCGTCTTCATCACGAAGCTCCGCAACGGCCGCATCATCATAGGTCCAACCATGTCACAGGTTGAACAACCATCGTCTTCGCCACCTGCCCCTACCGTGACTTCTACATACGTCGTTCTACCTCCTGCTCGTGATCCAGGTGTATTTTCCGGTCAGGATGGCGTTGACGTCGACAAATGGATCAACCGGTACGAACGGGTCAGCGCAAGCTATAGGTGGGACCCGACTCTTATGCTTGCCAATGTGCTTTTTTACCTCGATGGCCCACCGCGCGTGTGGTTCGAGACGCACGAAGCGGAGATTACGAGCTGGGACTCCTTTAAAGAAAAGATCCGCGACCTTTTTGGCGACACCGTTGGGCGGCAGATCACAGCGCGGAATCAACTGGCGGCTCGTGCACAGACGTCGACGGAGTCGTACGTCGCGTACATTCACGACGTCATCGCCGTATGCCGCCAGATTGACGAGCACATGAGTGAGTCGGAGAAAGTGGCCCATGTGCTGAAAGGCATAGTAGACGACGCATTTAATCTACTAGTTTACAACAACGTTGCCACCGTCGACGCCATCATTAAAGAGTGCCGGCGGTTCGAAGAAAGCAAAAGCCGCCGTATCACTCAGCGATTCACCCGGCTGCCCAACACGGCCGCGACCTCATCGTGTGACGCCGCCCGCCAGTCCCCCACGTATGACAACGTCACACGTATTGTTCGTCGGGAAATCGAAGCCGCCTGTCCGGCTCCTCTTCAGCCACCCGTTTTCGCAACGCTCGCCTCTGACCAACAACAGCCGTCAGTGGCGTTAATACAAGCTGTGGTGAGGCAGGAGTGTGCGAACCTCGGACTTCCCTCAGCATGTCCCCTGACTCGCCCTGAAGTCCCGCCCTACTCCCGAGGACACGCTCGCCGTTCACCTCCAACAATGCCCTTCCGTAACCCTTCGGAATGGCGAACACCCGACGACCGACCTATTTGTTTTTCCTGCCACCAACCTGGGCAGGTTTCTCGCTATTGCCGCCGCCGTTGGTCAAACCAACCACGTCAGACTTTCTCTACCTCGGCGCTCATGCATCCGACGAGCCCTCGACGTTCAGACGCCACACCCTTCAATTTCTATTCGTCGTCATCTTACGAGCCTTCCACTGACGCCCCTTTGCCCGGTCGCCGCTACCCTGACGCCCCTTCGTCCGGTCGCCGTAGCTCTCGCTCCCCGTCGCCGCTACGTCGCCAATCCCGCTCTCCGCCACCTCGGCGCTTTTCTTCGCCGAGCTTCTCTGGACGACCGCAGCAGGAAAACTAGATATTGCAGCTTATAGAGGTGAAGCTGCAATACTAATGACGACCGAAAATCCTCTATTGACGCTTCCCACGCACCATAGCCTGCTTGAAGTACAAGTCGACCATGTTCCTGTGACCGCCCTCATTGACACAGGTGCGCACCTGTCTATTATGAGCGCTTCTCTACGCTGCCGCTTATAAAAGATTATGACGCCATCTACGACGCAGGCAATACGTGTTGCCGATGGCGGTACTGTACCAGTAATCGGAATGTGCACTGCTCGTGTCAGCATTGCCGGTCGTCACGCCGTGGTCCTTTTTGCCGTGCTAGCCTGCTGCCCTCATGACCTCATACTTGGCCTTGATTTCCTTTCGGCACACTCGGCCTTAATTGATTGTTCGTCTGGTACCCTCAGCCTTGATCTACCATTTTTTGCCGACTACTCTGCAAAGCGCACCAGCCGCTTGAGCCCAACCACTTTCGTTCGCCTGCCACCTCGAGCCGTCACGTACGTGTCTTTGTCATCGACCCCTCCCGTTCCTGACGGTGATTATATCGTTACACCAATTACTGACGTTCGGCTGACGCGCAGTGTTACTGTGCCCTATACCATCGCGACCATAGCGGATAACTGTGTGTTACTTCCTCTCCTTAACTTTGGTTTGACCCCTCAAGTGTTGCCCTGCCAGATGTCTCTAGCCCAGCTAACTGCCATAACAGAGGACGATGTCAGTGTTGTCGCTGTATCTGCTCCTGATCGAAGCGCAGTCTCACGGTCACCCAGCTCAGACGATGGTATGTTTCGAAACATGATTGGATCGGAGCTGTCGCCTCACCAGGCCGACGCTCTCTGCCAAGTTTTGGCCTCATACGGTGACATTTTCGACACCGACGATCCTCCCTTGGGCCAGACTAAAATTGTCACTCACCGAATCAACACTGGTGACTCTGCGCCCATTCACCGTCGGCCGTACCGCGTGTCAGCATCTGAGCGAGAAGTGATTCAGAAAGAAGTGGCCAAAATGCTTACGAAAAACGTAATCGAACCATCAACGAGCCCTTGGGCATCTCCCGTGGTATTAGTAAAGAAGAAAGACGGCTCATGGCGTTTCTGCGTTGATTATCGCCACCTCAACAAAATTACGAAAAAAGACGTGTACCCTCTACCACGCATTGACGATGCCCTTGATTCCCTCCATGGCGCCACCTTCTTTTCATCTCTCGACCTCCGATCTGGATACTGGCAAATTGCTGTAGATGACATGGACCGAGAAAAGACCGCCTTCGTTACCCCTGACGGCCTTTACCAATTCAAGGTCATGCCGTTCGGGCTCTGCAACGCTCCAGCGACCTTCGAGAGAATGATGGACACGCTCCTACAAGGATTTAAATGGTCGACATGTTTGTGTTACCTGCACGACGTGATCATTTTCTCACCTACCTTTGCAACCCACCTTGAACGCCTTTCGACCATTCTATCCATATTTCGACGGGCTGGTCTGCAGCTCAATTCCTCCAAGTGCCACTTCGGTCTTCGTCAGATTACCGTATTGGGTCACCTTGTTGACGCTGCCGACGTACGGCCAGACCCGGCGAAAGTACGCGCTGTAACAAACTTCCCAGTCCCATGCTCTGTTCATGATGTTCGCAGTTTTGTGGGCCTCTGCTCCTACTTTCGCCGGTTTGTGAAAAACTTTGCGGCACTCGCACGGCCACTCACCGACCTTCTCAAACAAGACGTCCCATTTTCTTGGGGCCCTCCTCAAGCTGACGCCTTCTCTCAGCTAATCACCGCTCTAACGACACCTCCTATTTTTGCACATTTCGACCCCGATGCTCCCACAGAAGTGCGAACAGACGCGAGTGGTCACGGAATTGGTGCAGTTTTGGCGCAAATTCAGCGGGGCAACGACCGTGTAATCGCGTACGCGAGCCGTCTGCTTTCTAAGTCTGAACGCAATTATTCTATAACAGAACGGGAATGTCTCGCTCTTGTTTGGGCGGTTTCGAAATTCCGTCCTTACTTGCATGGCCGCCCTTTCCGTGTCATCACAGATCACCACGCGCTGTGTTGGCTTTCTTCTCTGAAGGACCCCACTGGACGACTTGGTCGTTGGGCATTACGCCTACAAGAGTATTCCTACTCGGTTGCTTATAAGTCTGGACGTCTCCATCTGGACGCCGATTGCTTATCCCGCTACCCTGTTGATCAGCCCGACGAACCAGACATCGAGCCTAGCCTCAGCGTCATGTCAATGTCCCAGTTTCTTCAGATTGGTGATGAACAACGTCGTGATGCTTCTCTGCGACAACTTATTGACCGTCTCGAATCTGCTCCGAACGACACGTCACTTCGAATGTATGTCCTCCTGAATGGCACGCTGTACCGTCGTAGCCTCCAGCCAGATGGCCCTGAGCTCCTTCTTGTCGTGCCGAAAAATTTGCGTTCAACCGTGCTGCACGAGCTTCACGATGAACCAACTGCTGGTCATCTGGGCGTATCTCGGACGTACGACCGCGTGCGTCGCCGCTTCTTTTGGCGCGGTCTCGCCCGGTCCGTTCGCCGTTACGTGTCCTCCTGCGATAAATGCCAACGTAGGAAGCGACCTACTGCGCCCCCGGCTGGACTTCTTCAACCGATCTCCATCCCAACCGAACCTTTCTTCCGTGTTGGTATAGATCTTCTCGGTCCTTTTCCCGAGTCGAAATCGGGCAACAAGTGGGTCGCTGTTGCTATAGACTACGCGACTAGGTATGCCATCACTCGAGCGCTCCCCACCAGCACCGCTACTGACGTTGCGGACTTTTTGCTCCACGACGTCATCCTACAGCATGCGCTCCTCGCCAATTACTCACAGATCGTGGCCGCGCATTTTTGTCCCGTGTGATCGACGATCTTCTGCGCTCTTCCTCGACGCACCACAAGCTGACCACTTCCTACCATCCCCAAACAAATGGCCTTACCGAACGGCTAAATCGGACCCTAACGGACATGCTCGCGATGTATGTGTCCTCCGACCACCATGACTGGGACCTGGCACTACCTCACGTGACCTTCGCGTACAATTCTTCGCGCCACGACACCACTGGTTATTCACCCTTTTATTTGCTTTATGGCCGTGATCCGACGTTACCACTCGACACCTTACTTCCAACCACTACAACGCCGTCAACCGAATATGCACGCGACGCTATTGCTCGTGCCGACCACGCACGTCAGATCGCCCGCTCTAGACTTTTGGCTTCGCAAGCCACCCAGAAAGCCATCTACGACAGCCGGCATGCTGACGTTCACTTCTCACCCGGTTCCCTTGTTCTCCTGTGGTGCCCAGTTCGTCGAGTTGGCTTATCAGAGAAGTTATTGTCTCGCTACATGGGTCCTTACCGTATCATCCGCCAGGTAACCGACGTCACCTATGAGATCATTCCTGCATCTGAGACCACAAGCCTGCCTGCAACCACACCCAGTGATGTTGTGCACGTCAGCAGGCTAAAACCTTACCACCTGCCTACTGAAGACCGTAGTTAATGTGCACCGAGACGGCGCTTTTACCGCCGGGGGGGGGGGGGGGTAATGCTACGTAGCTGACGTATCAGCGGTGAAAAGACAACGAGGAAGTGCTCTGTCGGTTGCGCGCGCTGCTTCCATCTTAGTCGACGCCATACGCATCATTTTGAATATAGATTTTAAATAGACACACCTCGTGTCATTTTTACGTAACAATATGCTGATGAGGGACACAATTGTGGTGAGCCTCCGGAAATCCCGACTAGCTGGCGTTCCTTTCCAATGCATCCTAAGCTATATATTTATTTACTTATTTATTTACAGTACCTTACAGAGCCCTCCAGGGGCATTGTGTAAGGGGGGCGGTACAGATAATATGTTAGAAAAATAGATATACGTAATATCTACACATACATAGGCAAATAATGAATATAATAGGAAATGCAGTTCTACTTATGAACATGTAAGCAAAATACACACTAGAAAAGTGAGTTACAGTATGTGAAGGTGAAATACAAAAAAAAAACTATTATGACAGTAACTACAACCTAGCAATAGTGCAAAAACATCGGCAACAGTCTTATAAACACTGATGATTACGAAGATGCGATAGAGCAGTTTTTGGTGCATAAGTATTTTTTAAGAGTATGATAGAACTTTGTGTGGTCTTGTTCTGACGCAAGATCATCTGGCAAAGCATTCCACAAACGAATAGCTCGTGGAAGAGCCGACTGGTTGAAAGCGTTAGTATTGCCGTACATGCGTGATAAGCTAAAGGTGTTATGTAGTCTGCTCGAAGTTCGATGTACTAGATTAAGGTGAACAGATGGCATCATGCTGGTGTGGATGAGTTTGTGAAATAGTGATAAAAGTGAGATGTCGCGGCGAATTTTCAGTGGCTCGAGTGCAAGGCTATGTTTAATCTGTGTTACGCTGGACGGGTAGCTGTGATTACACGCTATGAATCGACTGGCTCTGTTCTGCATACATTCTAACTTATATATGAAGTATTGTTGATATGGTGACCAAATGGAGGATGCGAACTCCAGTTGAGGACGGATTAGAGCAAGATAAGCCAGTTTGCGCACATCGGAGGGAGCACTGTATAGATTTCGGCACAGAAAACCTAATGATCTAGATGTGTTGGCAGAGATAGAAGTGATATGTCTGGACCACGAAAGTGTAGAAGTTAAGTTTATGCTTAGGTATTTGTAATGATCAGTGCGTTCTACAATGATATTATCAATTTTGTATTGGCTATTAAAGTTATCACGTTTGCGATTAAAGGGGATTAGTTTGCATTTGGAAACATTAAGTGTCATATGCCATGTTTTGCACCATTCAATTATATGCTCGAGGTCTTTTTGAAGAGTTAGATGATCGCTATTGTTTCGGATGGGACGATAGATAATGCTGTCATCGGCAAATATACGCATACATGAGGATAAGTTGTCAGGCAGGTCGTTAATGTAGATGAGGAAAAGTAAGGGACCAAGAACACTGCCCCGTGGTACACCAGAGGAAACGTAACAGAGTGATGAAGAGTGATTGTTGGCGATAGTGAATTGTTGGCGGTTAGTTAAGAAGTTTCTGAGCCATGTTAGCGTGAGTGAATCAAGTTTTAGTGATGACAGTTTTAATATCAAGCGACAATGAGCAACACGATCGAATGCCTTTGCAAAATCAAGAAATAAACAATCTGTCTGTAGATTACTGTTCATGTTAGAATGTAGGTCGGTGGTGAACTCAAAGAGTTGAGTTTCGCAAAAATGACCCTTTCGGAACCCGTGCTGGTTTGAGAAAAAGATATTGTTAGATTCTAGATGCGCATAAATGTTAGAAGTTATGATATGCTCAAGCATCTTGCAACATATGCACGTAAAGGAAATGGGGCGATAATTTCCAGGCGAACTTTTACCACCACTTTTATGATCTGGCACTACCTTCGCTATCTTCCAGTCAGAAGGCAACATTCCTGTAGCGAGCAACTGCCGAAAAATGTGAAACAGGATATTGACAGACACATAAACAATGTTCTTTAATATTTTTGAATTGATATCGTCAATACCAGAAGTTGATGACATCTTCAGATTTTCAATAATTTTAACTATGCCTTCAATTGTGATATCTATAGGTGACATGAATGAGTAATCGTGGTCAACAATTTCTGGAAGATGAGCATGCTCGCTAGTAAACATGGATGAAAACAATGAATGAAAGACATGAGGACAATCAGTGTCGGCAAAAGGAGTGTTATATGCATCGTGTAATGAAATGAAGTTATCGTCCCGATCAGGACTTATTACTTTCCAGAATTTTTTCGCATTAGATTTTAGGAGTGAAGGCAAATCCTGGGAATAGTATTTATTTTTCGCAGTTTTAATTTCGTGGCAATATTTCTTTAGGCATTCCTCGTATCTATCCCAAGACGTGTGTCAACGCGAATTTTTCGCAGACCGATAAAGCCGCTTCTTTTTGTTTCTAAGTCTGCGCAAAGACTTGGTGAACCATGAATTAGTTTTATCATTCGTAATTGTTATCAACGGCACCTGTTTTTTTATTAGGGCTGAAATCGCATTCTTGAAAAGAACCCAGTTTTCCTCAACTGAGCGACTGTAAAAGGAAGGCAGCAGCACATTGTCAAGGAAAGACTCAAGTTTCCTGTTAATGGCATCGTAATCGGCTTCATTATAATCTCTAATTTTCTTTGATTCGGTTCCTGCAAAAGGTGGCAAGATAAAAAGATCAACTTGCAGCAGTTTGTGGTCACTGAAGCCATTCAAATAGTTTATGTGGTCTATAGTTTCAGGTGCAGTTGTAAGAACGAGGTCAAGTGTATTTGAACCACGAGTAGAGTGAGTGACAACTAACCTCTCTCTCTCTCTCTCTCTCTCTCTCTCTCTATATATATATATATATATATATATATATATATATACATATATATATATATATATATATATATATATATATATATATATATATATATATATATATATATATATACATACGTAGAATATGAATATTCTGGATTCGGTTATCGTAAAATTGGGGGAAATGAAAATAAGTATACGCTTCTAAAAAACTGTTTATTGCTGATGGTTCGATCGGAGACCAATCTTCATCAGACAAAATTTAGTGGAAATTTAAATTTCCACCTGCCTTTTCATTCATTTTTTTTTTGCACGAAGTACACGTGTTATGCGTAGGTATAAGTATGCACATGCACACGCGGTCTTTTGACTTCTTGTTGGACCACTGGTTTATGTGCGCACTTTTTTCTGTATTTTTTCTCTATCTTTCTCTTGCTTTTTACCGGCTGGGCGATGGCGTAAAAGCGCATCGGAGCCCACTAAATTTTGTCTGATGAAGATCGGTCTCCGTTCGAAACGCCACCAATAAACAGTTTTTAGAGGCTTATACTTATTTTCGCCAATATATATATATATATATATATATATATATATATATATATATATATATATATATATATACTGTCAATCAACCGTGGTGCATACCCGCATACCGCAGTCCGCGGTGTACAGGTTTGTTCCACACCTGTCAGGAAGAATGGGTTTGGTGAATGTACGGGACAGGGTTCTCGCGTTGTTCATGTCATGACCAGCAACACACATGCGTCCTACCCTCTTGTCTTCGCATCGTAATTTTGCTCTACGCTAACTTAAGGATGCGA
This sequence comes from Rhipicephalus microplus, assembly GCF_043290135.1. Classification (NCBI taxonomy): domain Eukaryota; kingdom Metazoa; phylum Arthropoda; class Arachnida; order Ixodida; family Ixodidae; genus Rhipicephalus; species Rhipicephalus microplus. The sequence continues at coordinate 10,753,992 of NC_134708.1, read as the reverse complement.
GGGATCATGAGAGCGCCCAGACGTGGTCGGATACACATGCGTAGATAGAAACGCTCAAAGTGCCTGCAGTTTGCGAAGAAATTGTTCACATTAAAAAAAAAAAAGGACAATATTTGTATTCCTAAATATATGTGCAGCAGAACTTGACATCATTGAATAAGCTCGCCGCACTTCCTTTAAAAATACAATACACAGCAACATTCAGAGGCTTGAACCAACACTCAGACAAGTAAGATCAAATATCTTGAAACGCGCTTACACACAGTTCCATCAATTTAACTTGAGATTGTCGCACGTACCAACACACTTAGAGCAGTCTCCTGCTATAGCATGGCCATAATTTAAATAAAGCACGATTAGAAAGCTCGTTTAGCTGCCTCCATTGCTTCGCTGAAAATTATGATAACCCGAAGGCTTTGGTGTTCCAGAGAAAAGAAAAATATATACGCATTGCCATAATACTTTTATTTATAATCTTGTGACCCTTTATGGCGTTCTTTCTCCCTTCAGCTATACCGTGAGAAGGAGCAATTTGTTTGTAGCTGGTGAAAAAAAGAAATACGATTCTTTCCAACGAATGGCGCGACGTGCATTTGAATCGTTGAAATGCCGCGTTCTTTGTCAGGGAGCGTTGGCGACTTTTGTAGGAGGCCATTTCGCGGCCGGTACGGCTTCCATTTCTTTTTCTCTCGCTGCACCACGCGAAGCCCGAACAATACGCCTCAGAATCCATGGCTGCGAGATAGCCACGGTTATTTGTTGGGAAGACGGGGCGTGCAATATGACAGCTAGATGCGTTCTATACGCGAGAACTAAACAAAATTACAAAGAAGGATCGGGAGCGTACTTGGTATTGGCGGGCAACAATGGAGTTGAACGTGAAAAGCACCACTGAAGCGTGACACTCGAGTAGTCGCTCGGAGAAACGTTTCGACCGTATGCGGTGATATCGGTGCTGCCACCTACCGCACAGTGGTGGCACTGCTCCGCCCATAAGACGTCCGTTCGGAATAGAGGTGGCAAAATGACCGCCGAAGAGCGATTCAATTACATGACTAAGTACTTTCCCTGAGTTATTATAAGTGTGATTGCGCGGTACAAAATTACATATAACCGAAAGTAATAACATTGCGCTACAGTAGTAAAGTCACATTAAAGCAGTATACTCACATCGAAAAGAGGACATTTTTCTTTTTTTTTTTGCATGCAGTGTCAACACTTTCCAAACGACGGAGTCAGATAAGACGTACGAAATATTTGGGGACGAAAATTCTGGACTGATTGATTGATAAGTGGGGTTTAACGTCCCAAAACCACCATATGGTCACGAGAGACGCCGTAGTGGAGGGCTCCGGAAATGTTGTCCACCAGGCGTTCTCTACTCTTGTACCTAAATCTAAGCACATGGGCCTACAGCACTTTCGCCCTCATCGGAAAATGCAGCCGCCGCAGCCAGGATTCGATCCCGCGCCCGGTAGGTTAGCAGCCGAGTACCTTAGCCACTAGACCACCGCGGCGGGAAAATTCTGGAGGCCATGTGCTCATAAAATTAGAGTCACGTTAAAGAACTCCAAGTGGTCTAAATTTCTAGAATCATCCCCTATGGCGCGTATCATAATCATATCGTGATTTTGGAACGTTAAACGCTGACAATTATTCTATAAAATTGAAAAGCTCCAACAGAAGCGCGTGCGCTGTATTTTAGTCAAAAGTATTAGAAAAGTAACAGGGGATATTGGAGTTACTCACTTGAAGTGATTACCAGGCCACGTGACGAGTTTATTACAACAGTCACCACTAGGAAATGTAATATAAACATTGTAACGTCATTAATTCCAATTCTGGCATGAAATGTGGTGTGTTGCACCGATTCAATACGTCCTTGCATTAATATAAGGCTTACATAAGGGGCCCCTGCATTGCTTTTACGTGCCAAGATCCGCAATATGGTTGTGAAGAACGCCGTAGAGAGAGACTCTGGATTAATTTGAACGATCTTTTCACGTACATATAGATGAGAATGCAGTTGCTTTTGTATTTAGCAAGCACCGAAATGCGGCCACTTTGGCCGCAAAGCGAAGCTGCTATCTTTCGAGGCGGCTCCCCCGAAAACGTTCGGGCTTGCAGAACTAACTCGTGCACTAACTGGCACACCGTACAGCAACTTATACATACTTCTTGAGGGGTCATTTGGAGACAGCATCTTCAAAAGAAAGGCGCGAATTAAGCAACCCCGAAAGTTTCCGTAAGGTGCTCGTGTTGTCTCACTTTCGTGGTCTTCAAATTTGGCGCCTTTCCTTTCAACATACTAACGCCAACTACCTGGTCCTTAAAAGGAGCGTTGCAACGCTGGGAGGCTCTTTTCACGGGAAAAGAACTCTCGTTTGTTGGCGCCCGCTTTCACGAAAGACAAGTTTTCTTTCGCGAAATGTGCGTAACATCTCCACGTGGTCACCAAAAAACATAGTCACGCCTATTCTTTGAAGCTCAGGGCGTTACCCGCACGAAAGAACTTGGCTTCTGTCGTAACCGCGTGAAGCAAGAGAAGAACGGGATAATTCTCGATGCCTCGCTGGCGTTAGGCCTCGACAAAAGGGGAATTCTGAATTCCTGTGGCATAGAGGAGCCGCGATTTACCTTTGTTTGCGTTGCGTCAGGCGCGTCGGCGCCCACTCGAAAAACAGACCCACCATCTAGCCAAGAATAGCGTCGCTTTTTCGCCCTCTCTGTTCGTTCGATAACCTTACTCGCACGGTGTGAAGCTTATCGAACGCCGTAGTGAAGTCTTCAAAAAGGCCGGATTCCGGCAAAGAAAAAAAAATATACCAGAAACGAAAACGTTGGCGAGAGAGAAAAACCTATTCAAAAACATTGTGGGGAGCATGCAGACAACGAACTACGGGCGGCGCGACAGACGCGGAGGGCGACGGTTGGCGACGGCCGCGGCGACGCGCATGCGCTGCGTGACGTCACTCCTCGCCTTCGTCCGCCGCGGCGCCATTTTTGTGCCTCGGCCGGCATTGTTTCTCAAGGGTCGCATTGTCCGTCCGCTCAGGCTTGCATGGAAGACGAAGCCGTCAGTAGGGTATAGCCGCTGCGGCGCGAGGTTGGGGACCGTTTCAGAGGGGAGTGTCGGTATTTTCTGAGCTGGGGAGATACGGGGGGTGGGCACAGATGGGGGCAGCGCTTTGGATCGGGGCTCCGACGAGGGGTCCGCGAAGAGGGGCTTGTAGTGCTTTCGTTTGTGCATGTGCCCATTTTTCGCGTTTTTTTCTCTCGCCTTGTTCGTCTTGTATGCGGGCTTCGATATGAGATAGAAAGCCCAGGGGAGACGAATTCTCGCTCGTCGCCCTCGCGGACACCTTTTGCTCGCTTCCGGAACTTTATTTCCGCCTTTCCTTCTTTCCGCTTACACCTCGCCCAATGTGCGGTGTTTAAACATGCTCTTATCTTTCTGTTCCTTTCTTTTGACCCGGAGAGAAGACACGAATGGCCAGCTTTGTTCGGTCATCCAGTGTTATAGTTCAGGGCGCATTGCCGGAACAGAGATTAGAGGGAGGCCAATATCGCCGAATTTCCGGGTAGTGCGGTGGGCGGTCATTGTTCACCGGCCACCGCTGGCCGCGGTAGTCCATCGTTGAAATACACGGTGAAAGCGTGCCGAGAGTCGAAAAAAAATCTTGGTGCAGGAGGCGTGAGTGGATATTGGGGAAAACGAAGGTGTTTGGATGGACGCGGAACGACAGCTTCTCATACCGTTACTTTGGGATCTGCCCTCTCTGTAGGGTATTCGTCTCTCCGAGGTCACCAACCTTGCCTCAATCGCGACCGCTGGCTGCAGTGGCAGCACGCCAAGGTTGATTGCTTGATTTGCATTTGTTTCACTAGTATATTTTAAAACGGTGAAGGCACGCCTTTAACAGCGCCTAAATGATTTTTAAAAAAGAGAGAAAAACAACTGTCAGTTGATTTCTAGTCAATAAAACACAAACCCTTGGTGCATGCGTTGCATTCTTTTTTTTTTCACACTACATCAACGTAATAAACAAACAGAAACGAAACGAGACGAAGAGAACGAGCGCTCATTCTAGTAGTTTCGTTTTACCCTTGTCTATTTGTTGCGCTTAAGTGGTCTATAATTATATACTGACATGCCCAACTCGGCACTTAAATTTTGTGAATTTCGGTCAATAAATGAAACAAATGCCGTTGCTGTCTGGTTTTTTTGATGTGCATTGTTCCAGCCCTCTAATATAACAAATAAAATCGAAGCGTTGCATTAGAATGAAAGAACATTTGAAGAGAATTTATTTTAATTGATTACATGAGATGGGGGAATACTGATGTAATCACGATTTTCGCTGACTACGCATGTGCTCTAGTGAGACAGAAGAAAAACATAAAAGAAAGGACACCTAGCGAAAACTGATGTGACATACGCTTTCGCGATGTCTACGTCGGGTTATTTTCGTACTTATTTTAATTGGACCTTGCTTCGCTATATGTTGGTCTATCAGAGGCACGAAAGATAAGCAGAAATAATGTTCTCTTTGACCGCCCTTCTTCCCTGGTTCCATTCATCCTGCTTATTTGCTTTGTCGGTTGCCTGCTGTTGTGATTTCCGGGCATAGCTAAAAAGATGCCTTAAATTTGTCCCCATCTACTTCGTTTTATTGATAATATTTTAGCTATGGGGAGCATAATATTTGCGCAATCATGAAAGTTCCAAATGTGCGGAAATAACTTTCAACTCGTATGAAGAAATCGACAAAAAGAAGCAAGAAGCTCAATATTTGCTCTCGTATTATGTGCCCTCAAATGGACACTTCTGGCAATCACCTGAAAAAAAAAGGGGGGGGGGGGTGAAGTGTACACTATAGCCGTGTGAAGCTTAAAAAAAAACAGCGAAGCTGATTTATATTAGGAGCTTCATCATGTAGCCTTGTTGGCTAAGGCAAGGTCTTTCCTTGGCGTGGACTAAGTAAGAGTCAAACACCAGCCTGTCACGGACCATGCGAGAGTGTCCAAACTCCAGAGCCAGAACTGACGCGCAAGGCTGGCTGTGGCACCTCCAGTAGAAGCGCCAAATGTCTGTGGACACTATTCCGTCAAGTGCCCGAGATAAGGCATTGCAACAGAAGGCCACAACAAGAACTGTTGAAATTCCTACGCGACACGGACTTGAACAAGCGGCTGTAACAGCAATGTCACACACCGCGAGAGACAAGACAGGACTATGACTGAGTGTGCGCGCGTGTGCTGCCTAATGTGCTGTGTTTATCTCTCTTTCCTCTCTCTGCTCTCTATCTTTCATCTCCCCATCCCATGTGCAGGGTAGAAAACCGGCTGTCCATAGGCTGGTTAACCTCCCTGCAGTTCTCTTCCTGCTATTTTTATTCCTTCCTTCCAGTAGAAGCGCGGGCCTTTCGTCGCTCTCACTCGGCTCGCGCCACGCCGTGAAATCTTACGTTAGTTATGCTCGTACGTGTGTTCCGTACTGAAAGGTTCCGTATGCGAGTTCAATAATTCCATATGTTTCCATAAAGAATACATATGTTTCCCATATATTTTCCATATATTTCCGTAAGATTCTTACGGAAACATACGGAATTATTGGACGTCGCAAACGGAACGTTTCAGTAGGGAATTTTTATATGGGCGTGTATATAGGCAAACAAATGGAATAATTTCGGAAAATTTTGAACCCCCAACGCTCCCCCCCTCCTCCTCCCCTGGCTATATCCCTGACCAAAGTGGCAATGCTTGTACGCAGTTGACTCACTAGAGCGATTAGACGACTCATTAGGCGGCTCAATAAAAGACTGCCAAAACAATACATTTTTAATAGGACACCAATGAAAAAAAACTATTTTTGGAGTATTAGTTAATGACTCCTTTCCAATACCGAAAATGCCCGTGTTGCCACGAGAGGACGCTTGGCAGCCGAAACAGCGCTCAAAAAAAAAAAAAGGGGTGGGTGGCGCTGCCCCATTAAAGTTCCCTCACAAGCCTTCGTGACGTCTTAGAGTTTGATGGGGTGTGCCATGGCCAGCGTAAATAATAATCGGTAAACAAGAAGTATACACTGTTTTATGATGGAGGCAACGCTTAGCCAACCAAGTTTCAGGATATTTAGATTAGCCAGCGTGGCCAAAATACGAATCAAACATTTAACAATGCATGACCGCTCGTGCGGAAGTTTCGGCGCGATATTTAAAAACAAAATTTACGTCTTGGGTTTTCTCTTCTGTTCAAGAGACTGTGGTGATAACATGACGACAGCAGAGTTTCAAGATTACCATTTGTCAGTCTAAAGTGAATCATTCTTTCACCTTACTGTTTTAATAATTGTTATGTAGTATCGCAGTAAAGCTGCTTGAATTTGACATATTTATACACTTTATCTTAATTCCTAGATGAAAGGGATACCACAAAGAAACTGTCGAAGTTTAGACAGAAGGGAAGTCTGTGACCAGTGGCACTAGCGGAAGACACATCGCCGAGATGGAGATGACGAAAGCGTCTCCCATCCATCGTGGAAACAAACGCTTCCACGTGCAACCGACGGTCGGAAGCAAGCAAACAGCCGAAGGTCAGAATTAGGCCGGAACTCGAGCCGCGCGACGAGGGGAGCGCCGGCGCAGGGTGCCGGAAGCCTCAGTCTCGAGACGCCAGGAAAAGAAAGACGGCGCCATTCCGCCGGCTTTCGAATGGAGTGGAACCACTCGTTTTATTCTTCTCGATTACTTAAAGGGCCACTGAATCTGTCAGCGCCATTGAATCTGCCGGCGTCATTAAATCGAAAAGTACAGAAACCACCGCGTACACTGCACTCCCACATAAGGGGCTGAGACATGGAAAGTAACAAAACAACTTGAGAAGAAGCTGGGGACCACGCAGCGTGCAGTGGAACGTAGAATGAAAGGAATAACACTAAGAGATATGATGACGGCAGAATGGGTAATGAAACACACAGGAGTTTCAGATATCTCAGTTGACGACAAGATAGCAATTGTCATTTGCTGGCCACATAATGCCCTAGATCGGACAACCAATGGACAGTAAGGGCAATAGAAAGGTCATCGAGGGATTGAAAGCGTAGTCGGGAAATGGAGAAGGTGAAAGGGAGTGGGGAGACTAAGAAGTTTACCTAGATGAAGTGGAATGAGCTCGCGCAGGAAAGAGCAAACTGAAGATCATTGGGAGAGCCACAGGCTGAGAATGATGACTGTAAGTAACTAACGCGTCTGTCATGGTGGTGTTATTCCCCGGAGCTATTAAGACTAAAGCCTTATGTGCTTCTTCAAACGTGAGGGCTCACCGGCGTTCTGCATCGACGTCCCACGTCGGCGACCTCAACACAAGGGACACACACAAAAAAAAATTCACGTGATGACGTCACGTAGTGTCTTCATGGCGTCACACATCGCCAAGTTCTGTGACTTCCTTAAAATGTCTCACAACGCGGCCTCGTATGACAAGTCACATAACATTGCGTCACATGACGAAAAATGGAGGCTAAGCAAATACATTCGGTGCTGGCAACCTCACATTTAAAGATGTGGAATGGGGTAGAGGATACCGAAATAACAGGTAAACTATAAAAGGCGAAAATTGAAAGGAACCAACAATTCATTCTTCAATGAAAGAGTGACTTGCCACTCTACAGATAGGAGGATTTCATATCTCCCATGCGATTCGGAGAACTTTCAATGGTCTAAAATTTGAAGTCTTAATTAGAAAGTGCAACTTAGTTTGCATGAAATGAATGTGAGTAGGGCTACGCAGGAGGCCGGTCTACTCAGTCTTGCATAGTGTGGCTACCAGACTTGTACAAGTTACAGAAGATAAGTAACCAATTTCGATTACTTTTGTTAAACCGTAACTAAATACAATCAGTCAATTACAGCCACAGAAAAGTATCTGAGTAATCACACAAATTAAATGAGGCAAACATGTTGATCAGATAACTTGTCAAGCTCTAAGGAAACTTGGTTACTTAAAGCGAAGATTGAAAAACTCGACAAAAGATTGTAAGTTAACTGCCTACAAGACACTAGTGAGACCGATGCTCGAGTACGCCTCTGTGGTTTGGTCGCCTCATCTTGAGCAAGATAAAAAACAGGTTAGAATCTGTGCAGTCTAAGGCTATACGATTCGTTTTTAACCGTTATGATCGGGACTTCTCCCCGTCTTCACATGCTCATTTGTTGTCACTTCATTCACTGGAACACCGCCGTACACGTGAGAGTATTATCTTGTTGCACAAGATTGTACACAAAATGACCCGCGTTCATGCGCTCTTATCTTTCGCTGATATACCAGCGCGTACAACACGTAGTACAGACGCTTTGAACCTTGTACCCTTCAGGTCTCGTTTGGATTGTTTCAAATTCTCTTTTTTTTTCCGCGTGTGGTGGAAGTTTGGAACAATCTTGGTGGTGCAATGCGTAGACTGAACACTGTAGAGTTCGGGAAAAATTTTATGTGTTAGTCACATAAATTTGTGCGCACTATTGTTTATTTCTGTGCTTTCGTTGATTTTTCTGTACCCGCTCCTGCAATGTCCCAGGCATGGGACAGCAGTACTTGTAAATAAGTAAATAAATAAATAAATAAATAAATAAATAAATAAATAAATTGATTATTTTGAGTTACTTTCCTTAAAAATTTTATTGCTGTAGCTCAATAAGATAATTTTGCACAAACTTTAACAAACAACTGTCGCTTACATGGTAGAGTAAGGCTGGAAGCTTCCTTGAAGGTTGGAGGGCTAACGGTGGCCCCTGTGATGCGCGTTATTAACTTTCAACAGTTGTATTCTAATGCCGTCGCCGCCGATTCTTCCATATTTTCTTGTTAAGAAAACAGCTGCTACGTTGAACACTCTGTCAATATGTGCGCGGGAGGCAATTGGCGATATTACGTAATTTAACGGTGGGAGAACTTGATCACTGTCCCGTACTTGCGCAATGCTTCGACGCTATAGTGTCCATGTCCTCTATGCAGTGTCGTGCTTCGCTCACTGTTGCTGGTGCCCGCGTGAAGAGTTGCACATGAGGCCAAGGAAAAGGTTAAGAAATAGGCACTGTTACCCCCCCCCCCCCCGCCCCCCCCGTTTTACAAGACGCGAGTCCCATATAAGGCGGTCGCATATTCTTTGGGTCAAGGACAGTCTAAGAAGACTGGTTACAGCTCGATTTTAGAGAAACAAAGCGTCTGATTACCGGCAATCAATTACGAAAAATGTGATTGAACTACTCTGGACACAACAGTTTTCGGGAAAGTAATCGATTGTATCACACAATTACAAGAAAAAGTGATTCATTACAACGTAATGGGTCAAGGACAGTTACAACTTGATTTCAGAGAAACAAAGCGACTGATTACCGGCAATCAATTCCGAAAAATGTGATTGAACTACTCTGGACACAACAGTTTTCGGGAAAGTAATCGATTATATCACACAACTACAAGAAAATCTGATTCATTACAACGTAATCTATTACTTATATCGCATTATGCACAACTGTGGATACGCTTAATTGATTACGCGAGTTATGCAAGCTAGCTTACTCCTTCCAGGCAGTTTGATTCAATCAACGTAATATAAGGAAGGATTTCTTCAGGGATGGAGCTGGGATTTTTTCACTGGCAGGATTGCTTGGCGGACGTCCAGTAAAAGCAAGTTCCTTCGGGGTTAAGCCAGAAACTTATCCGTAAACTTACGTTTTGACAATGCGTAGTTTTTTTTTTTTGGGTGGTGGTTGTGAAGACAAAGGGTAGACGGCAGGCGAAATTGCGAGGGATCGATTGATTGATTTGTGGGGTTTAACGTCCCAAAACCACCATATGATTATGAGAGACGCCGTAGTGGAGAACTCCGGAAATTTTGACCACCTGGGGTTCCTTAACGTGCGCCCAAATCTGAGCACACGGGCCTACAACATTTCCGCCTCCATCGGAAATGGAAATTGCGAGGGAAGTTGCGGCCTTCTATCGTTCACCTTTTTTTCCAAGCTGACGCTGCCTCTGGATTTTCTACGGGTAGAAGTGTTCAAACTTGATCGAGTTTGTCAAGTTACCCATTCACCATATAGAAGCACCGCAGCGCCGCTTCAGCACACAACTCCGAGTTGACTTCTCGAGGTAAGCAACATGTGATGACGGGGTGCATTCTTTTTGTTTTCATTCAACGACGTGTTTCCCGCCTTGAAGACTACAGAACCGGAGCTCGGCGTCTGCAGCCAAGCTGCGATTACGGTGAGCTTGCTCGTTTTTTTTTTTTTGGCAGCGTGACCCGTTTTGGCACGCTTTTGCAGTTCTCGGCGGGAACGCCAAGGCGCCGTCCCTCAACGTCTTGCATTCCGCGAGAGGGCGCGTCAAGTAGGTCAGTGTCTCTGCCTTCTTTCCTCCGTAGCCTCGGCATATGGTTTCTTAGTCCGTGCCAATCAGATGGACGTCGGAAATGGCAGCATTCCCATATAGTTACGGCCGTTTCTGTGACTGCGGCAGCGGCGTGCTGAAAAGTGGCACCTTCTAAGAACAAACAAACAAACAAACAAACAAACAAACAAACAAACAAACAAACAAACAAACAAACGAAAACGTGATCTCCACAACGGCGCCGTAGTTTGTACCACGCTGTCACAGTATGGATGCATTGGCGTGGCTTATGAGTTGATGCTTAGTCGTACTGAGACCCTATTTGGCAGCAATAATGCAGATCGCAGAAGAACGGGCCCTCATGTGTGGCTAAAAAGCAAGAACGGTCTTAGCGCCAGGAACACCTCACTTCATCTCACACTGTACTAGCCCCTTCGCAGGCAAGACAGAGAGATACGATTATGAAAGACGCCGTTGTGGAAGGCTCCAGAAATTTATGCAATCGGGGTTTTTTCAAAGTGGATCTAAATATAAGCAAACGGGCCTTGAGAATTTTCACTTCTATTGCCAATGCGGCCACCGCAGCCGAGATTCGATTATGGGTCAGCAGTCGAGCACAAGACCATCGTTAACCACTGGACCACCGTTGCGGGTTAGAGAGAGGTAGATGAAAGTCAGGAAGGTTAACCAGACTGTGATTTGCTACCCTGTAGTTGAGAAGGGAAAATGAGGTGTACGAAAATGAAACAGAGCATGTGACGACACTACAGCGTCATGACTATGGCACCGTCCAAGTATGGCACACTTACATTGTTTGTGAACAGTTCCAATGTACAGTGTCAATTTTAGGGAAGCTCCTTGAAGCGGCACCCGGTCGTCCCTCACCGTAGTCGTAGTGCGTAACCAGTCTTACGCTTTGACCTGCAAGGTGGTGCCGGTGGGAGATTTCTCCTGTGCGTTGTTGAACAATAGAAAATTCACAGCGTGCGCGTCAACTAAAAGCCGAATTTTCCTGTCTCTCATTCCCAATTAGCAGCCATTGGCATGTACATTGAGCACTACCTGACAAGAAAGGGTTGCTAGGTTATACTCGCTGGGCGTAAGCTCCTTGGTTTTAGAAAGGTTTAGCGAGCGTTGGGCCGCAGTGCCAATCAATACAGTGAACTAGTATATACCATGAACTCGAGGTGGTTATAGGTGGGAAGTATACACGATGCGCAAGCCGTAACAAAGTGTGCGTGTGCCACCTCTCGTTCAGTCTTTGGAATGTCCGCTGGATGGCGGTGCTTCTATAAGAGGAATATAGAATCACCTCGGTAATGAGGGAGATAGGTTAGATTTCAGATTCAGTAAGGAAAAATCAGCAGTCATGACTTTTAATGATAATAAAGGTAGTGAGCTTAGAATACAGGAGGTCACGCTAGAGATAAAAGATAAATACAAATATCTAGGCGTATGGATAAACAATGGGGCCGAGTACCTCAGGGAACACGAAATATACGTGTCGACTAAAGGTAACAGGAATGCAGTGGTAATGAAAAACAGGACACTGTGGAATTACAATAGGTATGATGTTGTGAGAGGAATATGGAAAGGGGTCATGGTTCCTGGTCTGACGTTTGGCAATGCGGTCTTGTGCATGAGATCACGAGTTCAAGCAAGATTAGAAATTAAGCAACGTGGAATAGGTATGCTTGCCTTAGGAGCTCACGGGAATACACCAAATCAGGGAGTACAAGGTGATATGGGATGGACATCAAGATTAGAAATTAAGCAACGTGGAATAGGTATGCTTGCCTTAGGAGCTCACGGGAATACACCAAATCAGGGAGTACAAGGTGATATGGGATGGACATCAAGATTAGAAATTAAGCAACGTGGAATAGGTATGCTTGCCTTAGGAGCTCACGGGAATACACCAAATCAGGGAGTACAAGGTGATATGGGATGGACATCATTTAAGGGCAGGGAAGCTAGCAGCAAGATAAAATTTGAGAAGCGATTGAGAGAAATGGGGGATGAGCGTTGGGCAAGGAAGGTATTCAGGTGCTTGTACATGAAGAATGTCGATGCAAAATGGCGGAAGCGAACCAGAAAATTGACTGGTAAGTACTTGGAAAACAGCAGATGACCAAACCAAAAAGAATAATTGGTTAAGAAGAAGGTTAAGGAAGCTGAGACCGATATGTGGAGCATTGGCATGATTAAGAAGTCCGCACTAGAGATCTATCGAACTTTTAAGCAGGAAATAGCCAAGGAAAGGATCTATGATAATACTCGAGGTAGTTCTCTATTGTTTGAGGCCAGGACGGGAGTATTGCGAACAAAGACATATCGGGCCAAATACGAAGGTGTAGACACAGTATGCAGTGCGTGTGGAGAGGAAGAAGAAACTGCCGAACACTTGATAATGTTCTGTAAAGAGCTTCACCCTGTAGTTCAGGTTGATGGCGCAGTGTTTTTCAAAGCACTGGGGTTTAGGGACAGTGAGGGCAAAACAGACTTTAAGCGGGTAGAATTAACTAGGAGGAGGTTATCTGATTGGTGGCTAAAGTCAAGGCACGACTGAAAATTGAACCCTTCGCTGCAAAGTACGAATCCTCAACCTCACTATTTAAGGGACAAAAATAAATCTAGTTTTTGGATCATTAGGTATTACGGCTTGGTGGCGCTAGCCACCGCCCGGTCTAAAGGGTACAGCCATATCCATCCATCCATCCATCCATCCATCCATCCATCCATCCATCCATCCATCCATCCATCCATCCATCCATCCATCCATCCATCCATCCATCCATCCATCCATCCATCCATCCATCCATCCATTCATTCATTCATTCATTCATTCATTCATTCATTCATTCATTTAATATATCATGAAAAGATGCGAGATGTTGGTACTTGGAGTGTTGACTAGATGGACGAACGGACACACAGACATATGCATGGACGGATGCACAGATGGCTGCACGGACGGATGGACGCATGGACGGACGCATGAATGGACGCAGGGACGGACGCACAGATGGACGTGTGGACGCACGAACAGACGCACGCACGAATGGACGCACATACAGTCACACAGACGGACGCATGGACGGACGGAAGTAAGAACGAATGGACGGACGGATGCTTCGCCCCACTCTCCATCATTCAACCCGTGGATATGCTGCCATTTTTTTTTAATGAAAGAGAACACGCGAACGCGTAGCCCACGAGCTCCGGCGGCTGCTTGTATAGCGCGCTCAAGCGGGAGCGATAGCGACCAAAGCCTCTCTTGCTGTCATCTAGTGGTGAGCACAACAACCAGTCCTTGGTGATATGGAACCGGCGGCAAGATTGCAGCCCTCTCCCCCATTCAAGGCGATTGCGCCCGGCCTCTCACGTATTAGGTGACCGGTAAAATGGGCAATCCTGCCCATTGGAACTGTTGGATGCGTCGGCTTCTGGTTCGACACTCCACACGGGTCAGCAAGTGGCACGAGTGCATTTGTACTGATCCGTTGAAAAAAGCACCTCTCCATGCAATGTCAATGCTTTAGAAGTTGTTTTTTTTTGCGTACCATGACTGTGACAATGACAAGCTATACGAAAGCCATGAACGGCCAGGAAACTCTTTCATCGTTCTAAAATAATCTGCGATGCTTTTATGCTGCTCGGGGATTCTGTCAGTTTGGCTAGCAGATCAGTCGATACAAAAAACAGTTTTCATTGTATGATACGTTACTGCAGATCACCATTTTAAATATCTCAGGGGATGGGGGTGACTGTATCAGCGTGCTAAGAGTTCATTTCGGGATCACTGCTTCAGCCGACATCGTCAGTCGATCGGCATGAAGCGCAGCACTTATTGAGCGCGTTGAGATATTTTTTTTAGCCTTCAGCACGCTATAAGATGCATTTTTTAGTCGAAGCCAGATGCTTATTTGAACGCTGATCTTCGTCAAACTGTGCGGCACGGTGGCACATAAACAATACAGTCAAACATAGACGGCGCCTAATAATCAAAACCCTGCGCTTGTTAAACGCACTTCTTCCTTTGATTGCCGTCCTGGCGCACAGTTTGGCGACGATAAATGCAAATGAATTCGTCCAGCGCTTCGTGTAAACTTACTCCTGAGAAAAGCTCTCGCGTTTTTTGTTATATATATGGGTGCAATGACCAGCGCTAATATCGTATGACAGGTAGATTTCACCCACTCGTTCCCATAGTTTCTTTGATAGGCGCACCAGCGCGACAATTTATTTCTCAATATAATATTCGCAGCAAACTCATGCGTATGCTTTTTTCAGTGTGGAATACACACGTACCTGTGATAAAATGGTTTTCGTACACTCTGGCTTCAAAGTTCCGTACTCAAAGACTACCTGTCGCTGTGGCTCTCTGCACAGTTGCAGCCCGGCTCATTTTTCTGTCTTTATTACATGGGAATTGATACCTCCGTCGGCCTTGCACGCTCGAGTTGTAGCAGCCAACGGCTGAACCACCGACCATGATTTATCAGGACGAAGATAAACGGGCGACCGCGCGCCCGAATCCTGAATAATCTGAGGCTTGCGATGAAGCGGTGGTTCACCGTCGTCTACTCTTCTCGAACCGGAAGCCGGTAGCAGACGGTTCATCCCACAATCCCTGACTCTTTTACTGGTCACCTCTTGCCTTAAAGGGGAGGTGGTTGCAATCTTATCGCTTGTTTCATATCACCATGATCGGTTGTTCTGCTCACCACTAGATGGCGGGAAGAGAGGCTGTGGTTGCTAACGCTCCCGCTTGAACGTGCTACAAGCAGCCGCCGGAGCTCGTGGGCTACGCGTTAGCGTGTTCCCTTTCATAAATGTTGACACTGTACATCTCCAATAAAAAATATACACATAGGCCGCTTGTGCTATGACGTGTATATAATCCTATTGTCGTTTTAACGAGAATGTGTGCTAGTAGACGTAAGAAGACGCCACGTTTTGTGATAAATATGGATGACTCATCTAAGTTTGACAATTGCAACTATGTAGAATCACTTGACCACGTGTCGTGTCACTGTACTGGCTTCGAGCAAGAACGCCGGGCTCTCCAGTGTCTCATGAGGAGATGGAATGATCGCCCATTTACTCGGGAAAATATCCTGGGCGCATGTCCTTCAAGCACATCAGCCCAGAAAGCCACAGGAGACCTTCTACGATTCTTGAAGGCAACATCACGAGTGACCGCCCGTGAAAACCTGCACTGCGCGTGTGGCACGCAATGTGCATCGCCTTTTCTTTTTCACTCTCTTCATCTTTACACCCTTATTCTCCTTTTCGCACGTGTATGGTAGCAAACTGGACGTCGTCTAGTTAACCTCCCTATTTTTCTTATATTCATTCTCTCTCTTCCTTCACCAATTTGTTAATTTTAGATGCGAAGCACCTTTGGAGCGAGCTCAATCCAGTGTGTGGCGTGACTACCCTTACTGCGGATTCGCGTCCACTCCCCCCTCTATTTTCTCCTACGCTCACCCCTCTGTTACCTCGCAATGCCTACGCTCGCTTCCCACTCTCCTTCCTGTAGCATTCCTTCCCGCGGTATTTACACCCTCACTGCGCAAGCAGGTCCCCTCACCCTCTATCTCTACTGCGCTCCTCCCTCTCTCGCCTTGCAACGCCGACGCAGGCAGCTTCTGCTAACGTGTTTCTTGATTAAAAAAAACGGCTGCTCGCGCTTTTTTCTTAATTGAATAACCGTTCACTGGCCACCCCGCATATATTGGCCCTGAATCTTGACCTGCGAGGTAATGACTGCGGGATACTTCTGTGGGTTGTTGAGCGATAAAGTTTCGCAGCGGAGGCGTTAACTAAAAGCGGACTGCGTGTATCTGTGTCCATCGACGTCTTTTGTCTCTTTTTGGCCGTGCGCTATAATCATGCTGCTATGGTATTCATTCTTATGAGTCACAGAAACAATCTCACACGATCATAAGATCATATAGCACCACATAGAAATTGTAAGCTAATATGAAATTTTCGGAAGTATCACCTTAGGCTTTACACGGAGATACTATTCTCTTGGATTAAACAAACACTATGTTGCACCTTAGAAACAATGTCAGCGATACAAATGTTTCACAAACTTGTGATCTTCGTTTATAATTTTTTCGTAAGGTCTCGCAAAATGCTGTGGTGGTCACGTAGCCGGGTACGGTGTCATCACTGTCAGTGCCGCTGTCGGAGCTGTAGCGCTTCCTGGAAGCAACACCCGTGGTCATTCCAGTGTCCGGTAGTCTTGCTTAGCGCTCTATCTCCATCGCACATCAGCAGGAGACCGCGCTTGACAGGCGAAATGAAAACCATTCACAAAAAGAACTATAGAACGACACACTTGAGCTTGTGGGAGACCACAAGGGAAAGAGACGATTTCTGAAAACGTCACCCGACTCGAGCGGCTCCCACCATGAGATCTTCGCGGAATACTGAGGTATTAACCATCCTCTTTATGCCAGTTCTCGCTAGTGACAACATAAGGCACCTTAACCGGCAAGCCGTGTCTGTACAGCTGGAAGCACTGGTGCCAAACGGAGTAAAAAAAAGTCAGAGTGAATAGCCGCAAGAACATCCTAGCGATCGATGTCAATCATGCGACTGTGCTTGACAGATTGCGTGAAGTTGCGGAACTTCATGGGATGAAAGTATGCTATCATATACCGCTGGGCAAAGAAGTGAGCACTGGGGTAATATATGGCGTTGCCGAAGCCATTACCAACTCGGACCTACCAGTCTTGATTAAGCCAACTTCAGAAGACCTTATCATTGCAAGTCTATATCGTATCGGAACATCAAGATGCGTCAGAATTACATTTAAGGGCGAATCACTTCCATCACACGTAAAAGTGGGCCAATTCCGACACGCAGTTCGCCCCCTTTTGTACCGAAGCCACTTCAGTGCTGGAAGTGCATTAAGTTAGGTCACGTAAGTGGTGTGTACACTAACTAACTCTACCGTCTGTTTCCGATCCACTGGCCACCGCAACAAGGACACGTGCCAGGCCACGACTCTTAAGCGCGCAATTAGCAATAAGCCACATGATGCCTCTTTGAAGGAAAGAAGGAAAATACGAGGAAAAGAACGGCAGGGAGGTTAACCAGCCTATAGGCAGCCGGTTTGCTACCCTGCGCATGGGAGGGGGATGAGGGAGATGAAAGATAGAGAGCAGACTGTCCTTTTATTCGAAGGGAGCTGACAATACTGAAGAAAAGGGCTAGAGATGACGTTTCACACCGAGAAGCAGCTGCATCCATTACGCGACTACGACCCCGTCGCCGGCGCTGCACCAAAGCCTCCAAAACCTCATCGCTTCGCGAAGCATGTCCAAAACCACCTCCACCTCTCTCTCCCACTAGGGCCCAGTGCGGTCGGTTCTAAGAACAAATGCGCTTCTGCTATAGCAGTGGAGCGGACGCTTCTACCCAGTCCGAACGCAGCCGTCTCAAAGGACAGTGGCGCCTGTACCAGCAATGCTGGTGACGCTTTGCCCGAACTCCCAAATATACATGCGCCTGATGAGAGGAATTAAACTTCGACAGTAAGGGACACTTCATCGGTACTTTATAACTTGACGTACGAAGGACAAGTTTTCGGCATCGTCAGCACCCTGGTCAGTGCTATGCGCATGCTGCTGAGCATGATGCAGATACCGACAGCTCGGAGCGTGTTGCAACTGCTTGACATCATCACTCCAGTTCTCACAAGCCTCCAGAAGTCTGCTGCTTGAGAACGCAAACGGAGCCATCATGGCTACAGCATTGGCAAGATTTTGAGTGCATGGGACCGCGCATACAAGTTAATGCAACGAATGTGCTCATTTAAGACACAGGTGTAACTCACCGTCTGTGGTGTTAAGCACATAACTGCCGTTTCGTTCACGGCAGGAGTGACATTCATTTCTCTCCTTCTTTGTCTCTTACTTTTATTCTCCTTACCTCCTTTTATTCTTCTTCTATTCTCCTCAGTGCAAGGTAGCCTAACAGGGCAACCATGGTTAACCTCCCTGCCTTTCTTTCATCCTTATTCTCTCGCTCTCTTGTGGTGGTCACCATGATTAGGATCACCATCCTAATCATTAAGGATGGTGACCACCACAAGAGAGCGAGAGAATAAGGATGAAAGAAAGGCAGGGAGGTTAACCATGGTTGAGCCTGTTAGGCTACCTTGCACTGAGGAGAATAAAAGAAGAATAAAAGTAATCACCATCCTCTTTGCGTTCTCTGTATATAAAAATAGAGCGATGTATTTTGCCTTCATTGTAAGTCGTAATAGTAATCGCAACTGTGGTTTGACGTCCCAAAACGATGGTGTGATTACGAGAGATGCCGTAGCGAAGGAAATTGGAAATTTTGGCCACATGGTGTTTTTTCAGCGTGCACTGACACGGCAGAGTACACGGACAAGACTTCGCGTCTATCGAAATGCGACCACGGAAGCGAGAATTGAACCAGCAACCTCCGGATAAGCAAACAAGGACCTTGAAATTCTGCACCGCCGCGACGGACTCGTTGTGAGCCGAATTCTAGCACGTTCCATCACTGTTTTTATCTTGCCATAAATGGGTTATTAGTGATATGAAATCTTTTGAACTTCGCCCCACCATGGTGGTCTAGTGGCTAAGGTACTCGTATGCTGGCCCTGAGGTCGCGGGATCGAAGCCCGGCTGCGGCGGCTTCGATGTAGGCGGAAATGCTCTAGGCTCGTGTGCTCAGATTTGGGTGCACGTTGAAGAACACCAGGTGTTCGAAATTCCTGGAGCCTTCCATTGCGGCGTCTCGCATAATCATATGGCGGTTTTGGGACAATAAACTCCACCTATCAATCTTTTGAACTTGGCCATTAACAGCACAGTTTAAAAAAACTTTTTATGGCAAAACGTGTTGTCCTTTAAGTTTCGTGACCACGTTTAAAAGAGATGGCCGCTAGAAATGACAACTGCTTGAAAAAGACCTCAACTTTTTCCAATAACAAAAAGACAATTGCTACGTTAGCGAATGTAGTAACACCATTGAGTTGGTGCAAGTATTTCATCATTTCAGAACTTCTCCCCCGTTAAGTTGATGTGCTAACTGGGCTGACTGAATGGGAGAGAAGAACATAGAGAGAAGGGTCAATTTCATAATATGGTCGCTCTCTGATTTAATGAATATATGATTCTGCTCTACTGCATTGATAGTTATAATCGCAGTGGCGGATCCAGAAGAAAGAAAGGAAGAGCAGCAAAAAAAAAAAAGACCAGGAGGTTAACCATGCTCATGCCCGGTTTGCTACCCTACGCTGGGGGATGGGAAAGGGTAGTATAAAGATGACACACAGAGAAACAATAACACCACAATAAATCACTAATAACCAGTTTATGAGTAGATAAAACGAATCCAGAAGGAGGAAGTGTGGTATGGGCAATCGCCCTCCCACCATAAAGCTTATGTCAGCCCCCCCCGCCCGCCTTTAAAGCCTAGATTCACCTCCAACCAGCGATTAGAACAAACGAATAGGAATACAAATAAACACTATTTATGCTGAGACGCGGTTCTTTTGGTGATATGGTGGCCACTAAAGCAAAAGCTAGGACCCTCTTCACCCTCTCCGATCTTACTTCAAGTGACCGCCTCCCTTCCCCCCTTCTTAAAATGAGTGACTGGTTACGCCTCTGGTACAGTGTTCCGTTTTCGCACGGTGTTCTTTGTTTCTTAGTTTTAAGTTTGAGTTTGAGTTTGAGTTTATTCAACCACGTGACAAGTACACGAAAATACAATGTATACGTGGTTTGGTGCGAAGGGAAAAAAGCTGCATTTCACAGCTTGGTTGGCGGCCCCTTCACCCAGAAAAAAAATCTAAACTACAAATTTACAAAAAATTACAAACATTACAGGCAGCGGAAAGCGACAATACAAAAAGAAGCACGCATGTGGCCCATGACAGCAAATAATAGAATCACAACTCTAAAATACATACAAAAATATTCATAACAAAGCAATTCATGAAAGAATAAAAACTGAATAACCATTACACAAATCACCCAACATTCATTTACAACACAATCAGCGCATCCGATTTAACATTTCAGTTTTAGACAATATACGCAGATTATCAGTTGTTACATTCCATTTGTTCATCACATTTTGAAGGCGGTAACGTAGTGTTTCAAATCCATAGTTTGTGCGAGGACAAGGTACGTGCCAAGTCTCCGTACAGCGAGTAACGCGACTGGCAGGATTTGGTTGCAAGGTGGCCAAGGTGCGTAAAAAGATACTTTCTCTGCGTATTTCTGATTTAAAAGCTGACAGAAGCTGGTATTCGTAATAACAGGTAATTCTTAAAATTCTATATATTGCAAATATTGAAGCAGTGTTTGCGTTATAGGATACACCTTAAATGCACCGCAAGGCATTTTTTTGTAACACGACCAGGTTCTTCAGAGATGCTTTAGAGCCTGTAGACCAGACCAGATGACAATAGTGTAAAAGTCCGTTCAGGATTTGTTATTCCCGTTCAAATAATCTGGCCGTGCACTGCAAGATTATATTTATTCTTACGTTAAGAATATAGCTGTTTATCGCTGGGCTTCCAAGTCCAGCAGCGAAAAACTTGTCACGATGAGGGCTGATATAACAATGCTGACATAACGGTGGCGTCTTAAGGAAACTCAGGTTCTCTTGCTGAAAAGTGGCAGTGGCTAGGCAAAAAGCTGAACACCACGAAAGAAGATGGCACAAAGAAGTAAACCCATATACGGTTAAAAGCTGTCGGCCTTGTGAGGCCACGTCACCGTTTGTCTGGTGGCAGCCTGCAGAATCGTCTGAAGGCCCCTGGAACAGACTGAAGAAAAAGCGACCACCCTGTCGAGACCTACGAAAAGCGCAGCTGTCAAGATGACGAAGCCATTTTTCAAAGTCACGCCACCGTGCAGCGTGTATAAGGGTGGGGACGTGCGTAAAGGTCTTTGAGGACCATGGTGAACCACGGCTGGTCATCTCGGAGTAGCGCGTCATTCTCAAGAACTGCCGTCAGGAAAATTTTGTGCTTTACATTTAGCATTATTTTTTATGTGCTTGTGTTCTCGTGTAATACGTCACTATGCAAAGCGCCGGCTTTCTCAAAACCCTGAGAGTCCGGTGCCCCGACCATGCGGGTACGATCCCTTGCCCCTTACACGTCGACCGACCACATTGACTTTTGACTTCCCGGACTTTACGGACGTTTCTCCGAGGTCATTCTTCCTTGTCATCTGCTCAACTATGACGTGAAGCGTTGTCGTCGTCCGCAACGCGAACCTCTGCCGCAGACTTCTAAAAGGTCCCTGCGCCCACCCCTCATACTTATTATTTATTTTTTATTTTTTCGCATCTTCAATGACTTTTGAGGAACGGCGTGATTGGAACAGAAAAGGGAGAGGCGGAGCGCGGCGTGGGGGAAGCGAGGACGGAGAGCAGAAAAAGGTCTCCGAAACGTCCAAGTTTCGTCGGCGCTTTATGATATACGATACGCGCTCGATGATGGATGACGTGGCCGGGTCAATGCGATATAAATGATGGTTATGCTTGCGCAATAGTTTGGCCGCAGAGGAAATCATTGTTCTCAAATGCTTTTCTGTCGTCTCTCTTTTTTTTATGTGTGTGTCCCTGTTTTTCGTTTCGGGAAACTTCAACGATGGCTTTCGTGAGAAAAACGCTCGTTTTGAACCACTAGACGGCGCTTTCTGTAGCCCAAAAATTGTTGTGGTGGCGCTTCCAGAATTTTTTACATCCGTTTCGTTAGTGATGCTTTTTTTTGAAGAATAACAAAACAAAATTTCAAAAATAAAGCGGGAATGATGCCACCCGCTGTTCGTGTAGCTGTCGCACTATACCTGCGTTTTTGACGCGCAGCTTTGGCTGGCTGACAGCGGGCACGTTTATGGCGTTAAACTTGGAACCTTTATTAGAGAGTAATTTTTTTTTGGCGCTCTTTATACCATTCACACCACAACCTCCCTTCTCTGCTTTGCCTCTCCCGGCTTTATTTGGTTTCTTTTTTTAGAAAGCTCGACTGCGGTGGGTCAGGACGTGGTGCGTTTTGACGCCAATCTGTTCTAAATTTTTGTTCCGTGGTTTGTTACCTTTTATACAAAAAAAAATCGTTGCTTTCTATCCATTCTGCTCTGGTGCATAGAAAATTAAAAAAAAAAGTTTGACTCTTGCCGATGGCTTCGCAGGTCGACTCGTCTTAGCTGTGCTAGTACGCCGTCCCGTTAAAACGATTGTCCCGTTACTGCGAAGTCAAACGAAACAAGAAAAGAATACAAGAGGGACCTTTCTGTATGTATGCAGGGTGAGGGTGACGGTATGTATTGATGCGGAAAACAGAATGGGCATACGTGAAGCTGTGTACGTACTATTCCATGAGACACGTCCGCTAGCCGGATGTTGTTTTGAATCGCAGTCACTGGTATACATCCTCCGCCCTTTGCGGTAATAGTGCCTCAAGGGGGGGGGGGTGATGGTGACGTGACCTAAGAAGTGGCATGGGCTGAAACTTTCGGCTTAGAACCCTGAACCAACATCGCGGAAGTAGCGCGTGATGGGCCTCTCGTATAATATCATAACTGTACATACTGTTGAGCAGATGTGCTTTGTGCGTAGCCCCAACGCCTCAACGCTACGCGTTGGCTAGGCCTAACAGACGCCGATGGTTTCGATGTTCGACGATCCGATGTCTCTTGAGCTGCGAGAGCTTGTTCTGCCCCGTTTACGCGAATGCGTCTAGCTGCGCTTGCTGATATGGCTTAATACATCCGTCTTTCTAGACAAAGACTACAGACTGCAAGAAACCACGCGGGACTAACTAGACTTCGAATGAGCTTTAATCGAGATTTCAGGGCGCGTCTATACATTTTGTCGCGCGCACGCAGGCGCCTCGTCACAGACAAAGGTTTACAAAATTGCGACAACGTTTACGTCTTCCACCCCCTCACTCGTAGTCTCTGTTCCACACCGAATGCACATGCGTGTCCTGCATTGCCGATTAGGTTATATTCTGCTGACCCGATACCGGTTGACTGCAGACAAGAGCGTAGGCAGGCATCTTTTTCGGGGGGTTGGGGGCACCACCTTGGTCTGTAGGAGCGGCCTGGCTGACAGATGCGGTCGAGTGTCAATTTAGGCTATATATGCCATGGCAAGCACTCTCAAATCATGACAGGTATATTAGCGCTATCCCTCAAGAGGCAGGCATATAACAGCTGCATCTTGCCAGTACTTAGCTATGGAGCAGAAATTTGGAGACTTACAAAGAAGATTAAGCTTAAATAGAGGATGACGCAGCGAGCAATAAAAAAAATGGTATGTGTAACCTTAAGAAATAAGAAGAGAGCAGAGTGGATTAGAGAACAAACGGGGGTTCAGGATGTCATAGTTGAAATCAAGAAGAGGAAATGGACATGGGCCGGGCATGTAGCGCATAGGCAGGATAACCGCTGGTCATTAAGGGTAACTGACTGGATTCCCAGAGAGGGCAAGCGGGTTAGGGGGAGACAGAAGGTTAGGTGGGCAGATGAGATTAAGAAGTTTGCGGGTATAAATTGGCAGCAAGCACAGGACCGAGTTGACTGGTGGAACATGGGTCTCTTGAGGTCATTGTCCTGCAGTGGACGTAGTCAGTCTGATGATGATGATGCCATGGCAGAAATACTTCCCGGGAGGGAGGGAGGGGAAGTACTGCCCCGGTGTGCCCCCCCCCCCTTGCTACACCACTGACCACGGGGAAACCTACCCGCACTGGTAGCTTAGCAATTAATGCGTCGTACGGTTTAAGCTCTGGGTGATGTATTCGATTCCAGTGAAGCAATAGCCACGGTGAAAGAACCCCAGGTCGTTGAAATTAAGCTAGGGTTTAATGCAGTGCTGTTTCTCGTAATCAGGTCGCGATTTTGACATGTAAAACGCCATGATTTGTTACGTTAATACTCACTGAAGGTAAAAATGTTGAGTCCAATTCATCGCGTGCAATAATCGCTGCTTCCCCTAGTTTGGCAGTGTTCCACTACATTGAATACCAACTGTTAATCATATATTTATATTGTGTACTGCCTCGGCCTAATTAGAATACTGGCAACTGGGGAACGATTCACTTTCACGAAAGCTTTCAAAAGAAAAGCATCCAGTTCCGATTATAATATGCAGACGAAAATGCATGCGTACGCACATGAGGTTCTAATATGTACATCTCATTGTGGGCAATTAATTAGCGCATTAAAGGGGTGCAATTGTAATGTCAATTCTAAAGTCTTAAGAAGTATATGTATAAATATATTCTTTTTTTCGTTTTATGAGGCATTCAAAGTTGCAACGCGCTGTAATAAGCAAATTTCTTCGTAGACTACCCGCAGACAGTCGGACTCATGCCTGTCTCGATACAAGCTTACTATTCAGGAAGCTTTTAGTTTATTGCGACCGCGGTTCCACTCGATGTGCCGGCATTCCGTTCAACGTCCTTGAGGGGCAACACCTGCCACTCCTGCCGTGTTCTGGGAATTGGGGCGCAGTTCGCTTCGCAACGGGGCAAGTGCTTGGCGCCCTCAAGATGTTCAGAACGCAGCCTCCCGAGGGACAACACTGCCGTGAAAGTGGCTACGTCCTTCCGTTTCGAGAACGTATAGCAAAACATATGCCCTCTACGGTAAAGCACGCCACGGTGTTCAGACGACAACAAAAAAAAAAAAAAGGCTAAGTAGGCAATGCTGAATACCTGCCTTATGCTGTGAGCGTGGTACGCTGTAAGACAACCCGCAGACTGCAGCGGACACTGGGTGATCCGCTTACCTGTTCGAGGTAGGGGGGGGGGGGGGTGTTCGAACACACCTGCTCGCCCTTCCCCCGTTTTTGGCTGCTTCTTTTCTGAAAAAGGTCGAGGGAGCGCATCCACTGCGCATACACATACACCACCGTTGTGTTCGCGCCCAGGGTCGCTCACGAAATCGCGCGCCGCGTATGGCCCCCGTGTTCCCATCAGAAATATCCCACGATCGCCGACCGAATGGCAGACGCTGCAGGTTTCGGGCTGCCGGTGTTTCGCCTCTCCGCTCCATACTATATATTTCTTTTTTTGTATGCATATTTGTTCCTTTTGCCCTAGATGCAACCTACGCGCATCGGGAGCTCGCTTCTGCTGTGGCCTCCTTGCCCGTTAAGGCGGCTGTCATCTTTGGTCCACATTTTGCGTCTCTGCCGACTTCTTTAGAATTTGTCGCTTTCTCCCTATGCGGAAGGTCACCGTTATAGGGAAGCGATAGAAAAGCTCGACTGCGGTGAAAACACGTTGGCGACCGTTCGGCAGGGACCGTTAATCTTACCCTCCCTCGTGCTGCCCTCTCCCACATCTCTACAGCCCGCCTCGCCTCAGCCGTATTTCTAGAGCTCGTGCGCCGTTGTACGCGCTCCTTCGCCGCCACACCGACGGAACGCGGAGGACGCGAATAAAAGAGCTAAACTGGAGGATTCGCCGCCTTTTCTTTGGAGGTTAGGGGAGGAAGAACAGCGCTCTTCCGTTTTCTTCGCTGACGCGGGGAAAGTCCCCTCCCCCTCCGTAGGTAGGGAGGTGGCGGCGGCTTTCACTGCATTTTATTTACGCTCAAGTCGTATTCTTTTCTTAAATATCGAAGAGCAGAAGAGGCCGTAATGCAGAAAGCAACCCTGGGTTGAGACCAACCAGGGGGAGGGGATGAGGGGGATGGTTCCCGGGTGTAGAAAGGAGGGGTTTGTATATGTCTGGCTTCACATTTTGACCCCCGTCCTCCAACTCTGTTTACTTCTTTTCGAATATATTTTCATGTTCAACGCTGTTCTTGTACTGCGCCATTTTACTTTAAAAAAAAAAGAAATGCTTCCATCATCTCCCGCCCGCTGGAGGAGGCCAAAGGTGATGGAAGGTAGGCTAGTTCCGTCAGGGGGGGGGGGGGGGGGCATGGCGGAAAGGTGAGGGGTGGTGCGAGACGGGGGTATTCTCAAAGGAGACACCACGGAAGCTTGAAATAAGACTTAACAAACAAGGCAGCTCGCAAGATGACACAAGCAAGCGCGAATCTGTGCTAACGGTTCTCCTTTTCTGAAGAACGAAGAAGACAAAGTTTGCGTCGTGGAGTCTGAGGAGGAGGACGAGGCGTCTATTGTGTTAGCCCAAGGCTCCGTTTCTGGTTCAAAACTCGAAGCCTTCGGCTTCTCTCACAGCCTTGAAGTTCTTTTTAAGTATTTTTTTTAGAATATTGTTTAACGTATCGAGCGCACCAAGACTTGACGCGAGGTCCCGCGCCTTTTTTGTCTCCGAAGAGACCGACCAGTGTGGAAGGAACGCCCCTGATTTGTATGGGGTGCGTTGGCTCGCTTGCCTGATGTGACCGTCATTGTGAGTTTTGAGAACCGCATACACAACTCAACCCGGAAGTATACAGAGCTTCCTGCATTAATGAACGGAGCGAAATCTGGCGTCAACATATACGCAAGTTTTTTGATCAGTCTCGGGTAAATTTTGAGCAGCATGAAAGCTAACTTCGAAACCGCGTTTAAGCCATTATGTGCGCTTCGAAATCCGACTCACTGATCTGAAGAAGGATTCTGTAAGCATTGGCATCATGCAGTGCTATTAACGCTTTTGTGCCAGGCAGCTGCGCTTAGCCACTCTTGCCACTGGAAGGTAGCCTTAGTGTCATCTTTTGTATATTGCTCACGACTGTACACTTTGGCAATATCGCAGTGCACGAAAGTGGGCATCAGAGCACCGGCTCACCACGCAAATGGCCTAGGTTTCATCACTTCGACCCGGAAATTTTTAATATTTATTTATTTACACCGTTCTCAATTTTTCGGTCATGATAATTTTTCGCTCATAACCAACTACGCCGGCACAGATAATGACACTGGAATTTCTGCGAAACGAGCTTCTTAACGCTATCGCGTTATTACTGAACGTGCGCTTTAATCTGTCATTATAGTTCCAGCAAGAAAAGCGCTAAATGCTTTGTTCACTTTTGGGCAACTATATAGAAAAACGCGTTTCAGGTGCGAAGCCCGTGCATGGTTCAAACGGGACGGTGAGGGGGGGGGGGCAGCCATGAATACCCTTTGAGTGAACCCCACATAACACTTCGCGTATAAATTTCGACGTTCCCAGGGTCTGGGCCCACCTTGACCCGTCTCCCTTTCTTATTCTACTCCGGCGCATCTGAACAACGTGGCAGGTTGGAAAAGCTTAACCTCGACCCAGATTCCACGCGGCAGGAGTGAAATTTGTTCTCGCGGGAACCGATCCACACGTAATCCGCGCCGCTCTTAAAAGGAAACGTGACAATGCGTTTTTTAACGGTTCCTGGCTGAAAAACCACGTATGAAAAAAACAACTATGTTGCGTCCAAAGCATTCCCGCTGATATAAGTGAATGGGTACATTTATGCAGGTACAAGTGATTAAATGAATATTCATTACATGTCACGATTTCTCGCCCAAATGCCATCGGCACAAGTATGCACTTACAGCAGAGGCCTGTGTACATTTATGAAAGTGACTGGTGCTTGATTAGTGAATTGTCTATTAAGCCTGTAGTGATTGACTTATTAATCGACCTTCTGCGTTTCGCTCAGCCTAATGGGCATTTTTCAGACTCGAACTGTGCTTCCAGCGGAGATGGCCAAAATGGAAACTGGGGGTCAGTGACCTCCGAAGTTGTCAAGAGAAAAATTTCGGCCCCCAGGTATTTTTCGTAATAATTTACAAATCTAGCCACCTAGTGACCCTTGAAAACATCGCGAGCGTGACGTAGCCTCCTTTGCGCATGCGCAGGCTAGTCTCTAGAAAAAATCCCTTTGTACCTCATCTTTTAATCCGTTCTTTTTCTACAATTGTGTCGTGACGCATCCATGGTAGCGGCATTTTTAAATTCTTAGTTCAATACATCAATTTTATACAACAACGAACACGAATAATGAGACGCAGAAGAAGGTCCGCTGCCATATTTCAGTGGGTACACGGTGATCAATCGCTGACACAAAGGTAGCGGGTTCGAGCCCAGCAGCGGTGGTCGCGTTTCCGGGTGGAAGCGAAACGGTCAAGAAATGGTACAGCGTGGTGCCAGTGCAAGTTTAAGAACACCAGATGGTCGAAATTTCCGGAGCCCTCCAAGACAGCGTTCTTCACAATCATATGGCGGTTTTGGGGCGAAAAGCACAGGTAATCAGATAACATTAGACGCAACAAACAAAATCGTCTTGAGTTTACTAGGCGCCACCATGCCTAAATAGTTTCAACACCGCGGAGTTGCGCAGGTCACAGAGTGATACTTTTAGACTTTGTGCGACTTCACACTACAATGCTTAAAGAGGTCGCAACGGCGGGTTGCAGTGTGAGGCTTGAAGCGGCACGACGACCTGCAGAAAACAAACTTACGATTGCCTATTTATACGTCCAGTAGACGTGTCTCTTCCAGAATGGCTTTACGTATGACTCTGCGCATGAGTCAACGTGTGAGTCGTTCGTATCGCTTCCTCGCTGACGCGCACTATGCCCGTGTCAGACTATAGCAGCTTGTACGCTACATTGGTGCCCTCGGCTCTTGAATTGAAAGCAGTTCCATCTTTTCATACAGAGAATGGGCTTAAGCGAGGCCTATAGCAAGACCTAAGCAAGTACGGGATCAGGTATGTACGTACAGTCTTTGTAGAGCCCGCGTTCAACCGGTTTTCGCTCTGCGGGGTGAAACCTTGAGGCAGTATCGGGCTCTCACGTGGTCATCGTGATTACTATAGTCACGCATACTCCTGATACACCACTTCAGAGCCCGAAACTGCCTCAAGGTTTCACCCCGCAGAGCGAAACCCGGCTGCTCGCGCGTTGTACACTGACGTGGTGACGGCTGCACTTTCGCTTGAGCAAGATAATGGTTCATGTGGACACGCGCAGTGGTGCAACAATGAACGTCTTAAGCTGAAGTCAAGGCTTTGACATAGCATTTCTTGGAATGCGAGTGACCGCAGAAGGTTTGATCGAAGGCTGAGTTGAAGAACAAGCTGAATTGATGCCAGAAGTATACACGAAGACTACGTCCATTGGGTAAAGGACAGTAATGCTGTAGAGTCACCGGCCCATATCCAGTGCGATCAAGAAAGCCTGATATTTTGGAAGATATGTAGGTTTACATCAACATGCCAGCGTTAAGGCTGCAATAAGGTATATTGGTTACGTGAGCTAAGGTGAAGTGCGATGCATTTCGTCGAGAAATAACGTAACAGAACTGCGTACAAGGAACACCGCAAGACAACATCGTGGAGATGCGAAAAGTGATTGTTGAGCCGGCTGCCTAAGGCACAGAACAATTTTATTCTCACTGTCGCTTAGGGCAACACAAGCTACACTGAAAGAAAGCTGCAGTTGACATAAGTAAATGTATACATAACAAGATCGCTTGAGAAAATTGTGAATAGAATGGGTTCGATTAACACTGCAATCAGTAATTAGAAGTCACCGAAACATACTTTCACTTCTTTTACGCTACTTCATGATGAACTTCACCCTTCATTGGGTATGACACCGCCTCTGCGCAAAGATGAACTTCACCTTCTGCTGGCATCTTTATGGCTGATGGCGATTACAATGAGTTTAGCGCTTGCCAAAAGGTAGCAAAATCAAATAAAATGAAATGCGTGGAACAAGTTCGTGTGTTTAGAAAAAGTGGTTAACGGTTTAGAGTACACGTGATACGACGCAAGGGAACGGGCGCTAGCTAAGGCAGTAACTGGGTGTCACTACGACGGCTTGCAGAGAGAGACAACCACTAAAGGGCCCCTAATTTCAAGAGACATTTCCGAAGAGACGTCCCCATGGCAAGCAGCCAGAGGAAGCGATCGCATGACGGCATCGCGCGAAACGAGCAGGCCGCTCTGTTGTTATGCTAAATACTTCACGTCCCACACTGCGCGCTCGAATGCACGCAGATATTTAGAACAGATGCCGACCGAGTCGCTTACGCACGCATGCGCATATCGTATTCCGGATGCAGGTTCCATTCTTTGTATACTACCCGGGTCTCGCCTCGCATAACGGCGTCTACGGTAAACGTCGGCGGCGTCTCCCAAGGAGCCCGCTCACAGCGCCGTCTGACGACGCAACAATGCACGAGACGCGGGACAGTTATAGATGGCGGTGCCCGTGGATGAAAGATTTCACACAGCGTAAGGCACAGACAAGGGGAGGCTGCCGAGCCGAAGGCCTACATATCCCTAAACGGCTCCACCGTCGAGCGTGCATAAAATACTGACAATTGAGAGGAGGATCAAAATAAAAAAAATGATAATAAAATTAAAGGAACTGCTGCATACATGGTAGTGTTCCTCAAAGGCGACGTGAATGAAATAAGCTAAGCAAACAAAGAAAGCACACGCAGAAAAGTTGCAGGGAGAGGCGACGACCTAAACTGGGCGGATGCGGGAGTTTTTTGGGTCCGATTTCCGGTGTCCTTTGTGATGTCCGCTGGGGTAAGCAGCGGGAAGCGCGTAGCGGAGGGCAAGAGAGAGCGAGGGTAGAGATTAGTGACCTGTAGCTATGCGGCCGTCCAGCCGGGGTCAGATACGACGCGTCGTTTCACTGCAGCGGCAGTGCGAGGTTCCGTTTTGCTTTTTCTAATACGCTCTACATGTGCTGCACACTTTTTGGGAGTCTACACCGTCCCGGTTGATGTTGAACGAAAAGCGCGGTGCTTGCTTAGCTTGTAGTTCGTTGATCGCCTTCCTTAACAAAAGCACTCATTTACATACTTGACAAGCTTCCATAATTAAAAAAAAAGCTTTATGCCGGACAAGTAAAAGAATGATACGCTTTAATGTTAGTTCGGAAAACCCAAAAACGAGAACACTACACGGCATTTTGTATAACGTGCGCGTCCAAATAATTGGACTGCTTACATATGCTGCACCGTGCAGTATAACGAAACTATTTGGCAAATAGTTTCGTTGTCCAGTTAACGAGCGAAGTCACAGATGTCTGCAGATTCTTTCCTGGACTCAAGACATACTTTGTTCTCACATATGAACGAAACATGTTCAGTTACGTTGCAGAGGAATAGACTAGATTGGTCTAATGAAATAGTGAGAAAAAAGTTTGAAAATGATTCTTGGCATAATAAAACATTATTCTTCATGTGAATGTATGCTACCTTGAGTCCGATGACTGTCGCCTTACCTGCCGTGTTTTTTTTTTTTTTTTGGTTCCAGAATTATGACAATTATGTATGGTAACATAAATAATTAAAAAAAGGCACTCGACACAAGAACGGTGAGAATAAGCAGAAAAAAAAAAAGAAAAGGAAACGACTGTCTGTTTCCATCGGTAATGTTTGGCCGTAGTCCTGCTAATGAGTCCGCGAACTAAAAACGTTATATGGGGGTTGTGTAAGCACAACCGTACGAGGCAAACGGATCGCGTCAGCCGTCCCAATTGAATTGAAACGAATGACACAGTGGCCGCCGCGGAGCACCGAAACGGAACCAACTCCGCTCCAGTGCTTGAACCATACATGTACATCCTCTCCGAGCTCCGTGTCGTTGCGGAGCTAAGTGACCAAGTCAAACAGAGGCGCGCAGGCCGTGTACACCCCTGTGGTCATTGCAGGTCCGAGCACACGGGTGTGGTTACCACCTACTCAGTGACCGGACCCCCCGCCGGACACGCTGACCCTCCCATTCTTCTCACCCTCCCCAGAAGTCAAAAGGACCGCCACGCCACGCGCCCAGCCTTTGCGAGCGATGCAAACGGGCCGATTTGGAGGTAGCGAATTTTTTATTTCATTTCAAAGCGTTGTGGACACAGTACCACTGTGCTGTTCTTGACCGGGTCCAGCCATGGTGCTATCGCAAGAAGGAAGCTGTTTGACCCCACGTTGCTGGAAATTGTGCAGGGGACTTTCGATGTGCGCGCGACGAAGAATGGAGGGGAGTTGTTGGCGACACAAGTAGGGGCTGCAAGTGAAACGGAAAACGATTTGGCGGAGATTTTCGCTTTCGATTTCGCGTGTAGGGGCGGGTCTGTTGTGGTTAGGTCCGGCTAGCGGACTGCCCAGTCCGGCGGGTCCGAACTGTGGCACCTGTGCGATAGGGACCGCTTACTTTCTCAAAATACAGAGCGACCACTGCGTGAAGGGGACACATCGAGGTTCTTTTGTGGGTTAGATAACTTGCTTGTACGTATTCAAGTGGTTTATGAAAAAAGACACAAATGAATTTCACAGAACTTGGTATTATTTAAGGTTCTATTCAGTTTGCAATCGTATCCGTATGCGAACAAAGGATTTTGAATACAGCTGAGCATTTGGAATGAATGGTCCAGGCACTGTGCTAGGCTCTAAATATTTCATGTACATCATTACACCGTATCGTGAAATACATCGAATAGAGTTGTATCATAGTGATAAAGTAATGAGACCACGCTGCACGAGCGTGACAACTTTAACGGCAAAGAAAGCCCTGCTGGTTGAGCGAAGCATTTACGCGATGTTGAAATGTGTCTGACAAATGAGCCACTCACGAAGTGCAGTGAATTGAACTTCTATCGGTTGATTCGCATTGTACTTATTTTATGCAGCAACAACATGATTGCAATTGTATCAAGTAAAAATCAAAATTCTATTTTAAACTTCTTATGTGGGTGCGTTAGTGTGACGTCGAAAGTTTAATACACCTTCACAGGTACATGCTACCTTGGTGCACTAGGAAGGAAAGGAAACAGAAGAGAGAAAAAAAGCGTGGAAGTTATAACCATGCCTGACCGGTGTGCTATCCTGCACAGAAGACAGTGATGGGGGATTGAAACAAGAATAAGGAATGAAAGAAAGAAAGGGGGAACACACTCAAGCCGCCACAAAGCAGAGCAGCATTCTTAGGCAGTATATGACATCACTGCATGCGTCTACAGCCGCTCTTGGTGATTTGCTGCCCTTATGAATTTCAACGAATGTGATCCTACTTCCCTTGGACTGTCCTCCTGTTTTTGTGGATGCGGTGAGGCATAAATAGTGTTAGTATATAAACTAAGAAAAAGAACAATGCTATGGCAAAACCCAACGTCACGGGTGAGACAACAGGGTGAAAACTTTGACTGCCACCTCCATCCGCATTTTGTTTCTGCGTCTTCGCCTGGCCCGCAAAGAACTTTTTTGCAATTCCAGAGGAAGAAAAAGTAACGAAATAGCCGTAACAACGTTTGTCCTGTATTCTTTTGCCGTTCTTTTTGTCTGACAGTACGCGCTGTTCCAGTACATTCAGTAGTTTACTTGATGTAAGTGAAATACTGATGTTAATGAAATACTGTAGTAGAGACACTTGATAAAAAAACCAATGTTCGTGAAACAGCTGTTGTAGTTGTCCACCAATGCGCGCGAATTTCGTTGTAATTGCTAGGTGAGATTTTGGTGCAGCTTGCTATCCTGCTAGCTCTTATGCCGTAGACGTAGTCGCAACTTGAATTCGATTGTCATTGCTGGAGCCAGAACTACAGCGGCACCTTATGAGCTGCTGGACGAGACCGACCCATCAGTGTATATCGCTTTACAGTACCTCGTTTAAGAGCTTATAGGAAAGTGGGTCCTATTCGAAAATTCAAAGGTGTACAGCAGGTCAGAGTTAGCAGTTTGCCATGCCTAAAAGGAATCATGAGTGATTGGTGCATGAAATAAGACATTGTCACCATCAAGCTCTAGCAAGAGGGCATGATATTATATATCAGTGGCTACCCGGACACATCGATATTACTGAAATCAATTACCCGATGATGCAGCCCGCTGAGTCAATAATGTAACGAGTGTGGTTCCGATTCCTCTATAGAGTACTGATGTGGCAAGACAACTTCACTTGCTGGCTTGAGATCGTACCCATTTTGGTCGTCTACTAGCTTCCAAAGGTGTAACTTATGTGAACTTGATATTTCGCTCAAGCTATAGCTACCATCGCAACTTTCCCTCTCCGATGCGACACTGTTATGCCGCCTATGGTTCGATGTTGCATTCACAAAGGCCTATGTATACTCGTTTCGCATCGGTGTGGCAGACACTTCTACATGAGACTCCTGCGAAGCTGAAGAAACCATTGAACATGTCCTTTGCAGCTGCGCTTGCTACGACACCCAGCGATGCCAGCTCCGGATGGTTGTTTAACCAACTGGACTCTAGACCACTTTCTGCGCAGAAGATTCTGGGACCATGGACGCGTGCTTCTACAGCGCAAAAAGCGACTGAAGTGCTACTGCAGTATTTATTTATTTATTTATTTATTTATTTATTTATTTATTTATTATTTATTTATTTATTTATTTATTAACGAATACTGTCAGCCCTTACATAGGGCTACCACAGGTATGGAAAAAAGTACATGAAAAAAAATAGCGATTGTTCTAAGAACAGAACATAGTTAACAAATGTAATCAGATGTAACAAATTAAAGGACAAGATTGAAGGTATCAGAGAACGCAACCAATAACGCAACCAAAAACTTAATAATTGAATGCACTAGAGCATGCAGATACAAATATAGTATTATTAATTAATAACGAGGATATGTGCTAGGTGTTTTATTAACATATATATGGAACACAACAAATTTTCGCGACCACTTTTAGACTACGTGTGCTCCTCCGAATGTGCTCGTGATTTTGTGTATCTTTCTTCCCTCTCTGCTATCTATTTCCTCCCCTTCATCCGTCCCCCAGTACAGGGAAGCAAACTGGTCGTGCGTCTGGTAAACCTCTCTGCATTTTTTGCATCTCTTTTTTTTCTTTCTACCCCGCACTAGAGCGATCAATTTAAAAATGCGAGGAGTTCTGATCAATCAAATTGAATCAGGCAGGTCAAGGCCAAACACTTAAGTTTGTCGTCTCCAGGTGCTACATAAAAGAGGACGTGTGGTCTTCTGAGAAGATGGACAGTAGAGTGATGGCGTAAGCGCCTGTAAGAGGACGGTCGGCCGGGGATTCTGCTTAAGACACAGCGGAAATTCTGGATTTTCTTGAAGCTCTACTACCTGTTAGGGCTTATTTTCTTGTTTCGACAACACTGCAGCAACCTATAGAAGCTTGTGTTCCTTCCGTTTCTCTTCACAAGTTTTGAGCAGAATCAGGGCGATAATTAATCTCCCCGCATTTTCCTTCGTTACCCCACACTCCCTTGTCTACGCTCAAATATACAAAAAAGGAAGACGTATTTAGACACCAGGCACGGCCTCACGGTATATACGGAGGAACGAGGCGTGCAATCCACTCGCCATACGATCAAACGCGTGCATCCTCAGCGGCATGCTGCTCGTCAGCGGATACGAAGTGATGACGCCCAGGACATCCGCCGATGTCGGGACGGGCAGTTTCCTCAATATCTGCGGCCGCTCCTTCGCAGACATCGGTGTGCTTCCTCTCCCAGCGACGATGGCTCAGATTACCTCCGCACGAGAAACGACCGACGTGTCCTCCTCCAGGCAGTGCATCGTGCGAAGCTACTCTCTGATCAGGTGAGGTGCTCCATATGCTTTGCTTGTAGCCTTGCACGTTTTCTAAATAGTGTCCTATAGTTAATCAGATTTAACAGCATTTCATAATGAGAAATTTCATACGTTGTCCCAACTGTTCGTTTTGATGATTCCTTTGACCAGTGTAGAGAGCCAGATTTCAGTTTCCAAGGGACATGGTAGTGAGTATTCAAGTGTTGTCATTCTCAGAGTTTATAGGCATAGAAACACTGATCTTTTCAGCAAGAAATCGTGAAAGCTGAACGATGACGTTCTCACTCACTGCAAATACAGCGCAAAAAACACACAGGCAGAGGTAGTGGAAGCCATAACGAGTGCATGAGGCAAAGAACAAAGGTCTGTTCCAATCTTTGCACTTTAGTAGGCAAGTGTATAAGGTCAAGCATTTCTTGCAGTATGTCATACCATTGCTTCTTTGATTCGCATTTAATTAAGACGCGTGATAATCTGCCAATCGGTTGGTTTTAAATGCACTGCGATTGAGGCCCTGTAGAAGACCAAACCATACCGTATTCAGTTTCTTATAACTTTAAAAAAAGTTTTCTAATCAATACGATTACTACCATAATACGAAATATGCAAGTTTTATCATTATAGCTGGCTAACTTCCTTCCAGCTTTACTTTTGTGGGAAAATGAAACGCATGCATCCAACCTAGAAGTTTCTTCCGTAAGGACCGAATACAGTGGGCTTTCATCCGTGTCTATATCCATGTACAGTGACAGCGGTCTTATAAGAATATTTATTGAAGTTGGACCAACTATTTTTGCTATACATTCGCATACATGACCACCTCAACAGCCGTTTTGTTTTGTTTTTTTTTCTTCTGTACTTGCGTAGGTTGTTTACGCGAGGCGCGAGAGATGCGTAACAAGGACCATATAGAGTTTCCTAAAATTAACTAAAGGGGACTCTGGCGCTACGATCGTTCAGCGACCATGGGAATGATGGGTAATACACACATTTGCCTAGTCTTCGTACTTGCGGACGGCGAATCGTACTTGCGGCTTCGTTTACTGCTGTGTTTCCGTTTTGTTTTGAAAGAAAGATTCAACCCTTTGTGACCCAATTTGGAAAGGTAAGTCAAAAAAAAAAAAATGGGTGGTGAAGCGCAATCGCTGAACATTTGCTGTTTTTTTTTTCGTGAGAAAACAGCTTCAAGCCACACGAACACACACAAAAGCAGGCCAAAAGTACGAAGTTTAGACAAATGTGTGTACTAACCATCATTCCCAAGCTCACTGAAGCGCCGTGCGTTGCAGCTCCCATAGACACTAGCGCCAGAGTTCCCTCTACTGCATATTAGGAAATTCTATGACAAGGACGAAAAACGCAGGACAAGTGAAGCTTTCAACTGACATTTCAGTGGGTGGTAACACCAAATATATATAGCTGTTGTCAAGAGAAAGACAGGAAAGGCATGAAAGATAGGCACCATAAAAAAACTAATCGATCTAGAAAGACACACTTTTGCGCTGACAAAAGCTATGAATCGGTACCAACTAGCCCTTTCTCAGTGTTTCATTAGTGTATTGATTGATTATTATGTGAGGTTTAACGTCCCAAAACCACCATATGATTATAAGAGACGCCGTAGTGGAAAGCTCCAAAAATTTTGACCACCTGGGGTTCTTTAACGTGCGCCCCAATCTGAGCACACGGGCCTACAACATTTCCGCCTCCATCAGAAATGCAGCCACCGCAGCCGGGATTCGATCCCTCGACCTGCGGGTCAGCAGCCGGGTTCCTTAGCCAGAGTAGACCACCATGGTGGGGCAATTTTTGTGTATTGCCTTGTCGTGCATTTTGTAGCATATAAAGTACGCTTTAGTGTATTTGACTGTTAATTTTTTATTCTTGCAAGTTCGAAGCGGCTGATTCTTTGTTTCTCTGAACACGAAATTTACTAAAAGCGAGAGACTAAGTCACAAACATTATTACACGAGCTATTAGGTTAAAAGATTACCTGCATGTATTTACATATAGTCTCTTTTTTTTAAGAAAAATAGATCTTCTAGGCTATATTAGTGCATATCGCGGCCTGTTTCTCTACCCTGATGAAACACAATCTTTGGGAATACTATCAATCTTTTTTGGCGGCTAAACAAGTTTCGGCCAAAGCTTCTTATGATATAACCCTTCTCTTTCGGAATTTCGGCTAAGATTATTCCAAGGACGCCTTCTTGTTTAATCCTTTTCCATGTCTTTTATTAGCAGAGTAAATCTGTCAGGAACAGCAAAAATATTTAAAGTGATTTAGAAGGAGCCAGCCTTCGAATGCCGAATAAAAATATTCTGCTGAAACATTTGTCTCTAAGGTATTAGCATGATATAGCGGAAATATCGCGCACTATGAATGTATTGGCACGAGTGTTTCAGCCGCCGCAAGGTCTGTTCGAAGTCGCAGCTTGTTTCTCTGGCAGTCAAAGTGAACTGACCGGAAATAAGGCCGATTTTTGAAAGAGCAGTGTAGAGTTTTTTTAGAGACGCACTTTATATAATGGTTAAAGCGTACTTGGAAATGAAGGACGCATGAAGTGTTTTGTTGTCCGCTTCCCAAGCCTACTGCTTCAAATCACTCGTAAATAACTGAATACACTTCTGGTACTGATTAAGCAAATATACTTCCACGTGTTTGTGTCCGATTGTCGTCATCTTATACTGTGCCAGTATAAGATGACGTGCCACAGGAAGCGCATGCGTCTTATTAGCTCGGCGGGCGAGTTCATGTTTCTGTTTTATTATCCAGTAACTAACTGGTAATGCTTTTATAGATGTGACCGTCCCCCGTTTACGTCATACACACGTGGTGCTTCATGATTTAATTTAAGACAGTGCAACGCAATAATTTTTCATCCCCGATTTGACGCGGCAGGTAGTTTGAGCAAATAAAATAAGTAAGCTATATCCTTTATTACGAATCATTGCTTGTGTCGTTCTGTGCCGTATTACTTCTGTCGCGCTATTTACAAAAAAAAAAAAAATCTGCACACAATCGACATAGGACTACGTTCGGGCTCTGTTGTTTCTTAGATAAGGAAGTTATCACTTCAGTTTGATTTGACTGATATACAGGGTTTAACGTCCCAAAACCACCATATGATTATAAGAGACGCTTCACTTCAGTTTGAACAGTTTTCTTCTTTTAAGGTGAAGTCTCAAACAGATTGTAACTGATGGAAAGCGACCCAGTGTTTTGTGCCCCGGAAATAAACTCTCCTGTAATGAAAGACATAGCAGAAAGAGAACCGGAATCCAGCAGACGAGCAGCTCGTCTTGGAAGGCAATACGTTGAGAAAAAACAAAAAAACCCTCTGTTCGAGTGCGAGCATTTCCCAGAATTAGGCCACGACGTGCTCCACAGACACATTTTCATTTTCCTTTCTGTCTCAAGACACGCATTCTCTCTGCAACGTTTCCCCCTCCGATTTCTTTCTTTTCATAGTCGCATGGCACTCTTTTGCGGAGATTTTTGAAAACGAAGAATGTCGGCTGCAGCAAAGGAAACGCGGAAAGGGAGTGGGGTGCATCAAGAAGAGGTGGAGGAGAGAAGCAGTCAAAGTTAACAAGAACAAGAAATGTTGGTGATAAGAAAGCGGTCAAAACAAACGAACTTATAGAGCACGCTTTCGAGCAGAGTTTAGCGGAAGCGTAACGTCAGTCTGGCCACATATTCTTTTACGCATTTTTTTTTTTTTTTCATCAAATGCTCACTGCGAATTCAACGTGTGCACGCCTGACGAACCCGTGGCGTTCATGAGGGGGGCACAAAAAACGAGGGAAAGGAGGCGGACATTAAACTCCTCCCTATTTTTTCGCGCAACCATCTGACCCCACCCCCCAGAAAACACGTCTCCAAAAGATTTGAGAAGAGAGAGCGTACAAAACGGGAAAGGAGGTTCGGGGAAGAGCAAAAGCGATGCGCATCTTACCTCCTCGCAGGGCGCATCACCTTCTTGGCTCGTCGCGAGTGCTCTCCCGATCGCGCCGAAACGTCCCAGGCCGCGTCGGGATCCCCCTCCTCGCTTCGCCATCGCAACGTGCAAAATCACAACTGAAACAGGGCACGTACGAAACACGCAACCGCTGCTTTGATGCTGAGGACGTTATTTGGCGTGGGAGAGGGTGAAACTGCGAAGCGGAGGAAACAAAGATGATGCCTTCGAACCCTCCCCTCAAATAAGAGAGAGATGGAAAGAATGAAAAATGGGAGAGGGAATAACTGCCGCGCACGCTCGCATCAAAACTCCGGGGCTGTAGGGTGTTGGGGGGGTGTCACGTGGTCGTACAGGGGGAAACTGAAATAAACGATCATCCCTCTCCTCCTCTCCCCTTCTTGTTTCCATCTGCGCAAGCACGAAGTTCAAAAGAAAAAGAACACACGGTCAAAAGCAACCAAATCGGGGCGCTGTAGAATTACGCCAAGTGAAGGATACGAGCGAAGGAAAAAAAAAAGTTTTCTAAACAGAGGAGCTCAAACTCCGTGGCGTCTCCCGGTTGGTCGCCATCCGAATCGGGGCTGGATCTCTACCCAAGGCCCGAATCTGGCATTCCATTTTGAACCTGGGATTGGTACGGACGGGAGTTAGCTTCGACCGGAGGCTTAGGTTCGACTCCCTTGGGTGCTGGGTCCCACCGGCGTTTGTGTTCTACGTCCGGCAGCTTCCCGGTTCCGGGTTTGAGGTGTCGTCATCGAAAAGCCAGTGTCTACGTCGCTGAAGAATACGACTACATCTGAAGATTCCGTTCCGATAAAGTTACCGAAGACACAACTTCGCGCGTCAAGCGAGCATCTCTGACACAGAAGTTCAGACACATCGGAATATTTTCCCAGGTCTATAGAAGCGAAAGACGACACAGCTTCGCCAAGCCGTTGCTTTGTGCTTACAAACACTGGACGTTTCATATCTTGCGTAGGTGCCAAGCGAAATGAAGATTTTGAACTGCGCATCACGCTATCCTACGTAGGATTGATAGAGTCACAGGACATGTGCTAACTATTGCCACGCCCATGTTGTAAGGACACTGAAACGTGTGTGGACACAACTTTGTGAAGAAGATGAGCGGCTCCTTCTGCACACGTCACAGTTATATGAGGTAAGCCTCACTATTACTAGATTCTGAAGTCTGGGCGTTGCTTCAGTTGTTCGATGACAAACGTACGTTTGCTTCACACGCGACTTATCAGTGTTATCTTCCTTAGCTTGCTGCTTTACCTCTGCTCAGAACTTGAGATCATTTCCCTTTTCAGTCAGTGGCTCTAATATCAAGCTCACTTCCAATCTAAACTTCACGCTTTCAATCAGAAGTCGCACTGTAGATACGCACATTGTACTTATGTCGCAGCCGTATGTGACAACTGCACGCATCATTCCATATATGTTGCGCACTATATTTAGATCACTTGGAAACAAGTGAGAACAATTAGGTTAACAAGAGAATTCACTTATCTAAAACATTTCCAATGAATAAACGCACAAAATAAAACGATATGGTCAACGAGCACAACGAATTTCTTGCACTTCAAAAGAAAATTCAATACCTCCATTTGCCAATGGGGTCAGTTCTAAGTTGATCAATAGTGCTCTCAGAATTGTGCGGCGGCTTTGTAGTGTTAAATATGCTATGTTTTTTTTTTATAAACAAAGAGCTACGTACACTTAACGCGCCGTTTCGAGCCCTTTTACAACTTACCGCATCCCGCCGCGTTGGTCTAGTGGCTAAGGTATTCGGCTACTGACCCGCTGGTCGCGGGATCGAATACCAGCTGTGGTGGCTGCATTTTTGATGTAGACGAAAATGCTGTCCGCCCGTGTACTTAGATTTGGGTGCACGTGAAAGAACCCCAGCTGGTCGAAATTTCTGGAGCCCTCCACTACGACATCTCTCATAATCATATGGTGGTTTTGGAACGTTAAACCCCACATATCAATAAATCACCATAACGAGTTTTAACCACACATGTCAGCTACATGCAGTGATGCCCGTGAAGGCAATAGTAAGAAAACTATTGAAAATATGTAAATTTAATTTTAATTTTGTTGCTACACTGTTTAGTCCTGCTAATACCCTCAATGTCTCTTACAAGCTTCGCCGAGCCCAGCTGGTGCATAATAAAGTGCCCGACTCGGCTAGTTGGTTCTGCATACTTGTACCGTCTGCTTCCTGTCTATGGCCATGGTTTTTTTTTTTTGCACTGTTACCCTTAATTAACCAGCTGGTGCAGTCACTTCACAACCTTTTACCGCAAACGTGCGGGATGTGTAGTAGGCGTGGCTTTCGAAGCAGGCTTTTTTTTTAATTAAGAAACGCGAGAAGCTTTGGTATTGAGCCGTGACTTCGAACTTGGAGCTTACGAAATGTTTAGCCGACAAGAAAGAAGACATAGGAAAGCTTATACTATATCCAATCAGAGTCGAGTCACGCACGGGGCATCAATTTCGGAGCTGCCGCCGCAAGTCATGCCAGGAAAAGGAAGTGAAAGAGATTGTGTGATGCCCCGCCTTCCTCGCCGAGCAAACGGTGTGGGTCTTCTTTCAGGCGTGAAACTAAGTGAACAGGTGTTGAAGCTACGATTGCACCAGGGAAACGTCTGTGGGCCACGCAAACTAAACTGAAGGGACGAGAATGAAATTGGCATCTAGCGCTCTGAGGGTGAACAATGCGCTGGATGTTCCTAATGTTCGTATATATATATATATATATATATATATATATATATATATATATATATATATATATATATATATATATATATATATATATATATATATATATATATATATATATATATATATATATATATATATATATAAGATTTTTAATTTGAACTCGAAGAGGACTATGAAATTGTTGGAACTAAGCGCTGTTCGAATTATCAGGCGGGAGCTATAGAAGGAACCGACATCGCGCCCCAGCGCGCGTATAGAACGCTGAAGGAGCCACCTCTACACTTGTTTTAGCACAAGTTTGTGGAATGCCAAATGTACAATAAATTTGCACTCCCGCTTTATCTGGGAATGTAATTTCAAATTAAATGTTCCATACTGCACTTTGCATTCGAATCTATACAATCTCCAGCTGTATTACAAGCATTAAGCACTGATACATCAGAAATTCGCATTTGTTTAGGATCCAACGTCCCGTAAACTTTTGCTGTTGACAGTACAGCAATCAAAAATGCTACGGACGTCACACTGTGCTCATACCCAAGCCAGTGTGATACGGACGCTTCACGTATCGAAAAAAAAAATCAGCAACGAAAGAACAACAGAAAAACTTCTTTTCGGTAACCGAAAATCATTCTAGTCACGAAAAAAAAAGTGCCGGTGGTTTTTCTCTTTTAGCAAAACGCCAGTTTTGCCGTTTTGTTTTCTTCATCCAGGGGCTTACATAAGAATCGCATATTCTATAAAAAGAGCACCAATATACGATGACCTATAGGCCACAGCTTGAGTAAACGATGACCTATAGGTCACAGCTTGAGTATTTCAAGAGTGCTTCATGCGTGTCTCCTCATGCTTTAAGTTATTTCAGTAACGGAACGAAGTTACTCAAGGAGCGCTAGAAAATAAAGGAGTAAGACAGTTTTCAAGTATAAGCAATAATGTATAGAACGAAATCGTTGTCACCATTCTCGTCCTGTTTTAGTCCACTGCAGTTCGACGACCTTTCCGAATGATCTCTAATTTATCCTATTCCATGTTAACTGGTTGCATTTTATGCCTAAAAACTTTCACAGCGTACAACCCAGCGCAATTCCCGACTATGTCTAAAAGTTGAACCGCGGTGGACTTGGGGTTGTCGCGTTCGGCTGCTGACCCGCAGGTTGCGGGATCGAATTCTGTCCACGGCGACCGTATTTTGGAGGCAGGCGAAATCAATTGAGGCCCGTGTATTTCCATTTAAATGCACGTTGAGGAACGCCAGCTGGCCGAAATTTTCGGAGCCCTTCCCTACGGTATCTTTCATAATCATTATCGTGGATTCGGGGCGTTAGACCTCAACAGTTATAACTATGATCATTACATTTTATGGCTCAAATTTTACTGGTGTCGCCAGAGCGTGTAACGCTTCGCCATCCACGGCTAAAGTCTAAACGA
Organism: Rhipicephalus microplus; assembly: GCF_043290135.1. Classification (NCBI taxonomy): domain Eukaryota; kingdom Metazoa; phylum Arthropoda; class Arachnida; order Ixodida; family Ixodidae; genus Rhipicephalus; species Rhipicephalus microplus. The sequence continues at coordinate 10,709,966 of NC_134708.1, read as the reverse complement.
CTCACGGGTCACCGTCAATGGGCCTTCCATACGTACAAGCTAACCTTAACTAAGCCACGAACTGAAAAAAAAAAGTTTCAGTTGTTGGTAAGCCATTCAGAAGCGCTTGTCCGGTTTCCTCGATTCGCCCTTGTTTGTTCGTCCTTTAAGTTATAATAAACAATCAAACAACCCAGTTTGTCACATCCTATAAAAAAAAAAGGGGGGGGGGGGTGTACGATTTTCCGTAGAGAAAAAGAGGAGCTTTTTTTTTCAGTCGGCGAAAGCCCTGCTGATTATGAAGAACTTAACGAACCGCCCCCAGATTTTTATGAGGTTTACTTGAGCTGTTTGCTCGAAACTGCACCCAAGATACGTTACAGTTATAACTGCTTTTATAACAATGGTAAGTTTCGAATTCCGTGAGTAAGCGGCGACACTACCGCGAGACTCGCCGAGTACTACGCGATCCTCGGCGCTTCGGTTCTCCTGTTGCAATGTAGCAGTTGGGTTACTAAAGCTTGTGGTTACTAAAAAAGCATCACGCTTTTCAGCCGGGTTGCGTGTTCTTATAGTTGCCATGATTTCACTGTGATTCACTATGCGAATAATACATCTACAGTACTGTAGGTTATGAGGGTTAGATATCAGGAATTCTCATCATAAATTATAGCGTCAACGAAGGCATGCACGCGCTGAAACGGGCATAGTTACAAGGGTTGACGCAGGTTCATATCTCAGTTGCTGTAGTTTGGCATATGTAAGACTGTCTGCTGTTTTAAAGTAAGCTTCTTGAGAACAGCCGGATGATCCAGGTCTGTAAGTTGGGTGATGCAATCTCGATGTATAGCTCACACTCATAGAGACACACATGAAGGGCATCGCCTAAAATTTAGGTCGATCAATCAGTTACACGGGTATGCTGATTGCCGGCTGTGTAAACAGGGCCATCAAAAAGAAGAAAAAAACTCGGGAGGAGTGACGCATGTACAAAAGGCTGTTCTAGCTGATCTAACGTCATCGGATATTTATTGAACTGACTGCTTATTTCTTAATTTTTAGTACTGGTGCCGAGTAGTGAAATTTACCAATTTTTTGTGGCGCGCAACCTTTTTTGACGGACCACGACAACATGACTTAAGGTGAGGACATAAGATGCCGAAAAGCCGATACTCTAAATACTTGGCACCTAAAATAACAAACTTGGCAAAGAAGCTTGCGTGATGAATCAAACCACTAAAACGCAGGAACACTTACCAAAGTGCTAATATGGATTGGACGCGCCAGATATCAGTGCACATGACAAAAGCACGAATGAGACTTTGCGTGTGTACACCAAGAAATCGGGGAAACAGTGCACCGATCTGCTCACGAAAAACAAAAAGAAAAGAAAAAAGACGCGCCATGTTCACTTATGCAGAACATAGTAAGAAGTGCGCATGCGCGCGCGCGCACACACACACACACACACACACACACACACACACACACGCACACGCACACGCACACGCACACGCACACGCACACGCACACGCACACACACACACACACACACACACACACACACACACACACACACACACACAGCCAGCCTGTCTCGACGTTTAGGTTTTCCGCGCAAAGTTTTCTCATTTCTTTCCCACTGTAAGTAAACACGTATTTAGTTCGGACTCGCCCCACTAGAAACGGTTCTTCAAAACAAACGGGCGCGCGAATCGAGAGAGACAGATGGTTTGTGAGGAGGGGTAACCACGACCGGTTGTAGACGCGCTGATCCGGAAGGCGTGACGGGAACCAGTCCATCTTCCCAATTGTGTTTGAGAGCAGTTAATGCTCGCACACTGTTTCGGCCAAGCGGCCGCTGCGGAGAGTGTTTCGAAATTCTGTTAAGGAAGTGGGTGGGATTTGTTTCCGGCTGTCATTATGCATCGGGGTGTCGGTTTTTCGTCCGATTGCCGCCTCGAACGTCTGTTTGTACGCGGGCGTTTTTATGTGCTCGTTTCGTTAACACTTTGGTGTGATTGTTTAACAGTTGCAGACCGGCTGTTTCTAGGTGAACACAGTGGACGATCAGCTGAGTTCCGTCAGAGAAGATGTGTGATTATACAACGCTTAAGAGAACTAGAGTTCATATACTTGGATTCTCTGCTTAGCTGTGATATCAGAAGAGGTCTTCCTCAGAGGAAGGAAAAGAAGGGAGAATTGACTGACTGGTGTGCGCGAAAGACGTTTGACGGAGAAGCTCTGCAGAGGCGCTATAGCGCGTCCTCCACGGTAGAGCACGGATTATGGTGCTTAGCTGCTGACCCGAAGGTCATGGGTTCGATAGCGGCCACGTTGGTCACATTTCAATAGATGTGGGAAGGCCAAAAGCCGATGTACTGTTTCAAGTTAGTGCGCGTTAAAAAGAACACTAGATGGTCGAAATTCTCGAAGCCCTTTACTTCTCTTATAATCACATCGTTGTTTTGCCACGTAAAACCCCAGATGTGAGGGAGTTTTCGAATGGGGGCCCCAAAACATTCAGGCCTCAAGGGCATTTGCGTATGCACGCTTGCGTCATGCCGGAGGGAATAGTTTTCGACTAGGGTCTACGGAACTTTGGACACTCCCTTCATTCTGGCTCACTATAATACTGGGCGACAGCCGCCACTTCAGTGGGTTCCGTCACGTTTGTCTGACGTAAACTTTTTGGGGCGCGCTTTGGGGCTCCCGCTAAATTCGAGAAACAGCGTCCGCAACGCCAAACTCTGTTTGAGTCTCGCGCACGCGCAGTGACCTCGACGCTATTTCTTTGCAGCAGCAAAACGTTTAGGGCCCCTATTCAAATTCATGATAATATTTTAAGCGTTACTGCAAGATACATTGATATTATCCTATTCAAATTATTAATAATATTTGAGGCGTTAGTGCAAAACACATTGATATTACTCTCTTCCTTGAACATTTGCGCTACGTGGAATGGTTAAAATGACAAAATATGTTTGTACTTTGACAGACAAAATGTGCGTTGCGATTAAATAAATAATTGTTCTATAGTGTGCATATGTCCAAATCTAACTTTTACTGTTTAAAACACGTTGAAAGCGTCCTCAACAAGAAGGAAACGCTGTATGCGCAGATTATTTACTCACTCAGTTATTACGAGCACAACAATATATTTTATTCTTTTACACTATGTGCAATATTCACAAATAAGAGGAGCAATTTGCATCACCTAACGCTTTTCCCGGTTCTTATTGCCGAAAGAATTGTGCATGCGGTTTCGGAGGCAACAGCTGACGAGTAATTTACCGCCTGTCTTTTCCCACAGCATATCGTCCTTATTAAATTTGAGTTGATTTGTACAAGTTTTCAGTGTTTAAGATAAAAAGCTGGTGCATGACATTGCTGTTCTCGAAGTTATTTTGTATCAATGAATATCAGGATATTCAAACATACCAGTAAGAAAAGAAAACTAGATCAAGCATATAGATGTCGCGCAAGTCGCAGTCACTGTATCGGAGTTGGAATGAAACGATGATATACAACTTAATAGGCTGCCTTGAGGAGGCCAAGTTCACTTAGGAAACTTCGGGTCCAGCGAAACGGCGTGTTTCAAGAGTTTTAGATGCGGAGCATCTAATACTCGAGGCTTGTAGTGCGGCGCCGTCCGCAAGCTTCCTCCTCCTTCTTCCACCATCTGTGCATCCCTTCCTCCTCTACACACCGCGCGCGCTTCACTCCTCCACCATCTGTGCACCCTTCCTCCTCTACACACCGCGTGCGCTCCTCCTCTTCACGAACATTCGCTAGCTGTATAATGTAGCGCGCATGCGCCGTCACGCTTCGAGAACATCGGCAGCTGACGCGCGCGCATGCGCCGTCGCGCTTCGAGAACATCGGCAGCTGACGCGTGCGCATGCGCCGTTGCGCTTCTCCCCCTTCTCGAACATTCGACAGCTGACAGTGCATGCGCCGTCGCGCTGTATATATACTCAAGGTCGGCGCTCGCTCGCTCAGTTGCCGCTCGTCGGTTGGTTTGTACGGCGCGTCGACGTCCAAGGTCGCGGTGAAATGAATTCCAACGAATCCACAAACACAATGATCGACGTCCCTTCAACCAGCGCCGCCCTTTCGCATACGTGTGTACGTGTTCACTCATTTAACACCCCCTCCTACAACCACGTTAACCAATTTAGCCATCGACCCAAGTAAGTCGCAATTTAACACCCCATTTCACAACCACGTTAACCAATTTAGCCATCGACCCAAGTAAGTCGCACTTTAACACCCCGTTAACCAATTATATGCTCCGCATCCTCCTCAGTGTTCCCCCGAGGGAAGCTGCGGGCAATTTTTTTTGCTTCAATTCAAGCAACCATGTTCCTTTGCACTTCCACCTAACTTATCACAAGCAGTGTAAAACTTCATGCGATGTTTGTTTAATCGTCACAAATGTTTATTATCGCAATTCCTAAGCTGCCCACCGTGTTGGCCAAGTGGTTAGTAATAATATATGGGGTTTAGAGAGATGCCGTGGTGGACGGCTCCAGAAATATCGACCACCTGGAGTTCTTTATTGTGCACCCAAGTCTGAGCACACGGGCTTACGGCATTTTCGCCTCAATCGCGAATGCAGCCGCCGCTGCCAAAATTCGAACCTGCGACCTTCGGGTTGGCAGTCAAGCGCCATAACTACGAGACCACCGGGATGAGGCTCGGCCAAATGGTTATGGTGCTTGGTTGCTGACCTTTAAGTCGGGGGTTCGATTCGAACCTGGGTGATCGCATTTTGGATGTAAGTCAAATGCTATAGCTGCTATAGTGACTGTGCGATGTCACTGCACATTTATGGACACAAAGTGGTCTAAGTTATGCGGTGTTGTCAACTGCGGCGTCTGCTACAGGTTGAGTCACTTACGATGATTTTACTTGATTGATCGATATGTGGAGTTTAACGTCCCAAAACCACCATTTCATTATGAGAGACGTCGTAGTGAATGGCTCCGGAAATTTCGACCACCTGGTGTTCTTTAACGTGCACCCAAATCTGAGCACACGGGCCTACAACATTTCAGCCTCCATCGGAAATGCAGCCGCTTACGATAATTTTAAACTTATTCCGAAATGCGAACCACAAATTAAGCGTTTGCGAAGCTTGGGATATGTCTGTGCAGTGATGTAAGATGACGAAGACACTGTGCGATTCTTGTCGAAAAAAAAAAAACACGAATAGCGATGACGTGCGCTTCAACACATACGTAATAATGCATAATATCTAGATACATTCCGCCTCATTGGAATTTTAATATGAGCCACCCTAATTAGCACCACGCATATCATAAGCTTGTTGCGCAAAAGATAACATTATCTCGGGCACTTCGAGCAATGTGGTGCGGACGCAAGCATGACGCATAGGGTTTGAAAAATGTCCGATACGTTTACGCGAACCTTGCTACTGCTCTTAACACGCAGCTAAAGAGAAATGATTCTGGCGTTATGCGAGCTAAAACCACGAGATCGTTGAAGCCCGCCGCGGCGGAGGACAGTGCATTGCTAATGTTTAAGAAAGATGGTTTTCATCTCTTGTAGAACTGAGATCAAGTCTTATTAGTGGCATTGAAGACCGAAGATATATAATGTGGAATGCCCACAAAAAAGAAAACAAAAGCATTGGGAGATCATCGATTCATATGCACACACTGTTCAAAAATATTCGCAGGCCGACTACGACACCCCCTTTATATTGTAACCTTCAGCGACTGGTGGATGCGTGAACACAGCATGTTTTTGGCGAGAACGTTTTTTGCTGACGCTCTCGTTTGCTGATCCAAAAACGTTCTTAACTCAAATATCTTTTCCGTTACCAAAAAAAAAAAGAACACCAGGCCTGCGTGGAATTCGCAGCACAGTCGCAGCGAAAGCTAGAAGAGCGGCCTTTCAGAGCCTTTTCAAAACACTCATTGGGTAACTACTGCGAGAACACTTGCTTGATACCCGGGTATTAATAATAAACTTTTGGGTAATAGGCAGGCATTCGCTATGCCATTTTTCGTCATTCTTCTGAGAAGCGCGATATCCGCTAAACACTTGCAAGTGATTCCGTGCCAATTGTTTATGCAGTGGCTGACCACGATGAAGAATTATGGCTGAAGAGGGTATGCGCCACAGTTTATCAAGCAAAAAGAACAAGATTTTGTAATGTGTGAGCATTGGACGCCCCAATCGTTACGCTACTCGCATTTTGCGACGACCTCATGGTTGTTCTTTTGCTGTTTTAACACGCTTTATAAACTTTTACTATTAGCGTGATTTCTTTCTCGACATCAAGACTGCCTAAGGCAAGTTTGTCAACAAGTCACAAGCATCAGCGTAGCCCAGTGGTAGAATACGGGGCAGGCACCCAGCGGACTCTGGTTCGAGTCCCACTGTATCTTTGGTGCTAGGTTTGCCGACGAGTCACAATCACCGGCGTAGCTCAGTCGTGGAATACTGGGCTGGCACCCAGAAGACCCGGGTTTCGAGCCCCACTGTGTCTTTCGTGCTAAGTTTTTTTTTTTCAATTTCGCGCGAAGTGGTTACGGACACCGGCGCTGGCGGACAACTGCGCGTGACCCGAGTTGTGATCTCATAACAGCTTTCCCTGTAAACGACGGTGCTATAATACCGCCTTGAGGTAGTTTTATCTATTGCGGGCCTTTAGTAACAAATATAAAATAACAATTACGAAGAATATCTGCATAATGTATGCTGACGTTTTGTATTTATCCCGATAATTTTTGTTTAATGAGACGCTAGGCATGATCGGGAACGTTTTAAACCTCTTATAGTGGTCACGTGGTCATAAACTATATTCTAATAGGTGGTGGAGTATAGAGAATAGAAAAAAAAGCCCTTTCACACACTGCACTTTGGAAATAGCATGGACGTTGTAACATATCACCATTTGCGATGAATCTTGCTTGAACAAGAGCAGTGTTGGGAACAAACAAATGGACACCAAGTTCTCTCGTAGGAACATGCACTATCACATACCTTTCTAATTATATAGTGATTTTCAAACGTTAAACCCCACATGTCAATAAGCCTCACTGCTAGGGCGCACATACCTTTCTAATCATATAGTGATTTTCAAACGCTAAACCACACATGCCAATGAGCCCCACTGCTAGGGCGATGTGGTTATGAACACCGGCGGCGGTGGACAACTGTGCGTGACCTGAGTTGTGATCTCATAACAGATTTCGCTGTAAAACACGGCTAAAGGACGTCTTAGTCAATTCCCAGTGTCTTTCTGCATGCTTACAACATTTGCAGTAACAAAAATTGTAACCGGTTTTGTCAGCACAATGGTCTTACTTACCGTTATTACGAAGTACGGTGTCATTGCTTCAATGAGCAAAGGAAAAGTACATGTTCAACAGCGTCAAAAGAAGCTAAGTCATTGCCTACTGCTTCTGTCATGTTCACTTTCATGGCCTGTTTCTTTGCTTGCCTGTTTACTTTGTTTGCCCTTGTTTTCACCGCAAGTAAGGCATGGTCATACTTACTTTATTGTGATGCTGTCACAGTACGATTTTAACGACATTCCAAATGGAAAGCAACGTTCTCATTGGCTCTGCATGATGAACGGCGCAGACGACGAGGTAAGACAAACGTTGCATGAGTTCTTTTTATAATCTAAGTGCTTTTTGTTGCGATGTCATATTCATATGTTGCAGGGACGTAATACGGCAGTGAAACAATCAAATAGACTACCCTTCAGCATGTTGTGAGTTCAACAAGCGGATGGTTCTTCATAATCTTTACACATCATAATCACGTCTACATCTTCGTCATCTGTAAATATCATCACTTTGGTTTCACTCAAGCCAGGCTGAATAAACCAGTGGGCTGCAATGTTGACCTTCACGACATTCACTTATAACATGGCTGCTCAACGCACTATACCGGCTTTTCTCCATTTTTTTTTTCACGTCCGTATGGTCGCTTGCCGAGTTTCACTCTGGAGGTCTATTTCCTTTCGGCCCCTGCACCCTCAACAGCTCCTATCTCGGACCAATTTTCATCTCGTCTCGCACACTGCCGTCACTTGGCCTGCTTTAACATTGGTCTCTCTCTAGAAACTCGGAAGTCTCGCTACGACTCGTCTCATCGTGCTGTGACTTTTTATCCTGGTGACGAAGTTCTTCCATGGACTCCGCTGCGCGTCTCCGGCTTATGCGATAAGTTCATCAGTCACTTTTTTTGGGAATCGTTCACAGGGGTCAAACAGACATCTCCTGTCAATTACAGCGTTTCTCTCCACCGCAGTAATCCTGATCACCATTGCCGAGGGACAGAGATGGTGCATGTATCTCGTTTAAAGCCTTATGCGCGACGCATTTCATACTACTCTCAGGCGACCAGGCGGCCACTTCACTTGCGCGGAGGAATTAGTGTGAGCGAGACAAGTGAATGACCCTTCATTCTGTTTACATATCGTCATCACGTGTGTATCTTCGTCATCTGTAAATATCATCATCAATGTTAGTCAGCACAAGCCTGGTTGAATGGACCGGTTCCTCGTAGTATTGTGTTTCTTTCGTAGTAATGTGGTATGTTACTAACAAACAAAACCAATATATGACAACATTCTGTTTTTCTTGTATGCACGGTCGTCCGTCTGATGACCGTACTAAACGCACATTGAATAGTCCAGATTTTCATTCGCCTTCTTTGCAGACCCCAACAGAGTGGTTATAGAACAGGTGAATGACTGATCGTTCCGCAGTGGGATCCGCCTACGCATGTTATACTCCAATCAAAAAGCGTGCTTCTAACCCGGCGCAGTAAGCCAAAAATAACATAAGAAAGAAAATCTAGCGCCGTACTTGACCACTAGCCAGCCTCCGTTGAGTTTCCCTTCACCCCCGTTCTATAGCCTAAGCACACCTCCCCCGCAGATCTATCTCCACATGAAAGAAAAAAAAAAATGTGAATCTGTATAGGGCAGGTCGACAAGGGGGCCATTTGGATGTCCTGTCAACTCCTGCCTTTCAGCTTCCGTCATCCCGTTTAGTTTAGTTTATAGTTCTTTTTTTTGTACTTCATCTGAGAGCATATCTGATCTCCGTGGACAGGGCATTTAGCAGTCCACTCCTCCCTTTTGCTCCGCGCAGCGAGTCAAACTGCTCATGCGTGACAAGGTGTCCATTCTCCACGCGGCTTTAGCCGAAACGTCCGTCAGATTACGTCCAGGGTGCGGACGTCTTTCTCTCGCTGTCGCGCATCTGGTCCCGAAAGCATTCAGGCGCGAATTAGCGGGCCTCTTAGCAGCGATCCCTATCGTACGCTCTCCTGACGTTACGTTGATGTATTAGTGTCGCTGAGTGCGGACTTTGCCGGTGAGACGTCTGCACGCAAAACTGGCGTAGCACAGATGTCGTCTCCGATGGACGCACTGGCAATTGGATGTTAAAAAAAAGATCAATTTCACAATGACCGGTCGTTGCCCTTTAGGTCAATCACCTGGAACAAAGTTTCCGTGAATGCGCGAGTATACGTGGCTTTTCGCAAAATAATATTTCACAATTGTCTGTACCATAACACGCGTTACAATATCATTTATTCGGCATAGACAACTTACCATCGAATCGAGCGATTTCAGCTTTATTCTTGGCCTGTATCGACACTGCTTCTGTACACGCTACGAGTTTTACGCGAGGTAACTTCATCTCTAACGCAGTGGTTTGCTTGTTGGCATGTCGTGCCAGGATAACCTTTAGTCATTTTCTCGGCAAAACATCTTATCTTATCTTGACAGTGGAACAAGGGCTGCGGAGGTGGGCGTACAAATATTGGCGTTGTTCCGCACGCCAACTGGCGGTTGATTTTGGTTTTGCTATAGTTCACAATGTTACTGCGTTCAAAAAATTATATACATAAAAGTGTGAATGAAAAAAACATTAAAATATTGCGTTAATATTTAGTGTACATAATACATATCAAGAATATATATATACTCCCCCACTATACGTCTGGACGCCAAATTTCATTGGTAAACAGGCGTGCTGAGAAGGAGCGCTGCCGAAGAAATGAAAAGAAAGTGACTATATTTCTGCCAAGTAAACATAAACACATTACCTGTATTTCACCTACGACGTCTTTAACTCTCCGAGACTTAAATAAATAAACCGGCATTTATTTAAGAAAAGAAAATCGAGAAATTATTTGGTAAAATATTTCTTGACGTGGTAGCACTAATGCGCTCCGGTTTCGTAGCTTCGGCAGTGCTGTAAAAACAAATGAAAAAAAAGACTTGTCGCCGAGTGCAGTGTAGCTATCGTAATTGCGCTGCACTACACTAAGTGTGCTCGTGGTTATAAGTTGAGTATGCAGCATTCATTTTTTGTGCCGCATTCATTGAGTGCTGCATTCAAAAGTTGAGTGCCGCATTCAAAAGCAGCATTCATTTTTTTGTGCCGCACGCAGTGCCAAACATGAAGCTCCACTTTTGAGACAATGAAAAGAAATGAGAGACGCCGTAGTGGAGGGCTCCGGAATACACAGTGGGGCTCGAAGCCCGGGTCTACTGGGGGTCAGCCCAGTATTTAACCACTGAGCTGCGCTGGCGCTTGTGACTTGTTGGCAAACTTGCCTTTGGCAGTCGCGATGTCGAGAAAGCAATCACGTCAATACGACTTATAGAACGTTTTGAAATAGCGAAAGAAGAACAAGTCGTAGCACAATTCGAATAGCGTAACGAGTGGGCCGTCCAATGCTCGAACACTTTACAAAAGCTTGTTCTTGTTGCCTGATAAACTGTGGTGCATACCAACTTCAGCCACAATTCCTCATCGTCGTCAGTCACTGCATGAACATTTGGCACAAAATTCCTTGCAAGTGTTTGGCGGATACCAGGCTTCTCAGAAGAATGACGAAAAATAGCATATTGAATGCCGGCCTACTACCCAGAAGTTCATTATTAATGCGCTACTGGATATCAAGAAAGTGTGCTTGCAGCATAGTTAACCAATGAGTGTTTTGAAAAGGCCCTGGAAAGGCTGCTGTTCTAGCTTTCGCTGTGACTGTGGGGCGCCTTCCATGAACGCCTGGCGTTTTTCGAAAGACTTTCTAGATCGAGACGAATTGTAAAGAAATTCAATACATGATTGCTGTTTGTTCGTTATGGCACACACCAAATACAATTCAAGTCACCGGATTGCTTGAGCGACTACAACAGCCAGCCCGAAAGCGTGCTGTTGCTGCATCGAAGACCTACCTGGCTTTCTCACGCGATCAGTCACACGTTTTTCTGCGATTTAACCTTGAAATCACCGATACAAACCAAGAAGGATGGTGCCTTCTCTCGAATTCACAACCGCGGCCTTGGAAGAAAAGCCTGCGCACTGCCTGCGTAGGTCGAGCAAAAACGCCCAAAAATTCGTCGAGGCGTCAAGCCTGGAAGCCGCAGCACTGTTGGATCGACCGCGCTTGCCGAAACGGACGCATCCGTATACTGTACAGAGACGGCAGTCTCCGCAGAGTGATCCATAAGCGCGCCACAAAGCGACGCAAGCGACAAGCCGCGAACGAAGTCATCCATCATTTTCCTTACCGCTCGGGCGTTGCCTTTTATACATCTTCCCCCGCCGACCCCTTATTGGGCTGGGCCCGCGGTGTTGAGCGAGATTACGTCGGCGTCACCACCACTGAACTTATACGGCACAGTGTACAACAGCGGTTCTGCCAGCGGCCATCCTGACAAGTCGGCCATTTTGTTCATTCCCTTGTCCGGTATGCCGTCGGACTGAAGCGAGCCTAAATTTGGTTATGTAGCGCGGCGAGTGACCCAGAAATGTCTGCCAGGCGCAGACAACGCCACCCCGTCACACGTCGTCGACGCTGTGGTTCCACGGCTGTGCCACCCGCCGTGGCTTGGCTTGGCCAGGCTTCGGGCGGCTCGGTGCGCTTCATTACGTCTACCTTCTTGCCTGTCCTGTACGCTCCTACGGTTCTCTTCCTTGTTACTTTATACCGTATTTGAACGAGAGGGGTTGAGTTCAAGGACGGGAAAAAAGGGCAGCCGACTGGTGCGTACCATTTTAAACTCGCGCTGGCCTTTTCGTAGCTGAAGCTGTGGTAGACAGCTGTTGGAAAAATAGCGGTTAGGTGTCGACGCAGCCGATGCAAGTTCTGGATCAGGAAGCGCCGTCTGACAACATAGTGATAGCATTAAACGGGCGAGAGTGTTGAAACAAATTTTGAGCCAGGTATTGAGAGAAAGAAAAAAAGCGAAACACCGAGCAACGACGCGAAATAAAGGACGAGAACGAGAAGGGAATGTTCAAAGGGCGTGCACACAAAGGCAGCGAGAAATTCGCAAAAAGAAATGTGAACCTGAAGAGGCACAGCCTTGCTTAGATACATGTAGCACTCTCTTGTTTTGTTTTGTTTTGTTTTTTTTTAGTAAACGCTGGCCTTAGTCCGGAAATGTTCAGGGCATGGCGTTGATAGCTTGGCTATTTCTGGACGAAATCTGGAGTTGCATTTTGCGTGAGTTATATAGCGTGAATGAAAATTAATATTGCTGGAGTGTTAATTTTTCCTTCTTTTGAATAACTGTATTGCCCAGTGACAGATTTCACTTCAGTGCATCTGCGAATGATATCCTGTAACAGCCCGTATGTGCTTACAGTATTATAAATAAATAAGCAAGTAAATTAAGGTGTGGCCTATTACTTTGTGACCCGGTAAATCCGTGTTTCTGAAAAGGCCAGAATGAGCTTCTATTATTCAACTACGGCGTATTTAAAACGTACTAGAATGCTTAACTGGGCGACTCGTTTTATTGTCATAACATGAAAGGAGAGCCAAGCCTGGAGAAAGTGCGCAGCTAGGCAGACTACCTTGTTTCTCTTATGTTTTCTCTTTCTTTCCTCTTCTCTCATACTTGTTCTTTTCCCGGCTTTTCTGTCTTTTTTCCATTTATTTCGACTTATCACTAATATAATCGAGGCGCTTGAAGAATAAGAGGAAAAAGACGTCTCTTGGTGTGCGAATGCGCACTCTCACGGTTGATCCTGTACGCGATTTTGTGTGCTTGATGCCAAGCTTGACATGACGACGACAGGATACGGAAGCATACAATAGTGTGTGCCTCTTGAGTGATTCGCACCTAAATGACGGAACACGGAAAGACTATGAAAACGGGATAGGCGCTAGAGTGCTAGCAATGGGTGCGCTGCGCTGCATTTGCTAGTCCCGGGCACAGTAACAACTGTTTGGAACATAAAGTTTATTCCATACAACTTCCCCCCTCAAAAAAAAAATTGTTAAGCAGAACTACACTCGGTTTGTAGCATTATAGGAGATTTTCGTGGTGGTTTACATGCCGAAATAAATATTGCTATAGCATCGTAATCAGCATTTTGTTTTGAGAAGCACGGGTTGCTTTCCGGTTAGAATCGGAGGTTCACGTTTGTGATCTCGTTAAGGCGCCCTTGTTTTGCAAAGTGCTGCAGGAGCTTGACTCGAGGTAAAGCTGAATAAGTTCGTCGCACAACTTGTACGTTATTTCAGTAGAGCTGCATTGAGGAGTCAAACTGTACTGGTGAACGCCCGTTAACTCTGCCATAAAGAGAAACGGATAGGCTGACATTATACTGCAGCATTCGAACAATGATATTGAAAAGAATAAATTCTGCTTATTTTCAGAAAAGGCAACGGTAATTATTAAGCGCGGCCGTGACAGCAAGCTCACCGACCTATCGTGATAACTCAGCGACTGCCTTAATCAGATCTATCCTGGTTATGGCTTGAAAAAGCGTACGACGTTTAATCAGGCATTGAACCAGTACGCCTTTATCACATGTGCAACTCCGTGGGTCAAAAAACGAACACTGTTCTGCGGGCACAACTGCGGTGCATAGAAACGCCAATAAGTGGTATGCATATTGTTCTCATTGATTTGCGCGTAATGCTTTGTACATTTTGCAGTGAAACTGACGGCTTCTTTTGATCGTTGGAACGTTCCTTAACCTTGTATCAAGCTGTGTGCCATTTTTCTTGATGTTGTGTCACGAGGAGAGCGTTTGTTGTGTCACGAGGAGAGCGTTGTGTCACGAGGAGAGTCACCCCTTATGTAATACCCCCTACATGGGGGTCTTTAAGGTATTAAAGTGATGTGATGTGATGTGATGTTTAACAGTGACATATTTAGTTGTTTGAGTTATTGAAGAGGTGATAACGATTATTGAATAGCTGGTAAAGTGATAGCATAAAGAGCATGAGTCTGTCATTGCCTCTCACCTACCATTGTCTCTTCAGCAATAAACAGTCATCGCTAAGGCGCTCACTAAAAAAATTGTCTCTACTCAATTAAAAAGTCAACAATGGAATTAGCTCATTACAATATAATGATTACGATGAATTTGAAACTGTACCACGTGTGATAACGCATTGCTCGGACGGGCAAATGCTGATAATTTTAAGGGATAATAAATGCGCCTGCAACAAACACTCCTCCTCCAATCTTACTCTTTCTCCTTGCCCTGAAACAGCATACGCGCATACCTAAAGCTCATAACATCATTTGATTTGTATCTGTGTCCGTCCGCAGGGTAGGTGCAAAGGAAATTGCACCAGACTGTTTTTCGAGCACGAGGTTATTCCACCGGAAAGCGGCACATTCATCCGGAACTTCCCTGCAGCATGTCCTCAGCTAGAGCCTCAGCCCAAGGTTGTGCATGCCTTTCCTAACAAAGGGAAGCGCCGTTTCATTGACTACTTTCATGAGGTGTCACCACGCCATTAAGAGGAGCCGTGAGTTTTCCTCAGGTTAACAAACCCACTAATCAGTGAAGCGACCAAGGTTCTTAGTCCAATATCCTGGCTGTTCTAACGGTCCCTTGGTTTTTTTTTTACTTCTTTTAGACATAAAGCAACTCAAAAGGAGGAACAGAAACGGAACGAAACACAAACAGACAAGACACAACAGTGTGTGAGTCCTTATTGCACGTATGCGTCTCGTGGTTTACGCTGCGCTGTATTTTTCTATCGCATGTTTTTAACAGTGATCCGACTACACGCGTAGGCTGAATGCTCTGACAAGTCTTCGTTTGTATAGTTTGTATTGCTTATTGCCTCGAAGTGGGCGACAATATTGCGTACAGCTACTGTAAAAATCGTGCCGAATCAATGAAGTTTGCGTTTTTCAAAGTAGTAATAATATTTAGAGTTTCACGTCCTAAAACCACGGTACTGAATTGAATTGAAGTTTATTTGTCCTGAAATTCTTACAGGATCGGGAGCAGAGGCTAAAGGCTATATAGCCTGACATAATTGATTGATATGTGGGGTTTAACGTCCCAAAACCACTATATGATTATGAGAGACGCCGTAGTGGAGGGCTCCGGAAATTTCGACCACCTGGGGTTCTTTAACGTGCACCCAAATCTGAGCACACGGGCCTACAACATTTCCGCCTCCATCGGAAATGCAGCCGCCGCAGCCGGGATTCGAACCCGCGCCCTGCGGGTCAGCAGCCGAGTACCTTAGCCACTAGACCACCGCGGCGGGGCATAGCCTGACATAGGGCCTCTGCTCCTAAATAATTTATAAGTCCCAAAATCACACAGTAGCGGAGGATTCTGTAAGTTTTGACCATCTGGGATTCTTTAACGTGCACTAACATCACACTGTACCCTGGCCTCTACCATTTCACCCTCGCAGAAATACGACTGCCACGCGTGGGCGGCGATCGAACCCACGACCTTCGGGTAAGCAGCCGAGAAACACTGTTTGCACTGAGGCGGGCGTTTTTCAGAGCAGCGAAAACCTACCTCGTGTTATTCATTGCTTATTCTTACAGGAACTCCCCAAAGGAATGAGGAGACCACACAGCCTGGCCGCTGATTCATCGATGGAGTGCTCTTCTGGACTTCCTTCCACCTTCTCAGCTTTTGATTGTTGCTCAGAAGGCGTGGTCTTTGGCAAGCCTTCGAGTAACTATCAAATCTTGGGAAGTCGCTAACACTTCTAGCTACGAAGTCCAAGTGCTCACGGCATCTGCTCGAACTTGGCCCTTATCTGGCACTGAAAGGCTACGCTGTCGGGAAGAGAATAATGGTGAGTATCTTTCAACTGCTCAGTCTACAAGTGTTACACGAGGATGAGGAGCTCCTGTTTTGTGGGCATATTAGTACACAGCAAGCTCATTGAACACAGCTGCAGTAGGTAGATTTGACGCTACTTCGTATTTGAGTCGCTATACACGAAGTGAATCTGATCAGACTACTGGGACTGCTCAAGTGATAGACGATCACGAAAGAATTTTGCGCTGAGTATGATGCCGTTGTAAAGTCGCAAAAGCTCTCAACAACATTCTGGCAAGCTTTAACTATAGTTTCTTCTGTGTAGCAGTGGAGAAGCGAAATGCCCATATTTAACGAAAGAAGGAAAAGGGCAGGATGCCGGAAAGATGTTCTTGTTGTTAAGCGCTATCGACTCGATATGAACTGCCCGTGACGTCATTGGTGTACGAAATCCAATTTTACACAAGGTCGATACTAATGCTCTTGCCTGTGGCCCGAACTCTGAAGAATTCCGTATGAACATCGTATGCAGTGCATGAGAAAGATTAAGAAAAGGGATTTCCTCTGAAAACCTCGGGTGAGTGCGTGCGAGTGATTGTATGTGTGACTGTTATGCATGTATGTAACTGTGCATATTGTTTGCTTATCATTGTATATATCATGGTCATCACCCGGCACTTGGAGTAGCCTGTCAGTTGAAAAACCAGGAAAACGTCTCCAGCTTCCCATTAAAATAATAAACATATACCTCTGTCTAAATATTCCCGCGTCCCCCATTTCCCCCGATTTTCCTAAGGGAGTATAACTGATGTCCGAAGAGCCACTAGCGTGTACCGTCAAGAATAGTTCTGCACGTGAAAAGACATGACTTATAAAAAAATGGGGGAGGGGTTTAACAAGTAAACGTATAGTTTTCCAGAGCAGAGTGCAAACGAATACCTTCGGCCTTGCTGACTTCCTACTTTGGCTAGGATTGCGTTACGTTTTGTTGAACGGAAAGCTTGCGTGACACGACATAAGTGAGAAGCTTAATGTCCATACCATCGCTTTGAAAGAACTTTGTCAATTAACCTCTTCCTTATGACCGAAAGACCGTTAAGTTTGGAAATGAAAGCGGTTCAAGAGAGCGTGACGAAGCGGATAGAACGAACAAATATAGACACGAAAGGACAGACGGGAAACGGTGCCGAGACGTCCGAAGGAAAGCTGCGAAGGAGGGATGCAAGAGAAGGAAGCAGCCGGTGGTACAATCGAGGCCGGGAATATGAGATCCGCTGACGGCAGGGGAAGCGAGAGGGCGCAGGGGTCGTAGGTCACCGAGGTTCAAGATGCGGCCTGACTTCGGCCGTGTTCTCTCCCGCTCCCCCTTTCCCTTCTTCGTCGACCCCACCCTACCGTGGGCTCCCCTCCTGTTCGTTTACGCGACCCAACAAACAGGCACCGGGCGAACACAAAAAGAAGAAAAATTAGCACGAGGAGGTGGTGGTGGTGGTAGTGGCTGGTAGAGGGCGCGCCTTACATCGTCAGGACTGAAAGGAAACTCTTCTAATGTTTTTGCGCTTTCGTTAAAGCACGCAACCGTACTAGAAGTTCTCTCCTGTAGTTTATTGAACATTTTCTAGCGTGTTTCTTCCTCGCTGCCAATCCTGTTTATGTATTCGCACATAAAAGAAACAGGAATCAAAAGAAAAGAGAGTGGTTCGAGGGGATGTGAACGCTTCTTGGGTTCTTTATTCAGCGGGATTTTGATCGGTGGCTGAAGCTAAGATGAAGGAACGTTAGGGGGACCGTCTACGTGACGTAAGAAGGAGTGGGCACCAGCGGCTGAGGAGGGGGGTTATTCAGGAAGAATATGCGATGGCCCCTGCGTGGGGCGTCTTTTCTGTGGTGCTTAACGTTTTGTAAGTAGGGCACTAATGTTGATTCCGATTTAGGCACCCCCCTCCCCGATCCCCCGTTTTACGCAACGATGCTGGCGCCGCGATGGGGAGAGGGAGGGAATATGGCAGCCATCTTGTTGGCCCGCGTTCCCCACACGTTACGTGGTTGACGGTCTTGAAAAGAAAAGAGAGAGACGCCGAGGGAGGAGGAGGAAAGCGGCGTTTGCCACCTGAAGACGTTCTTGCGGGGACGCAAAGTATGAAAAGCGAGAGTTCGTTCTTCGGCCCGCTGTGCAGGGAGGGTGTGCTATACGCATGCGCAACAAAAAAAAAAGAAAAAAAGTAATGAAAATGCTTTTAAGATTGGGAGCGTGGGAAAGATGTGGAACTGTAGCGGTACTTTTGCTCCCATTCGCCCCACCCTCCGCTTCTTCTCCTTGTAGTTATCTTTTATTAATCTCCCACCTCGGCGTTTCGGCTGCCTTTCGTGTACCAACATCTGACCTTTCACATACCATATTTTCTTTACGAATTCTTTCCGATCCCAAGATGACGAAACCTACCAAGAATAGAGAAAGCGTTACTTGGCGCCACGTCCCGTTTCTCGGGTGGTGCTCTAAGCGTTCGCTGCGTAAATGCTCGTGATTTTTTTCGCACTTTTGTCTCTTTTTGTAGGAATCGGACGGAGGCGACTGATTTTCATTCGCCCCCTCCCTGGTTCCACGTTGACGCTGAAAAAACGGGAGGTGTGGTGGTGCTCGGCCATTGTGCCGCGGGCGACAACGGTGTCGCGTTCGTAAGCGACGCTTTCTATCGCGTAAGCGCTGAAAATCCATCCATCACGGGGACGTCAACCACGACGCGGCATATGGATGATCTTCAGCCGCCAAACTTCGGTTTCTTATTTATTTCTTATTTCGATAAAGCGCGCCCGACGCGGATTCGGGCGAGCACCGGCAGGCAAGCAGAAGCGGCCACAGGGGTCACGGAGGTCATGCAAAATGGAAGTGAATCGCTCCCCAACACATCATGGTGGGATGGTCGCCCCGATGATCATACTTCAAGAAAGCGTCGCGGTCAACCAGTGTTGAACCTTGACTAGCAAAACATCTAATGTCAGCACACCTATAGGTGTATAAATTATTCCTCCGGAATTCTGTACCCTTTAATAACCAATCAAATACGCGTAGCGATACAGCTCTTTCATTCATTTTTATTACACTAAAAAAGAAAGGAGAGGGGGGGACTCAGTTGAGGTTTTAGGTAGAACTTACGCAGTAACAAGGTCTTATCCTAGGAATATTCCCACATTGCCGGTACCTTTGGTGCGGTGAAATTGTAACCGGTGCCTAAAAGAAATAAAGTATGTCATGAGTAATAAAGATGAGAACACGAAAAAGCAATGAGCTTAACCTTATCGCTATAGTACGCTGCTGAAGGAGAAAAAAAGAAGATTGAGGATAAAAAGTGCAAAGAAGGGAGTGCAAAACCATACGAAAGGCACAACGCATGAGTGAAATCGAGACAGTGAAGTGCTGTCATTCGTCCAAGCAGTTACCTGAAGTTACCGCACAGAATTTTGTTCGGTCAATCAGTAGAACTCATCTGAATTTTTCCAACATAAATTGATGGTACCTTGGGAAAAATTCTTCAAATAAAGTGATGACAGTATTGTAATTTCTTGCCGAGTATGTTTCTCTAAGGGAGCCGAAGGTCACTTCGGAAAGCCGGCAATAAAGCTGAATTTCGTAGTGAAAGAAGTAGCAAAGTTGACGTTAAAGATCTCGTAGGAAGGATTTATGAAAACATTCCCAAAGTGCGATCACGAATTCAACACGAGCTTGTCACATTATGCGATGATTCAAATGTAAACCTATGTCATGTACCTGTAAATGGAGTTAGGCAATTTATACGTTGCTGCATGAGAGGACGTTATACGTAGGGTCATTTACAGCACGTAAAATGTTCGCGTGGCTTAATTTTATGTAAACTGCGATGTTATGCGACTGGACCGTGTTATGTGCCGTGTTTCGTATTGCTGCGTGAGTGGCTTTAATGAATACGCGATAATTTTTATGGCTTGACTGACTTTCGTGGACTCTTCTTAGGTCATCTTTTATGCAATTTGTTTTTGATTAGTGTGATTCTCACGTATCGAATTATCTGGAAAGAGGTGTAGTTGGTGCTATAAAAGCGCTAACATCTCCTAAGCAGCATGTACCGTATTTACTCACATGTAACACATTATTCCCCCCCCCCCTTTTTTTTTACTTATCACTTTTGCGTTGCAATTGAATAAAAAAAATAACTAGCCCCGCCACGGTGGTCTAGTGGCTAAGGTACTCGGCTGCTAACCTGCAGGTCACGGGATCAAATCCTGGCTGTGGCGGCTGCATTTCCGGTGGAGGCGGAAATGTTGTAGGCCCGTGTGCTCAGATTTGGGTGCACGTTAAAGAACCCCAGGTGGTCGAAATTTCCGGAGCCCTCCACTACGGCGTCTCTCATAATCATATGGTGGTTTTGGGACGTTAAACCCCAAAAATCAATCAATCAAAAATAACTATATTTTTCTTCCTGGAAAATGAAAAGTTATCTCTCGCGTCACAGCTGTGGTCATACTACAATTGCGTAAATACGGTAGTTAAAAAGAACAACGTACGGACTGCAAGGACAATGGCGAAAACGACTAAATGAGCTTCATTTGCCATGGACAGGAGACGGAAGACTTGTTGAAGGTACGTATACTTTTCTACACAGACGAGATTTTCGTCCAACGAAAGATCAATGACAAACGCAACGGCAAAACCTGCATCGTATACGGCGGTCAATAGGGAGTTTTAGAATAGCGCACCGCGAGCCCTTGCGGTGCGGTTTCTGCCACTGCGCATGCGTCGTAACGCGAGTCGGCGTTCGCGGACCGCACGCAGAAAATCCAAAATTGCGTGCGCTGATGGCGGCCCGCATGTGGACCGCAAGCGCTGGTTTCGAGTCTACGGTGTCGCTGCGACCGTGTGTTGCGGTTCGCAGCAGGGCAGGCAAGCGCTATTCTAAAGCTCTTATGGCTTCGCCCGAGATTACGCTGGTGATGATATTGATAACACGCCGGACGCATCCAGCTAGACCAGACAATGAGCGATTACTTTTTGCGAAGACATACCGCAGAAATTGGCGCGAAAGCGTGGATAGATATTTAGGGTAAACACGACACATCCTCTGGAAGTCGGCGCCTGGTGTCATGTGTATTGTACGCCCACTTTGCGGGCAATCTGCAGCCGAGTGTTTCGTTCAAAGAAGAATGACTATAACCAACATTTCGAGATAATTTTACTAGGTTTTTCTGCTGCACTTGCTGGTCACCTATTTTTATTTATTTACTACTACTACTACTACTACTACTACTACTACTACTACTACTACTACTACTACTACTACTACTACTACTACTAATAATAATAATAATAATAATAATAATAATATAAAAATAATAATTTTGAATTATTCTTATTATTATTATTAAAACGGTAAAGACAGAACAGTTGGAAAGTGAAATAGCTAACTAAAAAGATAAATTTGTTAACCAGGAATTTTAGAAATGTGGGGAATCGAATACGTTGCGGAGAAAAATGCTCTGGCTTGTAGATATTGCTGTATATCAACCATTATGTATCCTTTGCACCTCACCACAGCTGGATGGCACAATATAGAATGCTATCACTGTGAAAATATCTTGCGATACTACTTAAAAATGTCCTTACACTGCGAAATCGTTGAAGTCGCAGGTCAGTGTAGTGTATGACCTGTGTATTTTTGTCTGGATTATGCGGGCGCAATCTGGTGCAACTCGCCAGACCAATCCGGCTGAATGGGTCAATGAACGATGTCTCTAGCATACGAAACCAGTGTGGTAAAAAAATTACCGACGTTTCCGATAATGCCTAATGCGAATTCTTAGCCCAGCTTTGAGTTGGGGCAAAGCCCGTTGTGTTTAAAGTTTGGATATACGCAGTGATGGAAATGCATTATTCGTTACATATTGCCACAGAAACTGCCTGCGCTGCAGTGCTACGTGAACCACTCTGCACATTGCAGGCACCAAGAACCAAGCTAAACGCATACAGCCCCGCTTCGACAGGCGAAGTCAGCCGCAGTGAACCTGTCAGCCCTGCATGGGCAAGAGGTCAGACCGAAGGGCCAGCGCGTGTGACGCAGGAAGAAGGCGAGTTTAGAGGCCCGTGGCCCGTCGACAGACTTTGCGTTCGCTCTCTTTCGTCCTCGTTTGCTCCATCAATTGCACCGCGATCTGCAACGGCGTCGGCGCTCAACGCGGGAATGGGCGCCTAAGAAAGGCATTCGTTGCGTCGAATGACCTTCGAACCAAATGATATTAACTACTCCAGTGTAGCAGGGTAGGAAGGTATAGGGAAGTCGTAATAAACGAAGTGCGGCTAACTTTCATCAGATGTTCCATTGATCGTGGGCTTGTCGGTGATCAGCGGTTTCCGATATGGCACCCTGATCTGTTATCGAGGCCACTTGTCGTTTGGCGTTGGCACATTTTATTGTTGCCCGGATATGAGCCGCGCGGTCGACGTTGTTGCCCGTGGAAACGGAAGTATTGCGCGTCGAAGCACGCACGTGGACGATTATATAGAATAAATGGTAGAGAAGGAAAGGTAGGGAGGAAAACCAGTGCGAGGGTTCGTTTCAAGGAAAGAAACAGGTAGGAGAAAGCACGGCTTAGTGAGAAACAAAGAAAAAAAGAAGCAGGAAAGGAAAGAAAAAAGAAAGAAGGCAATGAAAGAAAGAAAAGAGAGAAAGAAACAAAGAAGCAAGAAAGGAAAGAAAAAAAAAGAAAAAAGGCAAGGAAAGAAAGAAAAGAGAGAAAGAAAGAAAGAGATAGGAAGAAATAAAATTAGCTCTAACTCTGTGGTGAAAACTAACCCACTAAGCTTCGCTTGCCCGAACTTTCTTGATTGCCGGGTGGCTGTTTATTTCTTTCTTTCTGTAAACAGATCGAAAACATTACAGAAAGAGAAGGCAGCAGGTTTCTGTGATTCCTTTAACTTATTCACTTATAGACAGCACCATTTTATCCCGCGGATAACACAGTTCCATGAACGCTTGTGATAATGTACATAAAGAAGAAATTAATCCATAAATACAGAGATAATGATTAAGCCAAGGTATTTTGTGATTTAGTCACTGATGAGAGGAACGTACGGACAATGGCCTGCATGACTACTCAGTCGTGTTCGGAATAGACTTGGAAAGTAATTTTTTGCAATACCACGTTGGAAAATGGATGTGCCTCATTGAAGCTACTTTCGAATCACGGATGATAATGGCCTGGCCTGTATGCGTTAATATGTTATGGGAAAATGTATTGATCGGGTGAAGTTTTTGGCGACGCGTGCAGACTTCGAATCAGGAATGTTCCCGCTGTGCACGCCGCGCATCTATAATCACTGCTTTTCGTAATAGCAGATCATACAGTGTAGCAGGAGTAACAGGTGACCTACAATCAAAACGCCGACACCCGAATTATATATGCACACTCCATTATACCGTGACAAGAGCTGAAGCTTTTGTTGGAAGTTGATATGCCAGGTTATTATGTACAGCCAATCTTGGATGCAATAAGCAAATCCATTTAACAGCAGTTAAATGTATAAAAATTATGTATGAAACGGCATGAAAATGTTCCTGTCACTAAGTGACATTTGCTAAAATGTGATGCCGTTTAACAGCAGTTAACCGCATAAAAATGATTAATGAAACTATATAAAAATGTTCCTGTCACTAGGTAACGTTTACTAAAACGCGAGACTTCTCGTTAATTTCTTGTACTGTATCACTTGAAATGTTATTCTGTTGGCTATATTTACGAATAACTCGCTGGATTTTTAAAAAATAAGGCTGCTTTTCTGTTTTGTTTTGCATTTTTTTCTTTTGCACTGTCTTAATTTATCACGTCGATTTGCAGGAGGTTTCACGTGGATTCCCATACAGCGAAACGTTGAAGATATGCGTCATCGTAATAAGCGTACCATAAAAATGACCCGCGTGTAAGTTACAAATGCTGTAAACGTGCACTAATACTGAATGACATGAAAGACCAGACTGCCCTAGTAGAGAGTAAATGCTCACATGTAGTAGCTAAGAGAGCAGTAATGCTTACAGCTTCCGTTTACGACGCAATCTGACTTCTTGGATTCAGAGGGTCCGGCAATTTGGATCATTATAAATGCTGGATGGCTTCCCGGAAGCTTCATGTTTTTTGGCTTTGTTTTGTTTTTTTCGCACAGCTACCTAGATAAGCATGTAATGTGATACAATAGCTGTATGAGTGCCGGGGGCAACGCTCGAGTGACTGGAAGTCAATCTCTCTTTGTTTGAAACGCGAGCCGGATATGAGTCCGTTGTGTTCGACATGTGCACCACTCGTGCTCAGCGTTGCACACTTTTCATGTTCAGTTTCATGCCCATGGGGCGGCTTTTAAAGACGATAGTCTTTTTTGGAGACCTTCGGCGCAAAAACTTTGGTCTGCGTGTCTGTACGTTTGTCTGTTTGTCCACCCTTAACGCCAACCGGGTACTCTAAACAGCACCAGCCGATACCCCGAACGGCCCACCCCATCCGCAGCGCCCACCAATGTTGCTCAAAGATCAGCGTTCATACGTGTGCGATTGTCAATTAAAAAGCAATTATTGCGCATATCTGAGATACCATAACAACACGTATATATTCTGCATGTGCGTCTTTTTCGAAGGCAAACTATGATCGGCGAAATCACGAAGAGCGTTGTAAACAATTATTAAGCATTCCGTGTTAAAAGGGCATTTTCGTGCGTAAATGTTACGATGCGCTACTGTTGTTCGTCAGTTCGTTACAGAAATTAGAATGTAAAAGGAGAGGGGTAGCCGGAGCGATGTAAAAAGCACCAATCTCTCGTTAAGTGCATTTATTAAGAAAAAAAATTTTACGCCTCTGCGAATCGACTGATACCAGGGGCGGATCCAACCACTCAGTTTAGTTGAAGGGAGGGAGGGGCGGTCACTCTAAGTAACACCAAAGAGAGGGGCAGGATTATGACTGTTTTTACTAGCAGAAAATCCTCTTCATAGCATAAATGTTGTTAATACGTGCTAACAGTGGTTTCACTCATTTGTTCTAATTGGATATAGGAGATGGACTACAAGTACTGAAGTGAGGGGGCTTACTGACACAGACTTAGGGGAGGAGGGCGATTGCCCGTACCGCTCCCCCTCTGGATCCGCC
The DNA here is from genome assembly GCF_043290135.1 of Rhipicephalus microplus. Taxonomy (NCBI): domain Eukaryota; kingdom Metazoa; phylum Arthropoda; class Arachnida; order Ixodida; family Ixodidae; genus Rhipicephalus; species Rhipicephalus microplus. Next base: position 10,684,770 of record NC_134708.1, on the reverse strand, counting down.
ACTGACTGATACCAGCCTGTGATGTAATTGCAGAATGATAGGCGCAAATTTAAATGATACGAAGGCTGCAAGGTTTATTAGAGAACAAATGTAAATTTACGCAATATCCTGCGGCTGGCATTAAAAGAAAAAAAAAGATTAGCCTTGACGGGTCATGTTGAACAAGTTACACGTTGTTGCATGTTACACGTTGTACGAGTGCCATATGGTCGATTAGAGTGATGAATACAAAAAGATGGAAAACACGGTCACGGGTGGGTGAGGGTTATGGAATGGGGCAACGTAATTATAAAATTGGCAGGTAATGGCCAGCGAACGCCAGGGTTGATTGGAGATCACTAGTTGTGAGTGGGCGTCATCTAGCAATGAACATGAAAAAAAAACTGATCATGATTACAACGAAAACGATTAATTTAGTGGAGACAAAACAATGTGTGCTTATTCCTACATGTGTCCTGGCGTTCGACGCTGTTCTCGTTCTGCATGTTGCGTTTCCTCGTTTGATTATGGTACATGTTTGAGCCCCACCACATTGTCTCGCGAATCCCCAGAATACACCGGGGCTGAAAGAAACTGGAAAAGGAAGAGATGGAGCGAGAGATGTATAGGAAATGCAAGTAGGTCAACGTGATACTCTTGACCAGTTTGCACAAGGGTTGGTAAACTTGCGTTGTAAATAATACCAGTAGAAAGAAATGAAATTAAAAACAAGGAAAAGGCGTAAAAGCAACGCACACACAGGTAAGGCGCTTTAGGCACGGCCCCTAACTTTTTCAGGTGCACGAGCATGCGCTTAAGGAAATTCTAATATGTGCGATTATCGTGCTTTGGATGAAGATTCATGACAAAAAACCGAACCTGTAGCTCGATATTGCGGCACGTAGGCTTTGTGGTGCGAGCACCGTGGACGGTGATATGGCTGTGTTTACGGCAACCAGCGTCGTTTGAATCACTGTCCTGCCCCGCCGCGGTGGTCTAGTGGCTAAGGTACTCGGCTGCGGACCCGCAGGTCACGGGATCGAATCCAGGCTGCAGCGGCTGTATTTACGATGGAGGCGGAAATGTCGTAGGCCCATGTGCTCATATTTGGGTGCACGTTAAAGAACCCCGTGTGGTCGACATTTCCGGAGTCCTCCACTGCGGCGTCTCTCATGATCATATGCTAGCTTTCGGACGTTAAACTCCCATATCAATCAATGAATTACTGTCCTCCCATCAGTGATGTGACGCGGCTCTCAATGGCCACCTAATGCTGTCCTTCAATAGAAAGCGCCCATCTATCGTTAGGGCTCACGGCCAAACTGTGCTGATGGTCAGTTTGAGCAGTTTCACGCTTCACGTATATCACGGCTTAGGATTTTTCGTTCTTCAAGCGTAGTTTCACCGCTACTCTCCCTCCCTCCCCTGCAGCTTTTTTGCAGACTGTCTACGACTGAGGCCTTCAAACCCTAACCACACGGGCGCGTTGCAACGCATCAGCGCGTGGCCTTCAGACTCGGCGCCGTGCCCTTTCCTTACAGAGAGAGGGCGCATGGCTACACGAGGCTGCGCATCCTCTCTTTTTATCGAGGGAGAGGGCTTGGCGCCGAGTCTACACGCCCTGAGTGGTCGGGCCTTAACCACATGTACGCGTGACGCACTGTAACGCGTACGTGTGGTTAAGGCCTCGCGTGTGCGTCGCAGTCTTTGCCACGCCCTCTCCCTAAAAGAGAGAGAGAGAGAGTGGGCGCGCACCTAGCGTAGCTATGCGCCCTCTTTCTCTATAGGGAAAGGGCGTGGTACCGACTCAGTAAGCCACGCACTGACACATCGAAACGGGTACGTGTGGTTAAGGCCTTTAGAGCTTTATGGTCAGAACGCAGTGCGAATACGAAGTATACTCAGAGGGGAAGAAGGGATGATTTTGAAGACGATAGTCTTTCCTGGGGACCTTCGACGGAAAAATTTTGGTCTGTCTGTCTATCTGTACATTTGTCTGCTTGTCTACTCTTAACAGCACTAGGTACTTGAAATGGCCGACCCCATCCGCAGCGCCCACCTATATTTCTCAAGTTTCAGCGTTCATACTTGTGCAATTGTCGATTAAAAAGCAATTATTGCGCATGTCTGGAGCACCCTAACAACACATATATTCTGCACGTGCGTCTTTTACTAGAAAAGGCATGCACAATTAATTTTAGGACCGTCGCGCTTATCACGCTGCGCTGACCGTACAACGCTTGCTCGAAAAGGAGTGTGTTTCCAACGTTTTGCTAAAACGAGACAGTGGTGGCACCTACCCGTCGCCTTGCGTTCTATATACACCTTATCACATCTGAGACGGGCGTGTACACCCATCTCAGAGCCACGCGCCTTGTTTTTGAACAAAACTGCCAGATGGCGCTCATGTCGCACGTGTGACGTGACTTGATGCGCTCGTTCGCCTCCGCCGCACGCTTGATGCACTCTGACGCAGTGACTCCAGAATACCATTCAGCGATTTTCTTGCGCAGAACATTAAATGTTTTGTTCACTCTCTCCACACGCAAGACTATCGTCTTTCAACGACAGTTGCAGATTACATGCAGATACGGGGCAATTTTTTTTTCTTTGTCCGCACCTACGGACGAAGCCGCACGTAAGCTGTACGCTATGGCACTGAATTTAACCTATGTAAATTTGTAGCGTATGTAAATTTGTATGTAAATTGTTGTTTAAATGTAAATTTACATTTGTATGTAAATTTGTTGGCTCATAGCGTGCCATTAGAGTGAATTTATAGGTTAGTCATAGCACGCCATGAGAGTGAATGATGTAGCAGCCACATTAAAACACGAAATTTCTAAAACCGAAGAATAGCTGCTCATGTACTGCATTTATAAAGCCTCGCCAGCCGCGATAAATAACCTTAAAGGTCACAGCGATTCACGATAAAACAAACGAGAGTCTTCACAACAGCGCCCTAATCTTATCTTATAGCGCCCAGAACAAGGCCAAAAAGAAAGTAGCCAGTAATAGCCTTGGTATGCGGCCAACTGAGATAAGTTAAAAGTACTACGATATTTGCACGTGATACACGTCAAAAAGTGTATTTGCGTAGTGGCTTTATTGGAGCTGTCCTACGGCGTGATTAGGCGATGCACCTCAGATTGGCCCGAAATCAAATGACAACCTCCGTATGCTTCGTCTAATGGCCGCGAAAACGTGTTAGCGAGAGTGAGATCTTTCCCCGCCGCGCCAAGCCCTTAGTCGGGGTTTCCTCACTCGGAGGCCCTTACGGTCAGAATGCAGTGCGAAGGTGATGTAATAGGGTGGAGGGCTCACCCCCTTACCGCCCCACTTGGCCAGCTGTATGCACCACTATGGTGATGCTCTCGAATAAGGGCAGAGGCGTATGTAGATATTTTTTTCGGTGGAGGGGGAACACTTTGACTTGAAGTGAGGACTGCACAATCAAATGGTCTTTTGGCGCTATGTATCCCATGGCAAAAAATTTCGGAGTGAGAGGATATCACTGTGCGCTCTCTATTCTTTTTAGAGGTACCACACTGCAAGCTTGGCAAGTCTGCTTCATGAGCAGTCATTATAAACGTTACAATATGAGTAAGCAAGAAAGACAGACAGTGAAAAAAAAAGAGGTGTTACAGAGTTTGTTAGACACACATGTCTTACTTAAGCGTAGGGTCAATACCAAAAACAGCAGTAACTTTCTAAATTGAGATCTTACACGTGGAACTCGCTCACTTCACTGTATGACGTTATTTCGAAAGAAATGGCACTAAAGAAATAAGTGGTTTACAGAAAACGGGCTACCTGTAAATGCTGAGAAACTCAATAAGTCTTTTTTGGGTGAAGCAGGAAAACAAACTGCAGCAGCCATAAAATTTCTCTGGCCAACCAAACTCTGAATAGGGTCGACACAGTCAAGTATTTAGTTCTTTTCGACCATCATGCACTTCCACAGGAGAGACCAGATCAATGTTGTGTGCAGAAAACTAGCTTTTAGCAGTTATGCACCGGTCTGTTCCTGCCAATATTTTCCTCGTTGTCTACTTAGTTGGATATACTTTTCCCTGGTTCATTGACACTTCGGCGATTGCTGTGAGGCTTGGGGTTTAGCATACAGAACTCATTTAAGACCTAAACTGGAGTGACGAATACGTGCTTCAAGAACAGTAACATTCTCCCCATTCTTTACACCAATAGCCTGTTCATTACCTTCTATTCAATGATCTTCATAGTCTCCATTTAGGGAGCTAAGAAACTATAAGGTAACTTGTTTAGTTCACAAAGTACTGTACGCGAATTTTCCACTACCCAACATCATATTCAACTTCCCGCGTGCAAGCACCAGGCGAATAGGTCAGCTAAATTTACATCTCCGTTTCCGCACCATTGTTTATGGCAAGCGACATTCTGGCTCTAGGAATAAAAAAAAAAAAACGCCAGGCCTGCGTGGAATGCGCAGCACAGTCACAGTGAAAACTAGAAGAGCAGCCTTTCAGAGTCTTTTTCTAAACACTCTTTGGGTAACTACTGCAAGCACACTTGCTTCATACCCACTAGTTCATTATTAATAAATTTATTTAGGTAGTAGGCCAGCGTTCGCTATGCTATTTTTTGTCATTCTTCTGAGAATCATGGTATCCGCTCAACACTTGCAATGAATTTTGTGGCAATTGTTCATGCAATGGCTGACGACGATGAGGAATTATAGCTGAAGTGGGTATGCGCCAAAGTTAATAGGGGAACAGGAACAAGCTTTTGTGATGGGTTGGAGCATTGGACGGTTACGTCATTACGATTCACATAAAAAACAGCGCCGATAACGAGTTATGGGCGCTGTTTTTTGGTAAATCATGTCGTACAAACTCGACCAAGCAACCACGTTAGCCACCCGTTACGCTATTCGCATTGTGCGACGACTGGTTGATTTTTCGCTGTTTTAAAACGCTTTATAAGTCGTATTAACGTGATTTCTTTACCGACATCAAACCTGCCTAACGCAAGTTTGACAAGTCACAAGCACCGGCTGGACTCAGTGGTAAAATACTGGGCTGGAACGCAGCGGACCCGGGTTCGAGCCCCACTGTGTCATTTGTGCTAGTTTTTTTTTCTAATTTCGCGCGATGTGGTTACAGACATCGGCATCGGCGGTGGACTATTGCGTGTGACCCTAGTTGTGATCTCATAACAGCCTTTGCTGTAAAAACTATGCGTAACTGCAACCTTTATTGAAAACGTTTTTTTCTTGTCTAGTGAATATCAATCACCTTTCCATACGTAGATAATACATCGTTGAAACTTTCATATGTATAAAACCAATTAATTTCCAGACCAATCACGTGGGTAGCTAACTTTTGTGTATTTTTTCTATTGGACCAGCTACTAGCCACGTAGGCTATTGGTTCAACTATTGTGTACGCGCCATTGTATACACGTCTTAATAAGCTCATTTGATTTGATTTGATTTGGAAGGTGGTCTTGCGTCCAGTCGTAGTGAATATCATGAATCGATTAATAAAACAGCAAAGAAAAGAACTAAAATATAATTATTGTGTGCACACGAACGGAAGCCGACGAAACATTTACCTACAAGCACCGGGACCAGGAACGCTGACCATAACATACAGGATGTTGACTCGTGCAAGAATCAGAAACGCTGACCAGAACGTACAGGATGTTGACTAGTGCGAGAATCAGAGCCCCTACAAGAATTTTTATATGTGCTCACGCGTCTGTAGCTTCCACAAGATACAACAAGTGGCAGATTGCAGTGTTGCACTGCACCACGTGGGAAGCTGGTTGACAGCCTTCGATATCGCTGAACTGCGTTCTCAGTGCACAAGGTCATGGCCTCTGCATGATAAAAGTTCAGGGTTCGGTCATTCGCCGTCCTTTTTATACCATTGCTTTGGGGAGTTCATTGCTCTCTGCGAGGCAGCCTCTCTCTCTCTCTCTCTTTCATTCATATTATATATATATATATATATATATATATATATATATATATATATATATATATATATATATATATATAATATATGTGTATGTGTGTGTGTGTGTTTGTGTGTTTGTGTGTGTGTGTTTGTGTGTGTGTGTGCGTGTGCGTGCGTGTGTGCGCGTGCGTGTGTGTGTGCGTGTGTGTGCGTGTGTGTGAGTGTGTGTGTGTGTGTGTGTGTGTGTGTGTGTGTGTGTGTGTGTGTGTGTGTGTGTGTGTGTGTGTGTGTGTGTGTGTGTGTGTGTGTGTGTGTGTGTGTGTGTGTGTGTGTGTGTGCAATATTACTCGCAACAATGGGCATTGCTGATCAGAATGAAATAGGCACGTAGGGAATTCACATTATCTTCCACGCTGTTCATTGCAAGCGCTGCTTACAAAAAGCGGCTCAGAGTACATGAACCTGGCGTTGTCATATCAAATACTCGTCGGAAACTTCCGTTGGCGTGCACATGCTTTATTACGCAATATCTACGCAGCACATGATACTCGCACACATTAACACACAGTACATTACACAAAAACCTTTGCAAACGCATGCGTAAACTGACTTCGGTAGGCTTCGAGGGGAAGAAGGGTGTCAACTTTTTCAAACATATTTACAGTATGGTTGACCTGTCTTGACTCCGCTCACAATCCCTAAAGTTTGGCATAGAAGAGCAAAAGCTTAGATGACCAGTTAGAAGTAAGACGCTCAAGTATTCCTGCAGTCTTCTTTTCCCTTCAAGCCTTCGCTATTTTATGCCAAATGTCAAATCAACTAACAGAGCAATTCGCTATTTTGATACACCAACGTCTTTATTCACAAAGTACTTTCAGCATCTCAGCGCTGCTGATATATTCCACTATTTCAATTGACCAACATTGATCTTGGTTAATTTTATAAGGAATTGTTAATTGGTTTGTAAACTTGGCAACTCACAGATCTCATTCATCGTGAGGTATATGAAAATTGAAAATTTCACCACCCTTCAGCATGACCAAATCCGTACTTTTGCTTGATGCTTCGTCAACATCTCCTGAAAATTATACTTCTATTGATACTATGAATGCTACTTCAACACTCGAAATGGAATGAACGGTAGCACGCCTAAACGATAGATAAGTCATGGAATATACCTCCGCTTGTGTCTGGCCCTGATGCTGCGTGATATTTTACCGGGGCAGTCTTAGGGCTCACACAAGTTTTCACACGTGGTTAGCGCGTAATATTCTCCATAATCCGGGTAAGGTTTGAACTACGAATCATGGGCAAAACTTTCTGTGTTTACCTTTGAAACCACATCAATACCACGGCTGCGTATCTACGAGCAATTACGGTATCTTGTGTCGTTGTGCAGGAGTGCCATGATAGGCCGTCATGGGAAAAAAGAAAAGCTGTTGCTGAGCTTTTGTTGGAGCTCCCTAATTATATTGTTTGTCGCCCGGATGCTACGTACGCTACCATTCAATTGTCACGTTGTGGTGGAGGTGCTACCCGCGACTGATAACAGCACACGTTATCTGCTAGCGAGAAGATAATATAAATAACGGACGAGTATGCACTTTACCAGCACAGTTGTCTCGCTCACAGTAGAGTAAGGAACACCAGCCACATTTTCACCACCTTGGCGCTCGAACTAACTCTCTGCAAAGTGGGAACCGCTGTGGCAAAAACCGGTGAGTACGTCGTCTCTGTAAAACGATAGCAGTAATAATAACTGTAGGAATATTACCCGCCGAAACTCCGATATGATTACGAGAGGAGCCGTAGAAAAGTGCGCCGAAATTTTCGACCATCCGGTATTCCTTGACGTACAGCTAAACTGAAGTGCAAGGGCCCCTAACATTTCACCTTCATCGAAATCCGGCCACCGCAGCCGGGATTCGATACAACGACCTTAGAACCGGCAGCAGAGCTCTACAGCTGCTAGACCACCACGGCATGTAACAAAAGTCTTCCATTGTGTTTTATGCCGCCCACTTTGCCGCCCACTAAAAGCCTATTAGTTGAAGTTTTTAGGCAGTTAAACACAAAATATGTTGAGAGGAACAGCTAGAGAAGTGACGTAACAAAAAATTGTGTTTTTCACAAGTAGAAACTCATTGGATATTTTATGCTGTACCTTCATACATATAAAATAGTGAGAAGTTTCTACTGCCGGACGCAAAAAAAAAAGTGCGCCTTTATGACAAGTACCCTGAATACGTGATGGGCATCTGTTAGCGAGTTATCAGATTTTAACTAAGTTTTCTTAGTTGCTCTTACTAATTCAAACAAATGTTCGAGCCTTAAATTATAATTTGCCAACTTTTAGTGAGGTGAGCACTGTTTCATCTGGTAAATGCGGCTATAGCAATTGAAATGTGTTGTGAGATTCCATGGAACTTGTTAATCTGCCTACATCATCAACGATAACACTGACTTAAATATATCCCTGTGATATCATGTTCGCGTAGACCGAATCAGTTAAACTGTACGACAAAGAAATCAAATTGCCCATTCGCATAAAACATTTTATGCTTTGTCACCACAAAACATATTGCTCATGAAGCGAGAATTGACCATTGAAGTTTGTTATGGATAAACCTTTTAACTTGTTTAGTGCAGAGAATTGCGATCACTGTTCATTGTGCACTGTTGGTACTTTCACGAACATATAAGAAAATTTCGTTTATGCTTACTCCAATTATTTTACTTTTGTAACGAATACTCCTCACGTTCCGTATATGATTTTTACATCATCTGCTACGTTAACGTTTTCCGTCAACGTAAAACATATCAACTGAATTTATGGAGTCGTAGACTATGTAGGAAATGATTTATTCAATCTAGTACCCTTAATAAATATAGACTCTTGAAATACAAATAGGAAGATGCGCGTAGCTTGAAGGTTTGTGGTAAGCGAGCAAATATTCAAAAGATTCGAAAACAAATTTTATTGCCAGATTTGAAAGTCGATTCAATGAAGTGACGGCCGAGCTAAAATTATTTTGTTAAATCAGTAAAATTGTGAAAAGGATAAAATAATTTTTCCGTCTTTCGAAATTTAATATTGTCATGTATTGAGGAGCATGACGGTACTGGCTTTCTGGCTCACTCCCTGGCTATGCCACCGATGTGAGCATCTGCGTAGGTTTGCGCGTTGCTTTAAAGGGACACTAAAGGCAAATATTAAGTCAATGTTGATTTCCGAAACGGTAGTCCAGGAACATCGTAGTGCTACTTTTGTGTGAGGAAAGTGTACTTTGAAATAAAATCACGTTTCGGCAGTCCCCACTGCGTTAGCGCACTTCAAGACTCCCACCTGAAAGCAGTGTTTATCCCGTCACTGTTGCCGTGCACAACGTGTCCCAGCTTTACTGCAGGGCCGCCGACACTAGTAGCAGCGATTCCAGCGTGGCGGAGCCACAGCAGTACAGTGCAGCAAAAACAACCGTAGAAAAATTTATTTGCTTGCTTGGTTCCATTCAGTGCCAGTAGATGGCGCCAACTGTCCAGCCCGAACAGGCGAAAACAATTTTTCAACCAGTCATGTCATTCCCCGTAGTAACGCCAGGCAATTATTTTTTCCACAAGTCAAACAGAAACGAACAAGCAGCATTTTATTGCCTTTCCCGATGCACGGAAAGTTGTTAGTCTTATTGCAGCTAGTGTGATTACTAGTGATTAATTGTAGTCAGACGCTCTCACGTCATCGGGATCACATTCAGAACAAAAATCCCGCTCGTGACGCACGTCATGTGGCACATTTAGCCTAACTTGATAGTATGGCAGTTTTAGACGTTGTCACACATTTAGCTTTCACTCTGACAATAATTGTTCTTGCCTTTAGTTTCTCTATTAAGGATGCTTCGCTGATCTGCAAAAGCCAGAATTACGGTGCAGCAGGCACGTCGCAACTGCTATGGCAATTAGGAATTCTCGGATAGCTTGCAACGGCCTTACGCACGCAGCAGTGTGATTGCGGTATCTATCGAGAGCCGAAGTGTCAGGACAGCATTTCAGATATTGATGCCTACGGGACCCGATTGCGTAATCGCGTTCTACTCTCTCTCCACACACCCACACAATATATATATATATATATATATATATATATATATATATATATATATATATATATATATATATATATATATATATATATATATATATATATATATATATATATATATATATAGCGTAATGAAGAGACAACCTCCGCAGCAAAAAAACATGGAGCCTTTCACGTCATCTGAACATGAACCCTCGCACATGCTGCGAGGGTTCATGTTCATGAACATGCTGGGACAAGCTACCGATCCAGCTGAAAAAGCAACAACAAACAGTGCTAATGTAAACACGGGCGAAAAAAAAATTCGCACAAGTACGGGCTCTGCGCTTGAATTAGTGCTGGTTTTCTCAGATGAATCGAAACCAGCGAGCTCGCATTCATTCCATTCTGAGCTGTCGATATGCAAAAAGGAGGAGAACGAACGCTGTGATTGTGCGAGCAGCCGGAACAAGGAAGTAGCATAGATATTTTAACTGCCGTTTGTAGCATAAACAAATAAATATTGTAAATAATGAAAGCGCGCTTGTAGTGGAATATAGAAGGACGATAAACCAACTCCTTTGGGTACGGAAGAGCACTATGCCGACTGTTACGTTCGTTCTTCCGTGCTTGCACGGACGCAGCATGCAGCCCCACCAAGTAAAACTATGGTTGTGACTGCGGCGCCCAGATAGATTTTGATGCGATAGCATTAGAGTGTGCACACGAAGAAAAGCCTACCTGTGTCAGCAATTAGCAAGGAATTATTTTTTTCATTTACCTATTTCAACAGCAACAAAAAAAAAAACTTCGTTAAACCGAATTTAGTGCTATTGTAGCTTCGTTAATTCGAGTTGGTGACAGCAATGAACCTTGTGGGAGAATAACAAGTGTACTTGTAGGAGTATATTTTTTTTTCGTTATATGGAGAAACTCGTAAAAGCAGGTGTCGTCAGATAGGGTTTAAACTGTTTCTATTTTTTTTCATTTTTCAGCCTTTCTGGCAACAACATGGCCGGTGTGCTAAGTATAGCGACCGCCCTCGTGTGCTTGCTGTCGCATGCGTCACCGCTGGAGATCGACACCTCGGACGGTGGCTACAAAGACATATGGGTTTCCATCAGCGAAGATGTCCCATACAACGAGTCCATCGTTGAGAATATCAAGGCAACGTCTTACTACTCCTTCCAAACATCATCATTTACTTCTTCGGTCTTTCGGGGCTCGCGTCCTGTCATATTAACTGCTGTGGTTTCACGTGAAAAAGCCACGATATGACCATGCCGTGGGGAAATTCTGTTTAATTTTTTTTTTTTACCAGCCGGGACGCTTTAACGTGCACCGAAACCTCAGCACACGGCTGCTCCTTTACATTTCATTCTATCTGAAGTGTTTCCATCGTAAAATAGATTAGAACCCACGTTCTGCAGCACAGCAGCGACACCTTACGTGTTAGGCTGCCATGACGGGCGTTTAGGGCCTGTCGCAACCAGCAAGAACGGTTTCAAATAATACACACCTCAAGCTTCTAATTACGCTGTTCCATGTACATTCTACTATAGCAAAATAACTAACTAAACAATAAATAATTATTTTAATAATTCGCTGTTCAGGGTACATAAAACTATATAATACTAACTCAAATTTACCTTACCATTACCTTATCTCACTTTACCTGCCTTATTATATCTTAACTTGCTTTAGTTTTGATGAATTTATTACTTTCCCTTCATCTTCACTTATGATTTTACATTGCTTTTGCTCCCTTAGTTACTTAACAAATAAATCAATGAATAACCTCGCAGGATCTGTTCCGCTCATCGTCCGAGTTCTTGCACAAGGCCACCAACGGACGCGTGTACTTCAAGCACGTAACCATCGAAGTTCCCAAGACTTGGCCGAAGAGAGCCACCGCCCGTGCGCTGTCGTCCGGATTCTTCGAGAAGAGCGACATCCGCGTCGATCAGCCCAGCGCACCCCACGGGGACAAGCCGTTCACCATGCAGAAGAGGCGGTGCGGCGAACCCGGCGACTTCATTCAAGTCACGCCCGGGTTTCTGGCCGCCGTGGGTAGCTCCACGGTTAAGACACTGGTGAACCCAGGCAAGCGCCATTTTGGGCTTGGAAAATTAATCGTAAATTAAAGAGAAACACTCGCATGGCACCGAGTGTATTCGACTCAGGTGACCTCTAAGGCGAAAGCCAACCTTTTTTTCTAAGTGGTTGCATTGATTCACCATCATCCCCCTGCAAAAGCTCTCAGCTAGCGAGCATACTTAAAACTGAATGACATATTCTTGTTCGGCCCCATCTTGAGGAGAAAAAAGAGCATTTAGTGATGAAAACAAGGGCGAGTAACAGGTCCGTAGCCGGAAACTTTTAAAGGTTGACGACCATGACAAGCACCTATATATATTGTAAGTCTGCCGAGGTAAAAGTAGCCTATAGGGGAGGGCTCTACCGACGGGCCTCTAGCGGGACCCGCCATCAATCAAAAATCAGTAATGGCTTCTAGTGAGACCCACCAGTGCTCTTGCTAGAAGCCATTGTTGAACGTTGAGTAATTGATTGATTGATTGATTGATTGATTGATTGATTGACTGAGCTCGTGAGTGAACGTGCTCCCATGCTGCAAGTCATTTAGAGTGCGAACAATTCAAAGTACGACTCTGTCTTGAAGCGTACGTGATGGTGCACGAGTGGGCTCACTACCGTTACGGTGTCTTCGACGAGTACGGCAGCAAGGACGACATCACGTACCCGCTCACCTACTGCCATGGCGACAAGGTGAGGAGAGGCATCCACCCACGTGCTCACGTAGCCGCTTTTAAAACCTAAATGTGTTTTAAGTAACATTGGTGCCTGGGTATAGCTCCTTCTACTCTTCTCTTGTATAACAATCTTAAGTCGGGAGGTTATTAAAACTATACTGTAATGCGGAATTCACGCTAAACTGTCTATTCCCAGAAGCAATGCGAGAGGGATACTAAAGAGGAACAATGACTTGGGTTTGAATTGGCAAACAGCACACTGAGAACTTCAATGCCCGATGTTTAACTACCGTGAGTTCATTATTAGAGGCAAAGTGAAGGTTGAACTTTCACTTTTGAATTTCGCGCCAGTATCTCCACGCGTGGCGTAAAAATTTCAAAATGTACTTTCAGTATTTTCGAAACATATAGCCTTGATGAAATCTTCTGGAACTTCCTATGCTATGCCTGTGGCAATCACAGCTTCTAATCTACTTCATTTTTATTGATTGGAAGCTACATAGGACCCAGGAGACGGCTTCGAAATTTCTTACGTTGCGGTGTTCTATGCGGGAATATCAATGTGGCGTCTCCATCCGCATTACATTATCACAAGTTTTCTCGTTTGCTAGCCGTTGTGTTACGGTAAGAATGTCGTTTTTTTCATGATTGTGAAATTGTACTTTATTAATGCGCGGAAAATTGTTATGCTATTCAGTGTCCCTTTAACATTGCTAATGCGACTTGTCATGAACAATGTTCCCGCATCAACAATAATGTGCACTCATAGTGATGGAGGAAATAGATAAAAAGAAAGGACGAAGGTAATGAGGTTAACTAGAAAGATTTTGTTTGAATATCCTACGCTGTGAGGATTAGGGCTAGCTCTATTTATGCTAACGCTCAGAATGCAGTAAGGAAAACTATTGAATAGAACATCACTGGCGTTTCACGGTGTGCTTTCGATTCATACGTGTAGCAGATGGGGCTGGGCATATACTTTAGCTCATATCAGTGACTAGAGTGCTGCTCGCCTGTAGTTCGGCTATGAAAATGCGAGTTGGAAGTGTTATAAAAATGTTATAAACTTTAATAAGTAATTCTTTAATCAGTAAATTTTTTAATCAGTAATCAGAACTCTGCAATCAGCTTCAAATTGTGTAAAAAAACGTAATTCTTTGTCTTGTCTCGATTCTTTATCGCGCGCGAATAGCACTAACCAAGACACTTATTTGATAATAACAAACTTGCCAAATTTACTAATGTTCCAATGAGTCTTGGTTGCAAATGGACGCAAGGGAAATAGCATGGATTCAGAGCTCGCTTTCAACTCACACACACACAAATTTCTATTCAAAATGTAATCACCGAGATGACATGAACCTCAACTTCCAGAGAAATTGCAAAAGAACAGAATAAACAGAGCAAAGGCCGTTGTGCACACACACACACACACAAAAGAAAAAAAAAGTGGGAAATAACATGCGTGTCAACTTTGAGGTCTGTGTTATGTGTTCTTAAACGATTTGACTTTGGTCTGCAACACATTCACGATTACGCGTTCCACCTTACTATTCAGGTGAAGCTGAACGCTTGCTCGAGCCGGATCACCTTTACTGCACGTAAGACCAACGGAGGCAATTGTACGAAGATAGACACGAAGTGCCGTTTCATCGACGGATGTGAAGTCACGCCGATACAGCCGACCCAGCACCCCGTCGAGTCATCCATCATGTTCATGCCGTACTTAGCCAACGTAAGAGCAGCCCTGGATTGACCGCCATAGGCGTGCGTAGGATTCCCTAAGATATCCCGAGAAGAGGGGGCTAATGTTTCCCCGCCTCAGTGCCCGCCCCAGCCCACCTTTCGGATACTCGGAGTAGATAAAAAAAAAGAAAACGTTTTTCTCAAATGTTGCAACAACCTGAGGGCTGGTTTTCCTTAATTAGACAAAATGATGACGAGAACTAACGATGATGTCATTGTTCGAACACTCGTACATATAATTCTGCGCCAAATGCTACTGTACTTGCTGCCACAGGCTCTTAACTCATCCGCTAATATGATAAATTAAACATTTAAATAGACTTCCATAACTAGTGAAGTAAGAGCGATTTCTGCCCCCAATGATTTTAGTTCCGTCATATAAACGTAGATTGAAAAGTGTATCTATAAGCCGTCGCTATGTTTATAGGCCTTTCCTTACTATAGCACTTAATTCGTTGTCCACTGTTGTTTTTGCCTTGTATGGTTTTGTGAACAGGGCGCTGGCTTTTGTCAAGCCGATAGAGGCTTTTTGCTAGCCCCCGTTTTATTATTATTATTATTATTATTATTATTATTATTATTATTATTATTATTATTATTATTATTATTATTATTATTATTATTATTATTATTATTATTATTATTATGATTATTATTATTATTATTATTATTATTATTATAGAAGGTATAGGGGATGTTGTTACCAGTAATTGTCAAGTAAATGTGAAAAAGCAGATGAAAAGACAACCAGACGCTGGTGGGGAGCGAACCCTTGACCTTCGAATACACACCCGATGCTCTACCGACCGAGCTACAGCCGCGCTTGTACTGCCGTCCTATAGACCTATAAAAAGATTACGAGCTAGTATAAGCATTCCTTGAGTTCGGAGAAAAAAAGTAAAATAGCGTGCAAGCTAGCGGTTTGATAAACTACAGCAAGTCCGAGTACCCAGCACCTCCATCCAATGTAAGGAGGTTTATCGAGCGAGCTGAACAAGCTGGTGGCAGCTCGAAGGTTACGCCGGCAGAACCAGACCTTGGTGCTCGAACGGTGACCTCGTGCCTATACGCCCCCTGGTGATCTGGAGCTGAGCCCGTGACTTTACCTTCTTCCTCTGTTCGTTATATTTTTATATATAGTTTAACTACTTCATTGCTTCAAATAGACAGTTTGCAATAATCTACAAGCCGCCTTATCTGTAAGGTTTGTTTTCCAACCAAAAACTCGCGTTCACAGACTGCTTTTCTAGCTCATTATGCCGTACTCGCGTGCGTTTGCTGCACAATGAGCGAGAAAAGCAGTCTGCGAACGAGAGTTTTTGGTTGTAAAACAAGTCTTACAGGAAAGCTGACTTGCAGATTATTGCAAACTGTCCAATGAACTTGATAGAAATCGCATGCAAGTGAGAAATAGTTATGCGAGTGCTTTTATTATTACCTGGTAGTTGAAGATCAGTTTATCGCCGAACAGTGGCGCTTGCGAAGGTACCATTGCTCTTGGCGAGCGAAGTAACACGACTGTTGACAAAAATATTGCCTCAGGTAGATAGGTACACACACCTTTCCACAGGTGAGCCAGTTCTGCGACGATAATGACGGCCCAAATTTCCACAACCCGTTTGCTCCAAACAAGCAAAACCACCTCTGCAAACAACAGTCCACTTGGAAAGTTATCTCTTCGAACGCTGACTTTCAAGAGTAAGTGAATTATCTCCCTTATGCTGCATGCAGCCGTTTACGTATATTTTATCAGCTTTAAGAGGGTTTGTCTTTCGAAAAAACTGTACACAAAACGTTTTTCTTTCATGCTGTAACTATAGCTCCCAAAATTACGCGGCATAAACTCTAAGGGATCCTTAAGTTTCACCTTCGAGAGTTGAAACTGATAGCGATAGTCCGTTCCTGGTGCGTACTTCAAACACTTACCTCCGTATTCACAAACGCTCCTCGACTCGACTTTCACCCTTAAACTTGACAGAGTTGAGCACTGTGCCGCTGCTCGGCTGAAAACGACGCTGCGCTACTCAAGCATAGCAGCAAATTATCACAGATATGCAGTGACTTTCTCTGCCTTGAGATGGCGCTCCCATCGGCTTTCTCAACCAAGACATATCGGTCCAAATACGAAGGGGTAGACATGGTATGCAGTGCGTGTGGAGAGGAAGAAGAAACTGCCGAACACTTGATAATGTTCTGTAAAGGGCTTCACCCTATAGTTCAGGATGATGGCGCAGAGTTTTTCAAAGCACTGGGGTTTAGGGACAGTGAGGGCAAAATAGACTTTAAGTGGGTAGAATTAAGTAGAAGGAGGTTATCTGACTGGTGGTTAAAGTCAAAACACTAGTGAAATTTAAACCCTTTACTGCAATGTACGAACCCCAACCTCCCTATTTAAAGGGAAAAATAAATATAGTTTTTGGTTCGTTAAGTATTACGGCTTGGTGGCGCTAGCCACCGCCCGATCTAAAGGGTACAGCCACGTCCGTCCACCCGTCCGTCCGTCCGTCCGTCCGTCCATCCATCCATCCGTCCATCCATCCATCCATCCATCCATCCATCCATCCATCCATCCATCCATCCATCCATCCATCCATCCATCCATCCATCCATCCATCCATCCATCCATCCATCCATCCATCCATCCATCCATCCATCCATCCATCCATTCATTCATTCATTCATTCATTCATTCATTCATCCATCCATCCATTCATCCATCCATCCATTCATTCATTCATTCATTCATTCATTCATTCATTCATCCATCCATCCATCCATCCAGTGAAGGTGGACGTTGAGTGAAGGGGCGTTCTAGAATACGGTGGTTAGTGTAAGCAATTTTTTCGAACTTGCTATGCCCCCACTACGTGGCCTTAAGGGTGCAGTAGTGTTTTGACGCCCGATGGCAATTACGGCGATTTTTCACGTTGTATTGTGAAGCCAGTGTACAGGATGCGTGTGTTGTATTTCAAAGCATTGAAGCTACTTTCAATGCATTTCCAAGTCGACGAAGTTATTGTTACTGGACTCCCAAGCAGAGAGAGGCTTTAAGTATTTTGTACACTATATGTGCATACCCGTAAGCTACATTTTTAATAAATACCACGAGAGGAAAAACAAAAGAGGCGTGGCTGTGAGGTAGAACATCCGTTTGCTATGAAAACAACCCGCGTTCGATCCTCACTCAGATAAGAAAATTTTAAATATTCAAACTCCCGTTTGAATTTCACGGAGGTCTATGGCGTTTTTCCCTTTAAGAGATTTGTGGAGAGCGCCATATTTCTGCCGTGTGCATCGCTGGTGAGCAAGAAGCTCTGCTCTCGCGGAGCCATCCGAGCCGGGTCGTTTTCCTCCTCCTCGCGAAAGCCATCGTGTGTATAGTGCTGGGTAGAGGCAGAGTCCTTCAATGCTTTTCTGGTCACGAAACTCCGCCCGAAGGTTGATATAGGGACAAAATCTGTCGCTAGAGGCGCCACCCGTTGTATGGGGGCCACAAGCCGCCGCCACTGCTGGGCTTGTATGCGCACTGCGGCCGACGTTTCGACGCGATTATGTGCGTGCTGTTCTTCCTGTTACCTTTTTTAAACGTCTCTGAACGCATCAATGCCAACAGATAAATAAGTTGAAACGGGATCCAGTGTCGACGACGAATGAGAGCTGTTTACTTTGGAACGCACGCGTAGTTTACTTGGAAGTGCAGGCCCACCTTATAAACAGCAGCACATTAAAAGTGTTCTCACACCGCGCGATAACGCATTGTGTCAATAATTGCCTCATAGCCCAATTATATGCATACTTACGATGCCTCGAAGCGGTACTTGCGAGCTATAGCTCGCAAGTGTTGAAAGACGATGCTTATGCTCCATGCTCTTGATGCGAGCAGCTACTGCTTGATCTGCTCGACAACATGTTTGTATTTGCGCCCGGCCAAAGGGCGATTATGTTTATGCGGTAGGTGAGCTTTATATTCTGGTAGGGCCGCTAATAGGGGGAGGAAGGGGAACGAAACGAAACACGACTGGGTAGTACAGGAGCAATCACATTGGTTTATATCCGGCTCGCCTCTCGCGCGTTACTACCCAAGTATTCAAATGAACTGAATGGTTGAGACAGAAGTTTTATTCCAGACCTTTCAATTGAGTTTATACCCAAATGCGCAGTTGTTTTGGACACACGTTTGTGAGCACCGATCGCTTTTTTGACGCGGGGACTTTTGATGCCGAGGGCTTTCGCGACCGCTCTAAACGTGCCCAACATTTGATTGATCACTTCTTTCCACGCAGTTTACACGGGACACCCGCCGCTTCACGTTTCCTTGTGTTTACTGTTTAGGGCATTATTATTTACCGGCCGACAACCCATGATTTCTCCGGGAACAAAAGTACAGCAGCCTAATCTGGAAGTTCCTTTTGATGCCAGTGCTAGCCGCTTGGCCGCCTCTGCCACTACCGAGGTACCTCATCACACATTTGTTTTTATTTTTTGGGTGGGAGGGAAGGGCGGTTATGATTTAAGGCATGCAATAAATCTTAAATTTGGTGCTAATGATACGCCCGCCGCCTAGTAGTCAGGTGTGTACTTATGAATGGGAGATTCACATATGGTGCATGTAATGGGGAGAAAGTTGGAAAACATTTATTTACACAAAATACACTGAGGACAACACTTTGGAGGAGAAAAGCACTAGAAACTATTGCAACTGTTCTGAGCAATGTTACACAATCTGTGACTCTACTGTACAATGTGTATTTCATTTCATTAACAGCTGCACTCTGCCTTAGCTCACTGCCTAAAATAAACTGTATTTGAATATACACTATTTACACTATATGCAGATAAATATGAATAGTACGAAAATATTACAGTGTAATGTATACAAGATATACAACACTATATACAAATGGGAAGGCGTGCTCACATACACAGCCATTATGCTTAACACTGTGGCTTCCGCCCACCACTTCCAGGGCATGAACTGCGCACAGTTGCCCGCGAGGCTTTGTTTTTTTTCTCGAGTGAAGAAATGTAATCTACATCTCAAAAAAAAAAAGTGTACAACCTCAGATGTTGTCCCTAAAAAGTGCAACAGACAACCTACACTTGCTGACGCTGTGCGGCTGTTGAGCAAAATGCCCTCAACAATCCTCGCGTACACGTCACCGCATGTAATGTTTTGCACCGTGTACGTCTCTACATGTTCTGCAACAATTTTCAGGAGAGCAAGAAGACGGCTGCTAGGTACTTTCAAATAGCCCCTCGATTTTGTTTGGATCAAGGCAGATGGCTGACGTGTTGTGCTCGACATCGTTTCGATGCAGCCTAAGCAATCCAAAGTAGAAAACTTCTTGGCCACATATCCACCGAGGTAATCCAAAATGGAGTCTTTGGTCGAAAGGGGGCCGAAAGGAAGCGACACGACCACCCCGTTCACGATGTGCTCGTCGGTTCTCACAACGTCGCTAGCATCAAAATGCTTTTCGCAGACACAAACATTCTTACTTTCGAAGCTGAAACCGCCAGCTTCCAACCTCGGTATAGCTCGCTTCATTTCTCTCGGAGTTCGGCGCTACTTGGGAAACAGAAGAGCGACGCCTTTTCTTTGTTGCTTCGGTATCCGGAGCTGCAACCCGTCACACAGCACGTCTTAGGCATTGTTCATTCAAATTTTCATGCCGTCCATCTTGAGCACGGTGCACTGGCACATGAAGTTCGCGTTTCGCTGATGCAGAAACCGCGAGTTGCCACCACACAACGCCTTCGGGATGCCGCCGCGGCCAGTACGTTCCGCCGGGCGCAGCGGGGCGATGGCCCCCCTAGGACGACTTGCGCCGCGTAGCGGCCGCTCTGGGCACCATATCAAGCTCTCCCATAGAGTGACGGAGAAGTTTCGTGACCAGAATGGTATTAAGGGACTCTGGTAGAGGTAACAGCGGGAAAAGCTGCTGCTCCGCTCGGTTCGTGAGCGCTCGAGCTAGAGCGTCTGCCTTCTCGTTACCCTCTAGGCCTGCATGTCCCGGGCACAAGACAAACCTACAAGTGTTGCTCAATTCACCGCCTAAAAGTTTGCAAATGTTTAATGGGAGGCGGCCTTTCGTGAATAGCCGGCACGCCTCTTGCGAATCTGATAGTGTGTTGATGTACGTCTGGCCATCGTTGCGCTCTCGACTTTCAATCGCCAATGCAAAGGTGAAAGACTCGGCCTTGGTGATGGATGTATTGTACAGTGATGCGCTGGACGCCATGCTTCTCGTGTCGCTGCTTACCATTGCGACGACGCAGTGCTTCAGGTTATACCTGGAAGTGTCAACGTATAGCCCGTTCTCATTGCTTCTGACTGATTTTCTGATCCATTTAGTGCGCTCCTCGAGGGGTAGAGGAGGCACATGCTAAATGAGGTGTAAACGCCGCCGGGAGGAATGCCTAGAGGAGAGAGAGGGGGAGCGAGCGTAGATTAGCAGACGCTTTCTGCATCGGCGTTGCAAGGAGAGAGGGTGAGGCGTAGGAGAGAAGAAAGGAAGCGGACGCACAAGCGCATTAAGGGTGGTCACGCCGCACACCTGACTGAGCTCGACCTAAACTGTTTGGCATTAAAAAAAAAAAAAAAACTCGAGGCAAATTTCAAAAGCTTGTCTGAGAACTAACAATCGTAGATAAGATGTTCGGTAGAAATGATGCTTGCGATGACCATTGTAGAGATCTTTTGGCTGGATTCCCTAATGTTTAAGGTCTTGTTGGTTCTTTCGCGAGTGTCAGTATGTTCTCGTCTGGAGGCCCATATGTTCTAGATTGACGGCCCGGATTTCTCGTCTGCCTACTATTAGGAATGAACCTATGTGTTTTCAACGAATAATAAACTGAAACATAACTAAACTGTAGTGCCTGGATAACGGCCCTGAGATCTGGGTCAACGTCGCTTGAAGGACCGGGTACGGCTCTGACAACCTTTTATGGTTATATAAATGAATGAGTACAAGCGTTGAGAAAGAGTACCAACTTTTCGTGAGGGCAACGCTAAAGCTACAGGTGACGACATAATTCTGAAATGTTTGTGCTTACCAGACTTCCCAGTCCAGACCTATCCAAGTCCATTCGCGTGACCTTCGAAGAAGCCCAGCAGACGGAAGACCTCGCGCCCCGCGTCGTCCTTGTACTGGACGTTTCGGGCAGCATGAACGTAAGTGCCCTTTTCTGTGCAGCGTATACGATATCAGAGTGGCTATTTGCCATGCCTTCCTTCACACCTTCGCCACCTTCCATTACACAAAAACGTTACTCGTCTGCAGTGCAACATGAATGATGGCCTAGTCATCACCCAACATGATTTAAAAATGAAAGAATGACTTTACGCAAAGCGCTCCCAGTACGTAATGTTTTCAGTACAGCGAAATAGCCGCTGCCAATTTTTTTCGTTTATGTGGTTTAATTAATTAGATCCTATTAACTTTGTAACTGTGCACGGGCTCATCTCATCAGAATATCAATGAGGCTCGTGATGGCACGTTCAAATGACATCTATAGATTCGCTATTTAACGTATTAAGTGCATAATCATTTCTCCCGGTTGATAAGGAATGCCCACAAAGCTGGAAAATCACTTTTGACTGGACATCAGCGCGCACAATTTATGCTATAGCTGAAAAGCTTCACCTCCCTGGCTTCAGCTCGCAAAATTACTCGCCGAAATCGCAGCTGAAGGTGACTAAGACACTTGTGACGTTTTCAAGAAATGTCGTGTCCGCAAGAGCGACAAACTGTAACTAACTCCAGTTAGATTGTGTAACAGTGCATGTGTGTGCGTGTGTGTTATATGCTGTCCTCCTCTCTCACTCCTCTGCGTCTTTCAATCTTCCCTATCCTGTTGCGATGAGTAGGGAACCAAACCGGTTGTGAAGTCGTTACCCTTCCCAGCTGCCTTTCCTTCTCTGCTATTTTTTTTTACTTGACTGCCTTGTCATTCGTTACAGGACAACAGACGCCTGGAGTTTCTTCAGGAATCGGCGACACGCTACATTAGTGACATCAAAGACGGCTCACGTCGACTAGCCATCATCACGTTCAGTTACGACTCTCACGTGGTGCACACCATGATGCCGGTGAATGTGAACACAAGAGATGGGTTCCTGAATGCCATAAACAAGTTGCGAGCGTATGGAGCCACCTGTATCGGATGCGGCCTTGAAAGCGCTCTAAAGGTGCGCCTACATTTCGCTTCTTGTGCAGATTCATTTACATATGGCCATATTGAGGAGGAAGAAGTAATGATTAAGCATTGTTATTCAATAGAGCGGTTATCTGCGTTCACCAGAGCACTATTCACACCCTGAAATGCAGCTTTTTAAATAGCGTCAGCCGATGTATCGTCCACAGCACAAATCTCTCTTGTACCTCCTCTCATTGAAGAAGCAGTGCCAGTAATAATGAAATGATTCATCTGTTCAGCACCGCGGCGAAATACGTAACGGCGAAAACATTTTAGGTTAGCCTGGGCAATAATAGTAGTAGCAGTCCAGATCCGATGAAAACTCAGTGGCTGAGTCACCAGGTCACGTGATTCGCTTTGACCGATCAGCTGTAAAGCGCGCATTTGAAAGATAACGATGGATTCCCAAAATCACGGGACCTCGCTAGTTAGTCATGTGGATTCACGTCATTTACCAAGTACACGGGATCTCGCTAAGCAATTGGGTATCCTCGTGCGTATAGCCATCCTCGTACCGTAGACGCAGCGTTGCCAGCTCGTCCAGTGGAGGCCAAGCTCAAGCAGAAAGTCAATGACTCCAAAGTGCGAACTGACGAAGCCGAGGTGACCTGATAACGAAGGAATGCCACCACTAGCATCAAGGGTCACCGCTAGGAAATTCTGTAAGAGAGGTCACTGAATATAGACAGCTTTGCTGGACGACCATCTTCACTTATTGGATGTGCCATGATTTGTTCTAAATTAAAAAAAAACAGAGGGAAGTAAAAATACATGTAAGAAAAAAGATAAAACAAACGTTAGCTAATCTGGCACATCGAAAGACCCTTCTGACGGTTTGCCATGTAGTTCAAAACATTCACAAAGAGTGGCGAAAGTCAGAAAAGGAAAAAGAAAGCACATTTACGTTGTCGATGATGTCCATGACCGAAATTAGAGCTAACGCTCACGCGTTTTTATTTTCCGTGGTAGTCTTGTGACCTACTTCAGTAAATATGGCTCACAGGCAGGTCTTTCAGGGTGTCTTGCATACACAGAACAGCTTGTTTGAATCGAACTGGTATTAAAGAACTGGTTGCCCGTTTTATAACACATCCTCACCAGTACTTTTAGGCCATGGTCCTTAATTACAGGTGCTGACAACCGCCAGTGAGACGCCGGAAGGTGCCATCATTGTGCTCATGAGTGACGGAGAGGAGAACCAGCACCCACCAATCGCTGAAGTGCTCGAAGAAGTTATCACCTCAAAAGTCGTCGTCAATACTCTGGCCTTGGGAGCCACGGCTGACCACAACCTAGAAAAACTGGCCACGTCGACGCGAGGAAAGGCCTTCGCTTTCCGCGACCTCGATAACCTTGTGGAAAAACTAGAGTCCGCCTTCGTGTCGTCCACTACGACCCAGCACGACCCCGTCTCTCGAGCCCACACGGTACGGTTAAACTTCTTCGACTACCTTAGAGAGCGGCGGGGCAATAAAGAGCAGAGTTAGTACAACATAAGGAAGTCATAGATTTGAAGTACGATATTCTTAACCCTCGTTTGTTCCCTGACACACGCTGCTCTCTTGTGGTCTGTTAATGTGACACCTGTCAGTTCCCTTTCCATCGTTCACCGCGTCGTCCTCAATATAAATGGAACCCTCTTTGCAAGCTTCGAGGCTTCTGAATAGCGCGTAGGTGGGATGACCGCTGGTCATTTAGCGTGACTGACTGAATTTCAAGAGAAGGCAAGTGCCTGAGGAGAACACAAAATTAGGTAGGCATATGAGACTAAGACATTTGCAGGCATATCGTGGCAGCAGAAAGCCCAGGGCCGAGTTGATTGGCGGAACATGGAAGAGGCCTTTGCCCTGCTGTGGGCGTAGTCAAGCTGATGATGATAATTATGAAACAGTCATAGAATTAGGGTAGAGCGAATCGAGACTCTTTGAACAAAATATTGGCGTTTATAACGGCGGATAGACAATCTTAAAAGAAAAAAAAGAACTCACTGGATCTTTTATACATTCAACCTAAGGTGGAAGAGGAATAGGCCAAAGCTATCTTCCTATTCCGCCACTATCTGAAAGCTTTCTACATGCAACATGGTTCCTCCTTGCCTTCAGAATCGGAGGCGTTGAAAACTTTCAGCAAGTCACCCGCTGTCGCACTTCCTCTGTGATCACCGCACCTTTTACAAAGCAATGATTTCATGTTATGACGCCATCATAAGGAGTGATCAAGACGTCCTAGTAATGCCATGGAACCACGAACTTTGTCGTGTTACGATATATATATATATATATATATATATATATATATATATATATATATATATATATATATATATATATATATATATATATATATATATATATATATATATATATATATATATATATATATATATATATATAGCTGACGCAATGATGACTCATCGTTTTTCATTTTTTGCAACACCCGTGTTGGCGTCGCGAAAGTCTACGGCCAAATTTCGCGTTTGATTTACACCTTATTATTTATCCATCCTAAGGTAGAGGTAGTCGACATTAACCATAATTTCATAATTAATCATAATCTATTCTAGGCGTAAGTATAGGCACGCATGCTACAAACTGGAAGCGACACCCCTTTATTTACCCTGTATTTCGACTTTCCTGATCTTAACGTAAGTTTGCCAATCAGACGAGAGTGTTCTTGAGCTCCCCGCATTTCCTCTCTTTTTTTCATTTTGTAGCTCTTCCACGTCATCCTTAGTGAGGCAAGAGATGCAATACATTCATAATCCTATACCCTCTTTTTCTTCTTGTTCCATAATTCGGAGCAGTTGATGGAGTCTGAGGAAGAGTTCACGAAGGTATTCGAGAAGAAGTTCCACGTGGACGCCGACGTGGGCAACGCGACGGTGGTCCGCGTCATGCAGAACATCCCGCGAACAGGAACGATTGAAGCCCGCCTCACAGATCCCAGTGGCCAACCGTGCCAGCAGTGCAAAAGTACCACGAACGGCAATGAGGTCCTCATCTCCTTACCAAGTCCTGCAATGGTGAGGCACTGATCTTATCGAAAATTACCGCACTACTTTACGCGCCTTGACGACAATAACTGCCTGGGTGCCTCCATATAATATTCTGTCTGGGCTGTTAATATGCATGACCCCCGGAAATTTCACGGCCGAGGCGGTGACGTCAGCTTTCTCACTCTCGTGCAATACGGCAGAAAGGAGTTGATCGTTCTGTCCACCGCGATGTATTAGTGGCTATATATACGGTGCTCTGCAGTTGACATGAAGGTCCCGGGTTCGATTACACCCGAAACGGTCGCATTTCAATGGGGCGAAATGATTGATTGATATATATGCGGGGTTTAACGTCCCAACACCACCATATGATTATGGGAGACGCCGTAGCGAAGGGCTCCGGAAATTTAGACCACCTGGGGTTCTTTAACGTGCACCCAAATCTGAGCACACGGGCCTCCTTCACTTCCGCCTCCATCGGAAATGCAGCCGCCGCAGCCGGGATTCGAACCCGCGACCTGCGGGTCAGCAGCCGAGTACCTTAGCCACTAGACCACCGCGGCGGGGTGGGAGAAATGATTGAGGCTCGTGTGCAGTGCCATTTTAGTGCACGTTAAGGAACAGCAGATGGTCCAAATTTCCGGAGTCCTCCAGCCCAGCGTCTGCCATAATAATATCGTGGTTTTGGGACGTAATACTCCATGTAATAATATTAGGAGTTCATCGTTCTCTCCACTGGAAACGTCCACGTGTATTGATGACTGGATGAAACCTAAGATATACGTAGCAAAAAAAAAGCGTTCGACTATATGAGATTTAATTAAAAAACCCGATATGATGGCATCGCTCATTGACTAGTAGAAAGATTTAGTGCACCGATTTCCTCCACGCGTTCGTGCGTTGCAGTCAGACCGACAAGAGTTGGGCATACACTGATCCAATCTACCATGCTACAGGCCCGCCCTTATTGGCTCACTTCCCGAATAAGCAACTGAACTACGTCTTACTTTTTTAAAAGTACCTAAACACATGGGGGTGCTCTTTTGGCGGCTTAGGCGTGGGCTCGAACCTTATTGAGCCCAAAATTACTTCCAAATGTTAAATTGAAGCTGGAATGTCAGCACTTCGGGAAGTATTAGGCTGGCCATCGTGCAACGTCTTGTAGGTTGTTGTAGCAGATAATGTTTTCCAAAGGTTGTCTCTTGAAAACTGCTTTGCGAAGGTCGGTACTTGGACCCTTCACGTTGAAAGCTCCAGCTCCAGAAACGTTGAAATCAGCATCAGCGTCAAGTCACAGGCTAGCAAGACCAACGACGAGCCCATCCGAGTATCGTGCGAAATGAGCGGCCTGTTGGTGGACAGGCCCGACGGAGCTGTGATCTACGCCGTGGTGACCAAGGGAACAAAAGTAGTCTTGGACGCCGTCGTCTTCGCCACGGTCTACCGTCCCAAGAAGCTGAACGAGCCGCACACAGTCACGATCCCGCTGTATGACAATGGACAAGGTAAGTGACAGACACTTGAAGAAAGCCAACCAAAGTATCGCATTTGAGACAGAGGAAGACACAAACACCGCTTTTTTTCTTTCCGCCTTCTTTGTCATGTCCCGTGCTTTTGCTGGATTTCTTTAGGTATCGCCAAGAAACTGGCTGCAGATATCAAGTATTCTGAGACAGACAGAAACATGAAAGTCCCATGCGTTCACCTAAGACATCTAGAAGGCGAGAACCATAATGACCATTTTTTTTCTTCTCAGTCGATTGTATTGATCATCCCCACGACAGCATACGTGATTCTACATGGCCTCCGAGATCGGAGGCACTAAAAGCTTTCTGCATTTCAGCTGACTTCTCAGCGCCTCCGGGCTTGGTGCGCCTTAGACCGAACGGTGACGCCATAAGACGTAATCATATGTCACAACCCCAATTGATGTAATGTAGACGCCATACTGACATCGCAATGAGCTAGGCTTTCAGGGAAACGTGTAAGATTCAAGCGACGAGAAATTCTTGAAACACGGGGGTCACTGGCTCCGCTGACACTATGTTTTAAGGATTTTCTACAACGTCACGATGGCGTAACATTGACATCAAATCTGGAGATGTGTGACATCGCAATGACACCATATCATGATGTTGTTACGATGCTTGTTTCTATCACTCGTGTTGACGGGAACGTCATCACCGCCGAAAACTAAAATATGTGCACGGAATTCAATAAATTGATCAAAGTGGACCTACCTTATTCTTCCACTAAAAATATTTTACGAATTTGGACAAAGGAGTGGGAGTAATGGGTATTATGGCATTGCAGTGTTGTTAGAGCCAATGGCTGACATTAGCTTAAGGGTTTGCATAGAGAAAGTAGTTGTGGTATTAGAATAAGAAGAGCACACTTGACGCAAAAATTAATCATTGCTCTGTTGCAGATTTTGTCTGAATTGTAGACTTAAATGATACTGTATACACCCCCCTTCTCATCACAATATTTCTTCAGCCAAATTTTAGCATCAATAAATAATGCACTTATTTGCGGCAGTTTCCTTCGAGTGAGGCGGGGGAAGAGAAATTTTTGCATAACAAGGTTGTTTAACGCTCACTTATCCACTGCATCTGTGAATTCAGTTCTGTCCGCATAGAATGCACATTAAAGATACGTACGCCGGAGAATGTCCTGACGGCACTGTGGTGGTTCGTACTTCGACCGCTTCTTAGTGTTAACTGTCGCACTGCACAGAACGTCATATCGCATTCCGTCACGCATGCAGATCCCGACATTAAAGCCAACGACGGAACGTACAGCGGATACTTCGTCCAGTTCACAGGCAAAGGTCGCTACGCAGTAACAGCACACGTCTCGCAACAGAAAACTACGCGGCTGGCCGAACCACCAAGTGGCTCCGGTAGCTTCTTCAGCACGGCGCTGTTTTCTGCGAGCACAGGTGAGTCTAGATCATCTCTTGCACCGAGCGTGGAACCAGCTGCCACTCTCATCATGAATCGTAAAAGAGGTTTGGTGGAAGAGCATACAGTCTAATAAAAAAAAGAGTATTTCGAATCTTTTTGTTTAAATGGCTGAGCTCTTAAGGTTGATCTTTTGCGCTGTTATAATATGAAAGCATACCAACCAGCACAACTCTTCCTTTTGCTTTTTGAGCGTCTAAACTTCGGTACCCACAAAAAAAGCCAGCTGGGTATCATAGGCGTAGCAAGAAACTTTTTTCGGGGGTAGGAGGTTTAAATCACACGTTATGTTTGCTGGCGCGCTCATTTGTGTGGGTGTGTGTAATACGCAAGCCACATTAATTTTTTTTCGAGGGGGTGGGGGGTTTGAAACCACTAACCTTCTCCATCCCCCTGGCTTCGCCCCTGGTGGGTACCTGCCACAACAATTCGTCAAGTCCCTCTGCTGAGTAGAGCTGGAGCAAGCGTTGAACGGCAACTCTGCTCGAAAAGGTGAAGCATGTTAAACACGAGAGGGAAAGAGTAAGAAACTAAGAGAGAGGAATAATAATAATATCAAGAGTTTTACGTCTCAAAACCAGGATATAGTCATCAGAGACACTGTGATAGAGGGCCCCGGAAAGTTACTACCATCTGGTGTGTTTTTGCGTGTACCGAAATTCGTGTATCCGAGCCTCTCACGCTTCACCTCCATTGAAACGGGGCTTACGCGGCACGGGATATGAACCCACGACCTTTGGGTCAACAGTTCCGCATCATGATCACCTCGACGGGTTAAGTTGAGAAATTCATTCTGGAAAACGTCTGTATTCAACACAATCTCGTTTTACGGTTAGGATTAGGATACCATAGTTTGCCAGCAGGTCTAGTCTTGCGAAATTTGCAGGCAACTGCGCCGCCCTCTGTCATTTTCTCTGATCGTATTGAACTAATGTTTATTATAAAGCGAAGCGCAGGCGGGCTACCAGGAATGCACGCGCAGCGCGACGAAAACGTACCCAAGCCGTTGGCTTATGAAATATTCCGCATACAGCGTTGTACCGGACGCGGTCTGCCTCGATGCCCCAAAATTTCTTGATTTACAAAACACCAGTGTGGTCATCTTGCGTTAGCGTGACGAACTTAACCGTTCTTCTTATTATCCGTCCACATTAGCACCGACCATGATGACAGCAGATCGAACAACTGCGGCTTTGGAACTACAGTCCGAGTACCCCATCAGCGACTTCGAGATGGTGGATTCGACGGGTCAAGCCACCAATGCAACAGGAGAGGAGGCGGTAGATCCATTTGAGAGAGTGGCATCCGGGGGGTCGTTCCAAGTGACGACAGACTTGGAGCAGAAGCAAGTACCTCCTGGAGACATCCGGGACCTTACCGTCATTGAGGTACGCCCAGGGGTGAACAACTCGATGGTCGTGGAGCTCACGTGGACGTGGCCCGGAGCTCATTTGACTCTCGGAAACGGTAAGCGTTAGCTTCTCAGATGCCACACAAAAAATTAGGGCAAGCGAGCCTGACCCCCTCACCCTACTCATCTGTCCTCCCACCTGCTTTCTCTTACCTACCTGCCTACCCGCCTACCCACCTATCCACCTACCTACCTACCTACCTACCTACCTACCTACCTACCTACCTACCTACCTACCTACCTACCTACCTACCTACCTACCTACCTACCTACCTACCTACCTACCTACCTACCTACCTACCTACCTACCTACCTACCTACCTACCTACCTACCTATCTTCGAAAATTCCATTCCTTTCTCTCTTTCTTTCTTTCTTTCTTTACTTATTTCTTTCCTTCTTTCTTTCTTTCTTTCTAATTGCCTAATGGTCCCCCCAAGCCAGGGCGCATGCAGCCACTCATTTTAGGGTGGATGGAGTGGCAGTCGCTTGAAGCGAATCAAGAGGGGTGTCCGCGTATTTGGCTTTTTTTAGATATTATCGTAACAAGAACTGTAAATAATAAGTGCTCTAAATTTGCCCACTCATTTGTTCTTATCTGCGATAGGGGTGGAGGTTAAGCACCGAAAAAAGGGGTATTGGAGGGAATGCAATACTTCAGTCGCCACAGGTAGCAATGGCGTGGTCGTGCATTTGAATCCAGAAAAAAAAAATTGAACACAGAAACATCAAATGACAATTGACCTCGATTAAATACCATACTCTCATGCCAGAAACGACTGATCGCCCACAAGAACACCATCGAGAGAGTGTAAGTTTTTGTAAAATGCCGCATACAATCACTAATGCCACCGGCGCTTCTTTGAGGGCCGCATTTACGTATGCTCAAAGAATCGATGCATTCATCAATGCGATTCGTTGATCGATGCGTTGAATCGATGCATTTAGTCGCAAGACAATGCTGCCAACGAAATACACAGCTCATTACCTTAGCTTGAAATGCAATTTTTCTTTCATTAGAAAATAAAAAATTCACCATACAGCAAGCACCAGTGTTACCCCCAAAAAAAGCGTGCAAAAATAATGATACAGGTGGTGACGCCGTCTTTGTGGTTCCACACCAGTCAGCCACAAGTCAGAGATTTTGACGATGCCTGGTGAGAGTTACTTAAATGTTTGTCGGTAAAAATTATTTATATAATGTTATAAAAGACACAAAGTCCTAACATAGCAAGTTTTACGAGATTTCATGAACCAATGTGGTCCAAATGCCCGAAAAATCGATTCGGAACCAAAATCAGGGAAATGGATTACTCTTAGGCACGACCTGATCAAACCAACAAGTAGTGAAGTCAAGTAAGTTAAGGGGGGCCCTATTTGTAGTCTTTGAGTGCCGTCCCCATCTGTCGATGGCCCCTAAGGCGAAGCTCCCTCGTGCTTTGTGACGATGACAAGATTGTACAAACGCTTCTCACTTGTGATGCAGTCTTGTTCTTATTCACCTTTTCTCGTGACTCATACGCACTGTGGGGGATTGGCCCACAAATTAGCAGTCTTATGAAATACCACACGTGGCAGTTAACTTTTTTTCCTTCTCTTTCCTCCTTCAGTATCATCTTCCCAATCCGCTTTCCTTCCCCCTATGTGTAGGGTAATCAAACAGAAGTTTTTGCGGTTAACTTCCCTTTGTTCCGTTCTTCCTCACTTAACTGCAGTGGGGTAATTATAAAATGAACGAAAAGAAACTAAAGTGTGGGAAAACGCGACTCCACCGCCGGTACGGACCGCGGCTAGAACCTCTGGCTAGGGCGTCCGATGCTCTACGACACTACTGAGGTCCGAATGACACTCATGTTCTGAGTGAGTGCGAAATCAAAAAAGAAGGTTATCAAGCTTTGACCATCTCTTTTTCTAATATTTAACATATCTTGGCAAAATGAATAGCGAAAAAAAGTTTTGAAAGAACTATTTATTTGTCAAGCAGATCTTATATTTCCCCTTAATGTCCTTCTTAACTTCATTGCTATGAAGTTTTCAAAAGTTACTATGACGAAAGCAAAAATAATCACTGCAACATGGACGCAAGAAGTATCGCCAGCCATAGAGTTTTTTTTTTTAATTAACTGGAGGGGACCTTGGTGCTGCAATCGTTCAGCACACATGGGAAATGTGGGTAGTACACCGATTTGCCTATTATTCATACTTGCGGGTGGCAAATCGCACTTGTCGCTTCGTTCATTGCTGTGTTTCGGCTTTGTTTCGAAGGAAAGAACGAACGCTTTTGAACTTCGCGACCTGATTTGAAATGGTAAGCCTAAAAGAGTGAGGCGACGAAGCGCAACCAATGAACATTTGCTGATTTTTGTTTTGTGAAAAAATAATACAGCTTCGAGCCACATGAACACAAGTGGAGCCAGAAGTACGTAGATTACACAAATCCGTGTATTACCTATAATTTCGATGCTCGCTGAAGTGCCGTGCGTTGCAGCTCCCATAGAAACTAGTGCCAGAGTTCCCTCTAGTGTATATAGAGGAAACTATGTCACCAGTGCAGTGCAAAGCAGAGCTGGAATTTGCACATATTTTTTTTTCACTTGACACTTATTGCCATTTCAATTTCAGTGTGTACAATATTTGAAAACGACATAAATTGAAGCGGGTACACATCAAATTTAGTGAAGTAACTCTCCTTAGCTATAACCAATTTCTCTGTTAAGATATTCACGGGTTAAAATTTATAGGTCGCACCTAAGCTTACTTCCCATAGTGCTTAGTTTCCGTAAATTTCAGTATCATAGGTAAATTTGTAAAAACGATTGAAGAAAGCGCGGCTACAGTACTTGCGCCTGCTTTCTGCGCCAACGTCAGCAGCGATAGCACTGCATGCCTTTTTAAGATTCGCACCAAGATCTTAGCAAGAAATATTATTTGAAAAGAGGCATAAAGTTAATCACAACACTCTGTAAATAAACTTAACAAGGAAAATCTGACTTTCAATGAAAATCGAGAAAAATGGAATAGTGAAGTTTAACTATCATAATACTGAATCTGGTATACTTTTATCACGACGAAGCTTCTCTGTGCCCTTCAATTATAACTTGCGTTCCAGAAATGATATAGACCAGTTTGCAGCTTTAATTTACTCACTACACTTGCACTCGCGAATGACTTGCTACCGGCATGTCAATTTTGTTGCTTCCAGCCTCAGGTGTGGAGATTAGAGCCAGCAGAAAGTTCAACGAGCTAAGGTCAGCGTTCGATAAGCAAACCAATGTCACTGACGCCGACGTCGTGCAAGGGAACCTCGATCCGCTACCCCCCGGCTCCAAGCACACCGTCGCCGCGTACCTGCCCCGCATCCTGTCCACGCTACGTTCGGACGGCGCCTCGGTCTGGAGTGGGTACCTGGCGGCTCGCGTCACAAACGCTGACGGTCTTTATTCCAAGACGTCGAACATCGTTCAAGTGTTCCACGTTTCACCACCTGTAACAACCACGGTGGCTACAACCACCGTGGCTACAACCAGGACGAAAGTGACCACAACAGTGGCCACTACAACGACAGCTAGCACCACCCATAAAGCAACGACCACCACCGTTCCACCACTGACAGATGTTACACGAACGCGCACTGGCGTGTCGACCTGGGTGTGGATTCTGATCGGCTGCGTTGTCGCAGCGGCCTTAGTGGTCCCCTTGATAGCACTAGCCGTCAAAATGAACCCATCGAAACGCAAGATCTACCGTCTTTTTGTGAGAAAGCCCCGACAAAGGCTGCAAGATTCTGCGTAGTGCTTGTTGATTCGTTATAACGAAAGTGGGCTGTGGTGGCCCTTATTCCTACGTGTTTCTAGTCGGTTGATTCATATTTATCAGTGTAACTAGGTTCGAAATGATGAAAAAATTAGATCAGGGAATGGAGTGCTTCTTTCTTCCCGAGTCTTATATTCACAAAAACGTTTTACTCTAGAATGGTTTCCCCGATCACAATATAGGACTTTTTGCCAATAGCGAAGCCAGCTATACCTAATGTAAAGAAGCTATTTCATCGTATAAAAGCTTTGTAATTTCGGCCTATGGCGTTCTCACAATTTTGTGATCTATTACATCATAATTACGGACGAATCGTTCACTGCATCTGTAAAATCCATGATCTTCCTTCCTGTTGACTAAATACTCATTATTGTTTATTGTTGAGAAGATAGCTTGATAATAAAGTTTATCTTGTGTGCTTGACTATTGACTGTCGTCTACGAAATACAGAATGTGGTCGTCACTACTGTGTATACGTAAATTATTCCTTTCATTGTTAGCGAAGATGTCGTCAATTGAACGTTCTCTGTATTCACAACGGTCCTGCATTTGTCAGCGAGCACTTGAGTTTCGGCAAGGTTCTACTCCGAAACCCACGCATCCTCTTCACCTTTGAATACTTATGTGTGCGCGTGCTGGGGCAAAACATGGAGGTATCGGGGAGCACAAGTCGAACGACCCTTTCAGAGCCCCGGTTGCGCCATCTGACGAAGCGCGGAGCAAGTGTTCGATGTCTACAAGTGGGGTGAGCATGCCGCTCCCATCGTGCCCGTGTGTTTGATAATACGTTATTTTTTGGCCAGTGTGCCCTCAGAACAATAACAGGAGATCACATTCCGTATTCTCAGTTCCTTTACACATGTATTCTCAAATTAAGAAATAAATAACAATCAATTTGAAAGTTGGTGCACCCTGCTGTGTGTTCCAGCAGTGTGCTGATCCATATGACTGCTAAATACGTTGGTGAAAAGCAGTTTACGAGTGTTGTGAACGAAACAGAGATGCACAGCGTTGAGATAAATAGCGCTTGTCCTGTGCGTATTTTTGTTCCGTCTCCGTGTCCTTCTCAGTACACAAGCATGAAATGGCGACAGTTAGCTGGGCAACAAAGATACAGAGATGTGTACTGCATGACGACTGTCACGATGCCCAAAGTGGGCTGAAATCTCACACCTGGAAAAAATTCCGTGCTGCTTACCTTACAGAATATACTATTAAAATTTCAGTACTTATTGAAAAATTCGGTAACAAGGGAAGGGGCTGGAGCCGACATTTGGACAAGTGCTCATGTCTTTTCCAACGCTGAAACTTGAAATAGACAAGTCCACCTGTCGAAACGTCCACTTCAGCACCCATCCCCTTCTTGCCCTTCTTTTGGAATATTTACTGACATAGCAAGAAGGAAGCAAAAAAAAATTAGCAACGATTATGTTACTATCTAATGCGAAATGTGAGCGCAGCTCCAGGCGTCTTTTCATTTGGCGATATACTGGGGCAGATGATTGGAAAGGGAAGTGCATTTTAGTAAGGTTGCCGCGTAGTATTTTTATTTATTATTTAGTTAAAGAGTTCTCTCCTACTTCCTTTTTTTGTTTCTTTCAGGCTACGGAAGTGTGAACTGAACTTGCAGGCAATGATTTATGTGTTATCTTGCATTTATCACTCTTATTTATTACTTTTATTGCTCATGTTTAGAGAGAGAAACGAGGAAAGAGGAAGGCAGGGAGGTTAACCAAATGCTAGTATCCGGTATGCTACCCTACACTGGGGTTGGGGAATAGGGGGTTGAAAGAGAAAGGGAGAGTTAAAAAAATAATTAAGAGAAAAACAGCGACACACACGCACACACAAAATCAGTCCACTCAGAGGCGTTCCGACAGGCCAGTAGTTCGTAAGAAGCCCAGTAGCGCTTGCACGGCTTTCTTCTGTGACGATGAGTCATGACGATGGCGCAGTATCCTTTCTTCTGACAGCGGCTGGTCATCTAACCTGTTTAGTTTATTAGAAAGGTGTTGTCTTTCCAGGTTGTATTTCGGGCAGTCACACAGGATATGTCGAATTGTTTCTTCATCTCCGCAGTGTGCACAGTCGGCGGTGTCGGCCATACCTATGCGGAACGCGTACGCACCGGTAAACGCGACTCCCAACCATAGTCTGCACAGAGCAGTAGCGTCGCCTCGTCGAATTTTTGTTGGAAGCTGCATGCTTAACGTTGGATCAAGGGATCATGTTTAATAATTCATTTGCCTATTGGGGGTGAAGGCTACAGAGTAATCAAGCTTAAGCCGAGACAGTCTTCAACATGCTAGTTTATGTGGTGAGAGACACGGCGAGGGTCGGCAAGGAAAAATAAACAAAACGGAAAGGAAGGGATGTTAAACAGTTTGGCATAAGGGGTATGCTGCTCTGCACAGGTGCAGGGGGAAGGGATTGGAAGTACTCAACCCAGGAACAGTGCCTAAAAATTCTCTACACGGTGTTTCAAGAAATGTGTCCGCTATTACTGAAAAAAAAAAAACAGGAAAGAGGTGTCTGTCTGTGGTCTGCCGCTTTTCTTTATTGTGGCAGAAGGTATCTTCAGATGCCTACAAACATCAATTACGACAGTGATCATAAAACTTAGGACCATTAACTTTTTAACCGTTAGATTTAAGTGGTCGAGTCAAATTAGTGAATTCAAGTCCTTCCTTTCGAATAGTCCATAGCCACTTTGAAACGTCTTAAAGGTGGCCACTATACAAATGACCGCGGGGCGATAAAATCTCGCTAATCTAGCAGGTGAAACCGAAATTGACGCACCCAACAACGCATCTACCATTCACTTCAAAAACACCCTCAATGACGACACTGTTTCTCTCGCATCCAGGGAACAGAAGAAGCGAGTGTCGATAAGTGGCCATGCGGCAGGAAAGTGTTGTCCCTCCGAAAAAAATAAAAATAAAACGTAGTGTATAGATTTACGGTTAATAACGGCGAGGAAAACAGTGTCTTCGTGGATGGCGTTGTCGAAGGGAATGGTAGATGCGCTGTTAGGTACGTCGGTTCAGGTTTAGCCTGCTAAATAAGCCAGATTTCATCGAGCCGCGGAGATTACCTGCGCTTTTCAGAAATTTCGAAGTGCCTATGGACTATTTGCCGGAAAGACTTCAACTCGCCCATTTGACTAGACCGCTTATTTCCACTGGTAGAAACTGACGTTTTAGTTAACTCCTGTAATTGGTGCCGCGAATATTGTTTGTACGCATCTGAAGAAGAAGAAGAAGAAGAAGAAGAAGAAGAAGAAGAAGAAGAAGAAGAAGAAGAAGAAGAAGAAGAAGAAGAATAGAAGAAGAAGAAGAATAGAAGAAGAAGAAGAATAGAAGAAGAAGAAGAATAGAAGAAGAAGAAGAAGAAGAAGAAGAAGAAGAAGAAGAAGAAGAAGAAGAAGAAGAAGAAGAAGAAGAAGAAGAAGAAGAAGAAGAAGAAGAAGAAGAAGAAGAAGAAGAAGAAGAAGAAGAAGAAGAAGAAGAAGAAGAAGAAGAAGAAGAAGAAGAAGAAGAAGAAGAAGAAGAAGAAGAAGAAGAAGAAGAAGAAGAAGAAGAAGAAGACATATCGGAAAGGTGGGGAGGTTAACTAGACTAAGTCCAGTTTGTTACCCTACACGAAGGAGAGGAGAATGAGGGAGAAAAATAGAGATTCCTTCTGCCACAGTAGAGGCGACGCCGCATGCAGCACGCAGATGACCCCTTTCTGCAATTTTTCAATAGTGGACACACTTCTTGAAACGCCCTGTATATAAATCTGCGGGAAAGATCATAGCCTCCTAGAGCACACTTCCTAAAGGAATACTACAGCAGTGATTAAACAGATGCCGTTTTACACATTGAGAAGAAAAGACATGAAACACTGTGCGCTAGGTTAAGATCAACAACAACAACGAAAATAAAACAGCCAGTTCCTCGCCGTGAAAAGTTTGGGATAGCGAAGCTGTCAGCTGTTTCCTCCGGGATTAAAGTTTGGTTATATGTTTCAGCAAAGTTTTTACAAATACTTTTTTTACAGTTGTCAGTTTTTAAGCCGGGTGCCGGACTTCAACTGAAAATGGATCCCACACCAGACGCATCAAACAGAACGTCGGACGCGTTATTCGAGGGTCGTAGGGAAAATACCTGCCAGCTGCAGGCTTTCTTTTCGTCCACTTTGCTTTCATCACATTTGCATTACCACTGCTGCTAAGAACACCCCAAATACTTTCCTTGACATCGTTTTCTGTTCTCATTAATTTTGTGGTTCGTATACTAAAAGCGTAAGCTCCTTCCCTGTTGACATACTTTTCTGAAAAACCATTCTTTATCCTCCTCGAACTGGATCTACCCATTCGAGCGATCTTGCAGCGACGCTCCTCACTTTCTCCGTCTAGGAGCGAGTCTGTCTATCGGTACTCATGGCGAGGCGCCTTCGATTCCCTATTTTTATCGAGCCTCATTAATCTTGATCCTCTTGTACCATGACTACTACGTCAAATGCTTACTACTACTACTACTACTACTACTACTACTACTACTACTACTACTACGATGATGACGACTGCACCAGGTGGACTATGACAGCTTACGGCCCAATTTTGTTTGCTTTTTGCATTTTGTTTGAGTCCGAATCACAGGTGAAGTAATGAACCAAATAGGGAGTTGAACGCAGTAAAGAGGCAGGGTGACTGTGGTATTGGTAAATGAGTATGTCCATGGCTTCACAAATAGGCACCACTCATAGGAACAGCTGATCACGGACAAGCCCACGACCATGACAGCATCACTCATAGGAAATCGGACAACGCCACCATCACCATCTAAATCTCCAACTCGTAACAAGCTTTACTGAAAATTCGAATGCGCTAGCGCAAAACGTGGTTAGGTTGTAGTTTGATTGGTAGAAACTCGTCCAGCACTAGACAAAAAAATTGGCTGAAAAAAGGTTCCGGCTGGCTACCAGGGGAAAAAAAAAGCATGACGGCGTTTTCTTGTCGTTGTAATAGATTTGCGTCAGTGTCCTGAGAGCTGGAAAAATTGCGAAAATATGTATTGAAGAAAATGTAACACGTCATGGCGTAGGTCTGTACATTTAGAGTGATAAAATACCACTGAGCAAATGCTTTTCGCAGTCTTTTTTTTTTTGTCTATGCCACGAAGTGCGATGAAGTTCATTCGTAAAGGCCGCCTCTAGACAATTCGAAAAGGTGTTGCATTGCAGAATTTCAAAGATGTCTTATCTTTTTTTTTGTGGACACTCGGGTGTATTGTCCGCAGTTTGTACAATCGCAGAAAAGCAAAAAAAAAAAAAAACTAGCATGCTCCCTTATGCATTCGCTTAAAACGGCTCGAAAGTGACAGCCAACGTCTTTTTCTTCTCAATCAACGCTTCGATTCCCCTTGCCAGTTCGAGAGCTTTACTCCCACAACGTGGTTTTGCATTGCCTCTGTGATCGGTCTCCCACAGACCAAGCAAAGTTGTCTTGTGATGACGTCATCGTTTAACGTCATGGTGTGTGACATCCTCCGGATGACGTCACAAGCTTTAAAGATCTGTCAAACGATAGTGACATCATACGGCACGTCATCACCTATTGATTTCTTGTATCATTCTCTCTAATTGCGGTGGTATCTTTGTGTTTGATGAGACGTCTGAAGCATTATCCTTAAACGAGAGTATAAATCTATTTGTGAAAGCTGAAACTAAAGACGGATGGGCGCTGAAGCTCTACTAACCACGGGAGGGGTGAAGCATGCAGTGTTGTTCTTCCTCTTTTCTCTACATTGTTTCAGTTCCATATACAGAATGTAAGGAAGGGTGTTTCAGCTCCACTAACATCGTTTGCTAATTTGTTGGGCTAACTGATGCATTTTTGATTTTTAGTGGATCGGCTGCAAGTAGTGGATTTTACCCGTTGTGGCGCATACCAGTTTTTACGACTGACCCGGACTACATGACACACCGTGACAACAGGCGATGTTGGCAATTTATTGATTGATATGTGGGGTTTAACGTCCCAAAACCACCATATGATTATGAGAGACGCCGTAGTGGAGGGCTCCGGAAATTTCGACCACCTGGGGTTCTTTAACGTGCATCCAAATCTGAGCACACGGGCCTACAGCATTTCCGCCTCCACCGGAAATGCAGCCGCCGCAGCCGGGATTTGAACCCGTGACCTGTAGGTCAGCAGCCGAGTACCTTAGCCACTAGACCACCGTGGCGGGGGGCGATGTTGGCAAGCCTAGCCACCTAAGACTAACAGGTAGAGAGCCCTTGTCATGTTTCAAGGCCCAACGAGAGCAGAAGCCACGCAGACGGAATGAAAAAAAAAACAAAAAAAAACTTGCTGGTGAGAGCAATCAGCCGATGAAAGATTGCCTTTCGAGCCCCTGATATAAGCAGAACATGCATGCTTTATTGACATTCATTACGCGTTCCGATAGCCAGTTGCACAAGGTACAAATGAGAGGTGTAATCAGCCTGGCGCCCATTTCCTCACCGAGTGGAGTACCACTAAAGAGGGCAAGTACGCGATGGAAAAAAAAAGACTACAGTGACAGTATTGATTATCGGCCAATTAGGAAACTATCACGTAGTGCTCCCGTGTTACGCATGGCGCGTGTTTCTTATCTCGATTATCACGCGTGCAAATAGGTTTACATAACATCGCGATATTTGGTTCCTATGGTTGGCTCGTAATTTCTTCCGACAAAACATGGTACGTTGTTTTGAATATGTGAACACAGGCGTATACAACTTTTGACGGACATACATGCCAGTGTTATTAAAGCTCCTGCAAAACTTCCACAATGACTCCGATGGTCAAGTTGACGTCACTTTTGCTTTGCACGTTGTTTTGAGCTCGCGGTTTCAATTTAGCTTGCTATTATCTATATAGAAAAAAAAACGTGATTTCCTCGCGCAAGTTATGAATACAAGCCAAAACCGGAGATCTGGCTGAAAACGTCGAAAACAAATGCAACTCTTTCTTAGTGTTCTCATGGCGGATCTGCAGTGTTTACCCAGCTACGCTCACTATTTACTATTCTTTTTTCTTTATTTGTCGCAAAAAATATACACGCATTGGGGTAGTATATACAGAAGGAGGTCCCATAGCACAAGGCTGAAAGGGGACCTTTTGTTAGAGGGCCTACACGGGCCTATACATATATATATATACTATACAATATATATCTATACATATATATCTTGTATATACTATACAAGAACTACTGTTTCACACCGTGGCTAAAGTAAGTCAGCACTCTGTCGTCTCTTTTTTTTTGTTCTCGTCTCTATTTTTGCGCTGTTTTTACATTCCAACCAAAAGTATCACGCTGTGACTGCCATATTTAATTTAATATGGGAGATTTAAGGTCCTGAAACGACCACATGCGAGACGCCTTACGTTATGAACTCATGACTGTGAATACTTCGCTGAAACGCCATGTCTCTGTGCGCGCCGGAACACATTGTAACTCGCTATACTCACGCCGGAAATCGCGACCTTTACGCGAATGAAAACGAAAGTGTTTTCACTGCATGCCTATGATTGACACTATCACCAACACGTTGTTTATATCACGCGCCTGGTTACTTGCACATCATTTAACGCAGAGGCACATGCACAGGACCGAGAAGAGTAATTTTAATGTCTAAATTAAGCGTACGTGGGTGAATGTACTACAACGAATGCTTGGAAGCAGATCTGCTATTCTTTTGAGGCTTTTAGGCACAATGAAGAAGCTGTCAGTATGTCTTCCATAGTTGAACTGAAATGAATCAAGCACTTTACTTTTTGATTTGTATGGATTACTGCAGATCACCATATATATATATATATATATATATATATATATATATATATATATATATATATATATATATATATATATATATATATATATATATATATATATATGTATATATATAATTTAGTCAAATTCAAGAACCTGTGGTAAAACAACAATTATACTTAAGATAATTTCTTAGCCCGCAGCGATGGCCCAGTTTGTCCAAACTATGTTATCATAAGGAATACTCGCCGGAACGTTATCAATATTTTGTGTGGTATCTCTGCGTATCAGTTATTAAAATGAGCCGTTGCCAAACGCAATTAAGCACGAAAACAGCAAACGATTGCGAAAAAACTTATATACAGGTATCGTTCCCTAGATCAGCAAGTCTGGTGATTCTCGCATCACCGTGTGAACAGGATGAGCACAAAATCACTCGCTGTCAAACAGGTAACACTCGGGCAAACTCACAGGTAAGTGTTGGACGTGTGTGTAACAACGAAATGACTTCTCAGACGATGATTTGCGCGGGATATTCTTCGTAATGTTGGAGATAATGCTTCCATCACTCTCCCTCTGAACGCTCCCCCCCCCCCCTTCACCCCCATATTCTTTATGGCATTATAACGTACATCTTGAAAGTCTGGCGAATAGTGATAACTTTAATATGCCGAGGATCATAGTGATCTGTTCGGCTTGCAGCTAGTTTTTGTAGTTTGAAGAGTATGCCACTTACAGCTGAAATATTCAGTATGCCGATTAACTACTCCTTTCCAATTACTCCTGCATGGTATTCATACCAACTTGCGTAAAATCCTGTAAGCGCGAACAATTTATGAAACAATGCCACTGTTAAATACTTCGCATGCATTGGGTATTGATGATATGCTGATAAGTATGTTTATCTGAAATGAAGTAAAAATACATGCCGAAAAATCATTTCTAGCTATTCAGTGCAAAACGGAATGCGACCAGATAGCACTGCGCTCGCCTTTTGATTTTACCTCTCATGTGACGAAATCAGCTACGCTAGTCCATTACCAATGTGCGACAGGCATGTTGATTGGCTATATGTTAAGGCGTAAAATATGCATAATTTTATGTCGAGCATATGCCTACTTATCATAGAGGAAGTATGTTAAAATAAATACTAGTGTACTATAGAGGAAATTCTCACTGTTAAAACATGAATATTTATCTCAATATTGTAAGGTGAGCCATGCTATAATTCTTCACATACCGAATTCAACTACAAACCAAAATTACAATAAATAAATACGTGCGTAAAGCTAGCATATCAAAAAAGTGAAAAAAAAAATGTGGTCTATCGTCTTTTTTAGGAATCGGTATAACACAAAGTGAAACGTCTTCTCGCCAAGGTAGTTGAGCATTCATTGCGCATTGTTTCGATACGAGGGCGATGGAAGAAATGCTGCAGTAACAAATTTCAGTGTCACGCGAGCAACGGCCAACGGCTTGTAGCTCGCAGCGCACACCTCAAGCAGGAATCACGCACAAAATGAGCATAGAGAGCAGGAGCACGGACAAACAACTGTCACAGCTCGACACTTAATGAGCGCTGCTCAAACAGAAAGAAAAACGAAACGAACGCACAAGTAAACACCAGGACGACCTCGAACAACGGTCACAGTTCGTAGTATTATGTACAGCACAGCAAACTATCTCAACCCAAAGTGATATACTGAACTTTAGGCAGCAAGGATGCTTGATTGACCACAGGCTCAGCGTTCGTATAGTCTCTTTCTTGCCAAGAGTGTATAGAAATGACAAAA
Organism: Rhipicephalus microplus; assembly: GCF_043290135.1. Classification (NCBI taxonomy): domain Eukaryota; kingdom Metazoa; phylum Arthropoda; class Arachnida; order Ixodida; family Ixodidae; genus Rhipicephalus; species Rhipicephalus microplus. The sequence continues at coordinate 10,641,282 of NC_134708.1, read as the reverse complement.
GTAAAGTTGACCTCCACGTGAGGACGCTGGGTCACAAAAAGGTTTACATTACATGGCTTTTTTTTTTTCCTGAAGCGATGATGAGGAAACAATGCCTTGTGGTGATCCTGATTTGGTTTGCAAGCTCGGCTGCGTCGCTGGAAATTGACACATCGGACGGTGGATACACGAACCTGCTCGTGTCAATCAACAGAAATGTTCCTTACGACGAGTCTATCATCGAGGACATTAAGGTGAGTACTGCCACAGCGTGGAACATCACTTCCAGCTCCCTTAAATGCTTTCTGCTTACGTTAAAACTTCTTTAGACCATGTTCTCACCAAGAAGATGCAAGGCTAAGCTAGACAAAGGGTCCTTTATAACTTCTCCTAAGACGCCTTCAAGGCGAAAGCTGTAGCGAAGCTCCTTAGGTCCTCATGATGCGCGTCGACGCCTTCATTGTGGTAGCTCCCCGTCCGACCAAAACACAGGTGTTGCATATACCGTACATAAAATGTTCATAGCGCATTTAGCTTTAAAATAGACCGTACTCTGCCCATCGATCTGTCCATACAACCGTCCATCCTTTATAATACTCGGCGATTTCAATGTTAAAGATTACGGACCTTAGTAACTACCTTTTCTCTATAATCACTGTTAATCAGCATTCACATTGTGGATCGGCTGCCAAGTTTTTTTTCTACGTCGATGTACGGATCTTTCTTTGCCCCCCATACGAAAGCTTTCTGCCCCTGTCATGGTTTTGAACCCCCTCCACGATTGAAAAGTCTTTGAACGTGTGACGTTACGCAACGTAACATCAAGTTCTGGAGTCATGATGACGTCAGACATTCTTGCCAATTCATAGCGACGTGATGATTTTTTGAGGCACATCCTTGCTGACGCCGACACCTCGGCACGCCGAAAGTCAATTTTCGTGTTTGGAGATGTATCTAGAGAATTCATCTATATTAATCTAAATGAGCGAGCACGCATAGCAGGATAAATTTCCGCTTTTTATCACTGTGTGTTTTAAAAGCTGTTACTACTATCACGCTGCTATTCAGGGTGATTGATTAGCATCTACCCGAAGTGCCAGCTCTGGGGCGATAACGTTGTGTTTCTGTAGAATGTGTGGTCATTAGATAACCTCGATATAAAACTTCAAATATGCATTCGAAAAAAAAAACGGTCAACGAAGTGCAACAAAAGCTCTTGATGTATTGCTGCTCAACATTGTATATTGCGTATTTTGGATGAAGTATGTCTACCAACAAGCGCCAAAAGTGGTTAATTGATTGAGCTGGCACAGCGTGTCATAAAAACACTTGCTTCCCGAAATGCAGGACGCTTGATCTGATTCGCTTGAACGAAATTTACAATTTTTACCAAGTATACACCAAAAGAGCCGACATACTTGTCTGAGAAATGAACGACTTACAGGTGCTGTTTACGGCTTCGTCCAAGTTCTTGCACCAAGCTACCAACGGTCGAGTATACTTCAAGCAGGTCACAATCGAGGCGCCCAGCACATGGCCCGCAAGAAAAGAAGCCCGAAATATGTCATCGAGTTTTTTCGAGCAGAGCGACATCCGCATTGGCTTGCCAGGTGAACCGCACTGGGACAGGCCATTCACGCAGCAGCTAAGACCCTGCGGTCAGCCTGGAGACTTCATTCAACTGACGCCCGGATTCCTCGCCAAATGCAGGAATTCGACCACGAGCAGGCTAGACAACTCGGGTAGGAGCGACATCTATTCAAGCTTTTAAGTGCAGAGCGCCTCAGGGGTTTATGCCTGTCTTACGCTGTGACAAGGTTCTTGCCCTGGGTAGTTGGTGAAGATCCGTAATAGCTTACAGTGCGCTTTGACACACGGACGAAGGAGGGACACACGAAGACAAGCGCTGACTAACAACTGAATTTCATTTTTAAGGAACACAGGGCTATAAATGTACAGAATTGCCAGTGCTTGCTGTCGAAAACGTCCTTTTACAATTAGTGTGGCTGCACACCTGTCTTTGGTGACACTGCTGTAATCACTAAAACATCATGTGAGAAAAAAAGAGAGACCATTAAAGCTGAGGTAATTGAAGAAAAAAACGACGATTAGTAAACCTTCTCTACTGCTAGGCACAAAAGATTTATATTTCTTGCCGGGGGCGAACTCCCTCACAAGCTTTTCTCCACCTTTCAGTGACATAACTCCTTACGTTTTATCATTGTTAAAAGGCGTTTTCGACGGCATGAATTAGCGCATGGCCTCTTCTGTATATTTTTACGAACTTGTTCTTTTTTCGGTTGTCAGCACTTGTATTTGTGTGTCACTTCTTCGTCGGTGTCTCTGAGTGCGCTGCGTCAGCTATTATTACTGTCTTATGCGGTCGTCCTCGCAACCAGAACCACGTACAAAAATTTAAAATTAAAGCCAACGAACGAGAAAAAGAAATAGAGAAGGGACACGAAAGAACAGGAGGAAGAAAACAGTAATCGAAATAAGTAAAAAAGACAGAAAAAGTGGCGAAGAGAAAAAGAAAGAAAGAAAAAAGAAAAGAAAGAGAAACAAAGGAGATTTCTCAAAATCGCACTTCCTTCGGCCTCGGCACCACTAGCACAAGCTGCCTTAATTTTTAAAATAAACCCTACAAAGAGCAAACAAGTGATATTTGCACGCCATTTTAAAACGAACACTTAAGTAAAACACTCAGTGAGCTGATTGGTTAGCCAGCTAATCGCCCACATCATTCTATTAGAATTCGATCGCCTAGCGAGAACAAGAAAGTCCCGAAATTTCATATGAAGTTCGCGTCAAAACATCACCTTCTTAATGTCAGTGGGACATGATAGATTAACAAAGTACTACTTGTGAACTCGTTGGCCAAGTTGGCTCAGCATCAAACCGACTTTTGTAAGTATCTACCTGATTAAAAACAATATAATTAGTTTTTACCAATAAAAAATTTCAGCACAGTGATCTTGAAAAATTTCTGACAGCAAGACGATTTTGTGGACAAATCTCGATGTGGGATCGGCAACGGCATTTTACTTCCTTCAGCATTTTTTGTTTGCTTAACAAGCCTTTCTCACGGCAATAGAAGCATTTTCGGTATTGTGAAACGTTATTGGATAACAGGACACAAATTGATCTTTTTTTAAACAATTTCTCGTTTGTGCACATTGAAAGGAGCGCTGCAACACTTTTCAGCGTGGACAGGAGACTCCGTTGATCGACAGTAGAAGTTACTGGGAACACGCGAGCCAAACAATATAGCACAGCAAGTGGTCTAGAATTCCTAAATAATACCCAAGGTCAGCTAAAAGTTGTCCACTCTGCTTTCGACAAATGGTGTCATGAACCCCAAGACTACGACCATTGGCCAATTTGAGCAACGTTAGCTGCATAGTTACTGGGGCAGCCGCGGGATGCCGCCGCATGTCCACGCTCGTTATGACTTAACACCGTGAGTTAAAAAAAGAAGAGTGAAGAAAGTGCTCACCGTCACGACGCACACTCGCCAACAGACGCATCTACTCTCTCTTTAGTGATTATCACCCCCTTCCTCACCACATCATCTTTCGTAGGTACCAACACGCTTTCTGATACGAAAGGAGAGAGAAAGCGTTTAAAGCATGTAGTTTGCAAATCGCTGCAACTCCGCTCGTACGTGACGGATTCTGAAAATTATTGCGTGAGGCAATCAGTTCTTTTAATCAAGCTATTCGGCAGCTGTTGCAGTGCTCCTTTGAAGCGCAGTTTTCTTCACAAGCTATCCCAGTATAATGATAGCATTATACTACTGTGTTGCCGAAAAGCCACAAAAAAATCGCTGCGAAATAAATGGTTGAAAACCACGTACGCGACGTACGCAGCTGGTTGGTGTTGTATTTACTTAAAGTGTGATTTTCATTTCTTCCCAGACTTTTGCGAAATGCCAACCGCACTGAAGCGTGCACGCAGTTTGCATAAATTACAGGCAAATGTGTGTCGACTTATTGCAAGTCGGACATTTCATACGATAATCTGGGCATGACGCGTACGGATACCTACTTCGACATCAGTCGTCCAAGCAAGCGCACATTCACGTGTTCCTATACTACTACTACCGACTATTTGAGCTAATAATATTCAATGAGAAAATAGAGATGATTTAGTGAAACTCACATAGTAAGTTAGGTTGCTAATGTTTCATATATTGACTTTCAGTGTACAAGTTGGTACACGAGTGGGCACACTTCCGGTATGGAGTGTTTGATGAGTACAACTGCGACGGTGACAGCCAGTATCCCCTGACGTACTGTAACAGCGGCAAGGTGAGTGTTCGTTAGCATTGTTTGCAGAACGGTGCACAGATATCCTTGGTTGAGGGCTTTCAACGCGTTTAAAAGCATAACCAGGACTTGATGTTATAAAAACCGACATTTCATTCATTTTATTTCACAGTAGAGCAGCAAAAGAGAAGCGAATGTATAAGGCTAAAAAGAAAGCTATATCAAAGAAATCGAGTTCAAATAGTGAAAGCCCAATCGGGGTGCTTCGATAAGAGCTTAACATATGCGAACGAATTTTTCGTTCTTATAAGACAATCCTGCAGAAACAGAGGATCGTGTTACAGTAGCGTTTTGAACAAATGTTATCAGACAAAGTTTGCATAATAATAACTGTCAGGGTTTTACTTTCAGAAGCCACGATATGATTATGAGGGATACCTTGGTGGAGGGCTTCAGAAATTTTGAAAATTTCGCGTTCTTCAACGTGTCCTGACATCACAGAGCACACGCGATGGAACCACCTAAACGCCACCTGCGTCGACATGCGACCACCGCGGCCGGTATTGAACCCGCGACCATTCAATAAACAGCCGAGCGCCACAACCACTACACCATCGTGGTGAACAAGGCAAATCTTTGACTCGGATAACGAAATAAATTTTACGGGTTTTTCAAGCTGGAGTGACTAAGTGAAAATGAGGCTCACTTTTACTGCGTTTTTAGCTTCTCACTGAAATGTGCATCTGAATGACGCACCTTCCACTTACGACGATTTTGGAAGATAGTTTGAGTAATAACTGGGTGAAAACTGGAAGCAAAAAACATTGAGGAACGAGCTGGTGCTGAAGATGAGACGCAGTCATTTCCGATGGAGGCGGAAATGTTGTAGGCGCGTGTCCTCAGATTTGGGTGCACGTTAAAGAACCCGAGGTGGTCAATATTTCCGGAGCTTTCCACTACGGCGTCTCTCATAATCAGATCGTAGTTTTGGAACGTTAAACCACACATATCAATTATTCAAGATGAGACGCAGTACGTGAAAAAAACAAGGTACCTCTTTGACCCCCTAATCTCCCCTTTTCTGCATTTTTTTTAAAACTTGCATGTATGTATATAAAGACACCAAAAGCATACGGTAGCTTCTGACTACCAGGGAAAAAAATTTGGCTACGACCCTGGCTGCAACATAGATATGAATCGGGTAATTAACTTCAGGTGAAACTGTTCTGAAAGGATCGTCTTCAATGCCAGGAGAGCATCCCATGAAAATTGCTCCATTGACAGTGTGTTTCGATTATCAAGTGACTGCGTGGTCACCTTGCGTCATCCCAGAAATGTTCATCTCATTTAGTCATCAATCATGTTCAGGCCTCGGGTTGCCAATGAGAGTAGCAGGCCTAGACCTCTATTTAATGTGCTAGTTCATGTTAGGGCTGTGTTGATGTCACAGTAGAGAAAGAGCAAAAAAAATACAAACTTCTTTATATAGGTTCCTAAATCACTCCGAGTACAATAACAAGACAGTTTTTTCCTCGCCTTCAGTACTACCTACAGGCGCTGGCTCCTTCCCACCATTTATTTCTCCATAGAACACAAGGACCATGTCACTACTAACAGTTTAGCCTATATCAGGATTTCGTGCTTTGAGGCCAAAAGACGTCGCTTCGCTTGCGCAGTCGAGAACGCATTAAACAAACTTTAATTGGTTGATCATGCCCAACATTAATGCGGGACAAGACAGAACTGGTGTGCAACTGTATGGCCAAGCAGGGTAGGAAAAATTTCGCAGCTGATATGAATACAGACCAATTGAGAGCTATGTACCTCGTGAGGTCACGTGAACAGACTGCCGGCGTCACCAATTGTGACGAAACATTTTTATATTATGTACAAGTGTGTGGCGTTTTTTTTTTTTAAATCATTCGAGATACTACTAGAGAACGTTTACTTATACACTGGCAGATTTTTTTCGTGCTATATCTAGCCTGCCCTTCCCTTTCCTCAACGCGCCCTTCATATCACACCCCATGTGATCGCTAACACAAATTTCTGGACTTTTTGCAGGCAAGCCAGTTCTGTGACAATACCAGCAGAGCCCGTCAGCACAACCCGTTTGCTCCTAACAAGCAAAACAAGCTGTGCCAGCAAAGGTCGGCATGGGAAGTGATCAGCGAGAACGCGGACTTGCGCTTGAGGTGAGTAAATCCTTGAAACACACTTTTTCAAGTATACATGGAATAAACTCAGTAAAGAAGTCTATGGCCTCACAAACTCACCATCACAAAATTTTTTGGAATATGTTCAGTACGAGTGGAGTTGCGAATATTTTCCCTACGTTGCAATTTTATTCTAAATGCTCTAATTAGAATGCCTTGCATGTGTGAATGTGGACATTAAAAATTTATTTTCTCTCTCTCTCTCTCTCTTTCTCTCTCTCTCTCTGTGCTCTTTCCGACGCCTTTTTACACACCCTCGTACAGGGTAGCAACCCGGCTAATTTTACCAGATTATCTGCCCTTTTAATCTATTTCGCCCTCTCTTTAAAAAGCGCATCACACAATCCAGTTCCCTGATTCGTGCAGTGAAGCATTTTACTGAGACGTACAACACCACACAGTGTGCACTGTTGCTGTTGTCTCGACACAGGAAAGCACAACTTAAGACCGATCTTAAAGGGGCCCTGCAACACCTTTTGAACATGGCCAGAAAATGGTGCCGATCAGTGGTCGAAGCTTTCGAGATCCCGCGAACCAAATATAATGACGCAGCACGCGGCGTAGAATTCACAATTAATTTTCGAAAACAGCAAGAAAGTGCTTTTTCTTTTCTACACATATGACGGAACAAGCTAAACAATCATCCGCCACAGCCATTGTGTCAGCCATTGGTGGCTGCTGGCTTGAGCACGGCGCGCTCGGTCATTACTGGGTCCGCCGCATAAGGCCGCGAGTTGTCGATACGCGTGTGCACGATCGCACTAAAAAGGCACGTATTCGAAGAAAAAGAGCACCGAAAAAATCCTTAAAGTCACGAGGTGCGCATGACGTATTTTCTTTCCCCGTGCCACCACCATACCCCTTCGCTTAGCTTCCAGTACTTTCGTCTGGACGAGAAAAAGGAGAATGCCATGGCAGCATGTGAAAAATCTTTGCTCGCACTTGACGAATTATAAAAACGTTTGCATTGGTGAATTCGCGAGGCAAAATCTCTTTCAATGAATTAATTTCATGGCTACCTGGAAAAGTGTTATAGGGCCCCATTAAAAGGCCTTTGATTTTAGGGGTGAAGATCCCTAGGGTCGAGCCATGTCTTTTGACCGTCGGTGTGACACGCTATGGATATCCATATCCATATGGATGTTCATATGAATATTCATAAGGATATCTATAAGTATATTCAAATGAACATCTCATATATGACAATCCATATGAACATAGAAGTCTATGTCCATATGGTTATTCTTATGGATATCCAACTGAATATCCATATGGATATCTCAACACCATACGCGCATTGTGATTTATGAACAACTTTGTATATACAATACACACGTGTTGTCACGTCTTTGCATGATCGACAGGGCTATGTGTGAGGGTTAATGATCCGCTGGAGCTTCGCCCACTCGTCATCATTCACTTGTTGGATATGCTGTGACTTTTCGTTGTTTTTATGCTCGAAGGCTTACAAGACCAGCCATGTCGGAGCACATCGAGACGTCCTTCGTGGAAATCCAAGAGACGAAGACTCGTGTGCAGTGCGTCGTGCTCGTTCTAGACCTCTCCACCAGCATGGACGTGAGTAGAAGTCCATTATTTATTTATTTATTTTATTTATTTATTTATTTATTTATTTATACTGTCAACCCTCCCTTGAGGGTCATTACAGGGAGGGATGCATATGATATGGAAAGTAAATACAGACATTGATATTTTCAGCAACTTTGAACAATAACACAATAGCATATTCATTGCTCGGCAAAGTAAACATCAAGAGCACATTCAAATTTTTTAGCGTCAGAATTTTCAACAATATGTCGCGGCAATTTGTTCCACGCTTCTATAACATCAGGGAAAAAAGATTTGCGAAAGACGTCCGTGCGAGCACCGAAGGGGCGAACTGCCGCGTCATGATTGATCCGGCTGCTGAGCTTATGCGGGGGGTGTACGTAAATTGTTCTATCTATTTTTATTTGACCATGCAATATCTCAAAAAATACTTTTAGGTGCTGCTTTTCTCGTCTAATTTCTAGAGATTCCAAACCACTTAGTTTTACCATCTTGGTAACCGAATCAGTCCTTTTATACTTCGAACATATAAATCGCGCGGAAAGTCTCTGAATTCGTTCCAGTTTATCTATTAAATCCTTTTGGTGGGGGCTCCAGGCAGCACAAACATATTCTAAAACAGGGCGCACAAATGTTTTATATGCAAGCAGCTTGACGTCTTTCGTAGCATTCGGTAATTTAGCACGCAAGAAACGCAGTTTTCTGTAAGAGGCACAGCATACATTCTCGACATGTGCACGCCATTTCAAATCATTCGCAATATGCACTCCCAAATATTTAAATGCACACACCTGCGGTAAATAATTAGGTCCAATGCTGTACGTAAATGGTAAAACGTGTTTCTTGGTAGTTATATGCGTATATGTTGTCTTAGAATAATTTATTTTCATCTCCCATTTATCGCACCATGTTTGAAAATCATCAAGACAATCATTAATTAATATTTGGTCATTCGCACACGTCACTGGGGCATAGATTAAGCAATCATCAGCAAACAATTTAATTTTTACAGGAGGGTTAACAATGTCAACAACATCATTTATATACACCAAGAACAGCAATGGGCCCAACACGGAGCCTTGGGGCACACCAGAATAAACATCAAGTGATTCAGACTCAAACCCATCAATTCGTACCAACTGCTTGCGGTTCATTAAGTATGCTTCAATCCACTTCAGGATATTTTCATTTACGCCTGTTCGTTTGAGCTTGAAGAGCAATTTATGGTGGGAGACCTTATCGAAGGCTTTAACAAAGTCTATGCATATCGCGTCGGCTTGTTCTCTGTTATCTACGGCAGCGGCAAAATCGTGGAGAGTTTCAATCAGTTGGGATAACGTGGAAAGCCCTTGCCTAAACCCGTGCTGTTGCCTACATATCAGCCCATTTGTCTCCAAGAAAATAGCCATCTGTTTGGCAATGACGTGTTCAAAAACCTTACAGCAAACAGTGGTATAGTGGTATAATTTCTACAGTTTCACAAGGCAAAATCTCGGCATGATTTTGAGGGATGCCATAGGAGAGTGTGTCGAAAAATTTCGGCTACCTGGAGTTTTTTGACGTCCACTAACACAACGGAGTATACGGTCCTCTGAAATTCCGTCTCTATCAAAACTGGAGCGCCGAGGCAGAAATCAACCCGTGACTTTCGATTTAGAAGCTCAACGACGTTGCCACGGCAACCCTTCGTTGGCAGATGGGCCTATTCTAGATGATATTGCGTAAAAATAAACGGACACTAAAGAGGAAAACGATTTTTCTGTTATTAGTAAATTACCCGTCCGCCATTCCGAAACAACTGGGCTCAACGCAAGAAGACGCTTGGTAAAAGAGAAAACGAGCTAGATGAAACTGCGGGTGGTGACGTCACCACAGATTTCCTGCACCAATATATATATATATATATATATATATATATATATATATATATATATATATATATATATATATATATTTATAGCTCCCTTCAGGCGGGTGCTCTCTTGATCGCCTCCATAAGCTGGGGTATCGACAAAATTTAGTATTTAGTATATATATATATATATATATATATATATATATATATATATATATATATATATATATATATATATATATATATATATATATAGCTCCCTTCAGGCGGGTGCTCTCTTGATCGCCTCCATAAGCGGGGGTATCGACAAAATTTAGTATATATATATATATATATATATATATATATATATATATATATATATAGCTCCCTTCAGGCGGGTGCTCTCTTGATCGCCTCCATAAGCGGGGGTATCGACAAAATTTAGTATGAAGGGGTAAGAGGGTCTGGTGAAGATCGGCGGCTGGGTCATGACACGAAGAACGTTAAAATTCCGTGTGTACGCCATAAAACTCTTTCCTCCAGACAGGTGTGGCCGATACCAGCATATCAGGGACCGCAGTATGCTGGTGTGCGCCACAGGTGGTGAAGAGTTTTATCTACTCAAGAACGGTGAAAACCGACATCGATAATTTAAATGCGAAAGTGGTCAGAAAAATTGAAATCTGCAGTTGTGGTTGCCATTTTGCAAACATTACATGTATGTACTCTTAAAAGCAGGCGTCGCGTTATGTTAACGTTAATTGAAGTTAGGCACCATCCACGGAAGTCGGTCTACGTAGCACTAACCAGGGCTACAAACCTGCCAATGTAATACCCATGTTTCTGTTCACATCGTTGCGCAACTGTAAACAACTGGTTATGTAAAGCATATGCGACTGTTCAATGTATGTCTGTGCGTACAACACTTGTACATATATTTCGCGTCATTTCATAACGTTTCGCTAAATAAAAAAAACGCCACAGTCGCTGCTCCTTCACATGTTTCGCGTAACATCGATTTCACTGGTACGTGGGATCTGCCGAATTTGTTTTTTGTTTTGTTTCACGGTTACGCTTCACTATACCATGACACTGTGGTGTGCCGCACGAAAACAATGCTTTAGAACTGTCACGCCTGTGCTGCTCACGAACATACATAAGAATAAAAAGTAGGGTGAAGACAGCCATGCGAGGCCATGGACTGCATGTGACCCGCGTGTTTCAGACCCATGGTATATGGCATCATTTGTAGAGACATGAGGAAACAATTTTTGACTGACTTTGAGAGTAGTAAATTCCAAGCTACGTGCTGCGATGCAATGAATGACTAGCGTGTTCTTAAGAGCCTCGGGAACCAATCTGCAGCATTTTCTGACCATGCTGAAAAAATAAAATACACACCTCTCCACCAAGCGAATCAAGAGGAATAGGGGAAGCTAGGTCATAAGGTCCATTATATATACGCTGAAATAACCTACTAGTAGAAAGGCTTTGCATTTGTAGGCGTTTTATACTGTTACGTCCCAATCATGATTTATAATAGTCTATAGTTAAACTTTTTTTAGGGGCGAAGCTCCTTAGGGCGTGGGCTGTGCGTCCCCTGTAGCCTGTATGTAGCCACCTCTAGTTTAGTTCTTGCAGTGTTCACTAGATGGCGGTACCGTCCCCTGTATGTAGCCACCTCTAGTTTAGTTCTTGCAGTGTTCACTAGATGGCGGTATCGTCTCCTGTATGTAGCCACCTCTCGTTTAGTTCTTGTAGTGTTTACTAGATGGTGGTACTTGTAGCTGATGATGAAAAGATGCAAGATGTTATAAACTAGAAAGCGGTACTTGTAGTTGATGAAAGACGCGAGATCTTATAAAATAGGAATGATGTCACATATGGCGCGTGTAATTAGTTGAAGGCAATCGTTCAATTTAGTGCGGCGACGTACGCTAGGGGGAGCGATGTAATAAAATCGAGTGGGCAAAATGTACAGAGGATTCATGGTTTACCAGGTTTACCTCCGGAGCTTCGCCCACTCATCATCATTCACTTCGTGGATATGGCGGAATTTTTTTTTGAGTGTGTCTGACATGTCTCGACTATACCGTACATTACGCAAACGTTGCTTTATAAAAATCATAGCCGTGAGAAAGAACAGTGGAAAGGCCTCGCCATTAACGTGCTTCACTCCTAAAAGTGCTGCGAGGCTCCTTTAATACGTCAGACTGTCGCGAAGTGACTGTCAGTTCTCGTTTGTCCTTTCCAGAATTACCGACGCTTGGACTATTTAAAGGAGGCCGTGACGCGGTACATCAACGGCATCGAAAACGACTCGCTTGAACTGGCCATCTTGAGGTTCGGTCATAAAGCGCGCATAGTGCACCCTCTCACACCAGTGAACGCCACCACGAAGCCGGGATTTATCAAAGTTGTAAAGGCTATGAAAGCCAGAGGTAATACATGCATCGGGTGCGGCCTTAAGAAAGCAATAATGGTAAGTATTAGTTCTATCACTGGTACTAGTGGCAGCAATTACAGTACCAAAGTGATGCTAGTATTAACACTACTATCATTAGTATTGCTAGCAGCGCTAGTAGTATTAAAAGCAGCGATCGCAGCAGTAGTATTCCGCTACTGGTAATAGTAATAGTAGTACTGCAAAATCATGAGCAGCGACTCCCACCCTAAGCAAAGTCAATAATTGTCAGGGTCGAACGTCCCAAAACAACAATGAGATTACACGCTTTAGTGAGGGGGGGGGGGCTTCGTAAGTTTTGACCACTTGGGGCCCTTTACCACGCACCTAAATCTTAGGACACGGGGCTCAAGCATTTTCTCCACCATCGAAAGTGCGGCCGCCACGGCCAGGATTCAATCCGGCGATTTGCAGGTCGAAAGTCGAGCACAATAGCCACCAGGACACCGGGGCGGATTAAGCAAAGTCGAAATTATCGGTAAAGTGGAGGGAATGAGGGTGGAGCTTTCGCGGAACGGCAGCACAACGTAAAAAAAAAAAAAAATGTGCGAGCAAAATTTTCGCGCAAGAAAACAATGAGTACACGCTGTCTTCCGAATAGCATAGTCGCAGAAACAAGCACGCACGTACAAACACACACACACGCACGCAAACCAACACACACACCAACACCGACACGTACACAAACACGTAGAGCGATAACGCGATTAGACCGCAAGGCGCGGAAGTACAGTGTACTAGAATACACGTTGAGATATTCTAAAATATTTTAGTACACCGTACATAGAGGCTGTTCCCATGATAGAAGTGCTAGTGACACCCTTCTTTCTCTTTCAACCACTTACGGTTGACAACTACCGGTGAAACTGACCTACATCTATAGTTATGGTTCAAGTTTAGATTTATACTTGAGGCATACAATACCGAAGCAAAGGACTGAAGATAAGGGCTGATTAGCCGTCAGCATAAATAATGAAATTTATTTGAACGAGATTACTTAAAGAGTGGACCACGGTGTTCTTGCGAGCACTTTATGAACCCCTAGAGAGCCTTCATGTCTCCACGAACTGCTAAAGTCACTGTGAACCACTGGGTCGATGCGGCACCTAGTGGAGACGATCTCAACCGTGCGCTTCATTTAACGTGGCTTTTGAGATCCGCTCCGACAAAGCGTTGAAAGACAAATTGAACGCAAGAAATACACAAGGGAACATGAACGCCGATGTGCGAGGGCCACAGCGAGACGAGAATTCAAGGGTGGGTTGGTTGGTCAAGTATTGTGGTCATCTCTAATTTTTTTAGCACTGTCGGATTTCGCATGCAGGATTATGTCCTCAAGGACACTTTTTCGTGCTTTCAGCATCTTGAATCTGTCGCCAAGACGACGGAGGGCGCAATCATTGCTTTGCTAAGCGATGGCCAAGAGAACAAAGATCCGACAATTGAATCTGTGATGCCGTTGCTCTTAAAAGCAAAGGTCGTAGTGAACACACTGGCACTGGGTGCAAAGGCCGAGGACAAACTTGAAAAGCTCGCCTCCGAGACTCGAGGAAAGGCGTTTGCCATCAAAGACATGAAGGGAAACACGGCGCTGGAAATGGAGGTCGCCTTCGTCAGAGCAACCACGCCATCGCGTGAACAGCCTTCCCAATCTCAAACGGTAAGGATAAAGTTTGCATACTTAGCTTGAAGAACTATTAAGCCTTAACCCTTCACGGCTCTTTTGAGACACTTTTTAACATACTGCAGTCTTATTTCGAACCTATCAGAAGTGGGAGCGGAAACTCATTCAAAAGTTTAGCAGTGAGAAGAAACGAATGCAGCTGGGGAGCGGGTTCCAGCTGTCCTCGGGGTGAGAAGCAGAGCGCTACCTAGAAGCTAGAGATAAGAAAGCTGTTGGTTCGGTCTCTTCTGCGGCAATGTTCGTTTAGTTCATTTAAATTTCCAATTATTTGACATATAGTACTCGACATTTAAAGGCAATAAACAATGTACCCGACACTTTCTTTGGCATCGCTGTCGGTTCTTTTTACTATGTTGTGTCTGATAAAGACACGAGTCCTTGATGAAGACCTTTTGTTTGAGGATAACACATGTTGATATTGTCACGGGGCCACGACGTTGACAGAGGCAGGTACAGTGTGTCTCAAATGCAAGTTTATTTGACTGAACTTGTGGCCGGGAAATAGAAACTAAGTAAAAGATACGGGATGTACTGTCGTGAACAAAGTAATGACAGTCGATAATTTGATCCATGGCAGCACGCGTCGGCATTGTATACGCGTCTTGGAACATTCGGGCGTTATCGCTGATGGCCGAGTTTCGATTAATATGTTGGGTTTAAGGTCCCAAAACCACCATGTGATTATGAGAGACGCCGTAGTGGAGGGCTCCGGAAATTTCGACCACCCGGGATGGCCGAGTTTCATGCAGAATAAAGTGAGCTGTGTGCTTTTGCGCGCTCAAGCCGGACAGATCATCCAAAAACTACCTTAAACGCTCTCAGACATTCTGGCATGAATTTCGCAAGGCAGTATCTACCAGTGCAATGCACCGGCAACATAAAACATGGAAAGGGGCGTTGTGACAATATGAGGATGGCACATGTGCACGCTAGTAAGAACTTTCTATGTGGAATAAAGTTCGTGATCTCAGGAAGCTTTCCTTTGTTGTGATTTTTTTGCACAGCTTGTGGATACAGTGAGACATCTGAACAAGTTTCTGAAACATCCATTTCAAGTGGACAGCAGCGTTGGTAACGACACAATAGTGTACGTCAAAGGGCAGCGCCAAGTCCAGATGAAAGCATGGCTCGTCAACCCTAGCGGACAGCGATGCAAAGGTTGTCACGAGTCTTCCACAGAAGCCGGCATTGCTATCTTGATACCAAGCCCAGCAGAGGTAAGTTCGTACGAGGTACCACTACTGTTCAACGCTATTCATGGCGTAATGCGTGCGCTGTCGTAAGAATACGCAGGCGACTCTTACAATTGTGAAATGCAAGTTTTGTAGACTAGCGTGGTGTCACCATTCTGTGAACACATTATTGAACCGGCATTAACAGGCTTGGCAGAAAGTGCGATGTTTTCGAAACCAGGGCTGAACTAACATTTTTTTTTGTTCATACGAATCTATGGTTCTCGGTAATTGCATCTCATGAAGGAGGAATAGTTAAAAACAAAAAGAAGGAAACGCTGATAGTACCTTATGTCCTACGCACCCAAGGACGGTCATCTTCAACTTCGATGAACACCATAAGGGGCGAAAATACCTCAATAGGCCGTAAAAATGTGGTGGGGTTGCGCAGCTTGACAAAGCAGAAGGTCAGAAGCAATCATTCTCACAATTTCGTCGGGGTGTGCAACTGCTGGTCTGGCTGGGTTTTCCGAGTGCGTCAGCTAGTACGTTGGCAGTGTTAAAGCCGGTACAGGCGTTGCAGTGGCCGATGGAGGAGTGGTCGTAGCGGCTGGTACGTTTTCGATCATGATTGTAGGCCCGTGTGCTCAGATTTGGGTGCACGTTAAAGAACCCCAGGTGGTCTGAATTTCCGGAGCCCTCCACTACGGCGTCTCTCATAATCATATAGTGGTTTTGGGACTTTATACCCCACATATCAATCAATCAATCAATCAATCAATCAATCAATCAATCAATCAATCAATCAATCAATCAATCAATCGTTTTCGATCATGGAAACTCCAAGACTACGACCATTGCGGAACTCCGCTGTACAGTGCTGCTTCTACACCACACCTCCACCAAATTGTCACGGGAACGACGAATACACAAGAGAGACAGGAGCGAGTATATCTACCGAATTTACAAGCAACTGTACCACCGAATGGCTGCTAGCTTCTCTCGCGGCGTTCCAGTTTCTTCATCTCTTCATCTCCAACGAAGGGCTCATATTCAATGCCTTGTAACAATATACTAATTACTATCTACAGAAAGCAGAATTGAATAATAAGAGCGCAGTGGCCTTTTTGTAAGACCCCGCATTGTCCCCACCAAAATCATACGCTACAACGAACTCAAGATATTCACAGTAGTAGTACCCAGATGCTAGCTATAAGCTCTCTGTGTCACATGTGGTATGTTGGAGAACATGTAACGTATCAAGATCCACATCTACTTTTTTGGTCACTGAAGGCTGGTACCTGGTTCCTTCACCTGTCGAGCTCCGACGAAGGGGATGTCAGCATTCAGGTGAAGTCTAGAGCCAGGAAAGAAGGCATAGATCCGATTCAGGTCTCCTGCACCATGGCCGACATGCTGGTAGACCGACCTGATGCGGCAATCGTCTACGCCAAAGTTAGAAAAGGAAAGAAGGTTGTCGTGGGCGCCTCCGTTCTTGCCGAGGTATACGGACCCAAACAGCGGCACGCATCGACGCTTCTCCTTCACGACGACGGAAGAGGTAAGAATTGCGTCTCTGCGTTTGCGAATGTGGCCAAGCATGATTTATTACGAAAATTGCAGGCCGATTCTGAAGGCATTCAAGCTTGACAGTTCAAACACTGCACTTGTTCGCGTACGACCCCTACAAGCATATATGAGAGCCCGGTATGGCAAACTACAACAGCAACACTGGTTCACTTTGCCTACTGTTGTACAAGTGATGGTCAGTCACGGCTATTTTTGGCTATATAATGGTACACTAGGGCTCAGTAATCTTTGTCATTTTATGCTATGAACATAAATGTATTTCATTCATTGCTGAAACTGCTGCTTGGGCAACTTTTTTGGTGATTGGGATAAGAAGATTAAGTGATTTGCTTCTTGTGCATGTAAGCCTACTTTATTAACCTGAATGCATTCATTGAACTGCCTACTAGTATTCATCATATATTTGATGCAGAGTTGAAGGGTGAAGACGTTGAAATAAAGCATAGGACGAGCGTTGCGTCCTTTATAACGTGTTCGGGGCTTGTCCTGCGCTTTATGCAACTACACTTTGTTCTTTCAGCAGAACATAAACAATGTAAACATTTGAGCGAGCCCAAGTTTAATTCATACGCTCAAGCGCAACAACGCGTGAAAACTTACACTCAGTTTTCTCGCCCAACCATGCAGAACCTGACAACCATGCTGGTGACGGGACGTACAGTGGCTACTTCACAGACTTCACTGGACAAGGGAGGTACACCGTGACGGCAGGCGTTTCGTACCAGTACGGAACTCGAGTGGCTTATCCTACGGACAGCTCGGCGTGCGCACTAAATGTAGCCACGCGTGCTTCTAATGACGAGATCACAGGTGAGTGTAGGATCAAAAAATCACCATAGTGCTAATGAGCTTGATCAAAGAAGAGGAAAACTATACCAACACAAAACTACGACTGCAAGACACGTTTTGTTTTCCAATTTTCTCACATAAATGTGTATCACGATCAGCATTGTTTCTCACGCCTAGCTCAGGGTCGTTTTCTCATACTTGCCGAATGAAACTTTCCCACGGTTTTCTTTGTTCTCTGAAAGCTCGATAATTTTTTACCCATATAGACAAGCGCGTTGTCGACTGCAGATTAGAGTTAATAAATTGTAAGTGGCAGAAAAAAAACTTGTTTGAGTATAGTGCAAGCTCCGTCACGCCAAGATGACGTCGCGGCGGAAATATAATGTGTTGCTTCAACTCGCTTGACGTCGCGAAGACGGAGTGTAGCTGAGGGGAAGCCCCAGTGAAGGAATGCAAAGCAACGCAAAGCGACGCAAAGTAGAGCATGGTGTAGCAAGGTTCAAAGGTGTTAAGCATTACCATCCACCATCTCGCCAGTCACTGACGAGAGCTTGACATGATTCCATTTTTTACCAACGCCATTGTAATTGTGCTCGGCGCTGATGAGCATTATCGCCCGGCTCCACCCTGCTACCTTTACCTGTGCTCACATTCTCAGTAAGCTTCTGTACTATCCACACGACCACCTGCATTTGTCATCTTTCCTTGCCTTCTCCCCCTCCTCTCTCGCCAGATCTGCCAGCTTAGGAATACGCTCTACCTTTACCACCTCATTCCTAACTTCCTCTACCTCACTTTCGTTTCAATCTCCTTATTATGCTGGGCTTCGCTGTCACCTAAACTTAGCTTATGCTATGTTTTTCTTCTCGCAATGCACTTACCATCTCCCGGCTGGGACACCGCTGTGTCCAGTCTAGAAGCGAGTAGTGGGGCCTCAAATTTATGAGGGATACCGGCTGGTGAAGTTATAGACAACTTCGATTTTATTCGAGCGGAGAAGGGTTGTAGGGCTTCGCCAATTGCAGCCGGCTGCGATTTTCACAGTTGAGCAGTGAAACTCGCAAAACAGCTTCGCTGTAAAGCTAGAATAAGTGGCCACACAGCTTATCATGGTCCGGTCAATCAACGGTGACCGAAATGAACAGTTCACCAAATAGCTAGCTCGGGAATAGTACTTCTACATGCCTGTGTTAAGGGCCTCCACCAAGATACACGGGAGAACAGGTGTTTCCCACGATGTCGGGTTCGTTCGAGCAGTGCAGAAGAATTTCACGTCACATGGACAAAATACTCGCAGGATCAATCCAGGGCCGTGCATCTGAGAATCCCATGGACGACTTCATCCTCACGAACACGTCGGCAAAAACCGCAACCGATAACGCGACCGGCGTCGAGCCAGTCGATCCTTTCGAGAGGATAGCGTCCGGAGGGTCTTTCCAAGTGACCAAACCCATCGCGAAGACTGACGTGCCTCCCGGGAACATCCGGGACCTTGCCGCCGCCGGCGTTCGCCTAGGAAGGAACGGCTCCTTGTTGGCGGAACTGACATTTACATGGCCTGGAGCTCACTTGACGACGGAGAAAGGTTAGCAGTGACTTCGCAAGAAATTTCCTCGTATGTTAACTATAATGACTTACACAGTAGAGCAAAGGGTAATGAAGGAAGGCAGCTGATCAACGTAGAATTGTCCTTCCAAAGGCATAACCTAATAAACCAACAGACAATGAGGCGAGGAAAAGCTCAGGGCGCATTATTTAATTTTTGTCACATTTGGTGCTTCGAAAGAGAAGAAGGGTCCCGTGCTCTTCAAGACTGCCACAAGCGAGAAATATTTCTGCATTACTTTTCTCCCATTTCCCCTCTATCCCGAAAAAGGTTGCAAACAGGATCCAAGCTGCCTAACCTGCTCGCCTTTTATTAGACTTTCTCTTACTATAATGTAGTGGTTTATTCACATTTATAACATGCAAAGAAATTGACGCGGACGAAAACACATCTTGTCGCCGGGAGCAACCGAACTTACGACGTTCGCTAAGGGTCGCAGACAAACAGAATCAGAAGCCGAAGAACAATTTGAGAGGAGGTTTGCAGGACAAGTGTCGCAGCACTTGCTCATGACAAGTGCGTAGAAATGGCAAGGATGACAACATCACGTCAGAAACTACAAGGATCGGATAGAGGAAAACCAAGTGGAAAGTAGTTGAGAAGCCAAATGCTGGGCGTCGCAACTTATGTCCGATGACGCTGTTTGCCCAAGACCTTAGCAGGCAAGCTACCAAAGCGCAAGAGGCAGCCCTTCCCTAATTGCAGGACATATTCGAATAAAATTGTTTATATGGTATAAGCAAGCAGTCTATTACACAGAGCATACCGAAGAAAACCTATCTCTGCCACATTCCAGAAAATGTCTTAATGGTACTAAGTCCCAGTTGTGAGCCAGTTTGGTCGTATTTGTTGTACTAAGTGTTAGAATATTACAAAGTTCATTTGTACACCGTACAATAGTTTTGTACATACATACATACATTCGTACATACATACATACATACATACATACATACATACATACATACATACATACATACATACATGCATACATGCATACATGCATACATGCATACATGCATACATGCATGCATGCATGCATACATACATGCATACATGCATGCATACATACATGCATACATACATGCATACATACATGCATACATACATACATACATACATACATACATACATACATACATACATACATACATACATACATACATACATACATACATACATACATACATACATACATACATACATACATACATACATACATGCATGCATACATACATGCATACATGCATACATGCATACATACATGCATACATACATGCATGCATGCATACATACATGCATGCATGCATGCATGCATACATGCATACATGCATACATACATGCATACATGCATGCATGCATGCATGCATGCATACATGCATACATGCATACATGCATACATACATACATACATACATACATACATACATACATACATACATACATACATACATATCAGCTACATGTTCACGTCACATGTCATTTGCATGAAAGAAGTCAATCTGTTTTGGGGCACTTTTCTCTCGCAGCTTCATCAGTGGAGATCAGAGCCAGTACGGATTACGTCAAGCTGAAATCAGACTTCGACAGTCAAGCTAAAATCGCGGAATTCAACACGCAATATGAAATCCTCGACCCGGAGTCTTCATTCACGAAGCACGCCGTGAACGTGTCATTGCCGACCAGCTTAGCCGTACATCAGCAAGCAGACGCATCCGCGTGGAGCGCTTACGTCGCAGCACGTACCACCAATTATGGCGGCCTCAAGTCGAACACGTCCAACGTCGTCTGGCTGTTCTACGAAGCTCCCCCACTCTCCACCACTGTTGCTACGACTTCAATCAGTACAACCAGCGCAATGAATACAACGACAAGTACAAAGGCAATAATAAATACGACCACTGCAAGCACCACAACAACAACGGAACGTTCTACAACAAAAACACTGACTACCACTTCTCAACCTGCATCTACGGAGGTATTTAACAGTCACCAAACCACAGCTCTAACGTCAACTAAGGTACGGATTACGAAGCAGACTTGCACGCTCGGGAGGCAAACCTCGCAACCTCCTGCGACTCCAACCACTTCGAGAGGAAGGGCTGTAGCCACCACAACTGGAACTCCACCTGTCACTGGTTTTACACCAACAACTGAAACTACCACCGCCACGACGGAACGTGCTACGATGAAAACACAACTACTTCTCGACCTTCAGCTACTGAAGCTACTGAAACTTCTACAACTACAACGGAACGTGCTAAAACAAAAGCGTTCGCCGTCACTTCACGTCCTCCAACTTCGGAGGCATCTGCCAGTCACGCCACTGCGGTACAAAGTACAAAGCGCTCGACGCTAACGATAACCGAATCCCCTCCGAGCATGATTCCTACCGCTTCGAGAGAAGGCACTGTAGTCACGGCTACCGAAACTCCGACTGCCTTTAATTTCAGCTCAAACGTAGAGGCGCTTCCCGCCGCCAGCATTGATACACGTGGGTTAGATGTATTTTTCACGCTGTCAAAGTGGATACCGATAGGCGGTGTCATTGCGGGTGGCGCCGCCACCATCTTGGCTGCCCTAATAATCAACAGAAAACGCAAAAGTCGGCCGAACAACCAGAGGCCTTTACAGAGAGCACAGCAAATACAAAAGCAATCCGCGTGACCTCGACAAGGACAGTAACAGGAGGACGCGGGTGATAAAGAAAGACAACGTGATTGTCTCACCACAAGTTGTCGCCATAAATTGGACTCATGATATTGTTCATAATAAATCATCATATAACGTGTTATTTGGAAGAGTATGTTGTCCTTTATTTCAAGGTTTCCTTACGAAAGAAATGAATAGTCGAGGGTTAAATAACGAAAATAATTATACGTGGACTAATAATTCAATAATCTGTGGCTTATTATTATCCAAAAGTATTATTATCCCAAATTGTGCGTCCGAATTAGTGTGTGTATGTGTGTGTGTGTGCGTGTGTGTGTGCGTGTGTGTGTGCGCGTGTGTGTGTGTGCGTGTGTGTGCGTGTGTTGCATGCGCGTGCAGGGTTCACTATGGTAGGGAGCGGGAAGTGAAGTTTCACCGTAGCGTCTCACCCTCATCCCAGTAATTTACCCTCACCCTTATTACCAGAGTACTGTTCATTCTAAGCTTGAAAGGAGTGGCAGTGCATAAGGGCTACAAAATGAAATAAAATGAACATAAATGAGTGAATAAGTAGCTAACAATAAAATTAAATAAATTAAACACGAAAAAAGGATGTTAGCAAGCGTGTGTCGAAAAGCTATGAAATGCACTCAGCAAAAAATTTACAGTGCACATGTCTGAGGCACAGAAGTGTTTAGCACACAGGAATTGAGAGAATATTTCAATTCTCGCTAGGCTTCGGAGCTTAAGATTTAGTAAGAACTTCGACCTGTAGCATTTATTGTGACTCAGAAAGCAACCATGCCAAGAATTGTCCGGATAGTAAATATGGAAAATAATGTGACCCCTGAAGCCAAGGCGAAAAACCATGCAACTGAGAATGAAGTCCCAAAGTTGGCTTTACTGAGTGTAACACGCGCATGCTAGCAAAGCCCGCTGAACACCAATTGTGGAACTGTTGCCGCCCTCTGTCGTGCTTCTGGCCAAATGCGAAACGCTACCATTCAGCGGCACCCGGAC
The DNA here is from genome assembly GCF_043290135.1 of Rhipicephalus microplus. Classification (NCBI taxonomy): domain Eukaryota; kingdom Metazoa; phylum Arthropoda; class Arachnida; order Ixodida; family Ixodidae; genus Rhipicephalus; species Rhipicephalus microplus. Next base: position 10,618,436 of record NC_134708.1, on the reverse strand, counting down.
GTGGCGCTAGCGTCGCTTCAGTGCTATAGTATGGCAAGCGCCTGCTCCCGCTTGCTTCAAACTTGATAAAATAACGCTAACAGAGAACCGTGTCGATTAAAGTTACGTACATTTGCGAAAATCTGTACAATGAACAACTCGACAAAACTATATTTCCAGTAAAGACAAAAGGATTCAAGTTTCTCTGCCATAAGCTAAGGTGGCGGGGGGGGGGGGGACGTTAGGGGGTTTAAAATCCACCCGAAAATTTTGAATTTTGCATGCGTCCACGTACATATACAAACGCACACACAAACCTACATAAAAATAGGTATTCTGTCTCCCACAAGGGTGTCGGAATGAAATGTTTTTCTTTTTAAGTTTCAGTTTAGTTTCAGCGCCAAACGTTCTATTCTGTTTCCGGAAGAACAAAAATGTTCCGTAACAGTTTTTATTTGTATGCAAACATTTGAAGTAAAAGTTACGATAAAACTGCTGGTGTTGAACACGTTATTCCCACGTTTTTAGGAGGAGCACAAGGAAATGTACCAACAATCTCTACCAACTGGTGCAAACCAGTACCCCCTTCCTTCTATTAATTAGGAAGTTAATTAAAAATTTTCGAGACAGGCTCAATGCTTTGCGTCAAGGGGGTGAGCATGATCTCTGAAGCAGCCCGCCGAGTGGTGGAGTCATTAATGTATGAAACAGGAACCTCGATATGCGAGACCATTGATGAGAAAAGCTTGAGCGCCGAGAATGAAGTATCCACACTGGCCTGTGTGATTGGCACACCAAGGACCACTTGCGTTAATCTAAACAGCTCTGGTCACCACTATTTTAGTTTTTAGAAAAAAAAAATTCAGCACTTTCTTTAATTCGTCAATCATGCCTGACATAAGCGCTAGTATGGTGTACCCTAAGATATGCATTACTTCTCGAGTTCCATGACCATAGTTATTCCGGATCGCCAAGTTTGCTATTCAACAACAACAAAAAAGACGAAAAACAATGCGAATATTTCAGTTTCCTACGGTACGAAGTAATAGGTAACGTTTCGGCCAAGTTTTCGTTAAGGTCATAATTTGTTTGTTCTTTTATTTTTCACAGTTCCATTTCGACAACTTCTCCTAGCTACAGAGAGAGCATTTTGCCTCTGGGATAACGTAGCTCCCGCGGTCGAGTATCAAACCCAGGATTTTGGGGTCCACAGTCAAGAACCATAATCACTAAAACAATTCGGAGAGTGTTCAGGGTAACATCAACCACTTGCGGTCAAACTTAGCCTCTCGTTTTCAGACAAAAGCAGCAAGGCTACTTAGCCGACTGTCGGCAAACGCGAATATCTCACATCGCAGGTGAATATTTGATGAGCAGGGAGCAAACTAAAGCAGGCATTCATGCTCACAGATATTCTGGCTTCGTAATACCCCAAAACTCCTTGCTACGTGAAAGACAGCGGGCAGCGTCGTGGGCAGCGTCGACCACGCTTTCGGAACCTGCGCGATGCAGCCCTCAAATTTTCTGTACCTCACAAATAGCCAAGTACCTCACAATGTCTAACCGGGATCAACAAGCCGAGATAGTGTTCTGTACCTTCATGATAACTGCGGGGGTTTTACATACCAAAACAACGACATCGTTATGTAAAGGCAATGGCACAGGGCATTGGAAATTTACACCCAAACGGGTGTTATTTCACGTGCACCTAAACCGAACCACGCCGACCTGAAGCGCATTGCCTCCATGAAAGTGCGCCTGCCTCAGCCGGGGTTTAAACTCGCGACTTTCGGGTCACCAATCAAGTACCATTACCCCACCATTACGAACGTTATTGAACGTCTTCGTCTCCACTATAAACAACCAAACCTGAGGAAAGTTGGCTAGATTTCCCTGGACATTGGAGCTGCCGTCAGTGTGCGTGGCGTCAATAGGGAGTTATAGAATACCGTTTGCAAGCGCTGCGGGCGTAGCGGGTGCCATATGCGTTTTAGAATAGCGTTTGCCCCACTGCGAACCGCAACGCACAATCGCAGCGACACCGTAGCCTCGAAACCAGCGCTTGCGGGCTGCCATCACCCCACGTAATTTCGGATTTTTTGCGTGCGGTCCACGAACGCGATCGCCGACTCACGTTACGACGCATGCGCAGTGGCAGCGACCGCACCGCAAGGGCTCGCGGTGCGCTATTCTAAAACTCCCTAATGTCTTTAAATACTAGACATAAATGCACCTCGCACGGAGGAACATTCCGTTCGACAATATCAATGGGTAGCAATAGTAAATGGGTAGTCATAGTTTACGCCACACCCCACGTGTCGTGCCCCGTGCGCAGGGTTACCAGCGTTATGAAAAGAGTGCATCTCACCTGACGAACAATGTCTGAGCGTATATTATACCTTTCCTGAAGCTGCCCAACGGATTGCCGGTTACCCGTCACACGACTGCATAGAAAGAGTACTTACCTCTCGTTTCTCGGGAAGCAGAACAACGTCACCTTGCCGTCTCTTTTGCGAGCTTGTACGCCGTGCCACCACGCAGTCCGCCATTGCTGCCTTCCATCGGTGACATTTCGCAGACATTTAAAATATAATTCCGTGGCACGCCGTTGACAAGAACAGCGCACACGCATGCAACAAGCAACAGAAGCAGCATGGACGAGCGGCGGTCGTGATAAGAGCGATTGCGGCGGCGCATCAACTAAAGCGGACAAATGTAAAAAGAAAAAGGCGATACGAAGATAGGACAACGAGGAAAACATTTTATTCTTGCGCATGATCACGTAGGTTTGCCTTATCGTTTCGAACTTTTAAAGGAAACTGACACACTTTGCGTGTAGCACGCGGAACATGACGCTACGCTGAAAAAAACCGGGCCATTTTTGCCCTACCATACTTACTCCGAATATCGTTATACAATTGCCGAGTGGCGCATTTACGCAAAGGGATCATTAGAAGTTCGCGGGCTGCTACGCATGTGGTCCTATGAAAACACGGCACGGGAACTTTTGACCACGCCTTTAAACTCATGGTAAAAATTGACCTCCATTTCCTGCCCCGAAATTGTTCCACGCATTTCACTTACAGCGAGTGAGTGCTGCTCTGCACGTTACGGATGGCGAAAGCGTATTCGCACCACAACTGCTAGGAGTCACGCCAGACCACAACAGCCGACTTGTCTTCAAGGGCGGCACCAGGCAGGGCGACTGTTATATCGGCAGCCCTCCAATAACGGCGCCTTACGCAATAGGCATGCAGCGTTTCGGACTAGTTGGTATTGCATGGTATATAGCGTAATAGCGCTACATTGCAATGCGATGGACACTGGTGTTTCGCAGTGGTCGTGTTTCAACACGTGCCTGACTCTTTCGCTTTTCATAAGTATACCTTCTGTTAACACTACTGCTATAAATACATCGTAGAATTTTTTACAGCGCAACGGGTTAGAGACAAACAGAGAAGGGTATATATACCTTGCTTCATTTAAGAAGAAAGCTTACTTAAATGTGAGCACTTGACAAAAAAAGAACACACACACAAGAAGGGGCTCTTGTTTTTGGCTGTTTCCGTGCAATTCCAATATAGGCCATACCTGTTTCTTTTCGGGTCACGTGACACCGAGGGACGAATAGACCCTCCCGCAAGACTTTCTCGCTGCATGTATACGCTACGCTAGACCGGGTCCGGTTCCGCATGTCGTTGTTTCCTCGCAAAAATAGCGTAAACGTCACGCTTGTGAAGTTTCGTTTTCCTTACGACAACCACCACAATAGCTATCAAAACGCACGCTATGAGCAGAGCAATCACGATCCATATCCAGTCGTAGTTATGATATTTGACCGGGGCGGCAGAGGGCGCTTTCCGCAACGTGGGAACGTGGTACACGCTGACCACGTTAGAAATGTTGGACTTCAGCCCGTAGTGGTTGACGACGCGAGCCGCCAGGAGGGCGCTGTAGGCGAGTGTACCAGCCGCCCGAGGCGTGGAGAAGGTGACGGGCAAGGATATGCTGACGATGTGCTTGGAGCCCGGTGGCAAAGGCTTCAGGCTTCCAACCACGACATCGGTATCATTTACAGGAGTTTGTTCATCGAACATGAATGTCAGTTGATCGTAGGCGTGTCCTATTCGAATTTCCACAGAGGAAGCTGCAAGAAAGTAGACACACATACAGTCACATCAGTATGTCTATCGAGTGAGGGTCGATATAATCCGTGAAGTCTGTGAATTCCATGTTGACACAAATACAAACGCAATCAAACTATCCCATCGAATTGAGAAAAAAAATAGTTTTAAGGGTCTTACTTGCCGAAAACACAATATAATTATGATGGAATTGGACATAGTGGGGAATACCGGATAAAATTTGGCGCACTTGAGTTTTGTTAACGTGCACTTTACTATATAGTTTGTGTTTTTACGTCCAAAAACCTACATATAATAAAGAACAGGTGATGTTAAGGCGGAAGCCTCAGTTGCCATTAAACGTGAAAATGAACCGCGTTAAGGCGAAAGCCCTAGTTGCAATTAAACGTGAGAATTTACCGCCGTAACACTTCAGCGGCGTCGACATCCCGCCGCGTCGACATCAGCCCGAGTGAAGCGAATAAAATGTTATCGACGCTGGATAGTATCATCATGACATCATAACAATACTGATAATTTGGCTAGTTCTTACCGATTCATCCTTTTTTTTAGCACACACATAGACCAGAAAAAAATAAAAACCGCGGGCGAAAGCTCAGAACTGTTTAGTTTGAAACAATGAAAATAACATTTACCTTCAGACACAAAAATTCTGTCAAAAGACAGGCAAAAATAAACTGAGGTAATTCGAGCATTACAGACTGGAGAAAGAGTGTAAGCCAAGCTTCTGTCGCGATGTCCGATAAGAAACTTGACTACTTGAAAAGCCCGTGTAGTAATCCTGCTGCAAACATGCGAGGTCAGCAATCGAACTTGTTTGATGTTGTTTTTTTCCCCACGTTTTTTCGTTCTTTCGATGAAGTAGGGTTGCCGAGTACAGCTACTTAGTTTTATCTCGTAGGTTTTCGTGTCCACTGCCGGGAGGCGTATGAATTTCTCGAAGATAAAAGCGCTTTTTGCTGTTTCGAATAATATAGTTGTGAGTTTGCATTTGTGGTGCCTCTTTCTAGTCCATGTGTGTGTTGTGCAAAAAGGTGTGGACGTCATAGATCACCATCGTTTGTGACGACATGACGAGGTCACTATGAAATCACAGTGAAGTCCCCTCATGCGACGTCACATGATCCAGTCATCACACATTATCGCTCGGTCAAAGGCGGGGCCAATCATAGATTGGGCCGGTGCAAAATAGCGTAAGCTGCGTTAGACTTTCCGAGGGTGAAGGGACGGAATCAATGTTTTGAATTAGAAAAAGAAAAAAAAAGAAGCTTTTACCTCCGAGTCATCGCACGTGAATGCATAAAGGACAGTCATATTTCAATTTTCGCGCATGCCCAAATAATAGAACCATCATAAAGAGCAGTCTCCACTTGAAACATATGGTTTCCGAATAAGTTTTTTGCAGTTTAAGACGACGTTTTTGCTGTGTCCACAGTAAATCTTTGGGTATTAACTCTTCAGAATTTAAGTTTATTATTATTTACATATTTAGGCACGCGATGACCTCCTGTGCATTTTTTTTTGTTACGTAGACGGGGAGACTCCAAATCAGATATTTATTGCTCTAAGCCGCTCAATAAACTGAAATTGAATGCTTTACTTAATGTTGACTGTAGAAACTCCGTATTTTTGTACTAGAAGGATTGAAGTAGCCATGTTTCAAAGTTTCACTTGCAAGAATTCCTCGAGCATGCCTACGTTCTGGTCTTTCTGACTCCAAATTAAAAAAAAAAAAAAAGATCGACCTACACTGCATAAGCAATCCTATCAAAGTGGTGCCTCGTTTTTGGAGCTTACCTTTTCCCGTCATCAGATGTGCTCCGGGCCACGTCCACGTGATATTTACTAGAAGCTTGCCGTTTTTTAATGCCTCCATGTCGGTGACGCGGAGGTCTCGGATGCGCGTGGGAGGTATATCTTTCTCGTAGATGTCCGTGGCAACGTGAAAACTTCCGCCAGTGGCCGCCCTTTCGAAAGTTTCCCAGTTCCCTGCTTCGTGAGGCCTCGCCGTACACCCACCATCGTTGTTAGAGTCAACAATATCGAACTCGTCGATCAAATATTCGGAGGACGGCCGTTTTCTCGTTTCTGTAGGCATATCAATGTCAAGAAATGACAAAAGAAAGAAAAAGTTTTGATTAAATCTGTGCAAGTACACTGTCTCCGTTTGGTTCATTTTCTGAAATAATCACTCATGGCTGAGAGAAGACATGCCGCGTAAAACTCGTTTCTTAGAGAAAAGCGAACGCTGATGGCATTAACCCGTGTTTTTTTTTCTTTTCAGTGATTAAAACGAAATCACCAATGCTTCAGCTTACGGCTTCTCTGGAGCAGGTATACAATACGATCTTTTTTCTAATAACGTACATTTCAGTACTGATAACTCCGCGAAGGATTTGTCAACTTCGATTAAACGAAGTAGTCTGCGAATTTTATAATCCCGACACTGCAAGATGCACCGTCAACGATTATGTCGCTGTTGATTTCGCTGTATAATCAGTCTTTATGATGTACGTAAGGAGTGAGTGCTCAATGCTGCAATATTTATTCAGTGGCTTCAGAAAGAAAAAGAAAAGCTAGTACAGCGTTATCCCTGTTTCATCCATCAATACCTTTTCTCCGCCGCTGAACACAAGTCTCCTACGTTCCCATTTTCAGAAGCTGTTCGTCTAGTCGTGACTTTCGATACTGCCTGGCTGCTTATAAAGACGTAAGCGTTAGATGCCTCATCAAACGCAAAAGCTGACCGTCTGTGGTATATGCGGCGTCGGCAACAAAAGAGATAGAAAAAACCATGTGACGATTGCGCTCTATGACGTCGTCATGGCGACCCAGGCCTCCAAAATTAGTGACGATATTAAGACGCCCACGCTGCGATGGCGTAGTGGTTAGAGCATCCACCTCGCATGCAAGAGGTCCGTGGTTCAAATCCCGGTACCGCGCCGTTCCCAACCGGATTAAAAAAAAAAAAATCCGCGTGCTGATGGAACTGCATTAAGAGGCCTGGGGTGCGGCCTCACCGGCAAACACCGCCGAGAACGCACTCCCTCACCAGAGAAGGATTGGCCACCCTGGTGCAGTATCTGGCCACTACCTCCCACATGATTACGTCAAATAACTCACGGCCCTCAGTCCCCAGCAGCTGCGAAGCAACTGACCACGGCGGCGGTCAGATCTGCAACGCAGAAGAGGGTGCTAAGAATCTCTGGATCCGGACAGGCCGCCATTGGAACCTGAACTTGGCAACGTTTAACGCTAGAACCTTATCTAGTGAGGGAAGTCTAGCTGTACTATTCGAGGAGCTAGAGGGTGTTAAATGGGATATAATAGGGCTCAGTGAGGTTAGGAGGACAGATGAGGCCTATACGGTGCTACAGAATGGGCACGTCCTTTGCTACAGGGGCTTGGCAGACAGAAGAGAACTGGGAGTGGGGTTCCTCATTCACAGAAACATAGCTGGCAACATAGAGGAATACTATAGCATTAATGAAAGGGTGGTAGGTATCGTAATTAAACTGAATAAAAGATACAAGATGAAGGTAGTACAGGCTTACGCGCCTACATCCAGCCATGATGACGCTTCAGTTGAAAGCTTCTATGAAGACGTGGAATCGGCAATGAGTAAGGTAAAAACACAGTATACTATAGTGATGGGCGACTTTAATGCAAAGGTAGGGAAGAAGCAGGCTGGAGACCAGGCAGTAGGAGATTATGGCATCGGTACTAGAAACGCCAGAGGAGAGCTACTAGTAGAATTCGCAGAACGCAATAATTTACGGATTTTGAATACCTTCTACCGAAAACGAGAAAACCGCAAGTGGACATGGAGGAGCCCTAATGGCGAAAATAAGAACGAAATAGACTTTATAATGAGTGCACACCCTGGAATCGTGCAGGATGTGGAAGTGATTGGCAAGGTACGATGCAGTGACCATAGAATGGTACGGTCTCGAATTCGCCTAGACTTGAAGAAGGAACGACAGAACTTGATACGCAAGAAGCCAATCAATCAGCTAGCACTGAGAGGGAAAGCACGGGAATTCAGAGTGTCACTGCAGAACAGGTACTCGGCTCTCAGTGAGGAAACCAACCTTAGCGTAGATACAATGAATGATAATCTGACGAGTATCATTATGGAGTGTGCAGTAGAAGTTGGAGGCAGGGTAGTTAGACAGGACACTGGCAAGCTTTCACAGGGAACGAAGAACCTAATTAAGAAGCGTCAAATCATGAAAGTGTCAAGTACAACAAACAAAATAGAACTGGCAGAGCTTTCGAAGTTGATTAATAGACGTAAAGTATGCGATGTAAGAAGGTATAACATGGAGAGAATTGAACACGCTCTGAAAAACGGAGGAAGTGTCAAAGCATTGAAGAGGAAACTTGGGATAGGCAAAAGTCGGATGTATGCACTAAGGGACAAAGAAGGCAAAATAACTACCAATATGGATGGGATAGTTAAGATAGCGGAGGAGTTTTACAGGGAGCTGTACAGTAGCCGAGACAACCACGACCTTAATACTATAAGAACTAGCAGTAACCCAGATTACACCCCACCAGTAATGATAGAAGAAGTCAGAAAAGCTTTGGAGAGCATGCAAAGGGGCAAAGCTGCTGGTGAGGATCAGGTAACATCAGATCTGCTGAAAGATGGAGGAGAGATTGTGTTAGAAAAACTAGCCACCCTGTTTACGAGGTGTCTCCTGGCGGGAAGAGTACCAGAGTCTTGGAAGAACGCTAACATCATCTTAATACATAAGAAAGGAGATGACAAGGACTTGAAGAATTACAGGCCGATCAGCTTGCTCTCTGTAGTATACAAGCTATTTACAAAGGTAATTGCTAACAGAGTAAAAAAAACATTAGAATTCAATCAACCAAAGGAACAAGCAGGATTTCGAACAGGCTACTCAACAATTGACCACATTCATACTATCAATCAGGTAATAGAGAAATGCTCAGAGTATAACCAACCACTATACATAGCCTTCATAGATTACGAGAAGGCGTTTGATTCAGTAGAAATATCAGCCGTCATGCAAACACTGTGGAATCAGGGCGTAGATGAAGTATATATAAACATTCTGGAAGAAATCTACAGGGGATCAACTGCTACCATAGTGCTTCATAGAGAAAGCAACAGAATACCAATCAAGAAGGGTGTAAGGCAGGGGGACACAATTTCCCCAATGCTGTTTACCGCGTGCTTACAGGAGGTTTTCAGAAGCCTAGAATGGGAACAGTTAGGGATAAGAGTCAATGGAGAATACCTTAGTAACCTGCGCTTCGCCGATGACATTGCATTGCTGAGTAACTCGGGGGACGAATTGCAACTCATGATTACGGAGTTAGACAAGGAGAGCAGAAAAGTGGGTCTTAAAATTAATCTGCAGAAAACGAAAGTAATGTACAACAACCTCGGCAAAGAGCAGCGCTTCGAGATAGGTAATAGTGCACTTGAAGTTGTAAAAGACTATGTCTACTTAGGGCAGGTAATAACCGCAGAGCCGAACCACGAGATTGAAGTAACTAGAAGAATAAGAATGGGGTGGAGCACATTCGGCAAGCACTCTCAAATTATGACAGGTAGATTGCCACTATCCCTCAAGAGGAAGGTATATAACAGCTGTATCTTGCCGGTACTTAGCTACGGAGCAGAAACCTGGAGACTTACAAAGAGGGTTCAGCTTAAATTGAGGACGACGCAGCGAGCAATGGAAAGAAAAATGGTAGGTGTAACCTTAAGAGACAAGAAGAGAGCAGAGTGGATTAGGGAACAAACGGGGGTTAAGGATATCATAGCTGAAATCAAGAAGAAGAAATGGACATGGGCAGGGCATGTAGCGCGTAGACAGGATAACCGCTGGTCATTAAGGGTAACTGACTGGATTCCCAGAGAAGGGAAGCGGGTTAGGGGGAGACAGAAGGTTAGGTGGGCAGATGAGATTAAGAAGTTTGCGGGTATAAATTGGAAGCAGCAAGCACAGGACCGGCTTAACTGGCGGAACATGGGAGAGGCCTTTGTCCTGCAGTGGACGTAGTCAGGCTGATGATGATGATGATGATTAAGACGCCCCTACAAAGCCACTTAAGGTGCCGTCACGTGATTATGTCAGCACATCGCATCATGTGACGCCACATATTTTGTCTGACTTTGACCTCATGATACCCTGCTTCGTTTTGCATTAGTTTCTACGGACGCCGACACCGGAGAAAGTTCCTTTTCTTGTTTATTGTTGCAGCTAAGGCCTTCACTTTACAAGTACCAGTGATATTAACCCCTAATGAATCCAATAGATAATTATGCCAGAGAAAGCGTAGGGGACATTTTTATGGTATCCTAACTGTAGTGTAATGATTCTCACAAGTCAAAACTTTAAAGTGTACCAAAAACTACGTTTTCGTCAGTGGGATACACACCCACAACCTTCGAATCGCGCAAATTGTACTACAACATTCGAGCTACGGTGGAAAACGCTCAGTCTTCCACTTTTTTAAAAGAAACTTATGTATCTGTACTTATATAATACTTGAGAGTGTTATCAATCACCACTCGCAGCCCAGGCGGTGAGCGTGGAACACTATTTTCGATACAGAGGGCGTCACGGGGCACGTAATTATCGGACGAGATGGCGGCTGACCAAGTGATACTCACCGTTATTCGAGTGGATATCGACAGGGCTGATAATGCCACCGGAGCCAGGAAAGGGATCATCACCAGCTGTCGTCCTATTATTGTTTTTGGCCCGAACCACGACGGTGTACTTCCCTCGCCCAGTGTACGCAGTGAAGTATCCGCTATACGTGCCATCATTAGCAGTAATATCGGGGTCTGCACAAAATAAATAGAAATAACAAAAAATAAGAAAAAGAAAAGGGGTGCCAACCCTGGGTGATTCAGTGTAACTACCTTTTATTGCCTCGTTAAATGAGTTGCTGTATATCTGACAACTTAACGTCTTGAAATACGATTAATGTTTATTGCATTGAGCACTTGTATCCCATTTATGCTCGTCAGACGACTGTCCGTGAAGCACTGAACAAAACTTACGGCATCAAACTTCATTGTATACCCGTATTTCTCAATGCGGCCATTGGGAGTGTTGGCGTTGAAAGAAAGTAATCAACAATATATTCACGTATGGAGATCAGGCAGGCGTCTTAAGGGAAAGCACCCTATCATCCTGGATCAGAAATTTCAACTCGAATGGAGTAGAGCAGTAGGCTTTTGCATGGCGGGTAATTCATATGTGGAGAAGAGGTGTTTACATTATACAAAGAATTCGTCAGAGTGAGGTCCAGTGGCCAAAGCACGTACGAAAAAGAAGCTTAATTTCTGTGTTTCTGCTTCTACCTCTTTTTTTGCTCGTGTGTTTGATAAACCAAGTGATCATGACACAAAGATTTGACTGGTGGCTTCCCCATGTCGCCCTGAATATAAATAGCGTAAATAAGGCAAGTCAAGCTCTGCGTAATCTTGTATAGCGAATAAAACACATTAAATGAGAACAAACGACCCTGCAGGTTACCACTTTACTCATTCGCAACAATCGGTGTCTCCGTGTTTTGCGTGGCTAATGTTTCCACTTAGCGCTGAAACCTGCTAGCGTTCTGCTTGTTCCAAAGGCTTTCGATGAGGGCTAGTTTATACGGATGGTTAAAAAAGAACAGGAGTAAGAGGGGCGTAATTAAACTATTTTTTGTTATATTGACATACTTGTCGAAAAAAATTACATGGACACTAACAGCAGCGTTTGATTCAGACCCAAAAAGATTTAAAAGAGAAGTGCTCGCTTACAGTATGCTTCCTGGCTAGACGCTTGAGCTACCACCCGGAAAACAAGGTTCTGTTATATTTACATGGTATGTTGCCGGGGTACATGTTTCAACGCTGATGAATGTAAGCTCATTTTAAAACAAATAACTACATGAATGAACATCAAAATAGTTATCCTCAGTACAGCAATATGAATGCTCAAACATCTGACAACAGGACAAGTAAGCACAAAACTGAAATGTTTACATCCAACTCGCGAGTTTGCACGGGAGAACTGCTTCTAAAAGATAAATATTTGCACTGAAAATATTGCGTACTTGCAAATCAGGACTGCGTCGATTGTCACGTTCTAATACCGCAGTAACGTATGCAGATACGAACGCTACGCAACCACGAAAACGCGTTGTTCCAGGGTTGAAATCTCAGACGAGGACGAACACTGTCAACCGGGAAGTTTTCTAGATTATAAATCTTTGCGGATCTATTTATAGCTTCGTGCTTCAAACGGGGAGATGGCAACATTGCTTCGTCAAAAAAAAAAAAAACTTAATGTTACTCACAGTTGCCGTCGTCATGGAGTGGTGTTGTCGACAGGTACGGCGGAATCGGACCCAGGACTTCGGCATCGACGTCGGCGTGCAGGACCACCTTGACGCCTTTTTTCAGGTGTGCGTATATCGCGAGGTTGGGGACATGCACCAACGGCGAGCTCACTTCGGAAACGAGCGTGACCGGCACCACTACGGTGGACCTTGCTCGCGATTTCACTTCGACGTATAGACTTACAGCACTTGTATCGGGGCTCTTCATGTGAAGCGTCCAGTTTCCTGCCTGCGGAAGCTATAGGTTGAAAAATTTTACGATTGAAGTCTTGTATGATAAACGTAAGGACACAGGAATATGGGGGCTGCTATAAAGCAAAGTTATTTTATCGCAATTTCATCCGAATCTCCTGACGGTCCAGTTAGCTAGCTCACGGTACAAACGTATGGCAAGATCTGCAACGGTTTTTGTACAGCCTAATGATACTCCCCTTGTTTTCATGAGGTACCTCTCGTATGGTTTGAAAGCGAACAGAATTGCCTGATTTCACGGGCTGAGAACGTAGCGTGACACCGCAAAATATTTATTACATGCAATGAAAGCCCTTCTGGACAACAGACGCCAGTAACCAATGCGGAAGAGTGTACACCAGGCCCGTACACAGCATACCAGTGGCACATACCCGTGGACGGGTATGTGCCACTGTTATGCGGGTATGTGCCACAGGAGATGGACAATTAGTATCTACCCAAGAACAACGAGAACACACTTATTCTTTAATGCTTGAGCATACTGAAAAACTTGTCCTCGGCAGCGTTGACCTGACGAATGCATAGAAAGAATGCCAGGGTCGCAGCCGGAATCAAACCCGCGCATTCTGCGCGGCAATCCAGTAGAGAGAGAGAGAAGGGGTGAGAATTTATTAGAAGGCAGAGAGGTCGGCCTGAGCTAGTTCGCTCTAGCCTGCTACTCTACACAGGGGATAAGGGAAAGGGGAAGGAAAGAGGGATGAAGGGTGATGATGGAGACAGGAAGAGGTGGTGCGTACGTACAGTAGCCACTTAGTATAGTACCATACAGTCTAGTATCTAGAATTCTACCACAAAGCTACGCCAGGACTCAGAACTACTTTTCGAACAGACCCTAATGCTCGCGAAACGTCAATTGTAGTGGCAGTACTGGCTGTTCAATTTTATAATCATTACATATGTCCTCCTGTAAAACAGCCGTAACGTTGGGTTAACGTCAACTGTAGTTAGGCACCATCCGCTGAAGTCGATTAATGTAGCAGTGAGCAGGGCTACCATCTTCACAAACACAAGCGCTACATATCAGCTTACCGCTTCTGGTGTTGTCAATGCCCGTCCTACCCTTGGCCTCGTTACGCAACTGTGAAAAACTAATTACGTAAAACGCATGCGACTGCTCAGCGTATACGTAAAATCATACATCATTTGTACATATTTTTAACGCAACTTCTCGATGTTTTACTCAATAAATATTACAAAACAATCACGTTCCATGCACATGCTTCACATAACATCGATTCTCAAGGTATGTGGAATCTGCCGAATCTTGCTTTAAAATTTTTCTTATCTTTGAGTACATATTAAACATTACTACATGCATTATGCTTGCATTGCCGGCTTTAAATTATGCTTCCATCTAATATTTTTTGATACCATAAAGACAAAATGTTTCGCAGTTTTCGTGACGCTGCGTTAAAGATAAGGAAGAAGGGCTTGGTTCTCAACAGCTGTAAAGAACTTGCTGATTGGGTGGTCGCTGAAACATTTCAAAAGTTATTTGAGTGCGAACACGGCATTTTAACACTCGCACACACTTTCAAGCATTGCAGAGAGTAGATGTTGAATTCACATTACAAAAGCTTTTTGGAATAGTTTTACGTTACAGCGACAGCGGAGGTAGATAGCCCCTTTTTTACCTTTGGCTCGTCGGGAATAGTGATAGTCGTACTGAGCCACGTTCTGTCGACGCTGCACGCATCGCAGGCAACTCCGTTAGGATCCGAGAGCCACGCATCGACAGCGGTCTTGTCACGATCCATGTGCCGAATGTGCACTGTCGTACTTTTGCCCACCGTGTGGTCCACCAGAAAATTCACATCCGTCGGAAAGGAAAAGTTTCTTTCTTGTATCATTATCTGCGTGCGAACATATACGACATGCCGTCTGCCATTGTGTTTTCAACACTCTCACAAATGTTCACCGTGATTAGGCACTCTGAGTAACGCATGAATAAGTTTCGTCAGAAGGCTCCAAACGCATTCAAAAAGAGTATAAATAGGAGTCAGTTGGTAACAAATTGTACAGGACTCCAGCTATAGCGTGCGATATTCGCGGATTCAGACACGACATCAAGCTTTCTTTTTTTTTTAGTATAGCGACTGGTACGCGCAATAGCCCGAGATGACCACGTCATGTCGTGACAAAATAGACGTTAGAGTATAATATGGCGGCTATTATCTACGCGTTTCCGGCGAAATTGCGTCAATCTGCGCTGAACTGAAGAGGGTGGAGGTGAAAGTACGTGCATTACTTATCACTGATTTGTCATATCACAATTTAGGAAGTACCAGGGATGTAGGCAGAAATTGATTTAGGAGAGGGGTCGCCTCCGTCGTCTGAAGTAGGGGCCGGGAAGGCAGACATGCTCGAGTGACACTTCATGATTTGTGTACCGTGGCGCAAAAAAAAAAAAAACAAAACGAATTGGGAGGTGCCCGCGTTTGGCACATCCCCCGACCGCGAACAAATTACGGACTCCAAATGCTAAAGCACTCTGTTCCCCATATACTAAATAAGTTCAAGCTCACAGAACAGCAATTGCGTCTCCTTTCAAGTAGTGATATATTAAACCTGTTTGTATAAGGAGCTATAAACCCAGAAAAATTACACCCAGTACTTGTAAATGCATGAAGTTTTAAGTGTACCCCTTTCTGTTATAGCGTCTTATATTGGTTGCCTTTTTTCCCAAAAATTGTTTGTTTGTAAACACCCAAGTGTGCATCTATTCTGTACTTCATAAACAACCACTAGAATGTTATTTTCTTTTCTTTTTTCTTTCAATCATACGTGAGCACTGTATGGAGTTTGGTGTGCCATTGTTTCTGTTGCCTTGTACAAATGGGAGGTGGGGCTAGTCAAGCTGCTATAGCGCAGCTTTTTTCCTACTTTCCATGCCACAATTGTTTCTTGTTTGTGTAAATCACGGTGTATCGTTGTGGTGAAATAAATTTCAACTTTCAACTTTCAACTTTCAACTTTTTATGTGCCACTTGTGAGTACTGCACATGAAGGGATTGGAGACACCCGAATACCAAGCGCAGACCAACTGCCTGTTCACATAGGTATTACCACAGATTCAAGAATTAATAAAATAACGAACAGCATACTTATCATGCGCGTGACAAAACTCAAGTTTCTTGCATTTCTTTTGAAGACCGATTAAATGACAATTTACAGACGCATTCGCAGGCACATGACTGTGTCGTCATGTATGTATCCGTGATTAAGGGTGCACATTGGTACTAGTCACATGTATATATGTATGACAAAACTTGCTTTCGTTCAGTGTTACGGTGTCTCAGCCCGTCCAAGTAAGTTACAAAGACTAGCAGAAGGAACAGAGGCAGTGCCTCAGACAGGCTCGCCGAAGTTTCGATAGTGGAACCCACCTTTGTGAAAGATGTGTTCTCCTACTTAAACGCCGGCCAACATGTATCGGCCACTTTTTTTTATTTTGGTCTTCCAAGTACATTACAGCGTTATTATCCAACATCACGAATGCACACGTTCTGAGCCGGCTATAGGACTCGAATCTTGGCGCGTAAAATATAAAAACGACATCTTGTCAATTAAGGAGGTAGTTTTTAAAGGCTTATTGATAAACAACTCCCGTCAACAATGTCTTGTTTGGAAATTATTATAAGCAATGAACAAATAAAATGAACGTTTGTCAGGGGCGTATGAAGTAATGTTTTTCCTGGGAGCGGGAGAGGGTGGCGCCTTTAAAAGTGGTCATTTTTCGCTCTGTACGCTATAAATAAAAAAAAGGGGGGGGGGTGGGGGTGCATGGGCCTAGTGTGCCACTTCTTGGATAAGCCACTGTTATTTGTGGTTCAGCGGCCACTGCGAGCGCTGCTGTATTTTATTATGAAGCTTTCGGTGGCGGTGCACAAGTCAAATACGTAAACGCAGAACTATTACTGAACCAATGAATTCACCGCGTACCGTAATGCTGGACAAGCTATTTTGCAAAATATATAACCATTTTTAAAGAAGAACACCCATCTATATGTCAATACTCTCGCACGAGTGTCACGGTACGGATGTTTCTCCGAGAAAGAGATAACGCGTTCATTGAAAGGAATGAAAAATTCGTGAACAGCGAGTGTGCTGGCTCCAGCGTATTCTAAGTTAAAAATTTCTTGAATCACAAGCTTCCATCTTTCCCTGACTCTTGCACAGAGAGTGACGCATGCGGCAAGTCAGGATCCACAACAGAAAAAAAAAATAATACCATGTTTCTTTTTTCTCAAAGCGTACTATCAGCGTAAAATGAAACCCGAACAGCGGCGAGCCTTGGCGATGGTATACAGTACAAGCCGTCCACTTATCGCTACGAACAGGCACGCATATATGCGCAATGCTGCCGAACGGGATGCGCACGCCTGTAAATGGTAATACCTGGACTGCACGCACTACACTTTCGAAAAGGCTTGCAGCTGTTTGGGCTTTATTTAACGCTGATAGTACCTTCAGGAGATATTTTTCAAACAAGTGTGTCTTGGCCAAACTACCAATAAGAAAGATAAAGTAATACTATTTTCTGGCACTCCTAATATGTCTGTGAGCTGACAATTAGGCGTGGAATAGACAGGATTTGCTGCCTATTTCACGCGTAAATTATTAGGCAGCATTTTGCTGCCCAATAAACAAAACAAAAGGTTCCCGTAGAGAACTACCCAATATCAAGCAAACGCTGTTTATATGTAGCGATTGGTGAGTCACTATATGGATAAAGCAGCGCACAGAACGCATATTCACGCAAACATAAAAAAAAATTCCGCCATATCCACGAAGTGAATGATGATGAGTGGGCGAAGCTCCGGAGGTAAACCTGGTAAACGATGAATCCTCTGTACATTTTGCCCACTCGATTTTATTACATCGCTCCCCCTAGCGTACGTCGCCGCACTAAATCGAACGATTGCCTTCAACCAATGACACGCGCCATATGTGACATCATTCCTATTTTATAAGATCTCGCGTCTTTCATCAACTACAAGTACCGCTTTCTAGTTTATAACATCTTGCATCTTTTCATCATCAGCTACAAGTACCACCATCTAGTAAACACTACAAGAACTAAACGAGAGGTGGCTACATACAGGAGACGGTACCGCCATCTAGTGAACACTGCAAGAACTAAACTAGAGGTGGCTACATACAGGGGACGGTACCGCCATCTGGTGAACACTGCAAGAACTAAACTAGAGGTGGCTACATACAGGCTACAGGGGACGCACAGCCCACGCCCTAAGGAGCTTCGCCCCTAAAACGACGTAAATGGAAGCACACGTGTTTATGAGCACTTAAGCATGATTTTCATGCACCACTTCATATTATCATGATGAAACAAGTGCTAAAAATACATACACTCAGAGAGGACACAGACAAGCGTTTGTCTGTGTCCTCTCTGAGTGTGTGTATTTTTAGCGCTTGTTTTATCATGAACCTTTACCGACAGGCCCAACTGGCAGCCGTCCTTCATATTATGAGGTAAACAGTTTTTTTTTATCAGCGACTGTGACGCACTTACCACCACGCGGTCATCCAGCTCAGCCGTGGTAGCGTCCACCACAGCTGCCTCGATGTCGGCAACGGTGCGTCCCTGAAGGTTGTGGAACGCGTACGCTTTGCCTCCCGTAACACGGGCGATCTCTTCGAGTTGATTGGCACCCGTCGGCTCCAGAGCTATCGTGGTTACCTTCACTTTGGCTTCGGCTAGCTCATGCGCTGCACTGGCGATGGACCAGTCCGTCTGGTACTCACCGTCGCTCATGAGGACAAAGGCGGCGCCTTCTCTGCTGTCGTAAGGCACCACCTGTTCACGTATCAAGACGAAGCGTAGCCATACTGATTTTCTAATTCTTTATCTAATACTGCAAACCATATATGAAGGCTCAAACAGTGCGAGTCCAAAGCAAGAAACGAAGAAATTAAAGCAAATATTAACAAAGATAATACAGTCTGAATCTATCACAATGTGGCTGAAGGCAACAAAAAATATTCCACTCTGTTACAGTGCGAGGATGAAAAATAAAATACAATAAATCTGTTTTTGATTAGCAACGCGAATGCATAAGTATACACGCGAGCTTATGAAAACGAGAGCCCTATTGGATCACGAGCAAGGAAATTTGGATTCTGGCGTAGAGAACAATAATACCTAATGCCGCATGTGGTATATTCTCGCATTTGTCAATTGATAATATTAGTTGGAATAATATCACGGGAAATCGGTGAAATAATGCACCAAGTGCACGCCAAGTGATGCATATATGATGAATCAAATGTGAAGTAAGGTCCACTAAAGGGGAAAATAGTCGAATTAAGGCCGAAATAAACGAATAACTTGGCAGCGAAAACATTTAAAGATGCATGAAGTCTAAATAAACCAAAAATCAAATGGTGAAATGACTGAAAGTGAAGTAAGCATGAAAGAGCTGCTCTGAATTAACATATAATTAAACGTGAGAGCTTTGGCTTTCATCTCTGCTGAACGTAAGCTAAAGAGAATCAGCTTTTGTACCATCGTTTGCAGCTCATGTAATCCATTGTATACACATGTGCTGTAATGTAAAATAAATTAGAGGTGATTCGGCAATTATAGGTGAAAACGTGTTTGCTCACGTAAACTAGTTAAACTTCACTAGAGCTCGGTTGGCACATTTTATACGCGAAGTCAACTCGAAAGTATTATAGGTAAACTGAGCGAATCAAATGAAGCGCGCTCTCATCATCTTCACTTTTCTATTTCATACAGACCAGTACAGGGCGGTGAACGTATTTATAACTTCCGAAGGTATACAAGAGGGCGTCGCTATCGGTTTAATGAGATTAAGCAAGTTTCTGACGAAATATGAACATAATAAGTGCCACTAAACGTGCCCGAGCTAACTTCCACGGTCATTTGCGCGAAAGCTACCAGCACTTGCAATCGTCACGATCAAGACTTCCCCCACTCGGTGTACAACCTACCGTTAGGGCGTCATAGAGGCCACAGCTCGTGCAAGTTCCATCCAGGCAAGTCAGCCTCTGAATCACGTCAATGAAATCTCCACGCGTGGTGTCGTCGACGGGCTTCAGACAAGAGGCAATCCGCGCAGTGCTTTCAAACACGACTATCGCCAACTGTATAGAGTTGTCAGGAACGTGTCGTATGTATCCTTTAGCCGTCTCTTTGAGATAGTCCAGCCGGTGGTGCTTCTGGAAGATCGAGACGAATTGTGAGAGAATTTTCAAGACGTTTGCCGTGGAACACAAATCACGAAGAGTGAAAACTTGCTCACCCACCAACATTTAAGCAATAACGATTCGGGAGCAACGATTCAAGGCCAACATAACACATAACGCGCTCTAGTTATAAGTCAGTGCACGCCACAGAAAAAATGCAAACACGAAGAATCGAAGAATGGCAGGAAAAGTTGTTAGTGACGAATCGTATGTGATTAATTACTTCCAAGCAATACTCGACTGTTTTCTATTTGATTCAGTCTATTACTCGGTAACGATCATTATAGTTCATTTATTTGATCACTTTTATGTAAAGATTAACTTTAGTGATATTGACGTGCTGTGCTGAGGCTGTTTTAGGCCTTTGAGTTTGGAGCGAACTGTATACGCAATAAACCCCCTCTCCGCGATTGCACGAAAACCGTCGCCTACGCACATGAACAAAAGCAAGAGTGACAACTCTGCTTTTGCTGCTTCATTAATGCACTCCAGCTGATGCAGGCCTAGTAATAGGGTATATCATGCGTAATAGGTTTACATATGGGACAGCGCAAATATATTTTCCAGCATGTATTTAAAGGCAGCTTTCAGAGTTGTTGCAAAAGGCCAATGTACACGCGCACACGCAAACAAAACAAACAGACGGCCAAGGCTGTTAACGACGTTAAAAGAATCCAAGTTGGGATGCTTATCTAGCTGTTCTCATATAAGATTTTACGTCTGTCTCAGCGCAACATAGGTTAAAATCTGGCCAAGAGTCTTTGCTTGAGAAAAACATTTCGCAGTACAAGAAAGCTACAAGAAAACATTTATCCGTACAATACGGATGCACAGCCACACATTTTTTATAACCTGAACGCGCTAGCGCCGACCGTCCAATCGATAAGCGGTGTTTAACAGAGCACAGCGGCGAAACGAGCAATAAAATATACGTGCACGCCTGCGGTGAACCGTCCTGTGCAGCTGTCTTCTGCTAGGCTGTTCCGGGCCAGACACCAGGACGTCCACAACAGGCGCTTACATACCCGGCGGTTGACGCTCGCGCGTTCAGGTTAAAAAAGGTCAGCTGTAAGTGATATATGGGAGAACTGCACTAAAGCGCTTAAGTGTATAGCTGTCGCAGTGTGGTGATAGCAATGCGGCAACGTGAATCGGAGTCCAGAGGGTCCAGGATGTGGCGTTCGGGCTTGGCCTGACTGCCCCAACGTAGGAGCGAGCATCCGCGAGTTCAGACGTGCACCTCAGGGCTAAAAATAAAGTTTCGCACCCATTCACCCAGCTCCCAATGACAGAGAGAAAGCACTTACGAACATGCTACCCGACACATCGAGAACCAGCACAACCACTGGTTTCAGGCTGTCGTCTCTGGAGACTACTTCGAATGTTGTCTCAACTGATTTGGCCATGTCGGGGAGTGGTAGCCTGCACCACGGTCAGATAATCCAAGTTAGTGGCGAGAAAATGCTTGCGAAAACGTCGTGAAATCACTGAAATCAGGAGATGTGTCGAATGTCGATACACGGGGTTTCAGGTCCCAAAACCAGCATATGATTGCGCAGAGACGCCGTAGTGGAGGGCTCCGAAAATTTTGACCCTCTGGTGTTCTTTAACGTGCACTGTCATCGCACACTACACGGACCTCTATTATTTCGTCACCACCGAAATGTGACCGCCATGGTTCGGATCGAACCCTGCAACCTTCTAGGCATCAGCCGAGCACCCGAGCCACTGATCTATCGAGGCGGAGAGGGGATGTGTCTATATGGAGTCACCAATAAAAAGATACATAATCCCTTTGCACCTGACGAGCATGCACCTTCCATATAGGGCACACCTTGTCTCACAAGAATATTCTTAAACACGGTGCACGCACCTTCGATGAAGTGCCGAATGCGACGTTTTGTCGAATTTTTTTCTTTCTTTAATGAATGTTTAAGCACCATCCCAGCGGCTGCCCAAATTTTCAATTTTTCTCGCAATAACTCAGCACAGGATGGCGTTATACTCTAAAAATTCTTAATATTGTTATCATTAGAGGCCCGATTTAAGGTAACAAACTGTTTCAAAGAATTTTGTCAATTATGAAATTACATAGTAGATATCGAATGTTCCATGCATCAGTAATATCACACCATAAAAACGTGCGCCAACCGAGTATATAGTCCATTCGCATTGAGGCTGGAAATGATTAAATTGTGTTTAAGCGTACGAACACCCTGAATATATTGTGTTGCTCTGAGAATGATTACGTTCGTTTTACAAAATTCTACTGAAAAATTTGCGCTGACTACGACAGCAGTGCACAACACTTCTGTTTTGTTGGGTGTACCGTCTCATTTGGTGCAATATGAGCATTAATTGCTTTTTTTCTCGATACCACAGCATTGGCGTCTTCAACACCATATCACTCGTGCAGATGCCACGAAAATCTACTTTTCCGTTATTTGTGCGCGTTTACAGAGCAGCTAGATAGTGAGCCAAATCTTTCTCTTTGCACCAGATAATACAACAGATAAGAAGAGCAATGTGATAAATGAAGACGCCAAATAAAACGGAAAAGTTTAAATTGCGCGCAACGCTACAAACTTGGCAGCGTCCTCTGTGGACAGTTAAACACTGCTTGCTCAGTATGAGTAAGTTTTCGATGTCTAGAACACATATGTGCCGACGATCGATCTCAAAATATTTTTAGTGTTGAATCAACAAAAAAAGATCACATAAGAACGAACAATGCAAGAGCGGAGCTCGAAATGTGAAAATATACAAACTTTCTGAAGTCTTCATTGTGCATTATCACTTGCCATGTCGACATGCCATCGCAAAACTTGTTTTGCTTATTCGGCGCAAACGAATTATGCAGGCGGTTTCTCTTGATGTCATCGCAAAAGTAGCTGATCTGTAACCGAACGAAGGAAACAACATTGAAGGATGCCGCACACGCCAGTTGCAAACCGGCGCTCGAAGAAGTTCCAGTATGAATACCCACAATAAAAAAAAAACAAAAGGTGTCAGTGTGCAACTAGTTATACGAAATTATTGTGAAATATTTTCTACAAACAATGAAGAACGAAATAAACTTAGTTTTCACGTATGTGAGCACAAGATAAGAATAAGATGACGCCCATATTTTTTCCCGGTAGTGATGCACACTACAAGGAGCCTGTATCCTTGCTCTTTTCGCAGCGCCATGCACACACGTTTGTTTTTAAATATTGTCCTCATCACTACCACCGGTATTTATTTGTTGTATCCTTCAATCTCCATGCAGTCATTTCACTATGTAAAACTTATTTACAATAAATAGCTTATATTGAACTCATTCCAAACGTGGATTGTCACACTACGCTAAGTCTGTGCTTTCTGGTTAAGGATAATAATAATTTCCGGATTTTACGTGCCAAAACGACAATAAACTTACGAGGCACGCGATATTAGACAGCTGGAGAAATTGGGACAACCTGGGGTTATTTAGCGTGCATTGATGTCGCACATTACAGGGCCTTTTGGAATGGCACTTTCATTAAAATTCTACGACTGGGGATATTAGGTTGTGATGTCATGGCTTTTTACAATTCCCTGCTGAGAAATTCTCGGCAATGTTTTTTTTAATAGCGCAACTATTTCCGGGCCGAGCCTGACAACAGTTAAGTGTTCACATCGCATGTCACGCTCCATTTCCCAGATACGTCCAAAGATGGCGAAACAGTTTTGGTTGTAGACAAAGTGGTAACAGCGCAGCGAATTGGGAAGGGGTGGCTCTAGATTGACTAAGACCTGGTGTAAGTATACCAGGGGCGGGTGTAGCGAGGGTTGCCACACGTTATTTGCCGAGCTTCTATCACACTGTATAGATAACACGATCACAGACACTCATACAAAATCCGAAGATATGATAAAAAGTCACAGAAACTTTCAAGGCAAATAGAAGAGAACCGCAGCTCGGCTGTTTCTGCAGATTTCCCAGTGGATAGGAATTGGGCAACTTATTTACACGATGGGAGCGCGACACACTTACATTGCTCACATATGGCATGAACATGATGGATGATTCCACTGTGTAGTTCATTGGCGAGAAGAATTCAATCAGACAGTCCTTGGTGAACTGACAGTTCTTCCTCATTCCGCACGTTTGGCTCATAGAAGTGTTCACCATGAATTGAATTCTTTCGGAGCAAGAATTCAGCTTTACCTAGAGCATAGAAAAGCGAGAAAGCAACGAAACTGATCGTTAGAATGACCCTTATGTCAAAGTAATTTTTCGCGAGTCAGTGTCACACTTTATGTTGTTATAATCAAGCGTTTGTCAAACCATTGTCTGGCGAGGGAACATAATTGTGCAGTAAACTTACGCTCGCCAAGGTAAAAATAAAAGTAAACAGGCATTGACGTTTCGGGCCCAGTACGGGTCCCTTGATCACAGTGAAGATGTGAGCATGGGAGTGCGACTATTTATATGTCAGGTGGCGCAAAGTGCGGGAGTATATCTCTGGTATATTGCCGTTTGTCCTGTTTATCGTGTGGTTAGCTGACTGAATGTAAGATGACTCTAAAAGAACACGGGCAGATAAGTGTCCTTTCGTTGTCATGATTTCTGCTGCGTCCCAGTCAATACTGTGGCAAGTTTCATAAGGTGTTCTGCCAAGGCTGCGCCACCACTGGAGGATCTGGACTGTGCCGCCCTTTCCCAATTTGTGACACAACCAAGTTTTTTTCTTCTAAGATGTATACATAGACGATTGCTTCTGCATTATTCATCGCCAACACACAACACAGTTACTCCAGCACCTGAACTCTTTCAAGGCGAGCATACAGTTCACGGTGGAAGAAGAAATCGATGGACGAATTCCTTTTTCTGACGTCCTTGTGGAGAGAACCTACAATGGGTTAAAAACAAGCGTGTACAGAAAAGCAACGCACACGGGAAAGTACCCCAGCTTCGACTCAGCAGACCCCATCAGACAAAAGAGATTCGTTGTAGCGGAGCTTCATTCCCGGGCATTCCGTGTCCGCTCCAGCCCTACAAAACGTACGCAAGAACTGCAGAGGGTCTGAAGGGACCTGTAATGAACGGTTACTACTCTATCCAACTTCTCAGGACTCAGGAACGTAATGCAGCTAAGCCCCGCCGTGAAACAGCCAAAGAAAAAGAAAGGGCGAAGCACGCAGCGATTCCTTACGAAGCGGGAACAGGCGAGGCTCTCGCAAGAAATTTTAAAGGCTATGGTGAAAGTAGCCCACGTGCCTACTGGAAAACTCACCACAACAGCTTGTTCGCGTAAAGGATCCTTTGAAGCGCACGCATTTACCGGGAGTTATCCACAGGATGCCGTGCGGGGCATGTGACGCGTCGTACATCGGCACGAGTGGTAATTTTAAACGGCGTTTAAAACAACGCCAAAATGACGTCCCCAAGGGTCACACAACTGCGAATGCCTTGGCGCAACACTACAATGAAACTGGCCACAGTATTGACTGGGACGCAGCAGAAACTTCGCAACGGAAATACATTGGTCTGCCCGTCTTCTTTCAGAATCAATTTACGTTCAGTCGACTGACCGCACGGTAAGCAGAACAAACGGCAATCTACCAGAGATATACACCCGCGCGTTGCGCCACCTGACGTATAAATAGCCGCATGCCCATGCTCGCATCTTCACTGGGATCAAAGGGCCCGTACGGGCCCCTAAACGTCAATGCGTGTTTACTTTCATTTTTACCTTGGCGAGTGTAAGTTTATTGCACAACTTTACATTGTTGAGTTGAACGGATTGCAATAGCAAATGAATTTGATACAGAAAGTGTAGATCAGCGTGGGATGCTTTAGCTCTATACTGGTAGGTCTTTGCCTTGACACCTTATTTGATGTTAGTGGTGAAAACGCACAAATCATACATCTTTCTTTAGACTTTTTCATTTACTTATTTTTGGGGTATTTTAAATACTAAAAAAAAGCTTAAATAAACACTAACATAGGCGTACACAGGGTTCCCAATTAAGGACGGCCAAATGCCTCCCCCCACTCTTTCCTTAGGTGGAGTCCAAAAGAAAACGACCTCCGCAGTGCGTGAAATAAAAATGAAAACGAAGAGATGACATGTCATTCTTGAAGGCCTGTCATTGGTCTCTGGCTCTCAGGTGTAACGATGGGAAGTAAACAGTGGTTGTCACCATTTTCGCCCATAAATAGGCGCAGCTTTAACCCTGTGTTTAAAAATGACTCGATGGGTCCGACTGAGTAAAGGTGTCGGCAAAACTAGCACCCAACTTTGAATACTCAGTGAGGGGGGGGGGGGGAAGGGCGTCTTTGCTATTGACGTCAACTCGTCTGAATCGGTATACACTAAATTTCAGGCTAGTCTCAGGCTTAGAGCGATCGAAAACCCCACTATAACGAAAATCCCCGCCTTCCTACATAGAAGAGTCGAAAATCAGCGCTGTCTCACCTTATCTCCTTGGCAGTAAGTGAGTGGGTGCTCGTCATCGTCTCGACTGCCGTACTCGTCGAACACACCGTACCGATAGTGGGCCCACTCGTGCACAAACACATGCGCTGTCGGCCAAAGAAAATGTTTATGCAAAGATTAACAACTAGAGCGTTTAGTACGTCAATTACATTTAGGCTCTCAGTTAGTCGAAAACAAATAGTACATATATACCACCAGGATCGCCACACTGAGCCGCACAGTATGGGTCACTTTCACTGGAATGTAGCAAGAGTCCTCTCGCCATCAACGATATTAAAAAAAATAAAACATACAATACGCGAGTTGTTTTTGAGACTCCCCCTCAAAACTCATGAAGGTGATTTTTTTCTAACATATATCCTTAAACGGACACAATTTAATTAGATATAATTTTATCTTGTAATCAAAGCGTGATCGGTCCTTTATATGGTTCATTATTTCCACCCCCTAATCACTAACCCTAGTGTAAGGTAGCACACTGAATACCAGTTTCGGGTTAACTCACCTGCCTTTCTCTTCCCTTTCTCTCTCTCTAGCGATTGCATTAACATCCGGTCAGCCTGATCAAGCTGAGAGCAGGAGCCTTAATAATAATTTTAAGTGGGGTGTTGCCCCCCTAAACCAAGGAATGTGGTTATGAGGGACGCCGCAATGGAGGGCTCCGAGAAATTTGACCATCTGATGTTCTTCAACGTGCACCTTAATCTTGGTACATGGGTCTCAAGCATTTCACCTTCGCCGAAGTGCAGCCGCCGCGGACGGGATTCAATCCTGCGACCTTCAGGATGGCAGTCGAGCGCCATATAGCAACTAGATCGCCGTGGCGAGAAAAAGGAGCCTTGTTTACACCTTTGAATACGCACTTCAAAAAAGGGGGAGGGGGGCGCTATGGGTATCAGTTTCTAAACGAATTACGTTAACTATTTTACATCTCGCCAGTAATGCTCATGAAGCGGTGCAATAATTTTAGAGCACATTTTTTTAACGGTGAAGCATTTCAACTAGCTATGGTGTTGATGTTTCGTTTAGCTAGTGAGATGACGGTGTATAACACCTGGGTATGACGCCAATAAATCAGAATTCAAAGACAAATTTTAAATACCATGTCGACTTGCCTGAGCTCTCACTCTTGGCCATGGTGGGTGGACTCCATTCGTCGAGAAATTGCGACGACAGCTGGATGAATTCACCCCGATGACCACACAGTTTCACCTGCTTCGTGAAGAGGCGGTTCTCGCAGAGTCTCGAACAATTACGTACGCGCACGTCACCTCTGCCAAAAGCGGTCCGAGATACCCTCCGTGCTTTCATGTCTTCCGTCCACGTGTCAGGAATGTCGATGATCACGTGCTTGAAGTACACGCGCCCACTGGTGGCTCGGTGTAGGAACGCGGAGGACGATCGAAACAGAGCCTGTGTAGAGCGTCACACCACGATAAAGCGTAGTAAGTAATGCACCTGGAACTCTCCATAACGTCCCGAGTAAAGTGATACCGTTAGCCAAGAAGCTATGCAAAAAACAACAACAAAATTCTGTGAAACAACACTGCAGTTTTCAAGGCATTCGTTAGAGCTACGCCACATGCTGATCTCTATCGTCTTTGATAACTTACACGCTTGAAAGGTTTCGAGTTCATGTTCCAGTATACTTTGGAAGTGATTGGTATGTATGATATGTACAGGTGCTCCAAAGCGTAGAACGGAGCGCGCGAACTGTGGTCAAGTTACGAAAAATTGAAAGTCAGCGTGCTCCCTTAGAGAAATGGCTGTGTATTTTTTTTATACGAAAACGTGCCAGTAGTTAGTGCCATCATTTCCACGTAAAACTGAAGAACCAGTGCTGTGATGGAGCACGCTGGCATAATCTTTTGCGTAGCTTAGCCACAGCTCGCAAGCTCTGTTTTCCTTTTGCAGCACCTGTACCTTCGAGGTGCGTTATCAAATACTTTTGAAGATCACAAGTATTTAGTACGTCGTAGGTTTGAGTGGTAAATCCTGTGTGTACCCAGTTTGAATCCTGTATGTATTCAATATTTACCGTATATATTGTCCAAAACCTTCCAAAGAGAATGACGTTAAGTTAAGCAGTCGAGATGTATAACATCTGTCTTACAATAACAGTAGTGGCATAAATATCTATCCTTATTTACATAGCTTATTTAACTGTGGACATAGTCAGGCTGACGATGATGACGATAAAACTTATAGATATCAATCTGAAGGATAATTACGTATTAAACTAAGTAATGTCCTCGCTATACCTACGAATTAACGCAGGACCTTATTACGGGTGCGTATAGGAGAGCGCACTCTGTAGCGAGCAAACACTCTTGGACAGGTTCCGCTTGAATTGCTAGATATAAATAGGAAATCAGGCAATGTTCGACCAGTTTCCCGGATATACCCAGCATTAATCTAGAATTCGCACAAGAGTGTATTATTAACTGTATACTTCCCAAGCAAAGCGCAGAAAACAAAGACAGGATAAGCCTGCGAAACGCAGTACCATAAGTTACTTGCCTGAATGTTTCCGATAATGCTCCCATCGTATGATACACTTTCGTCGATGGTGACGAGAAGATTCGTGTAGCCGCCGTCCGAGGTGTCAATGTCCAGCGAGGTCACTGTCCTCAAGACACAGAGGAGTTGTACGACTGCTGCTAACGAGCAAAACATGACTGCACGATAACGTTGTACGACCTGACATAGGATATCGCCGATAAAAAAAAGGCCACCGGTGATCAAAGTGAACTAAGGTAAGTGGGACTAAAGCCTTCAGACACGAGCTGCAGAGTGGAGGGACTCGAAGTGACGCAGGTCGCGTTAGTGTTGCGTGTTCAACGAGGTTTCCACACAATGCTTCCCACATTTTTTTTTATTAGTTGCACTCGACTTCCGTCGTTTACTTTTGGAGCCGCGGCCGGATGCCCATGCGGATAAACCAATGCACGTGGTGGTTACGACTCCATTGCTAGCTATTATTTATTCCTTTATTTAAAATATTTTACAGACGCCTCGAGGATTCGCATAAGGGGAGTAAATAAAGCAAAGAGTTCAAGCATGTGTAATAACTAGCACTAAAAAAAATTAAAAAGTTTAGAAACGAGAACACGAAAAGAAATATTACAGTAACATTTACTGAAACATGAAGCAACGTTGTGTTACAACATGTACAACAAAAAGAAACGCAAAAAAACACCGAAATACACTCTTCTGACCCCGACAGCTCATAAACAATACAGATTGACATAGCAACTTATGAAAATGTAGTTACAATAAAAACTGGGGTCAGCTTCAAGGTGACAAGATCATGGAGTTTGTGATGTACTAACCTGACGGAAATCCGCTGCTGCAACCAATCAGCCACCATGGGAATGGATTCGTCTAATATTCGTGCTTGCGGCTTCAAACGCACATGTGGCTTTGTTTATCCTGGTGTTTTGGATTCTTTTTTTATGATACAAGAACGAACCATTGCGAGCTTTAAGGGTCCGTTTGAATTGGTGAGCCTAGAAACGTCAAGGGGGCTGAGTGAAACTCCTGAACTTCTTGCGGAACATTGTCTCGCAACAAAGCGACTGTAGGGCACACGGAGCAAAACAGAGCCGAAAGAATGAAGCTTAGAAAAATCCATGCACTACCCATCGCTCCCATGCTCGTTGACAAGGAACGAATTGCAACACCCTTGCACAGTAGCACCAGATTTGGCTCTTGCGTATTATTCGAAAATTGGAAGCTCTATAGTGGGAAAACAAACCGAATTACCTTTATAAATGGTTCTTAGTTGCCAAGACAACTTATTCGTGAATATTATTATGAATACACTTTTTGTTACTGCGTGTACTTTGAAAATATTTGCGAGCATTTTTTTCTTTCACTGACGAACATTGTTTACTGCCTTCGAAGCTGTCCTTTGGGTGATCGGTGCCTTACGCTAAAATGAAATAGCACGGCCTCGCTGATGTTGGGAAGTGAAAGTGATGACGCCTGATGCTGCCGCCAACTCTGAGGCCCTCGATTACGAACGATGTCGTGGACAAGGTGATTGCACCAATAGGTAAATACTCTGTTAAATATACATTGCTCACCACTCATGGTGCGCGACTGAATAATGATGGTTGTGCTTCACATCGCAAAACGACATAATTTAGAAAGAAACCGTAACGGAGGAGTAAAGAAAAAGAATTCGACCGCCTGGCGTTCTTCATCGCACACCTCGATTTATGCACACGGACCTCCAGTGTTGTGCCAACACTAAAATGTATCCGAGCTTCGAACCCGCGACCTTCGGTGCGCACGGATACGACTGGGAGGCACAGACGCGGGTGGCTATAAGAAACGCGCCGCTATAAAACTTCCTATTTGAGGCAGCAGGGCGGCGATGAACGAGTGACGGCGAAGTAGTGACGAGAAAGACGAAATCGTTTTGTGTCAGGTGCCCCCTTGCGTTGATAATCTTCCGTGAACAGTGGCTTCACTGTGCACCAAATCTTTAGTGCATGCAAGGCTGTAATCTTCTGAGGCAGCAACGAGCGTACAACACCGAAAGACGGTAGAGTCTAATAGCACGTCAACAGTTGGTGTTCACATGCCGTGAGTGCAAACGTCACGTTGCAGCTCATTAGCAGAGCCGCACGTCGCTGTCGACCATGGCGACCCTGAAAGCATTGATGATGGACAAGTGGAAACCACTCCTCCCCCAATCCCGATGATACGGACCAACCACACACACTGACAGAATAGCGGACATTCATGCGAAAACCTCGGTCTGCATCCTCGTCTTTTCTTGCACTGTAAGGGGATCAAAAGTGCACTTTCATCCACTCGCCCAAATCCGATCGAGGTGGGTGCACGACCCAGTCGCGTTCCGGAGGACCGAAATAAAGTCATTTTCCTTCGTTCCTTCAGTAACCTAAACATTTGTCACGTATTACCTCAGCAACTGCTACACTGTTCAATGGATGTCCCTGAATAAACGACGGTGCTATGCGACCGGATCAGTAGCCAGGATAGACGGTGACAAGGGAAGCAAGACCGCAGCTGCGGTGTTGTTGCAGTCGCTGTTACTGCGTCACTGTTTAGTCTACAGCACGTGATGCCATTGTCCGATGACCGAAATACAACATAAATAAAGAGAAAAAAAATGCGTTCTGCAGCTCCAGTTGCGTTCGGAGAAGCATGTTTTGATACACCTTACACATGGGCACCCGTTGACGTGCCGTAAACAAAGCGCTGTCCACAGTGTCTAGGTGTTCTCTAGTAGAGAGGGTGCACGAGAGGTTAAGGGCACAGGGTGCAAGTAAAATTTAATTAGAAGTATAAGAGTCTGGCTACGGTTTCAAACCCAGATACCATGCATGCTGCAATGCTTAGAACGTGACTCTAAATAAGGGATGCTGTAGAGTAGAGGTGCATTTTAATTTGTTATTTGCCCTGAGTAGCCCTTAACAACCACGCTTGTAAGGATAACAGGAAGATAACAACGTCTTGAACTTTAAAGCGCTTTGCGGCTGTTTGCGCGTTATACTATGATGGCGTTGATCGTAGCGGGCTTCAAAGACGCATTAGGAGGAGCGAAATGACTACGGCAAAAATATCCCTAAAATGTGATCGTTGAATGTGCAGTATGAATATGCATTGAATGAGTGCTAGAGAACGATCGTAATTACCTTGGCCGTACGATCTCTTCTTCTTCATTCACACAGTGTATGGGCAGCTGACAGTGAGCAAGGCAGTCGTTTTTTTCGGGAGCTAGGCCCACCATTGTTGTTCAATTTCAAAACGTGCATTTTCGACAGTAGCCTTTGCAGCTTGCAATGTTCGAGGTCGCGGGTGCCATTTTCGGGCGCTCGCATACGGGTGAAAAAACACCCGTGTAGTTGGATGTAGGCGCGAATGAAAAAAGCTACGGGTTGTTGGAAATAGCCCGGAATCCCCCACCACGTGGCGTGAGTCATATTGTGGTTTCGAAGGGTAGAAGTTCTGCAATAGTTTTTTTTTTTGGTGTGTGTTATGCTCTCGCCTTGTTTCTTCGACTGCCATAACCGAATAAGTTAAAACTATTCATGCCACCTATACAAAACGAAATGCGCTAACAATTCATGTTAGTATAATATTTTTCATTCTATTCTAAGCATAAGCAAAATATAAATGTGCAGAAGCATTTTTTTACTTCTGATATGTGATACATTTAGCATGTTAATTAGTACATTGTAAATAAAGCAGCCTCAGTTGCGAGATATTTAAGGGGCTACTTCATTCTCTTACTGCGATCGTTAAAACGCGGCTGTAATTTAGTCGTGTACACCCATACTCTAACATGAATGCGTTTGTTGAGATCCACACGCATGTCAGCTTGGAAATAAACTAGAAAAAGAAAAGTGAGAATATGACAATTACATTTGTTTTTGGTAACAGGAACCGGCACCTTAGCATCACAGAAAGTAAACAAAATTAAAGAGCAGGAATTTAAGAGTCGTAGAAGGCATATCGGGTTGAAGTTTTTAGAGATCTATGATAAAGTAGGCGTAAATCTCAAATGGAATAAAAAGGCATCATATACCTTATCAAAGCAACCGGACCGCTTCTTGAACGTGAGTGAATATGCTTGGTAAATGACGCCGTGAATAATAATAATAATAATAATAATAATAATAATAATAATAATAATAATAATAATAATAATAATAATAATAATAATAATAATAATAATAATAATAATAATAATAATAATAATAATAATAATAATAATAATAATAATAAATTGTTTATTATTATTATTATTATTATTATTATTATTATTATTATTATTATTATTATTATTATTATTATTATTATTATTATTCGAAGAAGTGTTCGGTATTAAAACAGCTTGCCAGCGAGCGTTGTATTATATGACATAAATAATCAAATGATACGCTTTTTGAAGCATCGCAAATAGTATACTTTAACGTGCGCAATGTAATGCCCTCTGGGACAGTGCAGGTCACCAGAAAATAAAAGCCATCAAGTGGACATTTCTCTGAAAAATACTTCAGACGCATGGAAGCCGAAATATATACACGCGGATCATGCAGCGGGTGCTCTTAACCGCAAATGTCTTCCCGTCGATGTTCAAGCAACCCATGTAGCAGCCCTACTTAAAGGGTCCCTGCAACTCTTTTTGTGCGTGGGCAGAAATGCTGTCGAACGGTAGTAGAGACACGCGAGTCAAATATTATGCTACAGCTCGCGGCCTGTAATTTGCACTAAATTTTCAGCTAAATATCGCTCTCTTTCGTGCAATGAGGTAGGATACCCAAAATCGTTACGTAAAAACCAATGCATCCGCAATTGGCTGATTTGAGCATGGCGCGCTCGTTGGTTACCGGGTTCGCCGCGGGAGTACGCTACTTATCCACTCGTGCGCGCGCTAAGGCACTGAAAGATGTGTATTCAAAGAAAAAAAAAGAGAAAAGTGCGTATACGGTAATGAGGCGCGCGTGTCGTTTTTTTTTTTTTTTCGGTGCCGTTCGTCCCTGCTCAGTTTCCAGCGATTACATCGGGACGAGGAAAGAGAATGCGATTGCAGCGTGAAAAAAAACCCAACTCCGCGTGTTCTGAATGAATTCTAAAGGTTTTTGCGGTGGTGCATTCGTGAGGCAATAAGTTTCTCAGGGAATCTTTTAAATGCCTGTTTGAAAAAGTGCTCCGGGGCCCATTTAAATACTACAGGATTTTTTGAGTATAGAGCTGCGCACGAAAATTGTGAGAGGTTGACAAAAAGTGGGCGCACTCGAGAGTCGCAACTAAAATTTAAAGGGGTTACGATACCTAAATTCACTCCATTTAACTTGGTTTACTTTCTGCCAAGTTGAGAAGCCAGTTAATATTACCAAAGAATCCTTTAATGAAAAACCAACCAGCCTGCATAGAAACCCCTGTTTAGTATCTAATTAAATGTTTAGGAAGACTTATTCTCGCAGTAACTTTTTTCATTTTCTTCACATTTAAGCACATGAAAATAAAAGAATCAAGCTGTGATGGGGGCTCATAAGCGCTGGTTTTCAGCAGTGTTGTTCTTTCCGCTGGCCCATGTACTGTTGACCAGCGCGGCCACTGCAGTCGCCGACGGGGCCACAGCGGCAGTCCGTGCCATGGCGAGTTGCTCGAGCGTCCAGTTGTTGAAGTCGCGCATGACGCGGTCCCGCTGACCAATCACCTTGACCGTGCTGAAGACCAACGTCGTCAACACGGCAGCGATGCAGCCTAGCAGGGCCAACACGCACATCATGGTGCACAAGCGCGAACAAGGCGTGTCGACAACGTTAGGCTGAAATCACGAATCAAACATTTAAATACATTTTTTTCCAACGGACACATGTTTACCAAAAACATTACATCATCTCTCCCTAAAGGGAACTATGAGTTGCATGCAAAGCAGCGCATGGGTCGACGTAAGGTTCCGCTCACCACGGGCACCTTTCCCGATGAGAACGCCTCCTTGCAAGAGGAGCACAACACGAATTCACTGTAGTTTGTCGTTTTTACTCGTCCCGAATTCTTGTTGGAGCACGCCACACGGGTTCATCGCGAGTCTGCAGAATCTCGTTCTTTGAAGCCATCACATGATTACTGAGAGAGTGCAAGGGGAGGGACTACAGTCACTTACACAGCCACTTCCGCAGGCCCGAACGCGCTAGCATTTTCTAGAGGAGATTGAGAGAAGGAGTGAAGCGAAGAAGAGGTGACCGAGGGGGGTGGGAAGCGCATGCACTGCAGGGGTGTGGATGACACGGAAAAAAAGAGAGGAGCAGCTTAGGAGAAACTAGAGGGAGAGGCCACGAGCATGCGCAGTAAGGGTGGTCACGCCGCACACCGGATTGAACTCCGCGACAAGCTGCTTCACATAAAAATATTTCTGATAGTTTATTAACGGACGTTGCAGCCCGTGGACCAGCCTTCGCTTTACGAAAGCATGTCCACCGGTCGCAACGTTGGTTCGTAACCTGTCTTTTTTTGTTTCTTGACCCTCTACTTCGGCATCTCACAATCATCATGAGGTTTTGAAGAGTAAACTCCGCATTTTATACTAATATCTTCATTGCATACAATGTGCGGCCAACTCTTGTGCCATACGCATCACCTGTCTCCAGCTGCCACCCCGCAATTTCATGCCCCTTCGTTGGCTGACAACGCTTTTTTATGTTAACTCGTGACGAGCGTTTCCTGTTTCGCACGTGCAAGTACGATCAGGTTGCTAGCAGTGCCCTGTATTTTAAAGGAGAAGCTCCTTAGGGCATAGACAAGTCCCGCGTTGTAGTAGCCCTCGCTAGTACTCAGAGAGCTCGCTAGATGGCGCTGCGGCGCTCACACCGCTGGTACTCGAAATGCTAACTAGATAGTGCTGCGGCGCTCTCTTTACTCGGATGCGTGCTCTGTTGTGAGAGGAGACCGCGTTCACATTTTTTAAAAAGCGTTTTCTTTTGGCACGCTTCCTCTTTCAGTGGCAGTTGGTGCGCTTAAAGTATGAGCGATGAAAACAAGACGGTGGAGCAGAGCGCTCGGAAAACGGCTGCAGCGCGTGCTCGCCATCCTTAAATGATTATCGACTGGTCGAGATATACAGAGGATTCACAGTGTAGCGATATACCCCCGGAGTTTCGCCCACTCATCATCATTCACTCCAAGGATATGCTGTGTGAAAAATGCATTAGTTGGAATTTGGAACCTGTTTCATTTTCCTGTTGTAGACGTTACGTTAAAAATCTCATAGTTATTAAATACCAGGTAGCCCGAACTAACACTTTTGTGCAACTTGCATCGTGGACTATGAAAAAAGAACGATGCATTAGCCGTTTTTCGGATTCTGGCACGAGTTCTTTGTGTGCGCACAGAAAACTAAATGTGGCGTAACGCTCCATTGCTGTTAACAAAGCAGGGCACAAAGCGTAGACACGTGATGTTCTCTTAACGTTCACACAGAACTAAGGAGACAGTCGTTATCACATTATGCTAATTTCATGATAACTCCTGCGACACGCAGTCCACCGCGGTGGCGCAGTGGGTTTGATGCTCGTCTGCTGTCCCGAAAAACACTTGTTCGATATCGACTTCTACACTCACATTTCGGTGGATGCGAAATGCAGAAAATTCATGTTTTGCGTGACGTAAGTACACGTTTAAGAAACTAAGGTGACTGAAATTATCGGGAGCCCTTCAAAATGACCTGGCTTATATTCATATCGTCGTTTGGCTTGTAACACCTAAAAATTATTATAATTATCAGTACTTTTGCGGCTGGGAGTGAAACACGCGATATAAATAGTTGTCCGGAGCTTAACGTCACTATACCATGGCAGATTGTGGTTATAGGGAATCACAATGACGTCGCTCATTTTCTTGTCGTTCTTAAGGCTTGTAACACCTAAATATTATTATAATTATCAGTACTTTTGCGGCTAGGAATGAAACCCACGATCTAAATAGTTGTCAGGAGCCTGACGTCGCAACACCATGGCAGGTGGTGGTTTTACGACGCCAAATACCACAACAGCTGCCCACAATGTGTTAGCATATCGATGATGTGGCATCATGACAATGTTTTGCTAACGAAGAAGTAAAAAAAAAAGAGAGGACTTCTCGTTTCGCTATGTTACAGTCACCAGCAGTCGTGCATTACTTTTTGCGTACATCCAGATTCCAGATTTGGCCCGTGATGACGACTGGGTGCGTGGGACACGGCGATGTCGATCCAGCGAGCGGCTGCAGCGGCGACGCGTCACCAGGATGATCCGCGACCAGCTTCTTCGGCGATTCGCCGGTGAGGAGCTGGTGTCGTCGACACCGCTTTAGCCGCACAGACCGCTTCTTTCGACGTGTGCTGCGTCGTGAAGATGCCTCCTTGGCTTTCTCCAATGCATCCCTAGCTTCGTCTTCCTGCATATGCATAATCAGTTTGCGATGATGAAACATAACCGAGTGCATATTGCAGCGAAGCTCTCGTGCCGAATATGTGAAGTGGAAATCAATCACTGCGAACGTATTGGAAAATTAGCTAAAAGAACGATCCAAGCAGTGAAGGATGGAAACTTTGGCATGTTGATAGCGCACACTGAACGTAAGAACAGTGCAACGAACAGTAACGATATTATCTGAAGTTTTACGTCCCATAACTGCCATATGACTACGAGGCACACTGTAGTGGAGGGCTCTGAAAATTTGGTGTTCTTTTGCCCAGTTTCATGCCCGTTTCGATGTTAGCGCTGTTGCTTTCAGTGGCACACACATTAGCCAGATATTATCCAACTTTACAACATCCACAGTGTCATTATAGAAGCGAGTTACTCTGTACAGCTTGATGATAAATAGGCTTCGATAACGTAAGGGCGAGACTTGGCCAAAGAGCACCGAAACGACTCCTTGATTTCCATAGGATATTAAAATATTCGTGGTAGAAATAACGTTGTATAATGGTCGAATAACCAATGGCAAAGCAGTGCGTACAAATACTCATATCAAATAAAACTACGGCAATGATCGATGGAGTGTGCTATGTTCAGACGTACTGGTTTCGAAGAGGATGACAGACTAAATTATATCTGTAAGAGTAGCACAAGTCAAATCAAAGCAATAGCTTCCACAAAAGGGTGGAGAGGCATGTGTTATACAAACGCCCAACTCGTAACAGTGGCTGCAAACACGGGCCATGTGTATACGAGCCGATAAGTCGCAAGGAACGCATGTCACTGATAAAACACAGAAGAGAATGTGTTCAAGAGAGGTTTATACCAAGAAAAATTGCTGGCTGCAATCTCATGTGCAGCTGATATGCCATTGAAAAATACTATTTTTCTTCGAGTATCCACGTGCCGACACTGCAGGAGAAATTGGAGAACGGTCAGCTTTTCGCCGCAGCTATTACATACAGCATTGTGTTCTTTTGCACACAAACGTCAGGTAGAACAAGTCTAACACAGAAAACATATTCACGGCACAACGGGAGGATACCTTGATAAATACGAATACAGTCTGCCAGATGTGCCTTTCGGTCCGGACGGCGAGAGAATGCATCAGCGAATACGTTGAGGACGAACAAACATCACAGCCTCAACGAAGTCTCCTCTTTAAAAATAGTTGGAAATAGTTTTCCAAGCCTCCAGAGAAACTAACTAGTTGGTAGGTATTCATGTTAGAAATACAGGGCATGCAATCACGGCGATCCGATCTGAGTCAAGACATATTCCAAACGCCGACTAACAAGTGAAAAGGAGCACAGGGACGGAAAAGAAGGAATGCACAAAAATGCATCTGCTCATGCGCAGTGAAGGGGCGCACCGTAACGATATGCCTATCCATCCGGCACATACGGTGGTTTACGTGGGAGGTAACTATTCAGACACTTGATTTCTTGTTTGTGCAAGTTAATCAGCGGTTGGCTCACGCACACGCTGCCACAATTGTGTCGAGGCCTTGACCATTGGATGCGTTTCTTTACTTCTGTGCCTGTACAAAACTGTGCAGTGAAATGATTTCGGCGTACATTGACACTATGGACAATTTAAAGATAGATTCGATGGTGAGCCTCCGGTTAGCCAGTTTTTTTATGTTCCATTCTTCTTGGGTTAACGCAGCGACACATAAAAGCGGCCGCAGCTTTGCGGAGCCTTATACGTCATTGCTGTACGGCAGTCAGGAAACGTTTTGGTCTGTTTTACGAAAGAAATGTCAGTCCACTACCGGTCCATTACCGGCTCATTCTTTCTCTGCACGGTGTCTTATATTTTACCTAGCTTACTGGTAGTCCCAAAAACAACATAAACGCTGTATTCATTTAGCCTGCATTGGCGCAGTGAATGTAAGTAATACATATGACACGTTTTCTTTTTTTATTGGTTTTTGCAACAAAGCCCGGACTTAAAAATACGAGCTTCAAACATTCAGCAACAGTGACCACTGCAACATTAGGATAGCCTCTATATCAGGCCGAACCTGTGCGTAAAAGTACTCACTCATTTTACGTTCTCTCCAGGCCCTAGTCGGGGGTCGGGAAGGAAACTAACCCCCCCCCCCCCCATTCAGATGAAGGTAGCGTGTTTTGCCGAGGACGAATATTAGAAATAGGTTTTTAAAAACGTTCAGCAAGTTTCGCTCTCCCCCCCCCCCCCCCTCCAACCTCCGAAAAACTGGATAGCTCACCCCCCTCCTATATTCAGATGAAGGGAAGGGGGTTACGGAGATCAAATAATAAAATTCAGGGCCTTCCGAAAAGCTCCCCTCCCCCCCCCCCCTCAAAAAATGTTTGGCTGTGGGTCTGGCTTATGAGCCTTAATTGGAGAAGGCTTAATGCGTTTGCGGCGTCTTGACCTCTTTCTTGTGTCCGTGTTCGGACACCCAGCATCTTTAGCACAAATTCGCAATTTTCCCGGTCTTTTTATCCGAAGAACAATTGGCACTTGTACGAACTACAAGCAGAGCATGCTTCTTTGCATACTTGCTCTTAAAGCCTAATGTTCCTACTAGTACCTGCGCAATAGGGTAATGGTGGAGTTGCGAAATTAACAGTTAAATCAATGAAGTGATCATAAATAGGTATTGTACCTGTAGTTGGGACACCAAAGCTTCAGTTCCCGCGTTCGTAACTTCAGCACTCCGTGAGGTCATTGGATTAGGCGTCCCTGACGCCACCGACGACTTGGCGCCACTCTGACGGCGACGCGACTTGTCGGGTTTGTTTTTCAAGCTGCGGTGGCGACGCTGGCGTTCCTTAAGCTCGTCAGCCACTTGCAACGTCTTGAGGGCATCTTCTAGCTGAGATATAATGGAAACTTGTAGCAATTCATGAAATGTTGTACATAACACAAAAAATAGTAACCAAGAAAACGATGTATTTTCAGGATTCATGATGGTAAACTGCAGAGTGCATGTCTAAGGTACGGGACAAAGAAGAGCGTAGATGACACAGGATAAGCGCTAACAGTGCCTGCCGGTTACTCTGTGCGTTCTTCGATGTATCGTAGAAAATTTGCGCTTTGCATTTTATCACCATTGAACCAACTAGCCAAGCAGCTACTTCTCTTTAGATGCATTTCTTAGGATTCATATGCGTCAAGACCGCACCGAAGACGACCGCAACACGACATGAATGACGTTGGTCGAACGCTCTCACATAACAAAGGCTTATCAAACCAACAAATAGAAACTACAGCATGTGCGCACGGCTCATGGGGACATTCGAATGAGTATCGAACCGGTTGCATCCCGCAATCAAAAAGGCGGTATGGTTACCATGGAAAAGCCCCGTTGTGTGTGTCGAACCACGTGCTTTTCACGAGAACGCTCGTATACGCCTGTTCTCTTTCACTTGCCGTCGTCACGAAGTGACAGTGGCAAGCAAAAGTAACACTCAACTATTTCCTCTCTCTCTCTCTCTCTCACACACACACACACACACGCACGCACACACACACACACACACACACACACACACACACACACACACACACACACACACACACACACACACGCACGCACGCACACACACACGCACACACACACACACGCGCGCGCGCGCGCGCGCGCTGCAGTTGAATAATTTAGTGAAAAATGGCGGTGCTAGCACATCGTATCCCTAAATACACTTGTTTCGAGTTGCTTTCAGCTACAAAATCCCTTTACGTCAGCGTGTCTTCTTAAGGTATTACCGTTCATTATTACTTTCACTGCCGATTGACAAGTGCGTCAAGTAAATTCATAGCGTGCCATGCATGACATAATCGCGAACGGAATCTCAACCTATACCTTTTCAGCTAGCACACCGCTGAGGGCTTCCTTCACGGCAGTGTCGCCTTGTTCGCCGGGCAGGGGGAGCATTCTTGTGGAAAGAGTCTGCGGCATGCGACAGGAGTGCGTTCTCCGCTGGTCGGGATGGACCGCAGAACCGGAGGAGGACGCCTCCCGCTTTTCGGGCTCCTCGGCAAACGTCGCAAGCGAGATACTTTCTGACGCCATCGGCTTTTGGTGAACCTTGTTCTCGGTCACTTATTAACTGTGGCGCATACCCACTGGCGGGGATCGGCCAAGAATTGAATGGTTTTACAAAGTAGTATCGAGTTTTAGAACAATGGAGGTTTTATAATTGAATGATTACACAGTACAAGGGAAGTTATGGGGTTTGATCTAATTTTATAATGTAACTCAAACGTCAACAACACCAACGGCCTCTCCTTCTTGGCCTCATACGCTGTCACACTCAGAACAGAGGTGGTGTCTTGGACATTATCAAATTCCATCATTAGTGAATTATGATTCGCTCAAAAGCCCGCCACGAGCTCCCTGATTGGCTTAACGCACCGTTATTACGAAATGAGACAAGACAGCGTAATCGGTGCGTGCGTGTCCGGAATCGCAGCCCAAAAGATCCGGCGAGTATTGGGTGAGTTATTTTATAAGGCTTTAAGTGTAGCAGTACTAAATGCTATACATAGGTAGTACTTTAATTTTATCTGTGAAGT
This sequence comes from Rhipicephalus microplus, assembly GCF_043290135.1. Classification (NCBI taxonomy): domain Eukaryota; kingdom Metazoa; phylum Arthropoda; class Arachnida; order Ixodida; family Ixodidae; genus Rhipicephalus; species Rhipicephalus microplus. The sequence goes on along the minus strand of NC_134708.1, from coordinate 10,576,496 downwards.
CCCCCAGACCCTCCACGTTTATTCGTCGCCTCAGAAACAATGGTTTGATCTCGCGACGTGACGATACTGATGACGATGATGATTTCCCTCATATAAGGTTAGCGGCAAAAGTGGGGGATTGAGCCCGAATTTCTCGGAACTTTAAAACAACACATGAAGTACTCAACAATCACACTGCCAACCATTTCTTGTTCGATGAGCCACAAAACTACGTGACAATTACGTGAAGAAACAGTTCTCGCCGCATGCAGCTACTGACTTTCATAACAACTGATTCACGCAGTATTCAAGGCACTGCATACAATATTGTTCGGGAAGCACCCAATATATTTAATATATTTTTATAATATCATGATCACATGAATAAGTATTAACACAAGACTAATATTCGACCGATATTCAGACATATATTAGCGTTCGAAATTCCCCACTGTCTCTTTTCAGAACTTCGTCATCGTGTTGTTATCTGTACATTTGAAGCGGTAGATGTGCACGAAGCAGTTTTAAGCTGAAAGCTTTATACCACTCTCACACGGCAAAGCAAATGTCATTTACAACAAATGACATTAAGCGGACCTATTGTCATTTTACCTGCGTGCTGTCACAAGACAAAAACAAATGTCGTTTCGGAATTATGACCATCACCTTATATCTTCTTAGCCGGAGCTTTGGGAGAAATAAAAATATATTATTACCAGCACGTAACATGCGTGCATTCACTAATAAAAACTTTATGGGTCAAAAGGGGCTTCTAGAATATAAGCGCGGCTGTTTTGCACAACTTGTCACAGCTGCACGACGCACTCGGAAAACAATATGGCCGACGATATGACTGGGCGTGAGTACAGTCAGCGAGGCGCTGGTATACAGTACACTGAAGCTGGGCGCACGACTTACTTCCCGGCTGCAGAAATGAGACAGCAGCAACGATTTTGTGCAGTCATCACCTTGGTAACCACAACGCGCACAATCGGACCATAAAAATCCACCACACCGGCAACAATTACGGCGCAGAAACGAAACATGGCCGGCGTTTAGCTGCTGTAGTGGAGAGTTGCTTCTTTTTTTTGGAAACTTTCACGTGTACTGTTATGTTATCAAACCAGTAATAAATTGATATAGTAAAGAACAAGATATTTACAAATTATAACAGTTACGTGTACAAAAGTTAACAGCCATATTCCGAAAAGTCTCTGTCGTCGAGACTACTTTTTCGGTCCGAAATTGAATGCGAATGTTCTTCGGAAACTCATTCGACCAAAATTGTCATTTTCGTCAAATGACATTAGTTTACACGTGAGACAGCAAATAAATGACATTACAAACGAAAGACATTTCATGTGAAATACATTAGATTTGCCGTGTGACAGGGGTATCAGATCTCTACGTTTCAAAGTCGTTCGAGGATAGGAGATTAGCACGCAAGCAATTGAGCTGCGCGTCCATTTCTTTGCGGTGTTCGCTTCAATGAAGAAAAAAAAAAGACACGTAAAAATGACGCGATCAGGGCCTAGCCGCAAGCGGTTAATAGCAACTTGGATAAGAACATCTGATTTGGTAACCGCGCAGTTTGGCGTCAACGTCGAATTGACCTCTGAGACGCTTACAGAATGCTTCAAGGCGCACAGGTGTCACGTGACTCAGAAACTAATCAAGAAGTGAGGAAGAATCCTGAAGTTCACGTGGTGTGTCTTCAAACATTCACTTCCAGCCAGCCCAAATAATAAGTACTTTAATGTCGAAATGACAAGATTTCGTAGGCGCGCATAGCAATTTTGTCTAGTGAGAGGCAACGTGTACGGGGCTTCCAATTACTCTTCATTAACAGGCCAGAGCGCTTCCGAACGACGTCATCTAGTGGCGTTGATCACTTGATCGGTTTATGTGACAAGCCCTAAAAGTAGGTTGTGATATTTATCGAAACACTCGGTGTGGAAGTAGTCTGAGCTCGCTGTGGTTCTCAGCTAGTCCATGCTGGACTCCTGCTTGCCTGACAAAGACCATTGCTTTTCGGCAGGACAGGTCTTGATCCACACAGGCTTAGCATCGGTACGTGCAGATTTGCTCCTGCTGTTTTTGCGTTTGGCTGGTGCTTATGCTACGACGAATGTATATGGACCTGAATTAATTGGCTCGCGACAGCAGGAAAAAAATTTTACGCTCTGTTTTTTTGTTGTTGGCTTGGGCTTTAAAGTATATTTCTCAATATTTGGCTTGGCCATCGCCCGTCTCAGAAGACTCCTCACTAAATGTGTCTTCCGCAGAATCAGGTACGACTTCACGCGCAGTTATAGTGACCGTGGTGACCTTTTCAGCTGTTTGTCGTTTGACCGCCTGATTAGCGCCAACGTTTTTAGCTGCCCTTGCCTTTTTACCAAGCCGGACGTTTGTTTCGCGCATATTGTTCATCTTAGACTTGCTGCTCCTGCTCGAGCTGGCGGAACTTCTAGGTCGTCGGCTCTTCTTTAGGCCGTGATGGACACTACTGACGCTGGGCGTACTGCTACTGGAATCGTACCAACTGTCTGTCCTGCTGTCTGTGAAGCTGATGTTGTTAGAGGCCACAGCTCTTGACCGACGTCGCTTCTTATCCTTCGACGCACTTCCTCTAGTGCTCCTCGACAAAGAACGGTAGGCCTGCCTGGCATTTCGCTTGCGGCTGGTGCGCCTGGATGAGGACGTCGACGGATCCCTCTTGGTCACTGTTTTCCTCTTCTTGCTAGTTCTGTCACTCGATGACTTTAGAGACCCATGCGTGTCAACGGTGCCGCTGTCGGAAGCCCTCGAAGTCGCGCAAGCGAGACATACGCCGTTGGCGCTGTGGATGTTCGCCGGCATTTGGAGTTTGGCCTTGCCGCTTGAGCTCATTGATGACAAACTTTTCGACCAACGTGTCTTTTTTCTATTTCCTTGCTGACCAGAGCTAAATGAATAAGCTCTTGAAGACGCGCTGGTACTGAGAGACCGACTTCTGACCGTGCGTTTTCCCTTGGTTTTCAGTCTTGGCAGTATGGTCATGCTGCTCGCAGACGTCCTTTGGCGCCGAGCCTTCTTAGCTGCGCGACTGCGCAGACTTGCTGTGCTGGAAGACAAGCTTCTCGTTCTCCGGATTCTCCTGACGCGACGTCTTTTTGTTACGCGGCCGCTCAAAGATCTCTTCAGATATTCTCCTTTTTTTGTTCTGGCACGCGCACGGCTTCTCACGCTTCCTGACAATGCACTACCAGACGGCTTACCTCTCTCAACCATGCCGCTTTTACGAGAATATCTGGTTGAAGTGGTGCTCGATCTACTTCGCGCTCTCTTGGCACGAGCGTTTTGTGAGCGGACCCTTACTTTCGCAGGTCGATTGGCTGACGATTGAAGGTTTTTAGTCTTGAGTATCTTCTGGCCATTTTCGCTTGTAGACGTCGTGCTTTGCGAATGTCTAGCTCTTTTCGCACTGCGACCACCTCCGCTTGCCTGGCTAGGCGACGTGCTTCTTACCCTGTTTCTTTTGACACCGCGCGTTGTCCTAGCGTCGCGCAAGCGCTGCATGTGAATCCGTCTCTCGCTTCCGGTGTTTCTGCTCGATGGCGACCGAGTCGATAATGCACTCCTTGACGTCAGGCTTGTCTTCCCGCTGCCCGAAGACCTTGTAGAAACTGCAGCCTTTCTAGCCTTGAGCTTCCATCCAACACCTTTGGCAGATTGCTTGAGTTTTTCCGTGCCCCGACTGCTTGCCCTGCTCGCGCAACTTCCGCGTCTCGCTAACTTGTCCCAAGAAGCATCGATCCCTTTGGTCTTGCGTGTTTTGCCACTGTCGCTGCCGCCAGATGACCCGCTTCGTCCGCGCTGTCCTCTCCTAACCACGCGACTGCCCTTTCTCGCTCTGGTTGAAGTCGGACTCCCTCGTCGGCTCTTATCTGAGTTGTGCTTGCCGCGACTGCCAATCGTTGACGACCAGGTAGGTGAAGTCTCTTGTCCATTTTCCCGGCTTTTGCGCGCCTCACCGGACCTCGCAAGATATTCTTCGTTGTGTTCTTCGAGGCTAGACGACGACTTAGAGCCGGATTTTTCGCGGCCTGCTTTGGTTCTCTTAGGGTTTTCCTGCTTCGACAGATCCCTGGCGAAGCCCACTCCTGTCATGTTTGCAGACCTGAGAGATACCAAGCACTCAAGGATCGGTCGGTGTTTCTGTGAAACTCCGGCTTGCCTGTGACGGTCAGTCTTTTCCGAGAAGGTTCGTCGCGGCTCGTTGCGCAACGAAGCGTAGTGGCTCCCAGCTGTCTAATTTAGAGTCACAGCTGGGGATGCAGAGAGATACGTCTGCATCGCCAGTACGCCGGCGAAGCGGGCCACTGGATTCTTCTTCCTCTTAGGGCAATGTAATGATGATAATGGCGCTTTGGGAATAATTGGCATGAACCCACTAAGGGTGATTGGCCAAGAGTCAGGCGGATCATTTAGTGCATACTTCAGTTTCTGCTTGTTGTTGATTGCTCACAAAAAATGCAGAAGATTGACCGCGCAGCTGCAGTTTCACATTGTTATGCTTCATTAGGAATATAGCGTGGGCGATGCTTTAACACTTCAAAAAGACCGTAAATGAAATGCGCAAGTAAATTGAAAACTGTGATTGCTTTAAAGATTGGATATTTATATTATCCACGAACGTAAAGAATCTTTACAATGCCTCTGAAATATATCAAAGCACTATTATTAAAGTTGTTTGTCTTCCGTGATGCTTCAAATGGCACAAAATGTGTTGTTGCTGCTGCAAAAGCAGAGTGAAGTTGCCCAAGAAAAAGAATGGTTGTCAAATGTCTCCTTTGTCTTGTACGCTGACTGCAGGTTGGGGAAATAAAATTCGGATGCATAATAAGAGTAACATGTTCTTAATGAAGCCGCATAAAAGGTGCACATGCAAGATTACTAAGGGTGACCGTTTAATACTTAAGGGCATTCTCAACAAGACGGTTACGAAGACGAAGAGCGTTAGCATTATTCAGCACGCTATGTAATTTTTCACAGTCAAACTGTGTCAAGTAAAGCCAGTAGATGGCAAAAAGACAACAGTCGTAAAGTTAGACCTCAATGGTGGATCAGTATAGGGCGTGAATACAACGTTCCCGGTGAATACGGTTCGTCAAAGGATGTTCCCTCTATGAAATCCTTGAATGGACACATAGAGAGAACACTTTTCAATTCAAATGACCGACGGCAACTATTTAGTACTTTATGCAAAGACATCGTAATTAACATAAGATTAGGACTGATTAGTGATATAGAAAGCGGGCTTATCAGTTGCAAATTTCTGCTCTTTAATTTTACTTAACAATACGCTCTCTAAGGAGAGGCACCAACCTCTCCTTACATACATTTAATTAAAAAAATAAGCTCTCCAAAAGGGATTATCCTGCAAAACTCGGTTGGTCATTCTGGCCTGGAACCAGGGGAGCTGTTTTCGCGGTGTCCAATTCGTAGCCATGTCTGATTCGCCAGAGCATGTCAGTTCAGGCAAAAAAAATGATGAGTCGTGGCTTCATAGCACGCTTGACCACGTTGGCACACCGAACCCGATAGCCCATCTCGAGTGTAAAAAGAAATTAAGTCGACGAAATGTATATGTATAGTATCAGACTAAAAAAAAAAAAACTAAGGATTTCTCCATTTGCACATGAACGTGATGTTTGAAGAGCAATGTGGGTAATGCGTACAGACCTTTAAGGGGCACCAGGCAGGCGGCCACGTGATTAGTGTCTATGAACGGCCTCAGAGATGTGCGTCTAAAAGCGGATCTCTGGGGGCAACATTTGTTGTGACGAAATGTATTCTATCTTTCACATATGTGTCGAGAGCTGATAAAGCTGCGTGGCGTCAAAATGACGTTGTGGAAGAAAGACCGGAAACAGGCGGCACGCTCCAGCCAATCCTGATAGGGGAGGCCAAATTGGGCGTGTCCACGAATTGGAAACCGCGAGAATAGCTCCCCTAAATGACGATAAATTTATGCTGCCGTTATTTTATGACGCACACGAATGGTTTAAATAAATAAACTTAGAAGAAACATTTGCCTTCCAGTGTGCAAAGTCTGGCCTATGATGATGATGATGATGATGATGATTATGAATATGATCAGTGTGAACAATTTCTATAGGTACAAAGACCGAGCATGTTATCAATTCTGGCATCTTCGGTCATTCCAGCACGATTCAGGACGTCCGCAGTCCATTCATAAGATGACATGCGCAAACAGGCTCATGATTGGTCGATATACGAGAGCTATCAGTTGTGAATTGCTTTATATTCTGTTATGCCATGCAGTTGGTCGCCCACTGTGCCTTGTCAAGCATGACTATCGCACGCGATGAATTGATTTATCGACGGTTTGTGCATTTTCGATTGCGGGAAAGGAGATAGCAGAGCGTAGCCAAAAATCAAGAAATCATGCATAGGCTCAACGCTTGGTGCTGACATTGTACACGCACTTTATAAAAAAATACGTGGAGAGGAGAAGATGTCGCTTCTAGGAAGGGCAGTGAAGAGGAAAAGGAACCACTTTATCGTCCTCGAACAGAACACTGAGTGCATTAGAAACCCTTTAAGTGCTTCGTAATAAAAAAAAAAAAAAACACTCTTGAATAGGTGCGAAAGCGTCTTCCTTAAATGACCATCAGCAGTGCCCCGTAGTCAACTTGCACACGGCAATGGTCTCCCCAAATACACTTATTGGGATTATCTATTAGGCTGAACTAATTCCAGTGTTTTTTTTTCTAGTTCGATATATGCAATTCGGATTGTGGTGTACTTCTAGGATACACCAAAATCCAAAATCTAGAAGGGAGCCGCAGATGAAAACAACATAGTGGGATAATCAGGGTATTGAACAGTGGAAGTGCCTCAGACTGGCTGACCGAAGTTTCGATAGGAGGACCTATCTTTTTCGAAGGCGTCGTATCATCTATGGCGTGTTAGTTTCAAGAGAGGTTAGTGGTGGCGCCATCTACTGGTGGTGGCGCGTGTCTTTGTTGATAATCTCCGTTTGAAAAGCAAACAGAGGGAGAAGCAGGCGGCGTACTTTTAAACGCCAAGATGTTGAAGGTAAGCGATACCGGATGGGGTCTGAAGAGCGCGTGTTTGATGGGGAAGGTCATTGGCAAAATATGCTTCCAGTATCCTCGTAGGTGGCCCGCTCCACGGGATCGATTCAAGAATTTGGCGGCAGGTTGGCTGACAAAAATGAAAATTGAGAAAGCAAAGGAAATGAGCTACGAGGAGATGCACAAGAAAAAGAAAAAAAAGGCCAGGGGTGGGAAGTAAGTGAGACGTAAGGGTAAACAAACGAAAAGAAAGGAATAAAAAATGAAAGAGAAAGGAAAGACGCAGAGAACTTTTTGGGTTGGCAATGCCCTTGAGGAAAGAGGAAACAAAAAATGAAAACTTCGTACTTGTATATAGACGCATTCATATTGTTACACAAGGCAAGGTAACTTAACGGGGGTTTTTAATGGGCGCTGAGTCCACGATCCCCGTATGATGATGATGATCTCCACCGCCATGGCTCGTACCCACTCAGAGGGATCGCAGTGAAGGCAACGTCGTCTTCATTCTCCACCCGCGCTTCCCTTGTTTTTCCTGGTAGTGATACCATTCCCTGTGTTGGCTGGTCAACCTTCGTGACCCATCCGGCCGCCTCGCACGATGGGCCATTCGTTTGCAAGAACATGTCTTCACCATTTCATACAAGACTGGCCGTCTACACGCTGATGCGGATTGCCTCTCCAGAATGCCGCTACCCTCGACAGATTGTGAAGGCGATAACTTTGACCACCTTATCGCTTCTCTGTCGTCTGGCTTTCCCGATGCCGTGACTTTCGCCGCTGAGCAGCGTAATGACCCAAGATTGAAAGTTCTCTTCCCTGGAGCGAGAAATTCATTAAGCGAAGGCCAATTCTGTATCCGAAATGGTCTTCTTTACCAGAGAAACTTGTCCACGACGGGCGCCCGCTTTCTCCTAGTTGTTCCTGCGTCCCTCCAAACGTCTGTTCTGCGTCTCACGCATGATCATTCCACCTCTGGCCATCTAGGCACCGCACGAACACTTAGTCGCACGAAAGAGCGGTTCTATTGGCCGAAAATGAGCAAGACAATTCAGAACTACGTGGCCAGCTGTATGCAGTGCCAGAGCCACAAGCGGCCCTCCTCGGGTCCAGTTGGTCACCTGCAACCTGTAAAGCCTCCCGGTTCTCCTTTTGAAAAGGTCGGCATTGATCTGATCGGACCATTTCCACGCTCCTCAAAAGCTAACCGGTGGATAATTGTATGCGCTGACTACCTGACGCGGTACTGCGAGACGGCTGCCTTATGCTCCGCCACGGCCGTCCAGGTTTCGGAGTTCCTGTTGAATTCAGTCATCCTCCGACACGGACCTCCTCGCGTGATAATAAGTGACCGTGGACGACAATTTACCGCTGATATTGTCGAATGATTACTTCGTTTGTGTGCCTCCAAGTTCCGACACTCAACTGCGTATCATCCACAAACTAACGGCCTCACCGAGCGCACAAACCGAACGTTGATCAACATGTTTCAATGTGCGTCGCCTCCGACCACAAAAACTGGGATGAAGTTTTACCATTCGTCACGTACGCCTTCAACACGTCGAAACACGAAACGACAGGCTACAGCCCTTTCTATCTGCTCTACGCTCGCTCACCTCGACATACACTGGACACTATCTTTCCTTTTGTCGTCCATGACGATTTAATGATTGCGGAAACTTTGTGTCGTGCGGAAGAGACACGTCGACTTGCCTGCCTACGTACACTGGCAGCGCAAGAGTCCTCCAAAATTCGCTACGACAGTCAACAGAGGCATGTAACCTATGCCCCCGGTGATCTAGTGTGGGTGTGGACCCCAATACGCAGACGTGGCCTGAGCCAAAAGCTACTGGCACACTACGCCGGTCCTTTCGTGATACTCCATCGTCTCAGCGAGGTCAACTATGAAATTGTACGTGTCACCACTAGTGGCCGACGTTCATGCAAGACAGAGGTGACGCATGTTGCCCGCCTGAAGCCATTTACACGAGGGATGCAAGAATGACTCGCCCAGAGGGCTTCGTCTGAGACCAGAGGAATGATAAGAAGTATCACTACCAGGAAAAACAAGGGAAGCGCGGGTGGAGAATGAAGACGACGTTGCCTTCACTGCGATCCCTCTGAGTGGGTACGAGCCATGGTGGTGGAAATCATCATCATCATACGGGGATCGCGGACTCAGCGCCCATTAAAAACCCCCGTTAAGTTACCTTGCCTTGTGTAACAATATCTATATTTCAAAAAAAGAAAATTTAAAGAGGACATTATAGTACGGTATGCAGGCTAGGAGCGATTCAATGCAGTACCGGTTATGTCCATTTGAAGGTTGAACGTATCTTGTCTCTGTAAATATTGCCGCAATTATACTATGCATTTCAGTGATTCCAGATTGCCACGTGCTACATTGATTACTGATGGGTCGATAGTTATAGCGCAAGATCATAATGACTACACAGAGACAAGAAGGACACGTCGTCGTTCTGTTCTCGCGCTATAACTATCGTCCTGTCATACCAACTAGCTTAAACTGTCACACTCCTGATGGGTGTAGGGACTTAAACTTGTGTATCAAATATGATTCCATGTATTTTCTTTCTCGTGGTGACCGGAAATTAGTTTGTAGAACGTAAAGCTTTGCTTGGTCGAAATTGTGGTCCTGTTCCTTGAAGTGACCGGCTACTGCTATAAAGCAGAGGGCTGCACTTCCCTGCTTTATAGTTTTTTTTTTGCTTTTCAGACGGCGATTATCAACAGGGGCACGCGCCCCCACCAGGAGATTACGCCACCACTAACCGCTTTAAAACTAACCCGCCAAGGATGACATGGCGCCTTTGAAAAAGATAGGTACTCCTATGGAAACGTCGGACAGCCAGTCTGAGGCACTTCCACTGTTCAATACCCTGATTATCCCACTAGGATACAAGAAGGCATTTGTGGTACCTCATGAGAGACAAGTGCTCGTTAATTGTGCACAACAATGCACTAATCGTCGCAATCTAACGCATACCAGCTTCAGAATCATACGCTATGTCACAGCTCTCTCTTAACATCAAGTGTCGTTCACGGATCACCTGTTTCCTAATACTACCTGCGTTTGAATGTTCCTTATTATTTTTGCCATGATGGTCCTCAGAGCCGCCTATGTTTAATCGGGATTTCTTAAGGCACTCCTAGCACCAGTTGCGTACCCTCAATTAGTGCTGCTTAAATCCCAAGTCGACAAACTTCGGTCCGCGGGGTAATAATGCGGCACGACGTAGAACACTCTCTCCCCTTCCTTAGTCACTTCCTATACCTGAATGCCGACGTAGCAGTTTTGACCTAAGACGGGATTTTCGCAAGTCACCAATGTTCAGTCGCAACTTTCTGAAATACGTGCTTAAAATAAACGGTATTTATAATTTAGCTATGTGAGTACAACACGGTCGATTCGCTAATATTTCTTTTTGTAAAGCACCTGTATTTTTTGTGTATTATACTAAACGGCCTTATGGGAGGATTATGGTTATATTTACTTTTTAAATATTTATTCATTGGTTTGTATACACAAAAAACACGACGATGTACACAAAGGAAATAGGTTGAGAAGTGCTGACAACTGAGCTCTGACGGGGCACAATGCCTGCCAGCTACTTCAGAAAAGGAAAACATTGAATGAAGCAATGAGAGATGAAAAAAAGAGATAAAAACAAACAAAAACACTTAACAAAGATGTAAACACGAATAAGCATTGAAACGAAATTCACGACAACGACATCTGAAATGCTGTAGCGATCAGCCATGACCTGAAAACGATTCGTCGGCACAGGATTTTTGATAGTAAATCCCCAATGTTTGTTAGTATATCTGTCAAACACGCGAAAAGCATTAGAGTAAAAATGAGCGTAGCAGTTTACACGTTCGTATGCAAACAGCTGTTGCGTTAGATAGAATAGTGCTATTGGTCTGAAAAAGATTTCATTCGGTTATTAGTGCGTGACAAAAATAGTTTCAGCACATGATTTGATCTTGGAAATCCGTAATTCGTTTAGGTATGAGAAATCGTCGAAGCGGGGTGTTCAGACTAGCATACTAGTACTCGTCAATGAAGCAACTGCTTTCTTTAGCACCGTGTATACGTGCGCTTCTCCCCAACAACAGAAGAGAAGGATGAGAAGAAAGGAATCGCAAGAACTGGGGAGAGGGACATGTAGGAAAGGGTGTTTCAGCTCTACTAACGTAAAACGATGGGAGGGGCGAAGCACGCAGTTTTTTTAGAAGTATTTCTATGATAAGGCACCAGTCTTATTAAGCGTGAAACTCGTGGTGTACAGAAGAGTGTGTGCACTCCACTAGCGTCGTGGGGAAAGTGCACCGGGCTGCGTCTTACCCTATGGAATGGTGTTTCTTTTCAGGAGCGAAACTGCTTAGGCCTGCACCATGGTGTAAACTATATTCTTACACCGTGGCCTGCACTAAACCGCCGCCGTCGAAGCTCCCAGAGCCGGGCAAGCACGCCGGGCAAAACAAGTAGTGCGCGCTTCTGTAGTGCGCAGGCGCGGCGGCAGATGGCTCGCGCTTCGCCGCACGCAGCACACACTCACTCGCTCAGCCGTTCCCGCCACCACAGAGTTTCCTAAATATACACTAGAGAGAACTGTGGCGCTAGTGTGTGTGAGAGCTGCAACGCGCGGCACTGCAGCTGAGCATGGGAATGATGGGTAGTACACGGATGCGTCTAATCGTCATACTTCTGGATCCATGCGTGTACGTATAGCTTGGCACTGTTTTTTTTTACGAAACAAAAATCAGCAAAGGATCAGCGGTTGCGCTTTACCACCTCATTCTTGTAAGTGTACCATTCCAAATCGGGTCACCAAATTCAAAACGATTTGTTCTTTCTTGAAACCAAAACCGAAACACAGCAACAAACCAAGCCGGAAGTTCGATTCGCCGCCCGCAAGTGTGAAGGCTAGGCAAATACGTGTACTACCTATCATTCCCATGGTGTCTGAACGATCGCCGCGCCAGAGTCCCCTGTAGTTAAATTCAAGAAACTCTATGCCCACCACCCAGCGCAGCAAACGCTCTCCCCACCCGCTCCCCGCCTACGACCTTCACGAAAGCCAGTGGCGAGATGCGGTACCTAGTCGGTTGCGTCCCATTTCAGGAGCTTCCCTCATCGGTTGTATTCGCAAAGGAGATAAATGCTAGTTTTTTTTCTTCCCCGCATGCATGGTATCAGTTCCCTACGGCATGTAGGGAAGAGTGTTTCTGCGCCTCTTACAACGTCGAATAATTGTTTGGCTCACTGTTTCCTTCTTAATTCCTTGTCGGTAGGTAGCGAGTAGTAGGATTCACCCCCTAGAGTGCATACTCATTTTTACGATGGATCGTGACTACAGGACACACCCTGATGACAATAGACGTCGATAAGCCTAGCTCCTAGGGTGCTTTGAAGGCAAGAACTATAGTATAATACAGCTTAAAAGGACCACGACACCCAACCTTCTTTCATAAACTTTGCTGCGTCAGTTAATACTTATGCGTTCAAAATTAAGGGGGCGAAATTTTAGCATACATGGTGAACAGCTCGTTTTTAACTGAATATATCTATAAACACGTGAGTTGTCTGAGAGTCAAGCGACACTGGCGAACGAGCAAGCCGTGACGTAATAATCAAATTGCTGTGCGAACGTCTGTGGTACAGCGAGCAGTAATTTTTTGTGGTCACCACGCGTGAAATTACGTTATTTTACCTTTCTCCAGATGGCACTCTAAGTGAACAATTCACAGCGGCCGAAATCGGTAGAAGACGACGACTGCACTGTGCCCATTGCGTCACAAACGCCATGGCCAGATGACACTCGCCAGGGTTTGTGGAGTTTCTAGCCGGGTACAATTAGGCCTTGTTCTGCACTGAACTATTATTTTACAGTCTGCTTTTCATATATGCTGAGGCATAATAGCCCCATACTTCTATTTTTCGCTGAGAACCACAAACTGCCAGGTGGCCATTTCACGGCTTCTTCGAGAATTCCAGCAAGGCCCCGCTGAGACGACCGAAGGGTCGCAGCCGTTTGCCTCCAGGACGAAAGCAATAGTTCCGTTCATGCTCGTGCCAGTGTTCTCCGAAGGCGGAGCCACCGACCGTCTCGTTCATCACTCCAGTCTGGAGTGCGCGTCAGTTGGTGTAGGCTTGTGCGCATGCACGTTTGAGTAGAAAATGCCGCGGACTTCTCAATTTGTATCCGACCATATAGGAGCCGTTGCGCCACCGAGAAAATGTGGGCAAGCGAAACATGACATGTGGTGCCTTATTTACAGTTTTTTTTTCTGTTGTTATTCAGATGGCTATTATACTAACTCTCTCAACGCACTTTTGCCCTTGACGTCGTCATCGTGGTCGTTTTCTCTGTAAAGCCCGGATTGAGAACATCGCCTTGCGAGTGGTGTTTTTAACAGTGAGTAAAAGCGTTGGCGGCAAACGCGGCTGAAGCGAAGATGAAGCCAGTCGGCCATCTTCGCCCGACAGAAGGTGCATGCCATAACATCCTCCCGCGTACGAGGCCTACCGTGGATTGCAACTTTGGCGCTAGTGTCTTGGGAGCTGAAAGGCAATGAGCTTAGGCGAGAATGGGAATTATGATTAGTACATGGATTTGCCTAGCCGTCGTACCTTACGTTCCTTCTGGGTTCCCTTCACTTGAAACTGCTTTGTAATGAAACGACAATCAGCAATAGTTTATCAGTTACGCTTCATCCCTTAATATTTTAGGCTCACCAATTCAAATACGGTCGGAAGTTCAGAACAGTTTTTTTATTTAAATTCGAAATAACACCGAAACGCAGATATAAATGAAGCCACAAGCGCGATTCGAGGCCCGAAAGTATGAAGACCGTGCAAATCCATGTACTATCCGCGCAGTTACCATGCTCGCTGAATGACCGCCGTGCCAGTGTCCCCTCTAGTTAACGTTAGGAAACTCTATGGTTAATTATTGAACATCGAGGAAAAAGAAAGCGCTCTGCCCGTATTTCGTAAGCAGCATGAAGAGACGCCGAAGAAGAATGGTTGAGGGTGGCGTCACACTTGAAGGGCTTGGATGCTGACGCGCGTTTTCTTGGCGTAAACTTGCTGTGCCCTCCAGTTTATGAGAGTGATCACGCGAAAACCACTTCAGTCCCTGAATCATGCTTACTCCTTTGAATCAGCGTTGTGTTGAGTTACGCGGGGTTGGATACAAAAGCGTAAGCTTTTTACGTGCTGAACCCAGAGGCCTTTTGGTCAGTAATTATGTTCTCACTGTCGTTACACGAAATCCTACCCTAAGCCTAACTTCGTGTAACATGAGTGTTTCTTGCTATATAACGTTCCTTACTTTGGCTTTGCAGAGAAACTGTGACATTTTCACGTATAGACATATTCTGTGTTTGTAAGCAGGGGTAGGTGCCATTGACAAGGCACTTGTAGCGACGCCGCAGTGCGTAGGCTCCGCCCAGCCCAAAGCTCATGGCGAGCTTTTGGCTGGGCGGAATCTACGCGTCGCGAGGTCGCTACAGATACCTCAGTATGCCAACGGCGCATGCCAACATGAAATAGGCCTATAGCGCGGAGACGAAGCGGCGCGGCAGTGAATCGAAATTAGCAGGGCTTCAAGCGTTTGATGTAAATAACAATCTCTGGCGGAGGGCTCAGTAAACATTACCTTGTTAACTAAACCAAGAAAAAAGAAGAGCTAACCGTGGGGGGACAAACACCGGCGAACCACTTGATTTAATAGGTCGGTTTCACTGTTAATTCCATTCGTGCTATAGAGTATAGAGCGCAAGCTAAGTATAGAGCGCAAGCTGCTCATATTATGAAAAAAAAATCAATAAAACAACAAACCGCTGTCATTTATCGTGAAGCTCACGATACTTACTCACTACTCTCACTTATTAAGGTCATACTAAACTTTGAACCAGCCACGTAGTACGAATTATCATGATAGAAGAATGGGGGGTCAGCCTGTAAGGAATAGAATGGTGAGAAAAAATACACCCCGTATATTAATATGTCAGGGTACGGAAATCGCGAAATAAACAATTTGCCGACGATTGTCAGCCAGTGCGCAAGTCTGTGGCTTCGTTATTAATGAAATGTTGCTATCTGTACCAACGGTTCCTTTATTATTTATAAAGGAGGCACCATCTGGATCTACACTCCCATAAACGGTGAGAAAAGAGACGAAATTGGAGTAAGAAAAAATTGCGAAGTTACTAAGCGGCGCAAGGCTTGAAATGGCGAAACCGGAGGATTCTGAAAATTAATCCGCAGTTGCTTCTAGGCTGTTTCTAGGTTGTTTCTAGGTTGTTTCTAGGTCACTACTTTTGACAAACGATGCTGCATTGTCTCCGTGTTGGATCTCAGCGCGAAGAGTTGCAAATTCCTTAAGCTCCTTAATTCCAGACAAAGACTGCATAAATGTAATTAAGGTTGAATTCAGTCCAATTTATGGACACGTATTCGTGGCGTATGCCTTCCATAATTTCAGTGTTTTGTACTACGCATTCGGAGTGTTCGGCTAGCCACCGTCGCATCGCCTTCGTTTGTTTGTTTAACTGTTGCCTTAATTTTTGGTTCACTAATAGTGAGTACTAGGACTTGACGAATTTCTGAGGCGCATCACCGTTTATGATGATGATATTACTCTGGTAGACCACGCAGTGGCACATACCAGTTAAGACGATGTTAATTTGCCGTGATCGACACCGCAATAAACGATTTGCTAAAACGCGTCGTAGTTTTAAAAAAAGAAGACACTGCCGCCAGTACAATCTTGAAAGCTTTAACCTAAACGTGGCGCACTGTAAACCAGTTTGCACCCTTAAGTGGGCTTGTAGTGTCTATAACTACATCCTGTATACAATTTTTTGACAAATCGAAAGGTCCACGTCAGGAGTGTTTTCAAACACTAAAACATCCATGAGATGGGTGTTTAGATTTGTGAAAATACTCTTATTGTATGGTGCTAACTCGGCAAGGCAATCTCGAAGGTGCAAACTGGATTATATTGCGGTAGCGAGCGGCGTTTTACCAAAGCTCTATGCGGCAGATGCCAAACCGAAACAGGAAGGAAGAAATACTCCACCATAATTAATACACAAAGGTCGGTGTTGTTTGCGCGAGGCCATGTGTACATTTACTTGAATAGCATTCCTCCTATTGCTGACATCATCATCATCATCATTCTGACTACGTCCACTGCAGGACAAAGGCCTCTCTCATGTTCCGCCAGTTAACCCGGTCCTGTGCTTGCTGCTGCCAATTTATAGCCGCAAACTTCTTAATCTCATCGGCCCACCTAACCTTCTGTCTCCCCCTAACTCACTTCCCTTCTCTTAGTTAGTTACCCTATTGCTGACATATATTTCTATAAATGAAGAAAAGAACTAGGCGAAATTTTGACCAGTAGGCCAAAACTCTAGCGTAGCGGTACTGTGAGGTCATCCTTGTTTCGCTATGTTTCTTCCTTTCTCGTCTTTCCCTTTCTCGTCTTTCCCTTTCTCTGTTTGATGTATCTCGTTTTGTACAATCGTTTCCATATAACTTATTTCTTCCTCCCCTTATTTCATTCTCATCATTTCTATCTTTGTTTCGTTTGTCTCTTCACTTATTTATAATCTTTGTTTCTATCTTCTTCTCTCACTTTTTTTCTGCCTCTATTTTTTTCTCTATCTGTCATTGCTCTTTCTTCTATCTCATTTTCATGCTTCCTCCTTTTTATCGCTTTCCCTCCTTTTGCTAAATCTTTCTCCGTTCACCTTTTTTATATTTTTAATACCACCCTTTCACTCGGTTATTCGTCTTCCTATCGTTTTCTATCACTTAGATTTTTTTTCTTCCCTTTTCTGTATAATACTATATGTTTTTGCCCCACCATGGTGGTCTAGTGGCTAAGGTACTTGGCTGCTGATCCGCAGGTCACGGGATCGAATCCCGACTGCTGTGGCTGCATTTCCGATGGAGGCGGAATTGTAGTAGGCCCGTGGGCTCAGATTTGGATGCACGTTAAAGAAGCCCAGGTGGTCGAAATTTCCGGAGCCCTCTACTAAGGCGTCTCTCATAATCATATGGTGGTTTTCGGACGTTAAACCCCACACATCAATCGATCAGTACTATATGTTTTCTTTTTTCCTTTCTTTTTTCTTTTCCCTCTATTTTATATTTCTTTCTCTCACTATCTTTTAAACCTCTCCTCTATTTCTTTTATGTCTGTCTCTCTCTCTATTAGCTCTCTCAATTTCTGTCTATCTCTTTAACTTTCTTTCACGTGCTCCATTTCGTCGAGCAAAGTTTTTGTTTAACGCTCGCACCTGCCGCACTCGGTAAAGGGGCTTACCAAATTCGTGTGGGGCGTGCCCATCTGAAGAGCTTTGCTCTTCAGATTATATCCCTGGCGAAGAGACTTTTGCCGCACTCGAAAACAAGAAGTAGCTATCACAAGGCTGCGTTGCCGGGTACCAAATCTAAATTTCTACAAACACAGGTCTGCTCAGGCTCCTTCGCCACTGTGTGCATTCTGTGATGAACTGGAAACAATAGACCATTTCTTTTTGACCTGCAGGCGGTTTAACAAATTACGAAAAACCCTATTAGAAATACCTTTGCGTGGTATTGATATGGACTTATATCTGCCTGCAATTTGTCTTTTGGAGCTTCCATTTCTGGTTTCTCTAATGGGACAGTGTGCGCGGCCGTCCGGGACTATATTGATGAAACTAATAGGTTGACTAATTAACCACTTTCATTATCCTAACATGTTCACATAATTATATACATATAAAATTAGATTACTGCTCTATTCTAAGAATAAATTCGTTTATGTAAATATTTTTATGCATTACATTAAGCACCACACTTGCCTAGGCTATCGGTAATCTTTCTGTTATACCTCCATCATTCTAAATCTGAACAGTAAATTTTAAAGCCACTCGATTCTTGGCCAATCCCCCACAGTGGGTATGCGCCACAACAATAGGAGAACAACAACAACAACAGCTTTGCTCAGCGAGCATTTGTAAGCAGCTGCGCTACAAAAAAAAATCATTTTACGTTTTAAACTTACCAGTGACAAAATTGGTGTGCCTGCCTCACCAAGCTCATGAACTTCATGGATTGTTCCGAAACTCAAATCGTTGCTAGTCTCCATCTTAGTGAAAAACTGATAATAGATCTCAGCCGGTAATGTACTAAAGTTTGTCCCATCGAATAATACCTATAAATATAACGTAATGGCTTAATCTGCACTTATTGTAAGACATAATGGCGAGGATGAAAGTGTATCCCGAGCTAACAAATAACAAAAAGAAAACGGCATATATCGCGTAAAATTAGAATCGCTGTTACGCGAAGCACACGTAGGGAAGATGACTGTGGTGTGATGTAATTTCTTTATTCGGCGAGAATGATGTATGAAGAGACGTATGTTGAATAGGCGCATATATTTTACATAACTGTGCTTATGAACGACGAGAGTCCACTGAAGACAAACACGCAATGAAGATACTGTATGTGTGCATGTGCGTCTTCATTCTGTGTTTGTCTTCAGTGTGTTCTTGATCTTCATGAACATGGAGGGCAAACGTGCCCATACTTCCGCCTTGGTGAACTCATGTAACCAGTTGTTTACAGTCGCTTTGTTGTGCCGTTTCATGAGCATGAAGCCTTAACAACCCATCCATCTCTCAGTACTTTTTCTCAGAGGAAATTCGAAGTGAATTTGACCAACGGTCGATGTTTGGTAAAAAGTGGGCCATGGATGCTCGGCAACCGCTGTTGTCAGCCTACCTATGGTGGCACAAAGTGTAGCCCTGGTTGGCAACCAATTTTGCTGGTTATTAGTTAGCTAAAGATGCTCCGTCAACGGTCAGCAAATTATAGGGAAATTGTCGGCAACCAATGTCAGGGCGACCACGGGGGATTCTTTGTAGGGCCAAGATTTTCTACCTACTAAGTTGGCCAGTTGCTATAAGCCTGCCTCAAGTCGACATTGTATTATGTCAGTGGGTGCATTCTTCAGGGGGAAGCTTCTTAAGGTGTGAGTAGTTCCCTCCTCTGTAGTAGTAGTATGAAACCACCGCTAGTTTACGAATTGCTCAATAGATGGCGTTGTGTGTATATCTCCTTTCGAGGTACTGTATATAGCCCAGTTGCGCCACTGTATTCCGAGTGCCGCTCGCTCTGCCTGCAGGAGTTGAGCGCCATATTCTCCGAGCGCCATCATGTGGTGATAGGTAATTCATATACGCTGCGGAGAGGCCAACACTACGCAGACGACGCCGACGCTACGCAGAATCCGGGCAGATAAAGAGCCGCTGACATCGGCTATTGTTGCTATACTCGCCGCGATATTTCTGTACTGTAGCGATGTTGCCTGTTGGTCTGAAGAAATGTGGTAGCAAGTTCATTCTGTATTAAATTGTACTATATACAGCCGCGAATTAGACGCAGGTGCAGCGGGTGTTGTTATAGAAGGATTAGTGTTCAGCGAGGAGGGAAGAAATGCTTGGCTTCTTTTCATCCATCCATGGCACTGCAAAATTTGCTCTATTTGGAATACCTACATATGCGGTGAATACATTGTACAAGCAGAGTTGGCCAGCGTCTGTCGGCTGCATACGTGCGAATTTGTCTGGTGGGCAAAACGCTAAAAAAAGGGAGAAACTAAACTAGAATTATGCGAATCGCCAACGTGTTGCAGCCAGTGCGTGAATTCTATGCAGCTTCCAAACCTTAAGCAAAAGGCACGTTGGATCACGACAGGACTGTTGGAAAACGGTTCAAATCAGTTGTGGTGAGCTGCGATTGTAATACGAGCGTAGTATGAGAGCCGCGCGTAACATGGGCGTCGCACGGCCACTCTCGGTCGCTATCCAGCACGATTGATTTTTTTTTGATTTTTTTGAATTGTAACTTTCACATGCATGTAACAAAAAACTTCGCAAACACTTGTTTGGTTTTATAGCCTAACTGGCTAGTAGAGGGACCTAAAACTGCAGCTGGCTTCCTCACATAGTGAACGAATTAGCCGAACGCGATGAAAAAAGTTCAACCCTAACAGGCCCGATTGCGAATCAAAAGTGCGAAAATAACTCCATATCTCTTATTAACAAAAACAGCGAGAAAGAATTCGAAGCTATTAAGATATTGTGGGACCAACTGTAAATATATATCTCGCTGGTTGAATGAGTTGACGCACTTTGTTTCGTTCTTACGTACCAAGAAGGCAAGCATGAAATCAAAGCTTCTAGGCGTGACCGGAGCAACCGAGTTTCGCGCATAACTTCATAAAAAGTATAAAGAAAGCTAAAACCTAAATAAAGAAACGCTAGTACTCTGAAGCGTGAGAACTGCTCCTATGCTTGTAGTGAGTATCTTTTTCGCAAAACATTTGAACCTAAGATGACGTACCTTAGCGCAACTCTGCTACCTAAAAGTAGCATATACAATAATTTAAGAAATTACTTTGACCATGGCTTGAGCTGCATCTTCTGAAAAAGGTGAACATCTTCCTGACAGACTTTTTAGTGGAGACCAGACTGGACAAGCGCCTGTGATAGACAGCCAGGGATGGATATATATGAAATGTGTTTGTGCATATACTGACAGTACGAAAAGAAGGTGTGCGTGCAAACAGTTTGTGATAGTGTGAACTGCTCTAAGAAAACTATGCTTTGGCATGATATTTGAACTGGTTTCAATGTGCTAATAATTTTTTGTTTTTTGAATTGGTCATTTTTGGTACAATTCATTATTATTCTTTTTTTTTCACTGCCGTGCTTCGTGATATGGAGTAGCCGAGGCAATATGGACCTCGATCTCTCCACAGCAAAAACAGTTAGAACAGAACATATCATGATTCCGATGTCCTTGGAAATAATATCAAGAGGTGGCGTTAGTGGTTTTCGTGTAGTTGACCATTTCCTATAGTTGACGTACGGACGGACGGGTGGACGGGTGGGTGGATGGGCGGACGCACGGATGGATGAACGGACTGATGGAAGCATGGATGGATGGACGGATGCTTCGCCACACTCATCATCATTCACTCCGTGGATAAGCTGTGAATTTTTTTCTGCACTGCGTACATTAATTTTTGGTCAGCGAAATTTTTTTTATTTAAGCGATGAACGTCTGGTGTGCAGTAGATTATTGCAGAACTATATTTATTCCGGCTGTGCACCACCTGCCATCTAGAAGGTAGGCCTATATGAAGTTGAGCGTGGTCGACCAGTGTAAGGCCATTAACCAAAGTCACTCTCAGTCCAACCTTGTTTACCAAGCCCGGTATCATGACCGGCTGGGTTAGCCATGTATGTTGGGCCAGCATAGAGCCGATGTCTTTTTAGTGGTGAAGCTCCTAGTAGCCCACCCTTGTCACTAGTCACGCGTAACTGAGAGAAGAAGAAACGACAAACAGAAATGGATGACCATTTCTCGTCTCATTTCCTAGATGGCATTACTCTGCTGCTACTCTCTGATTGGCTGCTGCGCGCGCTTTGCGTGAGTGTGCGAACGAGTCTCTCAGTCTCCTGGATAGTCGCCGTACGTGGCAGATCGTTGGTGGGGCATGGACGGAACAGAGCAACGGCTGCGTTGAAGACGCTTCTGCTGGGCTTTCTAATTGGTTCACGTTACCCACGCACCGTTATTGTTACCACGCACCGTCTGCATTCTCTAACGTGATCAGACGCATAGACGTAAGCACGGATGGATGGACCGATGAACGCTTCACCCCACTCATCATCATTCACTCCGTGCATGTGCTGTGATTTTTTTTTCACTTGGGATGACGCAGGAAGCCCTCGGGGTAAAGTGTTGTCAACACGGTGCTCGTGTGCACGCGTTTCTGTGTGCCCACGGCGCCAGTTATGTTTACATAAAAGCCACTCTGGGTCATGCCTCACTCTTCGCTCTCTGAAAACGGAACTGGGCGCTACAAAAGTATTTTGAAATAATTACCCACATTCACTCGAGCAAATGGGGTCTCCAGTCGTGATAAGTAGGTCGCTAACTACTTATTGCCGCCGAAAAAAACCAACACGCAAAATTTTTGTTTCAGTGCTCCTTTGAAAGACAAGATTTCAAGCTCGCCGTACAAGATGCCCTGGATTTTTTCCCCTTTAACTGCACATGTAAGCATTATTTTTCCAGGTCCTTTCTGTAGTGCCTTCAGGTTTTTCATTATTTTCCTAAATAAATAAATTTTTCGTAACGTTGATTCCAGCATCACCCCGCCTTCAAGGATTCATCCTTCAAGGTGAAAGGAAAGTATCGTACTGCGAGAGGACCATAGACATAACATGCCAAGTTTAGAGAAAAGTCACAGAGCCAATATTGCTAAATTACGAAAAATACTGTGAGCAATCCCCGACATCACACGCGAAGTTTCGGCGCGAAATATAAACATGAAACTTCGAGCTTGATTTTTTCCTTCATTAATAAGCATAATATGATGAAATTTAACGACACTAGTCGTCTTAAAGTACACTTCATCAATATAAGTTGATTTATTGCTTCCTTCAGAGTACCATTAAAGAATGCATGACACAATCGCCCTATAGTTAGTCGTTTTCCGCGAGAACGAGAAGTAAAGAGGATCTATTATGCCTGTACAGGTGCTCCAAAAGTAAAACGAAGCACGCGAGCTGGGGCCAAGCTACGCAAAAGCGCACTTTAGCTAAGTGTTTTTTAATTTTTTTTTACAGAAATGATGGCACTATCTTTGGGAACGTTTCCGCATAAAAATAAAGAGACACTTCTCTGACCGAGCATAATGGCATTCATTTTTGCATAACTTGGCCACAGCTCGCGTTCTCCATTCTACTTTTTGAAGCACCAGCACGTATATGAAGAACGGGTCGTAAAAAAATATTTCAGAGTCGAACAGACTTTTTGGGTCAACGGTTGAAGCCCCCCGTTTCCCCGGCCGGTGACCGCCATTTCGACATGGTGCCTGTGACGTCACGAGCACCGAGAAGCGGTACTGTCGTCTTGTATACAACAGTTTCATCCGCTGCAAATCGTCCAGTTTCAGTGCGGAATTGAGTAAAGTTGACGTGCAGCTGACTACTGAACAGTATTGCAGGCCGGAATGCAGACGCTCGCACTACTAGCTGCTTGTTAGGTCACGGACTGTGAGTGCGTCAGTGTTGCCTGACTTTCAGGCCACTCGCGTGTTTTTGAACATATGCTATTATAAATAAAGTGCTCGACCAAACGCGCTAACAGTTCTCCCGCTTATTTGTCAATGCTGAAGGTGTGACTCACATAACACCCACCATGATCGAAAATTGGGTGCCATTCATGGCTTCCCTTAAACAAACTCATAACATTACGGTAGTTTAACAACGTTCGCATACTCGCCTGTAACTTGTCCTTTGCACTCAGCAATTGCAAGACATGGAATCGGTCAGATATTTTTATGCTTTGAGTGGGGCACACCAATGGTGGGAAATCTGAACATTCTATGTGTAGGTATTCATCCATGATAATTCGGTACCCACGGCCGAAGCCCTCGCATTGTTGCATTGTAGAAAACCTAATGTCAAAAGGTAACGCTAATAGGAAAAGAACAATATTTTAACAGCATAACGGCAGTAAAACTGTTACGCACTAAGAATATATTACGTATGATTCGTCGAAAATGCGCATGCATATCTTACATATAGGTGACTAAAACTTATATATGAACGGAAGAAGGTAATTTAAGGTCCACTTTATTGTTAATTTAAAAAAAAACAGCAGATAATGAAACCAAGGAAGGTATAGACCTGTTGCTTGTTCGTAAACAGGGGAAGGCGCCATCGACATACTTACGTGCTTATAGCGACGCCACTACAAGCGCCTCAGTATGTCGACAGCGCCCACTTCTGCTTACAAATATGCAACAAGCCTATAGCGACAAGCTTCACCAGCTCATCGAGCTCCTTGGCACAACAAAGAGCTGTGCAGCCGCAATGCACAGCTTTTCCGATGCTCAAGCTGCTTTCACGGCTGCTAAACAAGCTGTACCCGACTCCCATAACGGGGATATACTTCCAGATCGGTCATCGGCGCTGTTGTCCAACAGAAGATCGATTCCGACTGGTACCGACTGGGTTTCTTCTCCCAAAAACTCCAACCGGCGAAGACCTTGCGTTGTCGGATGCTGACCATCTACTGCCCCATCTATAGCCCTTCAGGCACTTCTTGGTGGGCCAGCCATTTTATTTTCTGACCGACTGTAAGCATGATGTAGGTCTGCCGTACGAACTCCACTAAGTATGTCGCACGTGAACGTCGCAATCTGGCCAACACGTTGGACTTCACAACTGGTATCCGACACGTCCAGGGCACTGACAACAGCCGACGCACCTTCACGTATCACCGCACTCAGCACTGCATCCACCGTGGATTGAGAGCGTCTCACTACGGCGTATATAGAAGGCCCTGTGCTGCAAGCATACCGTAACCACTACCATTCCCTCCACCTGCCGGAACTCTTTCCTCAGCCGCGTGTGTCAGGCTCGCAGTGCTGTGACATGTTATCAGCTACACCTCACCCCTCAATTCCTGCTTCCTTTTGTCATGCACCGTTCCAGTCACCTCACAGCATCTGACATCCCAAGATACAAGCCACGCAGTACCTCCTCACTCAGTGGTATGTCCGGCCGATATCGTTCCAGGCTCGTTCTGTTAAACTGTGTCCTGTGTTGTTTCTGGCGTTTTCTTACCATAAGAGCGTCGCCAGACCACCATGAACCAACGAGCCTCTTTCGTCGAATCACTTAACGTCCATGTTCGCGCAAAGACATGCTAGTGATTCGCCTGCCAGAACACGAGGGTGACGCACCATACGAAGACTCCCAAGCAAACTTTCGTGACATCTGGTGGTCCCTTTCATCACGTCCACCTTGGATTGGTTGGACGATTTCCTATGTTTCGCTGGCAAGACGACTGACATGCCAAGCAACCAGTGTGCCATGCCAAAGACAGTGAATCGTACGAGTTCCATGAACACCGACACGATCAACAATTAGGTTTGCACGTCTCAGCGTTCCTCCACTAAAATCGCACACACACACACACACGCTGTAGACAGCAGTTACGTACCCGAACCGGTTAAACAGGTCACTCAAGGCGTTTCTTTTTTCCTGTCCATCACTGAGCAGGCTGCATTACCATTGATCAATATCTCTTTACTAATATTCGGACTTTGGCAAGCACCCTCTTGTAAGACTCCCAAACGTGTACGACGTGGGCGCAAGCCGTTCCTAAAACTATTGCCTCATGTTGCCCGCGGCCGCAGCGCCATCTTCACGCTGTTCATATTTCACTCATGGTCAGTACTCTGACAAAGACAAGTATTTTTGTCGAAGCTTTGACTCCAGCGACAATCTACACTCGACATTTTCTGATCACTTGGTGGCCTACAGCATGCGAAGTCACATAAAATGATCGTAGAAGTTTTATGCAAAGCTGACGGCACCGTGCATACCTGATGAAGTTTGCTACGTAAAGGTTACATCTGAAGGGTCCCTGGGACGTTTTTTAGACTAACTTCTAAAGGATTGAAGGGCGTACACAGTTTAGTAGCAAGATTAACGGAAAAATAACAGTACAAACAGGTGCACGTAAACGGAAGTTGTTAGACTTTAAGTATGTAAACTTCAGCAGGAAAAGAAACAACACGT
This sequence comes from Rhipicephalus microplus, assembly GCF_043290135.1. Classification (NCBI taxonomy): domain Eukaryota; kingdom Metazoa; phylum Arthropoda; class Arachnida; order Ixodida; family Ixodidae; genus Rhipicephalus; species Rhipicephalus microplus. The sequence goes on along the minus strand of NC_134708.1, from coordinate 10,550,715 downwards.
TTTCTTTAGCAGCTAGCTCTGCCAGAGACGGCAGTGGTTGCTTCCTATGACAACACATCTTTTATAGAAATTTACTGGAGCTATAGCTTTATGGTGGCGTTTGAAAGCCATTGCACAGAGAACATAGAAAGCAGTTGCAATTTTTTTAGATAAAATATTCCAAAGCACCAACCCTTTGGTATTTGATGTGTAAAGAATTTTTTTCAACGTTTAAAATTTATTGCGCACAGTATACCGTGACCTGGCAGGGATCACACGATTGTAAGGTGTAGTGAAATGTGACTTGGAGTGTCAAGTCTTTCAGAACGCGTAGCCATCGTGTCATTATCTTATGTCCAGATGTAACTTCCGACGTAGAAATCGCCATTACGTGCCACAACAGTCGAAGCAGAACGTGTACTCTCTACTGAAATATTATTGCAATTCCTGTACTAGCGTCATTTGTACTAGCACTTTGAGGTAGCGGCCTTACGCAGCAACAGAAGAAGCAGAGGAAACGACATGCATAATTAGTGTGACGCTTAATTAGTGTCAGAGAGCACTCTTTAAGCAATGAAAAGTTACAGGTGCCGAGAAAAGACTGAATGGCATGATAGTGAATTTATAAGATGCAACAAAGGCAGAATTGTCCGAATCTTAACCATTCATCTTTTATACTAGTAGAGGATTTTCGGATATTGATTTGCGAAACGAAAATATTTAATATTGCACAATACATCACGTGAGACGTCAATGTGGAAGAAGGTGGACATTCTTTGTGGTGTCTTGTTTCGAAATGGCGAAGCTTTCTTTGTTGCTCAAGTGCAGAATTCAAAAAGGTACGCCTGTACGAATGATTTCATCGTTCAGCATTCTGTAGGCTTTTCGCATTATGGCCTCGATAATTATCAAGCCGAAACATATGCTTTAACAGAGACACACACGCCGTGGATATCTTGCAGTGTCCATCCGCTGGTTTTGTCAAATGTTTGACGACATGTAGAGACTGTTTTGCGCCATTAAAGGGGATTTCAGACGTCTTCCTTCTTACACACGAGCATGGTCAGATTCATGACGAATGTAGAATTGTGGAGCCACTCGGTGCGGATCTGGCAAAACCACTGAGAGAACAGTCAAGTATTGCTCACTTGCACTATTTAGTCTATGCATATCCCCACCATGCCTCTGCTAGGCTGGTGTTGTGTGTTTTCCTCCTATATTCTGTGATTATTTCTTGTCGCTAGCAAATATTTCGCAATAGTCTGTCAATGTGTCGGCCTACGCGGTTAACGCTTCATAAAATTCCAATCGCTTCACCTCCGCGCAGTGAATTGATTCACATTACACGTTGCAGCAGCGGACGGTAGCAATTTCGGCGTTACATTACGGAGACTGAAAAGGTTTGCATACTCTTTCTGCGTAAAGCTCGAAAATACTCACGGTTATCTAATTCCAGTAACATCGTTACACTTTTGTTATCCAGTAAATCGACGGCAAAGTAAGCCTTATATTGTCTTTCATCTGTTCTGTGGCCATACTGAAACCAAGTGCATTGTGACAGTTATTAAAAAAATCAGGGGGCCCTCAAGCTCGGTCTTTAACTGCTCAACAAAATAGCAATATCCTGCGCCTAGTGCATACTTCACTTAGTGGATGAAACCTTTTCGAACTTGCTATGCACCCACTGCGCGGCCTTAAGAGAATAGGCGCCGTAGCGTGTGTGCCCTTGGTAGAGAATGACTTTAAACCTCGAAGTCATTACGATAATCACATGTTCTGACACCCGCTGACAGTGCGCGTTTCAACACTCATTATATCTGCAATATTTCATGTTGCATTGTGAAGCATGTTCACAGGACGCGTGCGTTCGCAAAGCATGAAAGTTACTTTCACTGCATTTCCAAGCAGATGAAGTTAATTTCTCTCTATGCACAGGCAGAGGCGTGGCTGTGTACATCAAACCACAAGCACAACGAAAACAAGCAGTAACAGTCCGACACAAACTAAATTTCCTAAGTGCTGCCAAGGGCTCTACACTCGGCAACCACTCAGGTACATTCTTTTGAGTTTTCTACAGTTCAACAAACTTGGCCATACATTCACGGAAATACATTTCGTGCAGGCCGTGCATCGTGATCGCAATAAAAACCCGACGTACGGGCCCGCCATAAACAGTGAAGGCCACATAGCATAATTAAATCATAAGGCATTCCCTGTTCGTCCTCTATTGGCAAACATCTTCTACCACATGAATTTAAAAGTAATTCCTTTTTTAACGTACTTTGAAGTACACCCCAAAAATACACTCCCTCCCAACGATGTAAGAAAACATGTTCTATAGTTTCCGATTTTTCGCAAATAAGCCAATTTGTCCCCCAAACTGAGTAAAAACCACGCGCCTATGAACAGACAATAAAGCAAAAAAAAAAAGAAAAAAGGCATGGTTGTGTGGCGGACCATGCGGTTGCGACGCAAACGACCCGGGTTCAATCCCCACACTGATTCGGGTTATCTTACATTATTTATTTTATTTGCATCGTTCTCGATTTATCGGTCAAGCGCAAGAGGATCATTTGTCGCTCACAACAAATGACGCCGACACCAACTCCGGAATTTCCGCAATACGAGCTCTTTAACGCTATCACTTTAAAACAAGTGACGGCATGTGAACTTCGACTCAGGGGTTAAGAGGAAAAAAAAAAACTGGAGGTGACCCTAATATTTAGCATAGGTGTCACGTAGCTCTAATATCAATAGTTTAATAATCAAGTTTATTAATAAAGTAGAAAATAAACGCATAGGTTCTATGTTCAAATTTCACACCGAAATCACCACGCGTGACGTCACGAATGTCCAAATTAATTTGTCTCATTCAGGTGACATTGGCTCGACGAAATTTTCTGAAACATGGTATGTTCAGTGTCCAGCCCCTTCAGAGGTTGATCTAGTTAGTTTTATTAAATTATGAAGTGTGAATGCCGTAGTTGACGACGTCAAAATTGATGACGTAATGGTTTTTAGTGCGGGAATTTCAAGGCGGCGTTGCAACCTGCACTTTATTTTTGCGCGTTTCCTCGCTTATCAAGCGTCTGCTCACGGCAAGCGTGATGGTGATATCGGGACTGTGAAAAAGTATTTGGCCAGTGATAGCGAAATCGTATTTACTGTCCCTTCAGTATTGCAAAAACCGGAAGTAAGTGCTCGACCCAAAGTACTTCAAAGTGGGACAAGGGCGTCACTCGGTTCTTGAGCAACTAAACAGAAACAACGTTATTATGTAAGCGGCTATACTTTCGTAAAGCGCTGAAACGAGCCACTCATCAGTATCTTTTTCAGCTGCGATGTCTGTGCGTATAAAAGCAAATATGTTCCAAGAGATGAACTTGAGAGAATGACAGAATATTGCATATATGGTAGGAATGGAACATGCTGAAATCAGGGATCCGGACACCAACCGAAAATACTCAAACCAATATCAACGTCCCAGTTTCCTCACGCAATATTGGTTCACCTGATCCATGATTTCAATAAACATAATATTTATTTTACTTTAGACAACGACAATTCTGTAATAATGCCAGGCGTAGAAGTACATGTAACATTAACCATCAGTGAGACAGTAGCGTAAGATGCAGGGTGGGGAGAAGGGTGCCGCGAACCTTGGAGCACAAATTAGCATTTTCGCTATATTGCTCCAAATATGAAGGATACTGCTGAAAGGAACACTGCGTCAATAACCCTCCAAATTGATCACAACGGTGACCGATTAATTATAGTTCAGTACTTAATTTCAGTTGACGTGGCCAAGTTATTCGCAGAGCGAGTACATGCGAAGGGTCGCTAAATGCAGCTTCGCCGTGTCTGCACTGCGAGTACTCCCGAATTCGGCGTGGCGGCGGTTATAGGCCGCACACAGGTGTGAATATCTGTTGGCTTCAGTACATGGGCCTTCGGGTTGTGGGCCCGACGCCCAATCTTCAGCGCCCCGTCCGGTGACGGCCTTTTTCTCGCCACGTCCTCTTCGATCTATCTCGATCTTCAGCGGCCCACAATCGCTTCTTTTCGGGCACAATTGTCCACTACTGATTGAAGACCTTTGGACCTCGGTGTTGGCAAGTGATTGGCTTCCGAGATGCTCCAAGTTTTTTTTTCTTTTTCATTATGCCACTTTTACGTCGACTCCTCGCACCTCTTGCCCTCGAAGCATTATTTCGATGTCACCATCCTCTTTTAGGCCACCGCTCACACACACCATTCTTTTTATGTTGGCAACTCCATAGGCGCGCACTTCATTCATCACAATGTCATGTATTGTGCGATCCATGACGTCATGATGAAGTCATATGCTGAAGCCATAGCGTAATAATTATTTTGCAAGACTCGTCTCCGACGCCGCTTGACGGTCGCCGCCGACCATGTTCCCCGTTGGATTACGCATCTAAGGCTTTCACCTGAATATAAGTAATAAACCTTGAAGCCCCTATCGAATTCAGGTACCGTTTCTGGGGCCTCTTTAGCGCGCTTGGCAGAGCAAACACATGTAACAATAACGTTGCTGTTTTGAATTCTAGAAATATTTAGTCGGCGGTCTTCCTATAAAACTTTTTACTTCCATGCCCATATTCAGAATAGACTGAAAGAAAGAAAAAGAACAATTAGAACAATTACAAAGTGACTGAGACTAACTTCCTAAAGAAGTGTATTAATTGAAAAAAGTGCTATATTTAGGAGTCACACGTGCGCAATGGTGCAGTCTAAGTTTCAGAAATAGGTGCAATACCATTACGTTAGAAGCGAAATACATTATTCTTTTCTCTAGATTCATACGCGTTCAAGTAAATGCAAAAATGTTACCCGACATATTTGTAATAAGATTGCAAGGTCCAGTAGAATGTCTTGCAGAAGCGTCTGTAAGTTTTAAAAACTTCGTAGGAAACAATTTGCGCAATTCTGCAACAATTCATAAATTCCAGTTATATGAGAGATGAAATCACATCTGTTAAACTATTATATAGAGGGCTGGTCTCTCACCGACATAAACGTGATTCTTGCCACTATATTGAAAGTCAACAATACCAACCTTTGATCAAACAGGCTAAAAAATCTGGCATGATTTATCATACCACATAGATACGGATCACAACGCAGACAAATACTCACTGCATATATTCCATTTACGCAAATTGTCCGACTGCCATCAGCGTATAAGATTGTAACATTCTGTGTATGTATGCACACACTTAAGCGGAAAGTGTCGGTGACGCCGGCCCCGCCGCAGTGGTCTAGTGGCTAAGATACTCGGCTGCTGACCCGCAGGTCGCGGGTTCGTATCCCGGCTGCGGCGGCTGCATTTCCGATGGAGGCGGAAATGTTGTAGGCCCGTGTGCTCAGATTTGGGTGCACGTTAAAGAACCCCAGGTGGTCAAAACCTTCCGCAGCCCTCCACTACGGCGTCTCTCATAATCAAATGGTGGTTTTGGGACGTTAAACCCCACAAATCAATCAATCAATCGGTGACGCCGACGATGAGGTCGATAATAACCTGTAGTCCTGACACACTTGTTATATAATAAAGTACATCCCTCTCCTGTCATTGCGTTGAAGATTGCGAGCTGGTCCTCCTGGCATATAACGCGTGCAACTTGGTGTTCCAGTGGCAGTGATCTGCACGTGGCAGACACACGGATCACTTTGATCTAAGCTAAAAGGCGGACAAGTTAAACATAACAGGGATGCACGTAGCTGAAGTAATTTCATGGCCAGAAAGATGGCGTGGCTTCCGCGTTTGAAATATCATCAACTTTTGTGGATACGATACCAGGCAGGCTGTGACAAAAGTGTCTTGTAAGAGTGTCACCTCAGAAAAAAAAAATATTGTTGGTGTACACCGATACAGATAATTTCCGAGTCGTTTCAAAATATATTTTGCCACGCAAAATTTCGGAATAGAATCCCATTACCAATGACGTTCCAACCACGAAATCTGACACTGCACTCTTGATTGATTGATACGTGAGGTTCAACGTTCCAAAACCACCATATGATCATGCCGTAGTGGAGGGCTCCGGAAATTCAGACCACCTTGGGTTCTTTAACGTGCACCCAAATATGAGCCCAGGGGCCTACAGCATTTCCGCCCGCAACGGAATTGCAGCCGCCGCAGGCGGCATTTGATTCCGTGACCTGCGGGTCAGCAGCCGGGTACCTTATCCACTAGACCACCGCGGCGGGGCGACGCTGCATTCTACTTCATGTTATGATGTTGTGACTATGTTGTCATAAAAAATATAGAGTTTGTGTCAAATGCCTTTTTTTCTGTATATTCTACTTCCTTAGTGTACGTGATACTTGAAAATATGTCTTTACCGACAACACTACTCTGTGAGCCCCCCTTGCAATGCCTTATGGCGGTGAGGTTACTGAATGAATAAATAAATAAATAAATAAATAAATAAATAAATAAATAAATAAATAAATAAATAAATAGATAAATAAATAAATAAATAAATACAATAAAAAAATAAATAAATAATAAATAAATAAATTAAAGATAATACATAAATAAATTGTAATAAGGCATATTTCTGCTTTGAAAGTCGGCACCCTCCTTTTGGTAACGCGTTCGTAGAGGTCTACATTCAGTAGAGGTCTATGAGGCATTGGTTCTTCATCACCATAGGCACACAGGGTTTCCTTCAGAAGGGAGGGGAGGTTCACCACAGTGCCCTCCCCTCTCTATTAATTTAATGTATGCGGCAGATCTTGCAGCTCACGACTACAATCCCGGACACCCAGCTCCAGTCGATCAAACGCGCTGACGAGGTGGCGACCAGGCACGGCCTGACAGCCCTCGCCACTTAAGAAACCGCCAGTTGCCTTAATAAAGTTGCCCACTACTACTTGCACCCCAGTTGTCTTTTACGTGACTCAAAAAAGCGGCCCACCTGCACCCCTCACCTCCTGTGTGCAGCCCTATGTTCACCAGAAGAACTCGTTTTTTTGGCGAGTTGGTGTCTTAGTTTGCTGAAATTTTCGTTACTGGCGCAATACTTGGAACATGAAAATGAAGGAGAGAAAGAGGCAGATTGGTGCCCGTCTGCGTCTTTCCTGCTTCATTTTTAGGTTCCTAGCTTTGCGGCAGTTACAAAATGTTCAGCCAACTAAGTTCACCACAGTCTTCTAACTTTCTAAAATACCGTTTACGCAAAATTGTCTTTGCGTGCTCGTGTAACGCAGGTATTACTTACTCTTTCTTACCTGGGAAGCAGAAAAACGCAAAGCGGTCACGCAGGAGCAAGTGTGTATAGTAGACACCTTGCATGTTTTTAGCGTTCCCGTCCGCAAAGTTTGCGCAGGGCTAACGATGTTGCCGTTGGAACCGGAAGCGAAAAACTTCGGAGAAGTTAGCGAGCTCTCTTACGGCAAGGCGAGAAACGCAGAAGCAGAGACTTATATTGCATTCACTTCACCTGTTGGGACGGAAGTTTACACTGTCGAAAAGACAGTGTAAATGCAGTACAACGAGCAACTTCTAGGCTTCTGCGTCTGCTAACACTGCAGCTGATATCGCGCGTATTATATGGTCTCTAAACCACTCAAATTTGATTGATCGATCCAGTGATTGATTGATATGTGGGGCTCAACGTCACAATGCCACCATATGATTACGAGAGATGCCGTATTAGATGGCTCCGCAAATTCGACCACCTGTGGTTCTTTAACGTGCACCCAAATCTGAGCACATAGGCATATAGCACTTTCGCCTCCACCGAAAATACAGCCGCCGAAGCCGGGATTTGAACCTGCGACCTGTGGGTCAGCAGTCGAGTACTTTAGCCACTAGACCAACTCAGTGGGGTAAAGCACTAAGATTTCCAAGACAACAAAGTGGTTTCTTCCTTGTCCTCACTAGCCTTTAAAAAATCTATATTTCCTCCTTGCCAGATATTTCTACATAAGTACGAAGACAACTTTAACCCTAAGCTTGAAGCAATTCTGAATCTCGCGATTTTAGGTTGCACGCTGTTCTCCATGCTTGCGCAGTCGAAAACGTACCAGACAAAGTGGTATCAGTTATTGCGCACGAACACAAGGCAGGACAGCAGTGCGACTGCTTTGAAAAGCACGAAACGAGACAATTGACAACTTATATTTTCCTGTATGAACCAATCCAAAGCTTATTTTCTCATTGCATTACAAACAGACTGTCGGCGTCTGCAATAGCGCGGCAAAGACAAAAACTACCAGCAAATGACAAAGCGATTGTTCTTTCCGTTGAAAAAGGTTGTTGGGGGTTCTTTAAAAATAGCAAGCCCAGCTAATGCTACGCGCATGAATAAGATTGATTCGCCAGTTGCATCAAGCAGCCGGTGTCAACGTTACTTCGAAAACGGAACCAGACCCCCTGCCACCGCAGTGCTCGAACGAAGCCTGCGGTGAACGTGTAATCTTCGATTAACGTCGACTGGCCTAGCAGGAAACGCGATTTTTCGCTTTCAACATTAATGTCTTATCATCCACGTTTCAGGGTCGGCCGATACCAGTGATAATGCGGCCAGGGTACACTGTTTCCACGTAATAGCTGATCACGGCGTTGACGTACGCTAACACACACAAAATAATAGAGTCTGACAGTCCATAGAAAAATGGATGAAAGCATTCCACGTGGTCAGCTGATGCATTGAATGCGTCACGAACCGACCTGAGTTGTATTGTTCTACAGCATTCTCAAGCAAGATCTCGGTTAGAAACAATCTAGACATTGTTATAGCGCGATCCTACCACAGTATGCAAAATTTTCCCGGTTATTAGAATGCACATAGAGGAGGTGAAGCGTGCTGGCTATTCACATAGTGACAATGAAGTTACTCGCTCTGCAGTATTACTGCGCTGGTCACCGTGTCCCTTTCGTCTGTGTCCTCATGTGTGCACGTCAACGATTCAGTATGTTACTCGTTTTGTTTAGAGGAGCCCGTCTCGGATGCACAGTTCCCAGTAGCAGCTTTGCTCGCAATAAATTCTTCATCCGGTACGAGCCCCCACCTCAAAGCTGTGCACATTGTTGTGGAGTTATGTGCCTGTCATTGGTGCAGCTGCTGCGATCTATAGCTCGTTTGTCATTATACAGTGCAGTCACCATTGCGATATATATCACTACTGCTACATATTATCGCTATAACTATATACTACGCGGCCGCAACTATATAGTACATTGGCGAAGCCCCCCCCCCCCCCCCCTATAGATAAATGATTGATTTGAATGATTTGTGGAGTTTAATGTCCCAAAACCACCATATGATTATGAGAGACACCGTAGTGGAGGGCTCCGGAGATTTTGACCACCTGGGGTTCTTTAACGTGCACCCAAATCTGAGTACACGGGCCTACAACATTTCCGCCTCCATCGGAAATGCAGCCGCCACAGCCGGGATCCCCCCTATAGATAAAGCCTCTCAGAAATATATACAGCATTAAGTGATTACACGGCCACCTCTGCCTCTGCACGAGTCGTGCTGTCGCATAACCTTATCACCTGTACGTCGTATTATCGGCGTGCTTCTTCTCGTAGTCTGGGTTGACTATACGCATATGCGGAGGTCCCTGACCATATGCGTGTTGCTGTGAATTTCAAAAGACTATGAGAAGGAGCTGCAGCTAAAGCCAGCTGCAGTGATATCGGGTGCCAGGGACGTAACCAAATTCATTTCTCGTGGGAAGGGGTGGGTGTGTATGGATGGATGGATGAAAGAACTTTATTAGGGTCCAATAGGTCATGCTAGTGTCCTAGGTCGAAGTGGGCCGCTCCCACGTTGGGACCAAAAGACCCGGCCTTTTAGCCACCTCGCGGGCCAGTTGGTCTGCCCATAACTGTCCCTCTAATGTAGTATTGCGCAAAACTGCGTCCCATCGATTTTCAGTATTTTCCTTGTCGCTGCGTAACGCAGAGCAACGCCAGAGCTTATGGGCAAGATCTATGGTGTCGTGGCATTTATCGCATGTTGTGGGAACACACGACTCCGGATAAATCCTGTTAATCGACAGCGGTTTCGGATAGTTCTTTTTTTGTAATCGCCTGAGGTAATGGCCTGGGCTCTGTTTAGTTTACTGTGTGGAGGGGGCAAGACTCTGCGTCAAAGATAGAAATGTTTCGTTTGCTCGTTGTACGAAAGGAGGTAATCCTTGCATGCTGGAACCTCAGCATCTTCTTGGCTTGTGGCTGCATGGTTGACAAGTCTTAGTGCAGCATTGTGGGCAGATTCGTTGAGGTTCGCGGGAGCACCGTTGATTTCTCCCATGGGATCAGGAAACCAAATAATCGTGTGTGGCTTCATTAAACACTTATTTGGCAATGCATTGCAATTAGTGCGTGTGCTCTCTCTGTTCCACGACACTACCTTGGTATATAGGAACCGAAACAAGACGTCAAGAGAGATAATGGAGGCTTATCTTACAGACAAGCAGAAAGACAAGCGTGCTAGCCACCCTTCGGTAGCCTTACTAGAGAAAGAAATTTCGCTCATGTCTGTTTATCAATGAAATTGTTATCGTTACGTCTGATATGTGCGCAGTGCTGTTGTTTTTTTTGGTGGCCAGATAGCGCAGATACGAGGGGTGTAAAGTCAATGTTTTTCAAAAAATAAACCAGTTATATTAGATTGATTGATTGATATGTGGGGTTTAACGTCCCAAAACCACTATTTGATTATGAGAGACGCCGTAGTGGAGGGCTCCGGAAATTTAGACCCCCTGGGGTTCTTTAACGTGCACCCAAATCTGAGCACACGGGCCTACAACATTTCCGCCTCCATCGGAAATGCAGCCGCCGCAGCCGGGATTTGAACCCGCGCCCTGCAGGTCAGCAGCCGAGTACCTTAGCCACTAGACCACCACGGCGGGGCGTGGTATATTAGATTGCGCCCGTTTGTCTTCCTTTCGATGTCCCTGTGTGCTTGCGCACAAATTTCAATATTGATTACTTTTCCCTTGAGCATTTCCAGAGCCTGTCTAGAGATAACTCATTTGGCAAATGCTCGCACGGCTTCCCTAGAGTCGCTGTGAATCCTCGATCTGTTTGGGTACAAAAGTGTCAATGTAATAGCTACTTGGATGAAACTTCCCTGTACGCGTGTTCATGTCTGTGTTTGTAGGTTTTTGTCTATATATATTTATTAGACACGCAAAATTGAAACTTTTCAGCCAGAGAGAGCGAGCTTGCCCCAACCTCTAGTCTTCTACTGGCTCCGTCAGTGTTGGCAGTGAAAGACAACTTACGCCAATATTTCTAAACGCTCTTTGAAAAGTGCGTCTTAGCGTTATTCGTGTGTACTTAGAGACCGCACATTTCTCGATCACGAAGTTTCAAAGTAATGATACATATCAAGTTAGAAATATTTTTAATTATTGTTTGGTTAGCTAACATGCCAACTATGAAGCTGTAGAACGCAATAGATGATACTGCATCGAGGTTTCATATTCAACTAATGCATAAATTCACAAGTGTTCTTGTTTTTCAAAAAAAAAAAGAAAAGCCAGTGAAGTACGCACAATGTCGCGGAGACCACATTTTCGATGGGAGGCGAAATGATTGATGACCTTGTACTTATATCTAGATGCACGTTAAAGAACACCAGGTGATCGAAATTTACGGAGCTCTTCTCAACGGCTTTCCTCATGATCCTATGGTGGTTTTGGCACGTAAAACTTCAAGTATTATTATTATCAACATGCGCTATAAAACGTATACGAAAACGCAAGCAAGCCTTGACAGATACAAGCGTCAATTCATTCTTAACCATTTTCTTCAGAACATATCAATGCACCATGCTTTTTACTTATGAGTATATGAAGTAATCAACGATTAGTAATTGGCGTAACATGGCCACACCTTAACCTTGCACGTTGTTATTAAATCTCGCGTTTTCGTAACAGAATAGAACTGATATGCCGATGCAGACGGCATACATATTTCAAATAGGCGCAAATTAAAATAGACGCAAGCTCCTAATTAGCTCGGAGCCACGTGACGTAGTTTGGTACGTCACGCATTACGTCATACCACTGTCCATGTATGGTAATCTGCTGTTCAGTAAATGCAATTTACTAATCAGGGTAAATGCAATTCGATTGATATGTGAGGTATAACGTCCCCAAACCACCATATGATTATGAGAGACGCCGTAGTGGAGGGCTCCGGAAATTTCGACCACCTGAGGTTCTTCAACGAGCACCCAAGTCTGAGCACACGGGCCTACAACATTTCCGCCTCCGTCGGAAATGCGGCCGCCGGGTAAATGCAATTCGCGAATTTGCTATACAGCAGGTAGTCAACTTTGGTACCTGAATTTGAGTATCTTTAGTCACTGACGGTACACTAGGCTAGGCGGCACCACGCTATGGCTCTGATTACAACAATGTGGAGCCCGCTTTCGACCCGACCCAGAGCACTCGTGTTGCAGCCGAATACACAGCCATTCACCATTGCAATCGGAGGACAGTAGAAAAAAACATGTTCATTTTTGCAACAGCGTACACGATGAACTACACCAAAGAAGGCTTAGCAACAAGAGCACTCGCTGACAACTGAGTAATTTTTTCCAACGAAAGAGACATAGGTGGCGCGCGCATGTTTCGTTCCTTGTTTCCTCTCTTTTTCTGGTTTGTTTGAATTAAGCAAGTCAGCGATAGTGTTGTCTTCTTTTGTGTCTCTCGTCCTTGGCGCTATTTCAGAAACGAACCCCCTACAAACAAGCCCCAATATTCTCCCCATTGCCACAGAAAACAAGTCTACCAGGTCTTTTGCTGCAAACAGAAGCCAGTTGACGCCAGCTCCGCGTGAACAGATGCAAGTCACACTCCAAGATATAAGTAAGAGGGCCTCAGAGCGCCTCGAGTCGGAACCAGGCGCTTTGAAAGAACCGGCGTAACGTACTCAGCAGAGCACTCCATTTCGACCAGCCGAATGTGACGCCCCTGTCCTCTGGAGCACTCGAGTTCTCAGGAGGGCTCGAAAACGACATGTACAAAGAGCACACCAACCTGGCACTCGGTTATTTCTGGGTACTCATCTCAAAAGGTGTCCCTATAAGGTTCTGCAAAGGCCCCTGGGCCTACCTTGACCCCCACAGCCTTGGTGAAATAGTTGAGAATCCACCGCTGCTGTCTAAATACTGGATAAGTAGGCACAAGCGCACTTCTGGCCTGGCACTTGGCAGAAGTAAGTTATAGTCGCTCGGGAGGGCACCCACTCCGTGGGAAACTGGCGGCATGGAAACGCCAGACCTAAAATTGGGGTCATTCTCTTTTACTCAATTTCGTCGCTAGAAATCACCGTTAAAACAAAAAAATAGCAGCAGTGACAAGTGACCTGTATTAGTGAATATGTCAGCATCAGGTAATATAAAGGCTGTCACAGCTGAATGGCTGCGTGCTGAGCATGAACTTCCCGCAGCGGGAAAATGACAAAGTGTCTCGTTAAATGTAGGGCGCCTGATAAGCTGGAATACTTTCTCGAGTTCTCTTTGTTTAATTTTGTGAAGCATCGATGCGCAACACCGACAGCGCTATCTGCCAGCGTCTGGTGCGCCTACAATCCGTTTGCGTTTAGCGCATATCTGTCAAGCGCTGTATGACATTTGTTCCGCGTATTGTTTAGTGACACCGAACTCATGCGCAATGTCGGAGCCTTTTATTTTTTATCGCTGTCAGTATGACCGTCTGAAAGTGATTTAGTTGAGCGCAATGGCTGATTGTCAGGTTTTGCAGCCACATTCAGATACGGGGTACGATGTGCGATTATTCATTGCTAAAACAAACAAAGACACGTCAAAGTTTCACCGCAAGCGCGAAGCCTTTATTGCAATAGAAACAAACTGAAATGCCATAAGAACTAGCAGCGAACATGGCTGCTGCAACGAGAACTGACCTTCATGCAACTTATCGCTTCACCACAAAGTTAGCGACGAAAGCCCGCAAAACGCTCGTAGATAAGACTCGGTCATCTATTGAACGCAGCTTGGGGCCATATGATGTGGGTTCAACAGATGTAGGTCAAGGTACAGCATAGGCGCAAGCTGTGTTTCTCTTTTAAGGGGGGTGGGTGATTGCGGCAGCACCTTTTCTATTAGGTCATTTCATGGGGCTGACTAGCACCCTACTTGTTTAAGTGAGTAGGGAGCGGCTGCGTTTTTGCCTCCCCCTTTTACCGTGCCCATGCACACGCCTATGAGAAACGGGACCGTACGTGGTACGCAGCTTAACCCACCCGATTCCGGTGCAAGACCAGTGGGACGATGCCCTTTACGTCGCTCACTACGACCCTTCGCGACATGTCGCAGGTAATGGTGAACATATCCGTGCCACTCTTAAGCACCTCAGCGATCTGCCTACCACCTGCGGTAACGTAGTGCAATAATGGCACGCCGTTAGAATGTAAGAAGGTGTATGCCTTCGTGGTTGAGCCGTTTAACACACTTGACGGGATGTAAGAATGGGCTTCTCGGGGGAGATGCCATCGTGAAACTTGTGGCGTACGAAACGGACACGGACGCGGGTTCGAATCCCACTTGGACACGAACGACCCTGGTTCGGTCCCCACACTGCCAGACTTTTAATTTATTTTATTTGCGTCGTGCTCGACTTTTCGGTCACTAATAAGATGACAGTTCTTCGATCACAGAGACCGACGCCGGCGCTGGAATTTCTACGACACGAGCTCTTTAACGCTTTCGCGTTAATAGCGAGTGTTCTCATCATTCGGCCATCCAGCACGCTGTCAGAGCATCGCAGAGCATAGCAGAGCCTTGCATAGAATAGTACCGCAAGGCGGTAGGAAATAGAGGCGAGGAGAAATGAAAAAAAAATGAGAGAGGAGAATGAATCAGAAGAGAGAGAGAAATTTATAACAAGGGATGAAAAAGAAGGCAAGAGGGCGAGAGGGCGACAAGACAGAGAGAGAGAGATAGAGAGATATATATATATAGAGAAATAAGAACGGGAAGGAAAATATATAAAGATAGAAGGCGAAAAACCGACTACACTAAAAGGGAGATAAACAAAGAGATAAAATGAAAGAGAATAAAAGAAAAAAAAAAGAGAAGAACCGAGTTACAGATGAAGAAAACTGATTAGACAAGAAGAAAAAGAGGTTGGGACGAAACGGAGAGATGGAAGGTGATTGCTTGATATGTGGGGTTTAACGTCCCAAAGAGAGAGACAGAAGGTGAGAGAGTGACTAACAGAGTAAGAGAAATCGAAAAAGAAACGCATACAAAGAAAGACAACAAAACAAAACAAAGGAAGTAGAAATAGAAAGAAAAAGCCAAAAAATAGAGACAGAAATGTATCATCATCATTTATACAGTTGATGCAAAAAAAAAACAAACACAAGAGGGAAAAAATAATAGAGATACAGTCGCCATGTATATTATAGTATCGGACACTGCGCCGTGCTCCCGACCGGGTTGCAGAAATTAGGTCTTGATCCTTATACATAATGACGCTCTTGGCCAAAGTGAGTACTTCATAGGGCAGCTGCTCACATATCTCAGGTCACAATGTGAGAGAGCAAACAAAATTGCCTCATTTCACCTCAGGTTTCACCACAACATATCAGTTCATTATCTCCTCCAATGCACAGTACCTAACGCACACCATACAGATAACCTCCGAGACTGGTAATTGGAACACTGAAAGAGTTTCCACACGAGTTGCATTCATTTTACTATTATTGTCCCAAGTACTGGCGTTGAGATCCTCGAAAAAAAAAAATATCCAGGTTCCTCGGAATGCACTCAATATATTTCTAGTGCTGCATCTTCAAAAAAAAAAAAACCTTCAGGTTTCAAATCTACGCCTTTGAGTGAAGCGATTTGTTGACAATGTCGCAGAAAGCACCACACGTGGATTTTACTCGGATGATTTATGGCTATTTCAAGAAAGTAACATTTGCAATAAATGCAACTGAAAGTATACCTGAATGAGTAAACTTCGATGGCCTTTCACTCTGAGGCTGCGAGCTTGATACATCATCATCATTTATGTACCGTTAAGCGAACGTAAATGTACCTTTAGAGGGACACTACAGAGCAAAACGATTACTCGTTTAATAGTAAAGTACCATTTCACACTGCCACAAAAACCATTATTACTGCGACACGACGCTTGGTAAGCGAGAAAACGCGTGAAAAAAAAATGCGAGTGGAGACGCCAGCTTGGGACTCTCGCACCAAACATGACGTCATAGATTTCGAAGGCGTCTACTAGACTCTACGTAGCTTCTAATAAATAAAAATGAATTTAATTGCCACCTGTGAATGCCATAGACCTAGCATACGAAGTTTCAGCAAATGTCACCAAGCCAATGTTGCAAAAATATGAAAAATGCACGTGAAAATTGTATTCACGCACGGAGATTTCGGCGCGAAATTTGAAAATAAATTTCGATTTTCTCAGCTAATAGTGAACTTATGATAGTGGAACATATGGCATTGACGTTATCATAGTGAAATTTCTGAACCTAAACCAAAGCATTGTTTCTCTGTAGTGTCCCTTTAATGGGCATTGTATGTGTGGTTATCCCTTGTCGGCACCACGGAGAATATGAAGTGCTTCATGGTGAGTGCGAACAAATAATAACCACCATTCACAACCTTAAAGCACATAAACAAAGCTTGTTAGAACAGTTATTGAGACACGACTAAAACAAGTACGCAAATGAGAAAACCGATAAACGCCAAAAATGAGGGGGGGGGGGGGGAGCTACTGCTGGGGCTGCCGAGAGTAGTGTTCTAGTAATAATCAAGTGCTTCACTTTTACACAACTTTTCTCACTCCTGACTTTGTCCAGAAGCACATAATATTCTGTTATTAAAACTAGCGCAAAATACACGTACAGAAGTGGGGAACAGAAACACGTCACTGACTATATCAACTGAAATTTATTTGAGGAACGCAACACCATCGACGGCGAGGCCGTCAATGGAGTTCCTTAAGTATACGTGTGTGCACGTTCTTCAAACTAATTTCCGGTAATGGCCAACGTGGTGTTTCGGCTTTCCTTTTCTTTCTTTCGCGCTACATTCTATAATGCAATCATAACAACTCGTAAAGCAAGATAGCCTTCTAAAATACATTACAATACGATGAGGCAGTCGACGGAAACGACGCGCTGGCAGCGTTAGCCGAACAGTGATTTCGTTCAACGCTTTATTTATTTATTTATTTTATTTTATCGATACCGTAAGCCTTAACAGGCTCATACAGGAGTGGGAAGAAATTATACAGATTGTCATCTTCACATTAGACCACAGAACAAAAAAAAACAATAAAGCGGACGTTGTGATGATCTAATGGGTGACCTAATGGGCGGACAATAAAGCGGACGTTGTGATGATCTAATGGGTGCACGGTAGGATTAAACGTTTGCGTTATTGCTCAAACGTTGTAAGGCAGCTTATGGAGAAGTGAGATTCGCCCCTTTCATTTCCCGTTACACATTCCTCTTTCGAAGCCTGTTCGCAACAAATCGGCATGCGGAACAGCCGAGAAATATCGATGACGGCAGAACGAGGAACAACTATACGGTGACTTGTTCTCTTACCGATTAGGAAGTGAGTGGTGCCAGTATCTTATCGGCGTACCGCGATATATATGTGAGATACAAAAACACAGGGGTGATGCCTCGCGTAAGCCAACACTTGCCAGCTGGAGAGTACAGAGCCAGTTGCTTCAACTTCTGTTAACGGCCCTGAATATCGAAAGGTATGTATAAACCACTTCTTTTGTGGGCTAATAGTGGCAATCCGCGCGTGCGAAAAACAAAAGAAAGTGTGAGGACGCTCGAGCCTCACGAACTCGATAGCGTTATCAGGCCCCGTTCGCACATCCTTCTCGATCGATTGCCCAGCTTCGCTACTCGGTGCAGACCAGCACCTGTCCATTCCGTAATGAATGTAGCACCCGTGGGAGTGACGTTGGCCGTTTAAAATTATGCCAGAATGCTTACTTAACCACTTAACGAACGGGTTTTGATTGATATGTGGGGTTTAACGTCCCGAAACCACGATATGATTACGAGAGACGCCGTAGTGGAGGGCTCCGGAAATTTTGACCACCTGGGGTTCTTTAACGTGCACCCAGATCTGAGCACACGGGCCTACAACAACTATAGACCACTTAACGAACGGGTTTTGATTGATATGTGGGGTTTAACGTCCCAAAACCACCATTTGATTATGAGAGACGCCATAGTGGAGGGCTGCGGAAATTTCGACCACCTGGGGTTCTTTAACGTGCACCCAAATCTGAGTACACGGGCCTACAACATTTCCGCCTCCATCGGAAACGCAGCCGCCGCAGCCGGGATTTGAACCCGCGACCTGCGGGTCAGCAGCCGAGTACCCTAGCCACTAGACCAGCGCGGCGAGGCTTAACGAACGGGTTACGAAAGACCTTCGTGTTTTTTCATTTTGTTAACAACCAAACTAACAGTGCTACAGTAGACGCGTACGCATGAAGACGGTTGGGTTGGTGCATACGATGTTTTGTGGCCTGATTAATTCACGTCGCAGTGCACAAAAACAACACACAAAAACAGCCCGTGATGGCGGCTCCCACATGTCTTACGAAAAATAGTCTATACGCCATAATTCTTGATTCTGCGAAGCATCCCATTCCCGTTTGGAACTGCGGTTAACTCCTTCTGTATATATTTATGATGCACTTGACGTTTTGTTCGTGTCAAATAAATTTATTTTCGTTTTCATTCACTACGCCTCCGTGAGGTGGCACGAGAAGCTACGCAGCGACGTATTTTGTTGCTGCTTTTGCTGCAGATGACGACTGAGGATGTGAGGGTGATTTGTGATGCGTGGGCCTTCAAAAGCCTCCCTGGTCGTGCGATTCACACACCATGAAGCTTGCCACGATTCTACTTTCTAATTGCGCAATATATTGCCCCGCCGCGGTGGTCTAGTGGCTAAGGTACTCGTCTGCTGACCCGCAGGGCGCGGGTTCGAATCCCGGCTGCGGCGGCTGCATTTCCGATGGAGGCGGAAATGTTGTAGGCCCGTGTGCTCAGATTTGGGTGCACGTTAAAGAATCCCAGGTGGTCTAAATTTCCGGAGCCCTCCACTACGGCGTCTCTCATAATCATATAGTGGTTTTGGGACGTTAAAACTAACATATCAATCATAATTGCGCAATATAACACGCGTCAAGGAGACTGTTCGCCTTGATAGGCGTAGGCAGAAACATTATGGGGGCGGGAGTAGGGGCACCCCACTGGGTTGGGGTTGCCTTGGTAGATGTGGTCGAGTATAATTTTATACTACGTATGTCAAGGAGAAAAAAAAAACATTCAAGGGAGGGGGGCATGGGTTAGGTGTACTACCCCTTGGCTACGCCGCTGCTTTCCACCACATGAGGTTCATAGAGGAATTTTCTTTTTCAGGAATAGCTCCGCACAAAGGCGTGTACCTCCGAGTTAGGCTATTTGCGTACCATGCCGAAGAGCGGAGTTTGATTCCCAGTTGACCCGAG